>NC_137230.1:30760117-31372617 GCF_949987685.1 Ammodytes marinus
ATCATTGTATGGCACACGATCACTTTTTGGCACAATGTGACCGTTTTAAATAAGTAAATTTTTTCTGTGGAAGCTAACATTCAGCTTGACTCTGAGCTAGACTGAGTTTTCTGAGCCCCTGGGCAAGGTGCATGGCAAAAAGAGCCCCTTTCACGATGCTGCAGCAGGACCAAGCGCTTGGTGTAGTGTGTGATGTCATGATATATAGGCTTATATGAATTGTTGTTCGTTTTATGTGGTCAGGATGAGACTAGTAAGCAGTGTTTGCATTTAAGAGATAAGAGATCGCTAAAATGTATAATTCAATTAGCCTATATATCATTGTTTAACAGTTTTTTTAGTTTTTTTTGGGCAAGTGAACACAACATTCGGGCAAGTAAAACATTACCTGTACTTGCCCTATGGGCAAGTGCATTTGAAACCTTAGTGTCAACCCCTGTGTATGCTCATTGAATAAACTGATCTCAATTAGCCTCTTGCCCCAAACTGTTGTGTCCCAGCCCAGGTGTGCTAGTATAAACACAAACTCACATTAAAAATCATTGTAGCTAGCCGTGGAGGTGTTGTGTTATCAAAATGTGTGGTGACACTGGTGCCCTTTCTTACTCTATTGTATACATGCAATTGTCTATTTTTTTTAAAAGGGAGCTTTTCAATTGTGCAGTGTGAACAATGTCCGAAGTTTGCAATGACAAACCGATTGAGACATATACTGTATGGATCTGTATTAATGTTAGTCTTTGTGGAGGTAGTATGTTATTGTATCGTATTGAGTCTATAGGAAGTGATATAAGTTCTATGCATAGTCACAAGGTTTAATATGCACCATGACATTACAATCAATAATCAAACCATTCACTGTGAGATAAATAATCGTCAAGTAACCTTTCACATGACATTCTTGCAATCTTCCTTAGACCAGTGGTGAGTCCCAGTTGCTGGGTTTTATTGTTTTAGTTTGACATTTATGTTCTGTTAAATGGTATTTATCACCCCCACTGAGATCCGAGATTAAAAAGAGCAGCTCTGAGGCATTCAAATGCTACAGACATTCAGAAAGGAACAGAGAAATTATGTATCTGGTTTACAATCATCATGCCGATGTAATATTCAGTGGGAAAACAGAACAAAATCTTCATAGAGAATCAACTAGGAAACACCAAAAGCACCGACGATGCAGATACGACATCAAAAAAGTTTAAGATGCCAATTGTCGTGGGCAATGAGATCTGAGCCAATATCTGGGTATATCTAGATTGTTTTTTTTATAAACATACATGTTGGTTATTTCCGCAGATCAGAAGTTGTCATTAACATGTTCCTTTTTTTATAAATAATTGGTTTAGAATCCTGAATCTGAAATATGTTAAATCATTTAAGTGCCGTAACTTGCAAATATTAGTGAATAAAACACAAAGATATTCAAATTACAGTGATTATAGAAAAAGCAACCTGGCTCTTTGGATAACAATGTCAGTCTTACAGTCACTGAACTGGCGTAAGATTTGGTAAAGATATTGGTAGCTTAGGTCAAAATTGTAATTAGTCCTATACTTGCTGTTAGCATTAAGGTCAAATAATAAGGGTTAGGGTTAGGGTTGAATAATTGTCCATGAAAACTGTTCTAGATGCATTTTCTGTTGATTTAGTTATCGGTGAATTGACCAATTAATTGCTCAAAACATCATATAGTTACATATTTCAAGCAAAATTATCTCCACATCCAAGATTCATTTAGTCCAACATCTGGCCGATGTTTGTGGCTTCAAAATACTTGAAACAATCAAAAAAATAGTAGCGTTTAGCATACTGAATATGTAATGTACACAAGCTGTTAGTCTTTGGTGCCCTTTTTTCACTCCTTTTGACTTAAAACCCAATTGCTGAAGCACACAATTTTTTTTTAACCCTTCCCTGGGGCTTTGGCCATATCTGAAAGCTTAAACATGAACCTTGATGTTATCACACTATAATTTGTAATGTGAGTCAACCCGTGAGGCTTAGTTTACAGTACCCTGGTGTGCATACCTGGTATGGGGTCACCAGACCCATGAATCTCTTCCGCTTAGTGATCTGGACTATCTTGATGACCCCTCTCAAGGACACAATGCTTAAAAACAACCCTTTCCAAATGGAAAAAATGAAGTAAAAGACAAAACATTGACCTATCTATCTCTCTCTCACACCCACAGAGAAAATTCAGTCTTTTAAATACTAGGTTGCCCATGGCAGCAGCAGTTCTGCCTTCTGCACTTTGTGTTTGAATCTCTGTCTCGCTGCTGAACACAAGCCAGAGGCCTGCACCAGCAAGACATGCTGAGCTCATGATAAAAAGGATTGCGATAAACAAAGATATCACTCTGGCATGATAAGCATATGGGCTATTAAATAAGGCACACAGTGGAAAATAGGAAATAGCACCCTGCAGGAATAAATGCCTCGGCGTATATCACACGTGCTGCAATCACAGATTTTTGGAAGGAACATTTCTGGACACTTGTTATCAACTAACTTTGTAAAACATATTCAATTTGAAAAATATAATATTTTTAGGTTTTTATCAGAGTTAAAAAGTCTTTAAGGCTTGATGGGTGGCCTGTTGAAACTGTTTCCTCACAGCAAGTGGTCCTCTGTGCCACTATCAGTTTATAATTAACAGTGTTCATTAATTGTAGTCACAATATACTGCATGAATTTAAACTTTCCAACGCTGCTTATGCTTGTTGAATTAAAAACAGCAAATCAAATGCATACACAGTTTTTTTTTTACTTTTACTGGCATTATTATAACCCTTTAGTGCACTGAACTTCTATTGCTGCTTCAATTTTCCTTTGTATTTAATGACATTAATTAGCAAAGTAAATGCTGCATCAGGACGTTCCTTCTTCCTGCTTTAAATGTGTCTTTAAAGGGTTTTTACTATTCTCTGGGGGCAGTGACGGTTACTGAACATGACCTAGGATGGTATCATGCTCTGCTTTGGGATGTGAGACAGCTGGTGTGGTATAGTTTAACGTTCCCCTTGGTGCTAGAAAGTGGGGGAAAAGTGACTTAATTTGAAAAAAGCAAAGAAAAAGAAATTGAAATTCTATATGTTTACTAAGTTGAAATGATAAGTGTATTATTGTTTTCTTAATGTCAACCGATTCCTTGAAAATACAAAATCAACAGTCAACTGATACTACTAACAAGTGTGTATGAAAAGCTTGATGTATGCTATTCCTCTGATTTTTTTTCTATCGATTACGATGAAAATCTATGGCACGAACATGTCAATGGGCCACACTGCTGTATGGCATGCTCCTTCTTAACTGTGAATGTGAGTGCTTGAGTAGTTGATCTAGTGCCTCAGAGGCTACATATCCGCTGCTATAAATTGTTTATTAATCCTGGGCTGAAATTAGACCTTAAAAATACACTCTTGCTATTTGAGTAGTATTTGCTAAAAAGGAGTAGATAAACATCTCTTCAGTAGTAACTAATGGGATTGTGGTGAGTGTCACAGACAGTCTTGCTAGCAGGCTTTGTTTGTTTTGGTATTTTCATGGGATTTGTTGTCAATAACGGAAAGCATGCCTGTTTTGTCCGAATATTGGAGGACAGCAAATCAGATATCGACTGACATGGCCTTGTATACGGAATGAATGGGAATATACTTAAATCCACAACAGTCATTAAATATGCTCACTGACTTGGAAACATTAAAATAATAAAGTGAATTAAATATGACCATCTTTATTTTGTCCTTTCTATCTTCAGATAAAGTTTCTCAAAGTGGAGATGGAGAAAAAAACTAAAATCATCAAGGATTTACAGCAGGAGGTGAGTCATCAAAGTTTAATTTGAGGCTGGTTTGAATCTCACACACACACACACACACCCACACACACACACACACACACACACACACACACACACACACACACACACACTGAAATCCTGGATCCAGCATCATTAATCCTCAATGTATGCCTTCAGGAGGTATATATGTGTGCATGAAGGCAGAATTCCCCCTAATTTACTGATCACAAACCCACCTCCCCTCCCTTTACTGTTTCAGTTTAATTTAATGGCTGTGGAAGGCTGCTTTCAATGAAAAGTGGAAGCTGGCATGAATATATCTATTTTAGAGACTACTGTGTGTATACTGCCTTTGATCATGGATTGTGATCGTGACTGTTGTTGTTAAGAAATTGGTCTCCCTTATTCTATCTCTTCTGAAATGGCTTTCCCTCAGCATGATTGTTGGACATTGTTGCAAAAGTGTTCATCTAAAAAGAAAAAATGTTTTCCTTTACTTTGATTCTGAGAGGCTGACCCCAAAATCTGACATTTAGTTCTTATGCCTTAATGCCTGGGGGAAGGGGAAAGTTCTGCTGGCATATACCATTGCAGCCGTACTGAAAATATATGCCACCGCATTATCTACTATGTTGCTTGTTATCTAGAAAAAAAAAAAAATAATAAACATGTGAAAATATGTGAATAGATTTCTCTAATGTAGATGAAACATTGAAAATGTAACAACACATGTATCTCAGGTAGCATTTCAATTTAAATTAATCTGTGAACGTTATGTCTCTAATTTGTTCTTGCACACCTAACTCTGTTGGGGGTAATCAGAGGTAAATGTACGAGACATGTATGAGACACTTCTGTAATCAATCAAGTGATTTTCACAGTGGGAGGTTGCACATGTTGGCAATATTGTGAAGTACTGTATATCTATATATATATATATATATATATTATACACTTTTCGGTTCTATTATACACCATATTATATGGTCCTAGTGGTCCCTAATACGTTTTTCTTGCTGAAAAAAACTTTCAGATAATTTATTGTACTATGCTGAAGTTCAGCTAATCTCACAATGGCCTATTTTTTTAAAAAGAGCTGCAGCTCCCCTCGTAAATATACAATCTTTGGGCTCCCCCCGCCCCCTGTCCGGAAGCGAAGCCAGATACGCCTCGCCCTCTGTCTGTCAGGGCCGTGGACCAATAAGAAATAGGGGTGTGGGCTGCACAGTGGAAGCTTCTGGCTTTCCAGTTTGTGAGGTCAGAAAAGGGGAAAATTCTGACTGGACTATATTGGGGGGAGGGGTGGGGGTTTCAGAAAGGGGGAGAGTGAGAACAGGAGAGATTGTTATTTTTTTAAATATTTTGGCAGTCTCTAGGCACACCGTGGACCCATGGATATGTTAGAACACATTTAAAAAGTGCATTTAGCATAATATGTGACCTTTAATGGCCCACAAAGGAGGCCATGATTGGACTTTGTAATTAACAATTTGATTCAAGTCCTTTACTCTTAAACAACATATTGATTTAGAAATAGAACAACATCAAGACAAGGAAGCATGACAATGATCGTGACTGCGATGTCTGTCACACACGGCTCAGTTTTCTGCTCAACCTCATTACCATAAGTTAATCTTCGATGCACACACTATTCTTTCCAAAACAAAGAGCTGGCATATAATGCCGCCAACAGTTTGACCTGAATTAGAATAAGCTAATCTGTAATTTGTAATATTACGGTGAAAAAATTAAATTACAGTTTGGTGAAAGTGCCATGTAAATGCTTTAACACACCATCTCAGGCCGCATTGAGGTAAGTTACTGGAATTGGATCTGCAGGCAGGAGGATGGGCAAAGAGCAAGATTAAAAACAAAAAGCACCTTTTACAGACTTAGTGTTACATTGTTGACATTTTGAAATTGGCCTTTTTCCCTTCCAGATCTACATTTCCTGTGGGAAAAAATGCCTCTCCGGGTTTCAGGGCCTTTATAATACTTTAAAAAAGGGATATTTTGTGGTCAACAGAAGTCTGGGTAGTTCTGTAACATCAGTGACGCTTGTGCCATTTAAGCCGTGGCTACATGCAGAGAATCACGAGAAACATTGTCCTGCATCTGTAATACTTACACTACATACAAGATGTATTTTATGCAGACACTCAAAGGTCATACTTGCTTATCATTTTTACTACCTCAGTCTACTCTCCTCAGTGTTTGCTCTCAACTCTTGCATTTTAGAAGGACAGTCACATACTGAAATTCAAACGTAATGACATACATTATATGTGATTGACCTCCAAATAGCTTACCATAACCTCAAACAGGCTTTTTTTCTGGTGGTGAAAGTAACGGCACATTAATATCATTACATTTGCCATACTTTATAGATCATTTACTATTGTTATCATTTATTATAGCCCGGTAAAGACATAAAAACATTGAGCCGCGTTAAAAAACTGTTTCCACCATAGCAGATACAATTGTGAATATCACAACAGTATCTACAGTACAGTACAGTACAGTACAGTACAGTGTTTTTATTTTTTTTAGAACTGTTGATTCCACTTGATAGTAATTTTCTTGGCTGCCGTTTGTGTGCTATGGTTTGTGGTGCAGTTAACGTTGAATTAGACTGAGACTTCTAATATCATGTCAACTAAATATAGTAAACAACTCTGACTGTAAATGATAACCTTCATGAAGACAGGATTTATTTTCAGTACTGTTCTGTTAGACTGATACACCTAGCTAAAACGTGTGAATATATGCTGTATTGCTCTAATACAACAATGATTTTATTCAGAGTTGTGGCTCCGAGTGCTAACATCTTTAAAGCTAAAGTTATCCTTTGTATACGCCAGCATTAGTTGTTAAAGTGTGTTTTTATGATGCACATCACTGAATTTTGGTGTGGTGTCAGCTTTACGACTGCAATTGACTGTTAAGTCATTATCAATGATTTGCTTTCAGGGCTTATTATGAGTAATTTGAGGGAGAATGATTTACAGACTGACTTGGATCTTGCTGGGAATCATCAGGTTCTCACAGAGCATTGTTATCTAAAGCTTTGCCACACGGCTAGATAGCTGCTGATGCTGACATGCTTTTGTTCAATCTAAAATTACTTCCTGTCTATGTCTGATTATTTTTCACGTCTTCCTGATATAATTTGGTTGTCTAAACGGCTGAAGAAAAGAATGCATCGGGGGTATTTTGTCGATTTACCTGTGATATACCCTTACTGGGAATTTTTTTTTAATAAAAATGAAGTAGGCAGAAAATGGAAATCAACTTAATGACTATAATGAACAGGCCTAAAACTGTATATTTAACCACTGAAGAGGCTTAATAATATACTCTTGCAAATGATGCATTGTTTTCTTATTTTATTTAATAAGCTTATTGTTTCATAACAATTAAACTTCTTATTTTCTGCCTGCCTATCTGTTTGACTGGCAGTATTATTATTAATGTAGATAGCATTAACTTGGAATGAAGTTGGTACAATTTAAAATACAATTTAAAAAATAAATAAAAAATTGCTATGATGTAGCCAGGCTTCATTCTGACTAGTTGTATTATTAGGTAGTAAATACATTTTCTATGAAAAGAAAAAGGAAATAATAACCCACACCACACTTAACTGCATGGTATTACTGCCCTGCATCCTGACTCCTCCACCAGTATCTTACTCAACAACTGAATAGCCACTGTATTAAAACCAAGAGGCTCTCAACGCCATCATGACTCTATCAGGACAAATTTCACACATGTGATCAGTGACATGCAATAAGATCCAAAATGAAGGTTTATGTAAAATGGGGTGAGACGTGACACGACATGGGATGTCAGTTTTTACACTGAACAGACAAGGGATGAACAGCCTGATCGATTGCACTCACATATCTGAGACAGCAGGCTTTACTTGTTACATAAGCGCAATGGTGGACTTGAAATCCAGCAAGACTGACGATGTTTATCCTATTTAAGGTGTAGTTAGATGGTGATGATAGATTAAATAGATTAAACTGCAGGAAATGGTTATAGACGTTCAAAGTTACCTCTATTTGAATGTACTGCATTTTTAAATGCAATGCATCCATTACAGTACTGACTGCAATTCATGCAATGCACGAATGGTATACAGCAGTGATTCCTTAATTAGTTTCATCTTGTGACCCTTTAAAACAATGAACAATTTACAGAGAAATATACAATTCCCAGATTGATTTATTGGAATCTTTTAGATGATGTCAATTATATCACAACTCCAAACATTGCTTTGCAATCCATTGTAAGAATTACAATTGGTAAGAATTTTAACTACATGGCTAAATTATGTAAAGTGTGTAAATCAAGTGTTTTGAGACCTAAACTAAAAAAAAAATCAAACTAAAACTGTTCCCTATGTTGTCCCCAAAAGAAAGTGGAAATATATCAGTGAAACTCAAACAGATTATGTTTTTGTGCCTGAAAAGACTGAGCATGTACCTTAAAGTAAATTAAATTATGTGGATGTAATGATTATCTTCCTCCACCTTCAGTTGTGTAATGTTGTGTTGTCCCCTGTTCAGCCTTTGAACAGTTAGCAAGCAGACAGTCAAGCTAAAGGTACAGGTACATCTAATTTTGTATTGTATGCAAGATGTAGTAACACTAAACTGCATATAACAGCTACACATAAACAGTTGATTCTGCCTGAAGACCAGGCGTTGTAATACTATGGGCATTTCTGTTTAACACAAATACATATGATGTGCCTTAGGTTGCTTTGGCAATATGCTAATATGGCACACATTGTAAATTCGACACCAGAATCAAAACAGCTGAAATTAGACTATAAAGTAGATGCTTGAGCCAGATGAGCACAAAACCAACCTAGACGGAAAGTACAACGAGCAGCTTCACGAGTTTAACCCAACAAGAAAAGTTGAACTGCCTAATAACTGTCAATCACACATCAGAGACAAAACCCAGGTGGGTGCACTGTCACTCACAATCTGGCATGCATAGCAACCAAGAAATAAAGATGAAATACCAACCCAATCAACTCATTTTTTGTTAGAAATAGAAGAATATAAGAGTTTCCCGCACATATTCAAAGCAAAATCAATTATACTGTATATGTTACTGTATCTTGTTGGAAATTTCCTTTTGTTAGCTGGAATTGAATGCAGACGTGTCCAAATGAGCAGGCACCCTGCTTATTAAGAGCACAACCTGTTTCTAGGTGTTAATTGTTCACATAATTATTTTATATTTATCTCACATTACAAGCAGTGGGCATGTAATTACGGTTTTCTGACATCATGCTCATTTCCCACAATTTTTAGCACCAAAACAACTCTGATCTCACCACTCACCGCATGCAGCATTGATTCTCATTGGAGAGCTAAGCGTTCAATCAAATGTGGCTCGGGTGAGCCAGCGGTTACAAAGGATATCGTTTGCTAATTTATATCAACTACAAAAAAGAGGCCCTTTGTTTAAATAAATACTATACCAGTTTTGCTTCTCTTGAGCAGGGTAGAAACAAGAGAAATGTCTTTGTTGGAATCATGGAAACATTATTCATTGTGTGCTGCATTAAATAAATTAGTCTCAAGTTAAAGCAGAAATACGGAGTCAGTGTCTGCTTCCCTGATATACACAGGAGGCTAGGTCCATATGGAGAAGCACTGCATAAAAGCATTGCAGAAATCAATTCTGAAAGATACATAAGAACATAAGTGAATTTCTCCTGATTTATTAAATCAGTAAATATGCTTAACTGTAGATATATCTTAGGTCTATACTGATTCTGTTTAGGGTTGAATGATTAATCAATTTCAAATTAAATCGTAAATTGAAAAAGGGCTTCAATTGGGATCTACATTATGCAGGCCATCTAAGTCACAAGGTTTTACAACTTCCTGCTGTCCTCTTTATCTGACATATGCTCACCAATCAGAAGTGGCCCAGGGCGACTGTGTCGCATCAACAACAAACATGTAAAACATGAGAAAAACATGGGAACATTTTAAATATACATTTTTTACACAAATTTTACATGGTTTGAAATGACAGTTTACAAGATAAATTGATATTCAGTATATTTTAAACAGCATTTTTGTGATATGGGTTTGTATGGAAACTGCATAATTTATAGAAGAGGCTGCTGTGTCCAATGTTTTCTGGCATTGTTGTTTGTTGATTCATTATCAACAGGACTGCTAATGCAAGGCATGACATCAGGATGACTAACTTTTTTTATTTATTTTTATTAACCTTTATTTATACAGGTAAAATCCCATTGAGACCCAGGGTCTCATTTACAAGAGAGACCTGTTCAGGTAGGCATCAGCAGCAACACAAAGTTACAGACTAACTAAACATACAGGAGACACAACACAGAACACAAACGGTAAAATAACGCAGTACAAAGGGCAAAGAATAAGTTAAGTACAAGTTAAGTTATGTACAAGTGCAGACCCCCACGGACTGTCTCAACAGCCTTCCTACTAGCAGTCTAAAATCCCCTAAAGAAATAAAACTGGACAGCTTCAGCCTCTGCTGGAGCTTGTTCCAGGTTGCAGGCGCAGCGTAGGAAAATGCCTTCTTGCCCAGTTCAGTACGGACTGACGGGATGGCAAATGAGATGAAATCCAGGGACCGGAGGCTGTGATCGGACTGTTTCCGTGCCAGATACATTGACAAATAAGAGGGGAGCAGTCCGATAATAGATTTATAGATAAAAAGATACCAGTGAGTGGTTCTACGCATGGAAAGTGAAGACCAGTTTGTGAGAGAGTACAATGTACAGTGATGTGTGAGGGGTTTACAATCAGTTATGAATGTCAAGGCCCCGTGATATGCGGCATCCAGCAGTTGCAGGGAGTGAGCAGAGGCATTCATATATACAAAATCCAGCATTGTGAACTTTGTGAACTGCTCCATATTTAATTCTGTAAAGTTGTATTGTTTAAGTAAGGCCTTATTAAATCCTTGTTTGAAAACCAAACATATGGTCTTTCATGGCTATATAGAATTCAAATCATGAAGTACAGTAAATCTGCTCTAGCTTGTCTGTAATTCAATCTGGTGTGGCAGTTAAACCTTAAAGAATGACAGAATATGTTGGTTGAGTGTCTCATACCAAGAGGAGGGCGTATTCCATCTGGGAGTCAGAGGGTGGCTTGTATTAAATCTTCATTTCCTTAAAACTATGCCAAAGTGCTCTAATATGCAAAAAGACTAATTGCAGTTATCGTCTGTGATGTAGCCAATAAAGAAATCTTCTTTTATTTACAGGTTATATTTCTTGCTTCAAGAATTCACACTTAGTATTGTCATAGCCTGAGATTTTAGAGCATTTAGATGACTATTATTCCATATACAATACGTCATAACTGTACATTCAAATATAGACATTACATTGATGTAGGAATGATTGTTAAATGTAACCCAGACATTTGAACCCAGGCTTATCAATTTTAGTCTCTCTTTCAGCTGTTTGTCTAGACGTCTTTTGACACCTTGTAAATCATCAATAAAGTGCTTGCTAAGATGTATAGTCAGATATCCCTACAGGAGGACATAGCCATTTTGCTGCCGTACAACCTATTTTAGTGAGGGTTTTAGCAAGGGTTACATATTCTGTTGCGTTTTACAAGCCATCAGAAAGCTATGAATCATATCGACCCTCCATTCCACAGTAAAAGCTAAGTAACAATCAGCCACAAAGTTACCGCCGCCATCAACAAGAGATACTTCTCTCTGGGCTTTGCATCGACTTGAAGTGAAAAATCGTACTTCCTCATCTGCAGTGTTGGGATGTGCATCGGGGTAAATCAGCAACCTGTTGGTAACTCCTGCATTTATGCATAAGTCTTTGTAGTTCTTCTAGAAGTGGAATTTGTCAGTGTGTCAGTCACTTCCCACATTGTTTTTCACTCACTTCTACATTTTCACTCTGTGCGGTTTCATCAATACTGGTGCTGAACTCAAATCAAAGAAGAACTTGTCTGAAAGTGGTGAAGCCAGACCACATGTGTTCAGAGGGCTGGTGTCATGCTGTCACTTAGTCGCGTTACTTTGTTCCTCACAGCCTGCCATGGATATTGATTTCTGGCCCTTAGCTTCCAAGCAAGTGACCCTTTCCCTTTGATATTCAGCTGTGACAATATAAAGTGGATGGTCTATTTTTTACAGAAACATATCCAAGTGTGACTTTAGACATGTCTTTCAGATGTTTTATTGTTCTTGTTTCTTTTTTACTTTATTGGAGCTAGAGGTTGTTTGAAAAAACGATCCAGTTACATGACATTCAATTTCAAAATGTATTGACACCATGAGACAGTGCTTAAACATCAGGGAATAGCTTTAGACAAGAAAAACAAAGCCTAAGGCCAAAGAAGTAGTTTTATTAAAAGTTTCATGGGAATACACTTATTACACTACAGATAGACTTTAGACTTTAGACTTTATTGTCCCCAAGGGGAAATTCTTTTCCACTTCACAGTACATTTAAGGGCCGCACGCCGACAGACAATAGACAGATGGACAACAAACACAACAAAATAAACATACATACAGGATATATAAACAGAGTGGGACTGGGGTGTTTTATCTTGGTCTTCTGTTAAGTGTTGCTATGGCTGCAGATACCAGGCTTTTGCCATAGCGAGCCCTCCGGCACAACAGGGACCTGTACCTGCGTCCTGAGGGCATAATGGTGAAGTGGCAGTTGAGTGGGTGTGTGTTGCCCTGTGCTATTGTAAATGCGATGCGTGCGATGGCCTTGACATTGAGCTCTGACAGTGTGGGTGTGGGGAGACCGATTAATTTGGCAGCTATGTTTGTGACACGTGTAAGTTTGACCCGGTTTTTGACAGTGAGCATGTTAAAGAAGCAGGTGGAACAGGAGAGCAGAATGGGTTGGACAATACTTTGATATAACAGAAGTGAGTGATGTCGCAGCAGAGCATGCGCCAAGCGTCCTTGCTTCCTGATTCTGGACAACAAACGTTTAGATTAACTTTGACCACATGCATTTTGTTCCATCTTAACTCTGAGGTGCAGAGAGTGTGAAGTAAGGTTGTGATGTATTCAATTTGAAGAAGTATCAATATTTCAATGGATTCTTCATATGTCACAGTTGTAGCGCTTAATTTCATTTCTCCGATCATTCACTCTCACCAATTGAGGCTCCTCTGGCATAATTTCCATTTGATTTATCAGATTGTCCTGTCGTTTTGGATTTGGCCCCGAAAAAAAGACAAGAAAGGAAAATTAATTAAATGACCAGAAAAGATAAATGTTCAGGTGGGTGGGTTAGTGAAGAGAAAGGCTGCAGTGCTGTTATTATCCTGGCAGTATTTCAAGCTATACTTCATATGGAACATTCGAGCTCTTCTTTGAAACGCAAGGCCTTCCCGATTTCCCCCGGAGGTTCAATAGAGTTCATATTATCTGTTTCCTTCGGATAGCCTGCAACATTGCCAAACATCCTACACAAATGCTCAACATCGATTTGATGAGAAATTGGGGAAGGCAATATCCATAAAGAAACACTGAGCTGGCACATGTGGTCATCAAAGCAAAATCTAATGTTTAATAATAATAATAACCATTGCTGACTGACAATTACAGTACCTTAGATATTTCTGCAAAATACTTTGTTCGGTATTCTGTGCAGTATAAAGAACATTCTGTACTAGGCAATGTTAACTCAGAGGCAGTGGTAGAGCCGGAAGTGTTCAAGCAGCGAAAGTGCAATGTAAAACATTTACAAGCACATGTCCCGAGCTGAATACCACCTAAGTGAGTATTAAAAGTAAGATTGCTCAAAATTAAGAATACAATACCCCTGTGAGTTGAATGCTATTAGGCCTATGTATTATTGAATTTGTATTACTGCTGCATGCATGTGTTTGTATCATTTTAATGTTATACTTGGGTGGGGCACTTATACAGCTACTGTTGGGTAGTTTCATTTATAGGAATGCCTCATGAGCTCATACGTTGTGCATGTAAAATCTTAATCCATAAACAAAGTAATAGGTCAAACTGACAAATAAATGTTATGGAGTAAAAATAACAATATTACCATCTGAAAGGAAGTGAAGCAGAAGTAAAGTAGTATGAAGAGAAGTATTCAAATTGTGAGTGAGTGAGTGAGTGAGTGAGTGAGTGAGTGAGTGAGTGAGTGAGTGAGTTAAAATCAATATTTATATCATGAATTACAGCAGTTTGGGTTTTCCAATATTCTTTTCACATTAACGCTTTCTCTTGGCAGGTTCATCAGATAAGAACATTAGGAGTCCAATACCTTCTTAAAGATAAATGAGTACGCTGACAGGGATGGGGAAATCTTACAACCACTAGACTTCCATGTTTCCAGTATACAATGATTATACTGTATGCATATGATTATGTGTCAGAACAATGAAACAGTGATGAGAAAGCAATCTTTTCGCCTATGCATAATCCTCCCTTTGACCTCAAGAGTCCTTAAGAAACTGCCAAGATCTGTTCGGCTCAAGTTGCCAAATGCCTTGTAAGATGTCTGGGGGGTATGTCATATTTAATGGCTTATCCACTGCGAACGTTTGCTTTGCTAATGCCAGTAATGTATATCAGATGTGTTCGACAGCTACATAACTGTCTAACTTGTGCAAGCCCACAATTTTCTTGCAACTTGAGTCTCTTGTTGATGATTAATATGACAGGGACTGTCAAAAAGGCAGGCCGTAAATTGTATTTTTATTGTTTTATATAAATGCATTTTTATTAGGAAGACCAAGATACAGTGGGGGAATCTATTTAATAAGCGATAAAGTGTCTTAAGCTGCTATGCATAAATTACAGTTTCTAATTATTAGAAAAAATGGAGACACAACGAACAGATTTCCCAAGCATTATTTATTGGTAATTATTCATACACTTTATGACTTTAATAGATAAGCTGACATTGAATTTAAAGCCACGTTTCTGTTTTCATCCAAGTCCATTCTTCTTGATCCAAAGCCCTTTTCTATGCTCATTTAACACAGATCACTATAAAACCAGTTGAAATGATTTTGAAAATAGTTGCTGCTCAATTTCCATTGCTACAGAAAGAACGTTTATCTTTGACAATGGGTGACTCAATGACTTTCAACCCGTCTTTTGATTTATCTCAAAATAAACTACACGCAGATCTCTGACACAGGAAAAAAAGGTGCAATGCTTCAACAACTAGTGTTTAGAAGACTCTGATGTCTAATTTATTCCAATGCTTTGACAACTGAATATTTTCCTTTTCATGATTATGCCATAGGAGCAATAATCAAAGGGGACACATGCATAAAGAAGGCACAACAAAAGGACTTTGTTGTTCATTTCAAAACTACTTTAAATAGTCTATAATGAAAGTATCTCCCTTTGGTAGCCCCGGTGGCTCAACATTAATTGTTTCAATGTCCATTATT
Source organism: Ammodytes marinus (assembly GCF_949987685.1). Taxonomy (NCBI): domain Eukaryota; kingdom Metazoa; phylum Chordata; class Actinopteri; order Uranoscopiformes; family Ammodytidae; genus Ammodytes; species Ammodytes marinus. The sequence goes on from NC_137230.1 coordinate 30,775,370, forward strand.
AGTGACGTATAGAAAGCTTGAATGACATGACGCCAGATAACATCACTCCCCCCAAAAAAAGCTGTTTTCTTTCAGCATTTTCCATCGAGCCAAGAATGATCTGACACTTCAAGGTCTCACTGAACGTAGATTGCTGTCTGAAGGCTGAACAGGTAAAGGTTCACAGATGTGCGTAGGGAAGCTGAATGAATTTTGATGGCTTAGGTATTGTAGGAAGTAAACAAATTGAAGAAAAATACAATCTCTAAAATGACAAGCAGGTGTAGCAAGTACCTGCACTCATGTGGACCAATCTATCAGTAGATATGTACAAACTATACAGATTGTATGTACAAACATCAAGCGAAGAGTATTGTAGTGAGTTTGGAATGAAGCCCATCAGTCAGATGCTATGTACTGCTCTCATTTCCTTCTCCTCTAAGGATGATTGGCATTATCAATGATGCCATTGGGAAGTTAAAGCATGCATTGAACCTTTTGTAACAAAATGTATCTGAGAAAAGTGTGTTTAATCTTGAAATATTTTGTTAATTGTTGCTTTGATTGACTTCCATCTGAAACAATGGTCTGTGTGGGCCTTTTATTAACATCAACAAGGAAGTCCTTTATTTGTAATTGAGTGAGTTAAGCTGTTAACGCAGGGATACAACAGAAACATCTTGTCAGTTAGTTGTTTTTGTCATTACAATGAAGGCTATTGACCTTTTAAGCTGAACAATGTTGTGACAACAGTCCTCCGCTTGTACACACTCCAAAGTGGTGTCAGGCAAAGTGTGCAACATGGCAAGTGTGGCTCTACTTGTTAAAAGTAAAAATGTCAACTCTAACTTGCATCACACTTTTGATAGATTATTAAAACGTAGTTGCAGAAGGGACTAGGCTGCATCTGGGGGATTTATCTCTTCAGTATAACACTCAAAATATAATTTATTTAGGAAAAACTGTACATGAATATAGTAGAGTTAATCCACTTAATCCACCGCTTTTCCATTGATAATTCACCCATTCACACTCACACGTAGGGTGCTGGCTAATCATAGGAAATAGTTTGTGGTCGAGTTCCCAAGGGAACTGTGAATTTTCGACAGAAGGAGGTAGGGACCGGACCACCAACAGTGTGATCAGTGAACACCCTGCTCTTACTGAGTCACTGAACCTCCCAATCAGAACCAGTGTTATTAAGAGTTTGCTTTTGACACCTCACAATAAAGCTAAAAGGATCCAAAACTGATGTGTTTTGAGAAGTTTGGAAGTTGACCTAGATGGACAGTTAATATCAACCCGCTGGTGCTGTCAACACATCAGCACTAAGTAATGAGTGAAATTTACTCTGAGTTGAGTCAAATAGACATTTTGTGAGTGCTGGAGTCTTTTAGATGGCCATGCATTTGAGTATTTAAGTTTTTTATTATAAATTTTTATATATTATTTGATATAAATTTACCTAATTATTCACCTCTGCAATTAAGCAGAAGAGAATACTGTATAATTAAAACCCATAACATAACCAAAAGATACCAGTTGTCATTCATTCCTTTGAGTGAGTTTTAGTCAAAGTGTCTCCGCACTACTCATGGATCAATGATAAAACCCTGTGACAGACCGAGGGATTGATTTTCCACAATTTATGTGTGTGCTTTTAGATTATTTTCATAAATGGAAAATATAAGGAATATGTAAATGTATGTTCAGGTCCACAGATTGGCAGCACCGTGAGAATAACGTTAAGACATATGTGGCTCACTTTGTTGCATTTTGCATAATGCGCTGTGACATATAAGCTCTAGAGGATCTCATTTTCACTCTGAGTATGTCCTGAGGCTAAACTACGTCACATTTCATGACAGCTGCCAGTTGTACATGCACTCAAATGGTGGTCCCTCTGTAGGGGGCGAACTGTGAGGAATTCATACTCGGCCAGTTTTGCCTGACTGAATCACAAAACAACTGCCATCTCAGCTCATTACCTCTGTTGAGTGTGCATGTAGTGTATGTATTTGAGTATACAGTACAGGTGTTTGTGGGAGTGAGAATTGAATTCCAACGGGGAGACAGGGGCCAGAATGTAAAGGATGTGAGAAACTGCCACTTATAAAACTGAATTAAGCTTTTTGCTGCCTGCGGAATTGTAGAACTCTAAACCCTAACCTTGCCTTGGCACCTTGTTCAAGGTTTAGGCTCTGTTTTTTAATTATTAATTATAAAATGTAGAAGCAAATGTGCGTTCTTGATAAACTACACTATCGCTTCTCTTTTGACTATGGAAGATTGGTCCCATCTCATAATAATGCATATTGCCTAAATGTGACAAAAAAACAATTTGACTTTGATATATGAATAATCTAGGACACAAAAACCAAAATAAAAACTATCAATCAATAATGTAGCCATTAAGTGGAAACGATACAACTCTACAGTCATGGTAGCGCTCTGTGAGGCTGTGCCTTGACGCTGTGTTTCAAGATGACAGTGCTAACATGCCAATGTTTAGCAGTTATACCGGTAATACTTACCATGTTCACTGTCTTATTTATCAGTTAGTGTAGTTAGTGTTGTTTTGCTAACATTTTGTAACTAGCCATTTGGATTGTCTGTACCAAATGTCATAGTAGGTTGTCTATTGGTTGCCAAGATATTTCGCTCAAAACACAAATGTCGACCTCACGGTGGTGCTAGAGTAAAAGTCTAGGGATCATCAAAATGTGTAGGATAATTCATCTACAGACCCTAAATGTGTGTTTATATATTTATGTTAATCCATCACAGTTATACAGAGGCAGCTGTGTTGTGAAACGATTGTCATCAAGTATTAAATTGTCAATGCAGTCACTATATGTCATGACACAGAGTGAAAATTGTGGAGGTGGCCACATCATTTATAAGTGGCGTCAAGGGCCAGCTGGTGGATGTACAACCCCCCCTCCTCTCCATCTGTATCCAAACTGTCCCTGTGGTTCACTGCCAACTCGACACCTAATAACATTGAGCTGTCTCAAACATGAAGCAGCAAATCTATCATCAGAGCCCAGCAACGTAATAGCTAAATGTGTTACCTCCACCTAAATTAATTTAATGTGCCATCTATAAATTATGTTTGCTTATGGCCAAATCGAATTTTCAAAAATAGCTGCTACCAGTGGTTCTACATGAGGATGAAAAGAAAGATGTCTCGCTGGTACCAGTGCCCAAAAAAAAGCAATGAGTGGGGCTGTTTTTGAAGGGCAGATGGACAGAAAGGCCCACTTCATTGCAGATGTAAGAACATTAAGAAATTAGATTAAAACATCCTTCGTAATCCAAATAAGATCATATTGTCATTGGACATTTTTTCAATTTCAAGTGAATTATTAATCAAAATGTTTTCTTAATTTAGAGTAGGCCTATGATCAAACAGCTTTTATAACAATGTGTACAAAAAAGATCAAATTTGATTTAACGTGCTTTATTTAATGGTATATTATATGAGGTGCATTGTATCTTCTGAAAAATGGCTACTATTCCCCACAATTGTTTGGTTGAATGTCTTACTATAGCATAATAATTAACTATTAACTGGGTAGTTGGGATTTGGATTTGTGATGAGGGAATGAGATGCTGGTAAGAAATCGGGCACAGCTAGCCAGAGCTACAAGAGGGAACAGGTGTGGAGATGGGCATTTACGTCAGGTGGTAGGGGTAGGATGGAAGGGATGTGGGCTTCTGTTGGATGCTGGTAATATGGCAATGACAGGGGACAAAGAATGTGAAATGTGGCTGGAGGTGAGGTGAGGGAGATAGAGAGACACCATGAAAGTTTAAAGCCAGAGCCGCCCGTCATGGCCCATTTGGATCTTCTCAGGTCTGCCTCCCACATAGCAAACATTGGGATTAGGTTTTCTGGTTGATTCATAGTACCGTCAGGAGATTACAGCCTTCGTAAAGCCTAGCAACACTACAGTCTTGGCTATGCTCAGGACCACCCTCCTGGCAGCCACCATCATGCTGTTTCAAAGTCTGTCACACTGAGCCCATACACTGTAATCCGTTCACATGCAAAACCGTTGCATGCACTGTTTTATGTAGGATAACATAGTGTATACTGTGGAAATAAATAAATCAAAGCTGGTAAATTAATATGTATTGCCCTGTAGCAGTTATATCTCTTAACAAAGTAAGTGTGAAAATGTGTAACGATAATTACTATGCTGAAAAAAGGAATCCAAACTGATTAAATAAACATAACATAAAGGCCTTAAAGGATATCAAAATATGTAGGCTCACACAGACACACCAAATATGTAATAATTCTGCCTCACACCAAGGCACCAGATAACTTAGTGTTTGAGATATGAGGTGTAAGGATTCATTTGGGGACATCAATATGCATCGTAACAAACTAATAAGACAATATACATTAAATTCTACTCAGTACAGGTCAAATAAAGGCTAAAGTTTGCTTCCCTTCTTACATCTAGTTTTATTTATAGCTCGGTTTACTGGTTATATACATTTATTTTCATGTTTCTTTCTCTTTGTAGCCCAAAAACAAGACTAATCTCCTATATGTATCTTCCCTAGATTAGCTGATCTGCACAAACAGTTCACGTTAGTCAGTTTCAATGGTTCCTGTATAAAAAAATTGGCGTGTTAACACAAAGCTTGATTCAATGCTTACAGTTTAAATGTACATATTACAAACATTTTAAGGTATATTGTATCATGCAATGCAAAGTCAGTCCTATTGTTCTTGTGCTTGGTAGAGTCCAGAAACCCACACAACCTGGGGAATTTCAACTCTTATATTTTGGTGTGGGCCCACGTCCTGGTAACATTTGACTGAACTTTCCATTAGGTTCCTCTTTGAGTCTCCTAGGGATGGTGTTATGACTCAAAGTTCATGTGAAAAGGAAACTTGGCACTATTGTCTCCCTTGCGGTAAAGGTGTAAATTGTTCATTAGTATCCAGATTAATCACACTACAGCTCCTACTTGAGTTCTGCTAGATGGGTTTGAGGAATAGACCAGGCTACAGTTAATTAGCTCATTGATACACTCATTAAGAATTGCTCATGTTTTGTCAATGAACATGGTTAATAAATATTCATTGTTTGCTGTGATACATTTCCATCACCTTTGTTAATTTGAATGAATTTTCTTTTCTCCCCTAAGATTTAACATAGAAACAAAACCATGCAAAGCCCCAAAAACCTTCTCTGTTCACTGCATTGCACTCTTTTTACGAAGTATATATTTATATCCAAATGGCATTCTCTTAACTAGATATTCTTATGACTGTACAATATTAGTTATTTTAGACCTGAGTCAAGATTTAATCTCAATTGATGGTGCTGGTCATCACAAGATCTGGATGGGTACTTTGGGTTAAGCATTGCATTGGTGTAGGATCAATCTTAGTAACACATCATTGTCAAATAAAGAGGGAAATGTATTCACTTTAAATGCTGCAATTATGTTCAGGTCCATGAGGTTATGAGTCCCTTTTGGAGCATGTTGCTGAAACTCATGTTTAGAGAGAAAGACTTTGAAAGTGTTCTAGTGAGAAAAATAAGATCATAAGGCTGTAATAATCAAGCAAAGAGTATTTAATCAAACAATAGAGGCTTCATGTTCTTGGATCCTTGAGAACATGGAGGTCCATCCAATCCAGGAAGCCCCGGTGGCTTTCTGAACAGAATGGCACAAATCAGATGGCAACTCACATCCTTTATACAAGTCAGTTCAGCATAACAAGAATACTGTGTGTTTCGATCGGCAGTCAGGTGAGGGGAAAGTCGTGGGGGAACAGTTTGAAGATACTTTTTTTTTTTTTTTTTTTTTTTTTTTTTTGCATAGTTCATGCTTTATTGATAGTTTTTGAAGAGACAGAGGTGAAATGGGGCAGAGAGGGGAGTGACATGCAGAGAACGACCGCGGGTGGGAATTGAACCCGGGTCTGCTGCTGGGCCCGGCCTGTGGGGGGGACGCCCTACCAACTGAGCTAAGGGCGCCCCAGCAGGGGGAGTTCTGAGCATAAGACAATAGAAGAGGTGTAACCTGGGGAGGAGGGGGGAGGGGGAAAGCTGGGGAGGCACAGTCTTGAGTGCTCTTTTAGAATAACCATTTAAGGATAAATACAATGTTTCTTATTGCACTAAATAAGCAAGCTAACATTTCAGTCCGGAGATAGACCATATGCAATATTTCCCATTACAGTGCCTTCTGAAATCGTTGTGTTATCTACTGTGACCTTACCTTTTAGAAATAGTAGGGGCTGTGCAACAGATACAGTGCTTGTTTGACCGGGTAATGTGAGTTCAGTATTTATTCTAAAACTAACAAAACAAAATATGATATTTACAAAACAAAGCAGAAGAGATTGTATGACCTTAGTAATGTGGTACTTCTCCCTGGTAATGAGAGTATATAATGTAGTTCAGATTTCAAAAGCTGAACATTCTTTATATAACAAAATATTTTACATCATCTTGTAATCTGATTGTCATTTATGCTTTCACACATCTCATGACAAATATCCATATACAATGTGTGTTTTGTTTAAGTCAAAGATCCCTTACGATTCCAGATTGTTTATAAAACTAAACTAGGGAGGATTTTACCTGGCACCAAACAATGATACTCTATGATCCGTACCTTGGCACCTCTACTGGCTGCCAGTCAATGATTTTAAGGCTTTACTGATCATGTTTAAAGTTCAGTGGGGGTCTGGCTCTGAGCCACATTTATGACCTTTTTAGAGTGCACTTCCAGATCTTCAGACAGGGCACTCCTCACTGCTCCACAGTTTGGTCTCAAATTGAGAGGCAACCAAGCACTTGCTGTCAACAGAGTTAAAAGGCAAATGCCCTGCAAGAAAAACAGGGAACCATTTTGAGTCGATTATTTTTTTATAAACCAGCTAAAATTCCAAGGGAACCTACAGTGCAAAACAAAAAGCAGACATCTCTTCTCTATTCTCTCTTTCAGAACAAGAGCTTGAAAACTAAGCTACTCTCTGGAAACAAACTTTGTGACGCCTATGCTGAAGAGGTAAGAGGATTTTCAATTCGTACATTTTGTTTTAACACTCATATAATTCAATTTCAGTTTCAGCTACTTCACTGTACATTGTTAGTAGACTAGTTGATCTTATAAGATATGGCAGGCACATTATGTTCTCTTGTGAGCAGGCAATGTTAACAAAATCCAAAGTATGACATCTAACTGAGAAAAAACTGTAATCGTTGTTAATTGAATGTGAAATGTTACCGTATTTATTATACTATAACTTTAAATGTTATCTTTTTCCTTAAAATGTTGATTAAAAAAGCTCTTGGTGATACTGGTAAATTGGGAAAGTTTTTCAAAAAGATTCACTAAAGTTTAGAAACTGTCCAGCCCTGTCTCTCTCACTCACTCACTCACACACACTTGCTTGGTTTTGGCTACCCAAAGAATCTCAAAACAACTTGTCTCCAGCAAAGAGCTCTTTGATGGCTGTAAAGTGCAATTTGGGGAACTCAGGTTGTACTGAGAGTGGTTCGAGTTCCTTTCATCCGCGTCATTGTTGCTGTCACCCACTTTTCTCCTTTTTCTACTTCGGCTCTGCTGCTAGTCGTTTCGGTCAGCAGCATCCACCAGGTTCACATCGTCAGGAAAGCCTTGAGCTGAGCTTTGAACTGCTGCTCTTGCCTTCTTGCTGACCAATGCCCATACTGTGATTTAGCCATGCAGCATCTTACAAGGTAGAGGGTGCTGCAGGCGTCATGGTGACATGCCTAAGCTAGTGCAGTGGGCACTTTGTAATCGTTGGCTCTAAAGTTATGCAGTTGGTGGTTCCAAACATTTCCAATAGCCAGGTTACAATATGTGGAATATATTAAGATATATACTATGTAGAGTAATGTGGTGATGCAGACAGATGGGTAGATAATAACTTTGGTCTGGAGATTTAATTTTCTCTTTGGAGAGACCGTGGGTTAGATCCACCCTGAGGCAATTAAGGCTTGTTTGATCAATGCTGCTGGAGGATATTGCCAAGGTGTTTGAATGACAAAACAATGGTAAGTCATTTGCATTTCCAGGTTAAAGCTGGGGTGGAGGATTTGGGGAGAATATGGCAGTTGGGATAGAGATTCTAATCCAAATACCTCAACCGCTCCACTTGTTCTCTTTGGTCTCTCCCCTATGGTCCCTCCCTGACACGCTCTAGTCTACACCAACAAAGTTGTGCCAAAGTGAATGGACAGTCCCAACAGCCAATAAGAACAGTGAATCGGAGCCTAGCTCTGATTGGTCAAAGTGTACAGCTCATGTTAACTTTGACCAATCAGAAATCACATACCCCAGCTTTAAGACAGACAATTACCTGACTATTTTGAGATTGGAAATATTGATAGGCTTTTCCCTCATATTAGTACCATCCAAAAATATTGTGCCCTTCTATTATTTACCCACAACCTCAACATTTGCCTGCACATTCTCTCCTGATCAGGTACACATCTTAATTGCGCACCTATGGCACATTATGGAGAGAGTCAGTCCCAAAGTTACAGGGTTAGCCATTACTTTACTATCAGTTCTCAGTGTTTTTCCCTATTGACCATGTTTTCATCATTCTTTTTTGAAAAGCTCGAAAATCACACAACAAATCTTTCCGTCCAAATTCTAAAGGTTATAATGATCAGTTTATGTTGAAGCAGTTTTAGAGAGGTGCTGATTCCTCAAGGATAATTTATTGTGTGGAAGCTCTTGATGTTGAGAGCTTTAAAATTACACAAAGGATATTCTTATGTTCCCATTGAGACACAGGAAAGTGACAGGCCTCTTTCCTCCTACAAATCCCCAAGCTGAATATTCTCCACACTTCACCAGCTAAGCTTTTCCAAGCCCTTATCACATATTTAAACTCTTAAATGGTGATGGCACATTTAACTAAGTCTGATAACGCTGCAGGAGTTGGAGGGAGTATAGAGGCTATGAAGAGGTCCTGATTGAAGTTATAGAATATTCCTTACAACAGCAAAGGACATCATCTAAATGGTGATAAAATGTGGCCGGTCAGCTTTGTGCTTGTAAGATGATCATATCTCCCTCTCAGTACTCTTTAATACAGAGATGTGTGTTGCCCACTTCCCCTTTGTCCGCCTGATTTACTTCTGCAGGACTATTACCAAGGCAAGAAGGACTTCAAGGTCTTAGGGGAGCAAATAGCTACTAGAATTTTCTTGAGCACATGTAGGTCACTGAAGGTCACTGTCTTCAATTCCCTCTGGAGGCTATCAAAGTTCAAGTAAATCAGTGAGAGGAACATTCATCCATGTCCCTACTTTCATCCTGGAAAGCTATTTCTGTTTAAAGGGGAAGGGTTACAGACTGAACCTGCAATCAAACTGTTATTACTAGTACAGAGTGACGGAGAGAAATGGTTACAAGAATGGCAAAACAAGTGCCACCAAAGCAGAAAAATTGCAAACATTATTCAATTAAAAGTGTGTCTATTGGTACGGAAGTAAAATGTGCGACCCCAAACATAACTTATGTTTATGGTGTCAGAATTCTGATATGCTGAATGTTTTTTATTGATATGTCATGACCAGTGAACTTATATTCACTCCTACAAACATGTTTTCTTATTAACTTTAACTCAAAATGTATCTAGAAATCGTCTCTTCATGCTTCAAAGATATTTTCAATTAAGTCCCCCTCAGAGCATTGGGTGAATCAGAGTTTGAAGAAAAAAATGCCTGTGATAAAATCTTAAATCAGGGCTTTGAAGTCATGTCCAAGAACTGAGATTAGGGTCGATCTTTTTAGCCTGCCTTGGATAAACTTTCTATGCACAAGCTCCTTTTCGTTGCACATGACACATTTTAAGATTTTGTTTGTGTTAACGGTAGCTCTCGTAAACGTCTGATTTGCATTCTCATCTAGTGAAAATTGGCTTTGGGAATTCCTGCATTGTATACTGGAGAACATTTCATTTGGTGTGGTAATCGTTTTTAGAAAGCTTGGCTTTTGCATGCTTTGTGTGTTGGGGGATAACACTTTGTGCTGTTAATCCCTGTTGTGTGGTGTAAACTACTGTGCTAAAAATTTGTAAAATGACATGGTCACAACACTGTAAAGAAGGTTGTATGGTAATATGCATGAACTGATCCTGTATCTTCACTGACTGTAAAAATTGCTAATTTACTAATTGAAACAATACTAATTAGATTAAAATTAATATCTACAAAAATGTATACCCACAAAAATTACTATGTTTACTCTTATATGATATTAAAAAAGCTATATCCTTGACTAAAGTCTTCAGGTGATAGGGTAGGGCGACATCAGGGATCTCAGGGAGACAATGACCATGGGACTACATAAATAATGTTTACGTCATATTATATGTTTATACAATGAGTAGTAATGGCACCGTATTCCCTTTGCCACAGTTTCAGTGAAGCGAGAATTTTGGAATTAGTTTAATGCAAAGAATGATATATCCATATACTGTTGATTTTTGTAAAGGATGGATAGAAGCCTTTACATTTTTTGAGAAAAAAAAAATAAAGTTTGGCAAAACAAGAGTGGAATGTTGACCGTATGAATGGGGAAAGGTCACTGAGCAAAATGTATCAAAGGCTTTGTGAAATTCAGTCAGGAAATTCACTGGCAGGCAGCCACAGGCCTGACTCAGCTGTGTGTTTGTTCACTTCACCAATCACCAAACAATTATCAAATCCAGCAGTCCATTTAAATTGAAAGGAGAACTTACTAGCTCGGTGCTACGGTTCAGTTTGCTGCCTACTATATGTAGATGGCTATTTTTGCTCTTTCTGTAGTAGGGGAGAACGGGGTAATTTGTCACACGGGTTGGTTGTCACAATCGTTATATCTCGGAACCAGAAGGCGCTGTCTGTGAAATTTTGGTATGTAAATATCCAGAATTGGGATCAGAGGTCACCTACATAGTCTTCCTTGGAGTTAGACTGCTGAATTTGAGGTGAGAGGACTGTTTGTGTTTTTCATGTCAAATTGAAAATATTTAACTCCTCAGTATTTTTCTTCTAGGCTTTTACACAATGGGTTCATAACAAAACAGTTGTTACCCATAAAAAGTGTGAAGGGTAAACTGTAAGGGTGTCTTTGATGATTAATTTCTTCTTTATTACAATAAGATAGAAAAAGTGAGGGGTACATATTTCAAGCCAACACCTTAAGCTTCAATGTAATGTAGGAATGACTATTGGAAGATGTTTTGGTGATGAGCAATTCTCACTAGAGTAAAAAGTGTGCCTACTTACCCCGTTGTCCCCTATGAGACGGTGATGTCCTCAGGGGAAAACATTTGATAGTTCAGAAAACCTGAGTCAAAGTCATGGTTGAGACCATTCTGTGAAGGAGAGCCACATGTGGCATTAGAGATGCCATTTAATCCGTTGCTCATCTTTTCCTCAAGGGCACAAATTTATCACCTATTTTCCATTCTGTCAAATTTATGGTTTATGCTGAACAGTCATCATTCAGATGAAGGATAATGACTTCTGCTTTATTATTACATTTCAATCTTGCATCATGATTTAATCGAATCATCTACTGACCTGAAACTTACACGGATAAAATATTAAACACTGGATTTGCGCGGACATCCTGTTTAGACTTATTTTTAAGGTGAATGACCCAATTTAATTAATACTGCAGGGCTTTCTTGGATGAAGCAGCATGCCATCCCCATCTTTTGCATTTTGGAGCGAATAATGGTCTAGAAAACAGATAACACTGGTATGTCATTACATCAGTTATTTTAATAGATGTTCAGGCCATCCACTTATTAATAGACTATGAGAGAGATAGTTACACAGTATTCTCTCTGCTCTAACATCATGTCTAGCTGTCTAAACTGGTTAATGAAAAGCAGTTTTATTCTTGCATTTATCTCAAGTATAATTTCATGCAAGATGTTTTGACACATTCAGTTTTTATTTATTTTGTAATACAGTACAATAAGGGTACATTCATTTACATTTTAGTTAATGCTTAGTTACTGCTTTTAAAGTTTATTTAATTAATTGATAATTAGCAAAGTAAATCAATAATGAAATGTGTTGATTTCAGCATTAGTTATATTTACAGATTTTAGTACATTGGAGATTGTAAAATAGGTGTGGGTTTGATATGAGAACCAGGAAATATGTACAGGTCTAATATAATAATGATATATAAACAGGTATCACAAATGTCACATGTATTGTCCTACATATCCTTGTAATCTCTCCTTGTGTGTATCTCCAAGCCATAGGATATGTATTCTGTCCTTTCAGGAAGCAGCAGAAAGATGACACATATGTATGTAAATGACATGTAATAATAGATTTGCTCAGGCTAATCCAGTGATCAAATATTTGAAATCAAAGCACGGCTTCTACACATAGGACTCATTGATGTTAGGCCGCTTTGATAATGCATTGTTTAGGGAGATGAAGGAATCTCCCAGCTTCATTGATATACCCTCCAATGAAATTAGTTATGTGTGCACAGGGAGCATACTTTAAATAAAACAAATCTCCTAATATTCTGTTTTCCTTCATTTACTTTCCTTAATAAATAAATCAGTTTACCCAAACTATAATGATTGGAATTAAATATATACTACATACAATATACGTATAGACAGTGTTTTTTTGGCTTGCCAGCCAGTCACTGGTCTGCCTTAGCTCTCATGCGCACAGCCCATCAGACACATGTTTTACAAATAGGGTAATCTGTTTAAAGGAGGACAGAGACATGGAGCATGTCTCATCTCTGTGGCGTGTGTGCTCCTGCTGCAAATGCACATATATATGTAAGCTGAGGATGTCTGCACACCTTAGCCCATCTATCATCTCCCTGTGGGGGTCATGTCACCTGTCTGTATCTGCTTTTATGAAATGTGAAGCAGTTTTCTCTCACAGGATACATAGAGTGAAGGCACACAGACAGACATCAGTTTACTGACATTTTACTGTATATACACATACTCAAATAGGTTTTGAAAGTCTCATCTACCTGACAATTTGCTTTATGAACAAAGTGAACTTTTTAAATGATCCCTCTATGTTTCCATTTCAAGGCGTATTCCTATCATAGGCTATCTGATCTTGGATATTGAGAAAACCATAACGGCTGTTATTCAATAGTCTTATTATCATGTATCCAGTTGCAGAGCTGGATAGCGCGGACTCAGCTTTATCTTAAACTTATTGACATTGTCTGCTAATGAAATACTAAAAAATCTTTTTTTTAAATCATCAAACATAAAAGGAGTATGTGTGTGTGTATATATACAGTATATACAATGCATGTAGCCTTTTAGTATAGGAGACAAAATATCCCCAATGTGGCTAAAAAGTAATAGTAAAAAATAGTAAACTGACACTAAACAAGCGAATAATCACAAAAAACAGCATCGCAAATATACTGTATTATAATCTCAAAAGACCATCCTGTATTTATCTGTTCTTGTCATTAACATCAAATAAAAAATAAACCTTGCAGAAAATTAAGTGTCAAAGACAAACTTGTATGCACATTCAAATGTCTGTCCTTGGGGAAAGCAACTGAAATGTAAAATGTGTATGAGTTATTGTCCTTGCGAGAATTATGACTCACTTGAATATGTTGAAAGGGACTAAGTAAGAAGAGCTAATAAAGTACATCAAGTCAGTAAAATACTGCGTCCCTGAATTGGGTTTATGAGTACATCCTTGAAATGCAGGTTCCACTCTTGCTGGATTTGAACCATGTGAAACAGAGAGGCAGAGATGCTGCTTTGACGGACGGGGGAGACAGTGCACATGATCTATTCGGAGTAAATAATAGACCAATGCTTAGCCCATCCTGAGAGCTCGGCACATTTAGAGATTCAGACATTTGCATTTTTAAGTTAGCACTCCAAAGTGCCTGATTCCGAAGCCTTTTTACGTAGATGAATTATTCTATTACCAGCAAGTATCTCAAAAAGCTCCACTTAACAGAAACAAATATTGTTAACATTTTTTTCCAAGGCCTCGCCATGGGGAAGAAAAAAAAAACAGATGTAACAATCTCAAATCGAATTAACGTTTTGCTCTTTTTGAGCTTTAAAGTTGGCTCCGTGCTTATTTAACCTTACAAGTTTTGCCCCGGGGAACAATTTTGAATCCAGTTACACATGACAGAGATGGGTGTCTTGGGACATGGAAGCACCCTGGGAAGAGGAATAACAAGATAAAGATTCCCATAAAAGAAGGTCATAGGTGCTTGTCAAGTACACAAAACCTTTTGAAGTGAATGTGTCCCTCAGCATCTTGCTCAGTGTGCTTTGGTGAAAGATTAGACCTCATATCACATTTTTTATTGCCTGTGTCAAGGAAGTATAGAGAGAGGCACGGACAGTTTGAAAGAGAGCAATGGAGGTTTGTAGAGATAAACTGATTGAAAGAAAGATAAATACAGCAGATATATATCAAGGAAGAGATATTGGTTTAAAACTTTTTGGGGTATTTTACTTTTTTTTTCACTTTCAGTGTTTCCATTGTGGTTTTTTTAAAGCACGCATAGTGATACAGAAATGTATATTCAGAAGAGAGTTAATAATACCTTTTAGCAATATATGTTTTTTTTATCATATTATAATGCTTCACATAAGCTCAAATAAGATGTTGACTTAAATATACACTGATCCATCTATTTTTGTGGAAAGAGTGAGACATATTGGTAAAACATTTATTTTAAATAATATTTTTCCCACTCACTGTTTCCATTCCCAAATTGGACATGCATAGTGATACAGAGGCAAAAATATTTTTTTTATCAACACATTATAATGATTCACATAAGCTCCAATAAGCTCTTGACTGCAATATAATGCTACATTTGTCGAGTCAAATACATTTTATCTGCAAACCAATTCATCGCAGGTACAGTTGTGTAAGTCTGCACAAAACCCTGAGCATAAAAACACATTCTGGCCTCACTGAAGACACAGTAAGAAACCATCTTAACAGCAGCAGAGTCCCTTGTGGAGGCTTTCAGTGTTCATGCTCAAATCATGAGCAGCTTTGAGGATGGCTGTGTATCAAGCTATCTAGGAGACATCCTTTGTGTTCCATGTGCCCACTGATGTGGAGCAGCAAAGTTGAATGTCAGGCGGAGCTGGTCACTGTCTGTTTGGGAGCGGCAGTAAAGATCTCCTCCGTGTGTGTGTGTGTGCTGCTTAACCTGTGACAGGCAAGAGCCCGTTGTAACTATAGGAACCTGGTGTGCGCGCTGAGAAGCTGGCGGGTAAAGTATGTAGTGGGAGTGAGAATTCAGGTTTAGACAGTGGGCAAGAAGCCAGTGCATGACTGCATCATTGTGTGGACTATGCAGTCCAGCGAAGGGGAGATTTGATATTTTCTTCCTCTCTGTGGAGCCTTCCTTTAAGCCAGAGCTTTGCCCAGGGAAAATTCACAAAGGAGTCTTCTGCTGCAGCTGGCAGAATCCGGCTATGTGATCTAAAACCAATTTCGCTATTTGAATAAGCTAACACTTATTTTTTCTTATCTTCCCCTTGCAGTCCAAAAAAATCCAGGCACAACTGAAAGAACTGCGGTACGGGAAAAAGGATTTAATTTTTAAGGTAAGTTCAAACTGAAGAGAGTGGCTTTATAGTAGCTCCAGACCAGGGGTAAACAGGTACTTTAGACTACCTTGAAATGATGATCCCGTCACAGGAGGTACTCCAATTCATTCAGTCTGAAATGACGGAGTCCCAGTCAATTGGTTAGCCCTTCATCCTCATACTCCTAACTCCTTCCTTTGTTTTCCCCTCTGCGAGTCCCATCCCATCCTTTTCCATCATTGGAGGTGTGCGGATAAATTATGTGGACAGTGGTGAATGAAACTGGTACAGATGTATGCATTAAATCATATGAGGGAATCTTCAAGACACAAATTACAGCTGACAACAAGTATTCCTACAATTTACAAGCTACCTCGAATAATGAATAACCGCACAGAAACATTTCTTTGCGAGCACAATACAAACAGTGGAAAACAAGCTGCTGTTCTGTATTGTTGCCCACACTTACACACTCCACTGCCCCTTTCATTGCAAGGACTAAAAGTATTGAAGCACTTATGTAATATCTATTGACATTTCCTGGAACATGGCTTGACCTTTCTGGGCCTTGTTTGCAGTGTTAAAATGTCAGTCAGCATTTCTGGAACAATGTCCCGTAATGACACTTCTTAAATATATGTCCTGATCTTTCAAAACCCATCAAAGCTGAGTCAGACATGAATGACTAAAAAGGCCCAATCCTCAGGGACGGAATTTCATTCTTCTAGCCCAACGGCTGAATACATTGTCCCTGGATGTCCTGTTCATTGTTCTATTTCTAGCCTGTGAATGACGGATGCATTGACTTGTTTGCCTGGTGTCACTGCTCGTAAATTGTTGTCTCCAAATTGCATCAGTCACTCACTAAACAAAACCTTATCGCTCAAAGTCACCCGACTTTTCATGGGAAGCTTTAAAACATTTTGGTCTTCACTGATCTGAAATTGCAGCAGGCAGGATAAGGGTAATATGATTGTACTCTGTGCCCTGTAAAAAAAAAAAAAAAAAAAAAAACTCATATTTGAGAAATGACACACAGACGGCTATTTTTTCTGATAGCAAAGGTCAGAGGGACATGATGCATTTCCCTGTGACCCCCCCCCCCCCCCCCCCCCACCCTCCCTCATCCCTCTGGCTATTTGTGGGGAAAATACCTCATATGTATTCCACATACGATGTGTTCAAAAGCCCAGTGGGGGAAGAAGGAGCAGGCAGTAGAGCAGAGTCACTCATGATAGAGAAATGTCATCAGCCTCACGTGGGGGTATGTTAGTCCTGGCACCTTGACCGAGAGGCAAGCGAATTGGTTATGACGGCTGTTGCAACACATCAAACTGGAGCTTTCTTGCACAATTTCACAGTACACACAAACACAACAACCTAACAAGTTTATCCTCAAAACCATATTGTTATATGTTAGGAAACATGCAGTCTTACTTAGAATTTAAAAAAAATACGTTAACAATTTTGAGCCACAGCGTAGATTCTGATGGAATGTCATGGAAGAGGTTGTAACATGCCGTCCAAGTCGGCAAAGCTTGTGAAAACCTGGGCATTATTATTTTCAAATGGGTCCATAAAACTGTCACATCAAGATATCACAATGAGCTATATTTGTCTTTGGTGAGAGTTCCAGTTTTACAGCCCTGCCTGACACATTTCAGCTTTGCATAACACCAT
Organism: Ammodytes marinus; assembly: GCF_949987685.1. Lineage (NCBI taxonomy): Eukaryota > Metazoa > Chordata > Actinopteri > Uranoscopiformes > Ammodytidae > Ammodytes > Ammodytes marinus. The sequence continues at coordinate 30,792,636 of NC_137230.1, forward strand.
TTAATTTGATACAACCTTAGTTTACCTTTGTAAACAGAGGGCTTTGTGGCTTATTGTAAAATAATGTTAAAAAAAAGAGAGAGAAAAAAGAATGTTCTGATCCTAGAAAAATAATTGGGAAACCATAAAAACATTTACGACAAAATGCAATATTGCAAATTCACAAATGAGGACTTACTGCAGCTACTGCACCCGAAAAGAAGCCCGTTTGATCATTGTCCTCTTCACTGGATACTTTTCCATACTAGTCCTCAACTCCTTTGAAGGACAACTTAAAAAAGAGTCTTTACTCGTTGAACCCAAATCACGCTGTCCCAGTACCACACTGTAAACACTACACACAGAGAGGTTCCCATCTGCTTGCACAGACTTAACATTAAAGCCTTCTGAGGAACTGACAGTGCCTCCCCTGAGTTTCCCTAAGAGACAATATTTTTGGCAGACGAGCCATACTCAAACCATCACATCTTTTTCTCTTCTTCAGTCCACTTTTAAATACAGCCCTAGAGCTTTTTCTCCTCCAGTTTAGGGAGAAAGAAATTAACAGAAAAGAAAAGAAAAATTAAGGCTTGATATAGTTGCATGATGGTCTAGCAGAGAGGCTAGCATAACCCAACACCTCTATAATGGAGATATGCATACAGTATATATATATGGAGCTCAGGAGCTTAGGACTTGGAGGCACTAACCCTGAAAGTCAGCATTTCTGGGTCAGTGGCCATGTGCCCGCACAGTCCTCTGAGGACTATCCACTGATGATGTATAATGGATGTAATGGCTCTCCTCTGCAATGCCTCACACCCCCATGCATGCACATACAAACACACACAGCCTTCTTCAGATCCTTTTAGACAAAGGAAGAGCAGGCTGCGTATATTATGTGTGTATGTGTGTGCTTAGATTTCAATTCAGCCTTGATGGGTGAATATTCAGTCGTTCACACTTCAAATCATAACATTATAATATAATGTCCACTGCTAGTAATTTAATCTCATATCCAATAATATGTCGCTTAAGACTCTTTGAAATTGAACTGTTTTTATTTTATTACCCTTCAGTATCCCATAATACTAAAAATAAGTGTCAGTCGTACATTTTCCACAAAGAGGTTACAGTACATATAAGCCCCATATGTCCGTGATTACATATCTCACCCTCCAACTCTTTTATCTTTATATTCTCTCTTGATTGCAGCCCAACAGCTTCAAATGACTTTGTCCGATTGTCGTAAACTCAGTGTAAATTGAAAAAAGACTATCTGAGAGATGGATCTAGAAAAACCATAGCCGTGAATTTCGCCCTGCCCTTGACTGCATGAACTGACTGTCAGCCAAAAAAAAGAACAAGAAAAATGGATATCATTAAAGCTACACTGTTGAGTGGTGAACGTAACAGACATGTTCATAATAAGAATATTACCACTTTGACGGCAGAAATTGAGATGAAAATAAAATGAAAATAAGATTAAATCAGCGAATATGCCACACATCTCCCCCACTGTCTGTGTCACGGAGAAACCGGAGGTACCACATACGTCCATCAAACCCACCAAATATAATCAATCACCCTCATCATCCATCGCTCACCCATGTGAACAATTTTTTCCCCTGAGATTGTGTGTGGATTCAGTGTGTTTGGTTAGCTGATCACCTCTGTTGTTTAAGAATTAGAGTCCATGCTGTTTATGGATTTGAGAAGCCAGTAAAAGAAACCCATTAGAGGTTCATGACTCAAAGTCCATCACAATGGCCCGTTTTAAACTGATAGCATACAAATTATACCAAGGAAAGTTTATGTTCTTGTTGCGGATGAATTTATCAATGATACAAAACTTCAGATGGGGAAAAGAAAGTCTTGAACGTGTTGCTCAGTTCAGTGATTAAACTTTAACAATGATCCTCATTAAGGGGTTTAATGGTTTCAGGGGTTCTGATCTTCTAACTGTCAAGATTAAACCTCTCATTTCTCTAAAGGAGTGCTGTGATATTTTTAATGTGGCTTTGAATTAACTGGTGCTTATCTTATTCCTTTTACCCCTCTGGATTTTGAACTTTTCAAATGTTCCATGAAATAGACCACGGGTATTACTCACCAAAGCATTTTAAGACTTATATCAAACTAAGAATGTATCCGTATAAAGCAGCTCTGATAATGAAGGTTTAAGAGTCCCCGGAGCTCCCCTTTTTTAAAGACAAAAGAGATCCATTGAGTGCTACAAATGTATTGAGTTGTAGTGTGTGTGTGTGTGTGTGTGTGTGTGTGTGAAGTGTCATAATAGAGATTTTAAGAAATCAGGAAAAAAGTAATGATCGCCATAATGAAAAAGAGGAGTCTCAATCCGTAGTGCTATAGATTTGTGTTATTGATGTTGCTGGGGAGACGAGGTGGGGCTGAAGAAATGCTTTGTTTGCACAGAACAAAGAGGGTATCTGCTGATTCAAAAGTCGTGTCTTTCGACAGGGGCAGCAGCTTATGGACCTGGAGCACAAGTTAACTATAGCGAAGGAAGAACTGGAGAAGACTGCACTGGATAAGGTGAATAACGTGAGAAATAACCACTAAGTAGTGATTTTAATTATGGTTTCCTGCTGTAAGTGTGATTCTTTTGATCTGGTCTGAGTAAACACTGCCATGTCAAACAACCAGAACAATGGCATCTAAATTATTTAGTAAATAAAGTATCTTTAGGAATAGCTAATCTGTTTTTTAGGATAAAGATTAAGTAAGAAGGTAAAATAATCATTTTCATGACAATTCATCACTTCCTAGAATGTATTTAAAAATGTTTTAGTTTCAGCAGATTACAGACATGCAGTCGCTATTATTTATGAGGTATTATGTTATTTTTATGTTTGGATATTGACACACTGTCACTGGGGCAAGTTAAATAAATTAAAAATTCATGGGGAGAAAAGTGCTGATTCGGAAAACAGATCATTCGGATGCTAAGCAAAGTAGAATTGACATCAGAGGCTATCGTCAAATAACTACACAAATCATTCTGTCCATTATTATTATTGATTAAAGGCAAGGCAAGGCAAGGCAAGTTTATTTATATAGCACAATTCAGACACAAGGCCACTCAAAGTGCTTTACAGGGGCAAGATTAGAATACATAAAACACATTATAAAACATTGAAAAGCGAATAAAAGAAGCAAATAAAAAAATAAAAATAAATTAAAACTCGATTTAAAAACATAGCAAATAAAATGAAAATTGCAAGTTAAAAAGGAAACAAAAAAGTCTTCAGACTCGATTTAAAAGAACTGAGAGTTGCAGCAGACCTAAAACTAAACGATCTTTTGAACCTTCAATATTTTTTAATTACACTGATTTCATTTAGATGTATTGCCTAACAATACCTCCTAGCTGTTGTAGAATCACTTCAAAGCATGGCCTCCGGTGGCTTTAATGCTTAATGCTGAACTACACTCAACAAAAATATAAACGCAACACTTTTGTTTTTGCTCCCATTTTTCATGAGATGGACTTAAAGATCTAAAATTAATTCCAGATACACAATTGTACCATTTCTCTCAAACATTGTTCACAAATCTGTCTAAATGTGTGCTAGTGAGCACTTCTGCTTTGCTGAGATAATCCATCCCACCTCACAGGTGTGCCACATCAAGATGCTGATCTGACATCATGATTAGTGCACAGGTGTGCCTTAGACTGTCCACAATAAAAGGCCACCCTGAAATGTGCAGTTTTGTCTCACAGCAAAATGCCACAGATGCCACAAGCATTGAGGGAGCGTGCAATTGGCATGCTGACAGCAGGAATGTCAACCAGATCTGTTGCTCGTGCATTGAATGTTAATTTCTCCACCATAAACCGTCTCCAGCAACTTCGCACAGCCATTGAAGAGGAGTGGACCAACATTCCACAGGCCACAATTGACAATCTGATAAACTCTATGCGAAGAAGATGTGTTGCACTGCATGAGGCAAATGGTGGTCACACCAGATACTGACTGGTTCTGAGTCCCCAGACCCCCAATAAAGCAAAAAAATGCACATTTCAGAGTGTCCTTTTATTGTGGACAGTCTAAGGCACACCTGTGCACTAATCATGATGTCAGATCAGCATCTTGATGTGGCACACCTGTGAGGTGGGATGGATCATCTCAGCAAAGCAGAAGTGCTCACTATCACACATTTAGACAGATTTGTGAACAATGTTTGAGAGAAATGGTACAATTGTGTATCTGGAATGAATTTTAGATCTTTAAGTCCATCTCATGAAAAATGGGAGCAAAAACAAAAGTGTTGCGTTTATATTTTTGTTGAGTGTACGTAACTATGTAACAGGAGATTGTGGTCTCTTTATTGACTGACCTGCCATGTCATAAAATTAGCCGGATAGTTAGCCAAAGCATGTTTTTTTTATAGCTAGAAATACATTTCCAATTTCATGTCACTTCCTGATTGTCTTCTTGATTCTGGCTTGGATGTAGGGAACAGAAAAAGGGGACTCAAAATAGTAGCCTATTTAGAGAAGAAGTCTAGTCACATTAAAATGTAAGTGAAATGGTTATTGGAGACAAAATGGCAGTGAAAAAGAAATAAAATAATAATTTAACATCTTGCATAGTACAGCTTAAAGTTAATTCCTCATATGGATGAATGGATAGAGATATTGAGAAATGTTCTTGTGTGTGTGATCTTGTTTGGGAATAGGACTCTCAGATGAAGGCGCTGAAGGACACAGTTCACATCTGCTTCTCAGCTGTCCTGCAGAACCAGCCCAGCAGCGGCCCCAGATTCCCCACCTCCCCCACCCACTTGTTCAGATACTCATCGCTCATCAACAGCTCAAGAGTCACCTTTCAGCAGCCACATGCCAAGGTAATTCAGTATTCCGCTCACTTCCATCTGATTTAATGTTTAGCAAAAAAAAAGAAAAAATTGCCAAGGTTGTTGTACAAATTCGACCTTTGTAAATGTAACGAGTCAGTCGAGTGATCCCGTAGATAAGGTTGTGTTGTCCTTGAACTAACAGCATGTCTCCTTGTAAGATGTCCACGTGTGACGTGAACAGATGTCACAAAGATTTATGCATTTCTAGCATCTATGCGATGTTGAAGCGTTAAGATTTTTCATCACGAACCAAATAGGCCATGTAAAAACATTGAAATTGTATTTTATCTTTGCGAATCGCTTAAAACCATTATGAATTTTTAATAATTTTAAAATGCAATTCTGGTAACAATATCAAGACCTCCTGTTATTTCCTTAAGACTTATTCATTTGTGTATCACTTGAAATGAAATTGGCAAGAAATTCAAAAATGAAAATAAATATAACCACTTCTTGAAAACTAAAATATTTGAAACCTGGTAATATTCCAAGTGCAAAAATGGCTGTGATGCTTTTGGATATGGATATGGTGTGGATAATAAACTAATCCTGACGACACATAACAGAAGTTGCAGTACAGAAAAGGACTACTGCTCTCAGTACTGCACTAACTGGTACTTTAAACTGTTTGAAAGTGTCTCTCACGTAATTTAAAACTTCACTGGGACAATCATAATTGAACTAACGACACTGTTATAATGTTAAGTAATGATCTGAGCTGTGAACATTGACTGCAGCGGTAATGAAAAAAAAAGTGGCACAGAGACATGTCGCTATGCTAATCAAGGATGATTGCGCAAACTTTTTTTTTCTAAGTCAGCTAATTTCACAGTGTCCTTGAATATGCAATACGGGGTGAAAGCAAAATTAATTTTTTTCAAGGCATTGATCAGCAGAAGCATGATATATTTTGACTTGTCATAGCAGGAAGAGCACAGGTGTAATTGTTATGATTAACAACTGCTCTATTCCATTTAGCTGCGTTAGTAAATCTGTGTCAGACAGCCACCATGCTAAATAATAGTGCCCTGGAACAGGTTGAGCCAAATGGGGTGCAGCCTTTATTAATGTATTTATTTCACCCACGGTTTTCCTGCTCTGACATGTCCAAATGTATCCAATGAAAAGTTATATACTTTTCCTCCAAATATCTAGGCAATATTGTCTGATTTCTTTATAATGTTGGAGTATAATTTACTGTATGACTTTACAGATGTGATAAAACAGACTGAGGTTTTCTCTCTCTCTCCTGCTTGTGCAAACGCTTTCAAGGCGAAACACATTTTACACTGTAACTACCAGTGTGGTAACATCGTGTAATATAGCTTGGTGAGCAAATACTCATCTCAGCACAAAGCAGAGCACACATAATGCACTCTCTGCATTATGAACTTAAGTGTTAGCAGATTATTACCTCCTTTTCAAGTAGCTGTTTATCAATCTGATGCCCCGAGTATCACTCTCCAGAGAGAAATAACCCTTGAAATAATTACGAACAAATACAACACTTGGGCAAAAAAAACTATTCTGGAGATGGTGCGTAATAATAACATATCTAAATCAAGCAACGGCCTGAAGAATGTCTTTAACTCTTTATATTCTATGGTAATGTAGCTTTTGGAAGTAGAGCAAGGCGGCTACTTAAGGGCATTATGGGATTTTTGGTATATTGGACTTAACGTTTGTTCTCCCATAGTCTTTGTTTGGAGCCTTTCAAAGTCAAGGTCATAGTAGAGTGAGCTACTGGCTCAGTGTTTAATCCCTTTTTAGGGGTAAAAGTAAAAGAGCCAAGTGGATTCATTGTAAAAATAGGATTATGCTTAAGAGTTGATATTGTTTCTTGTTTTGCTTGTGAAACAAAGTTGAGGACTTGTCTCAAGTGTCAAGGTCTTTAAAAACCACCCAAACCGACTGATTCACAACAAATATTTTGACAAGTATGTCTACGACTCTATAAACCTACAGCAAATAAGAACTGAAATGCAGCTGAATATACACATCACTTTTGTTTCTTTAAAATGTATTTCAAAGCACCAATGGTTATTTTCCTTCTACCAAGTACTCATGTCAACCTTAATCAGGGATTGGGAGAGTTCTGATTTTTTGAAAAGCAGTCGCTGCAGTCACTTTGAAATCATCAAGTCTGCGGCAGCACCGCAGTGCCTTATCTGTCATGATCCTGGTGAGCAATTCTGTCTTTAAGAGGCTTTTTCTCTCCTCAAAGCAGTCACAATTTACTACACCACCTACGATATTTGAAATGCCACTTGAAGGATGTTTTCTTTATTTCTTACCATGCTTCCGTTGATGCACAATCCCCACCAGTGTTACCACTGTCCCTCTGCTGCGGTGTCATACCAAGCAAAATTCTGTTATTGAAACTTTATGTCCACATTTAAACTCACTCCCACTCTGTCAATGATTGCAGGAATAGCAAGATGATCCCATTAAAAAAGGGTGTATTTCCACATTATGTTCCTTTCATTGCTGTGAGCCAAATAAATGCGAGCACATGGGCAAAATATGAATCTCACAAAAGAAAAGGCAAGTAAAGGAAACTCGAGGTGGGTGTGGGTTGATTTTGTTTATGCTAATGAAGTTTATACTTGCTACATTAGCATACAAATAGCAGCACTCTACTTGTGAGTAGTTGCTAGCTCCATTATCTGCTGTGGACGCTGCACACTTTGTCGGACTGTCTGATTAATCTAAGTGCACTCCCACTGTAAAGAGTACTGGGGTGCTCCCATCTGCCCACGCTGCCTGTATATGTGGAGGTGGGTCAAATCTCATTTAAATCACTGCCAATTTAATCTCAAATTGAGTAGTACAAACACAAAAGAATAGCACTTATTTTGCGTTAAAAAGCCACACAGCTGAGAAGACATTTAACAATCCATTGACAAAGAGGCTAGTGTCAAGAACGTTGCCTCTTTGATGACCACTTGGCATTTCTAATGATGCTCATTAACAACTCATTAGTGTTATTATTACACCCTTAATCCCTGTTTCCCCTGTGTAGTGTTTCAACCTGACATATTGATATAAGTGAATTGGAGCTGAATGCGTAGTTAGTCATGGTTACTGTATGTTTCCTAATATGCATGGCAAATCACTTGCTAATTATTGTTGGTGATTACAAGACAATTATTTTGACCACAGCAGGGAATGATGAGATTACCACCCATCTAGGAAAAAATTGCCAAAGATTTGTCCATATGGAGGAACCCTTTAACTGGTAACCAAGTGATAAAACATACATTTGAGTCTCCTGAGCCACACTTAAACCAAATCCGCTTTGTGTTTTTTTGAAAAGCGTGTAAGTGCAGGGATGTTTGTTCAAGCCCTCAGTGACACCACTTTGAGCTTCACGCTCGTAGTCTAAGTTAACACAATGGGCCTTAAGGTCTGGTAGATAAGACTCTCCCACGACTTGCCCCTCAAACACACACTCACTCACACATACACACACACACACACACACACACACACACACACACACACACACGTACACACACACACACACACATACACACACACAGCTCACTCTGCTGGTGAAAGATTAATTAGTTGGAGGATGCAGAGATCAGCAAGATTAGAGTGGAAGTTGCTTCATATTTAACAGTTGTGGTGAGGGCGCCAAGTCTTGTGGTCCGATAGCATGCAATTTTCATCATCAGAGTAATGGGAGATCATGTCTCAGATGCTCATAGCACTGTGCCGGAGGAGACATCGAGCATTTCATTTCAGCACTTACTATTTACTTTTATGATTGTTTCCATATACGAATCGACGGGATATTCATCTCTGCCACAGGAGAAGATAGTAGGTGGTGGTGCAGACAAAACTATTTTTTTAAGTTATTTCTCAGCCGGGTTTGGATGGTAGAATAACACAAGCACATGCATCAAAATGTGAAAAGCTTTACTAAGAAGTCAACTTTAGTAATGGTTTCTAATACAGCTGTTTGGATATGAAACTGTCAGAGTCTGTCAGTTTAAGGTTCAATGCAAGGCTTTATGAAAATCGAAGTATTTTAGGAAGGGCACGTCATTATCTGATTGATTATTATTACATTGTACTTCTTTTAAAATGTAGACTACAACTAGAGCAGAACATTCCCTGACAATACATCTTCCCAGCTCAAGCTTTTTATTGAGTTTCCAATGGAGGATAACTGGCGTCAAGGAGATAGAACAGCATGTTAAATGCATTCCTTCTTTAGTTGCTGTACTGTAAAATGTTGAGGATTCTCGTGGATGCTGTCAAAAGTTTAGAAATAATGCATGAAGTGTTCACCCAGAAGTGGTCACTTCCACAAGTAAAACACAATCACACTGAAACTGCCTAAAAATATGTTGGTTCAACTGACAGAGAAAGAATGGATTATGACAGTGTCAGGCTGAGATTTCATCTCGCAACCATCTTGCTTTAAGCTCTCAAGAGAAAACTTTTGACCCAGTTTAGAAAAGTACTGTTTACTAACCTTGTGCAGAGGATTTTCTGAAGAAATATCTGCTGTACAATCAATTGATCTTTTACTGCTGGTGTTTCCCGGACAAAACATGTACTATATTACTTGAAATATCGTCAAATTATATAAATTTGGTGTGTCGGTCTAAACAGGCTGTTCCATTAAAAGGTGTTTAGTATTTAGGTCCATGTCTGAAATAAAAGTCCAAAAGAAGAGTGATTGTACATTTCTGCACTGTTTGTAAATGTCAAGATATTTCCGAACAGATGTCAATGGACAGGTTGTCCTTCAAAGTGTTGGAATCGGGTCTAAAAACCTATGTGAGCTACTGGCCTATGGATCACTAGTTAAAGTTAGTTTGTAGTCTACAAATTATTCAAAGGACAAGTAACTGACTGTGTGATGGCTTCTGATTGGAATTATGATTTGTTTATACTAGTGCTGTCAGTTTAACGCGTTATTAACGGCGTTAACGCAAACCCATTTTAACGGCGTCAATTTTTTTATCGCGCGATTAACGCTCGCCATGGCCTAGGTAACGTTGCGGTTTTTTCACATGCTGTTGTATCAACTAGTAATGTTAGCTAGTTAACAACTGAAACACCACAAACTATATGCCTACATGTGGCTCGCATTTAAGTTACTGTCAATTCAAACGGAACATGTCATACAGCGTAATTTCACATTAAAATCATTTAACTGGCAAAACGTCAAGTCAATTCTGACTTTTATTTTGAAGCAGAAACCGGAACCTAGCACTTCCTAGCTCAGCTGCGCGACCTTCACTAGTATCGTCTTCCGTGTGTGACTCTGAGACTACGCGGAAAAGAACAGAAAAGAAAGCCTGTCATTTGCAAAAGGCCTACTTATAACCCTGCTCGCACACCAAAACCTCCATATATTGTTGTTATTTGCACTGAATTGCAAATTATTATATTTTTGAAGAAAAACACTGAATTACACCATTGTTATTCAGTGTATTTCTTCTAAAATATCATAATTAAAATGGGTGTGATAAGAGCATTAAAATAAGAAAAAATAATGGGACAGAAAGAAATCAAGGGACATCCAGGCTAGAATAAATAAAAATGTGATTAATCGCGATTAATCGCGAGTTAACTATGACATTAATGCGATTAAATATTGTAATTGTTTGACAGCACTAGTTTATACCTGCCCCTAAATAATGTCAACTGAGATCTGTTGCTGCAAAAAAAAAATCTGCCAAGGGCGGTGGTCGATATGAATGCTTGTGAGCAGTGCTGTTTTAAGGGATGCCTATTCACATGGTGAAAAATATATAGTATTCTTGTATTCTTCAAGACTCTAGTGATAAATAATGCAATTCTCAAATTGTAAAAAGTCATGACTCAATTTACCATGGACATTTTTTGTCTTTCTATTTGGGACATTTCTGATGAAGTCTGATGAAATGTATTATTGGTGAAAACATCTTACTGCCAGCAAGTGCACATAAATAACAACATTTTCCTACAATACGTCAAAAAGATTAAGCAAAACAGGCCATGAATATGATTTGAAGCCAAGTTAAGAGACTTGAGACAATAATAAACAAGTTTACACACCAATTGCTTGAGACATAAGTTTCCAGTTAGACTTGAGTGTAGCCATTCAGTAGAATTACTCGTCAGTATTCGAATGAGGATGACTAGTAAAGAATGTGATGGGGAACAAAATGACTTTTGCCAGCCATGTCATCGCCTCTTTACTATTTTTGCGGACCCTAGAATAGAATATTTCTTAATCCGCTGATTCAAAGAGCATAGACCCTCACAAGAGTCATGTTTTATCAAACAGACATCATTCCATGTGGTACGGATATAGATTGCTCCAATATCTCCAGAGAGAAGCCTTTTCATATCTGCCCAACTTGTTTTCCTTCCACTATCTCAACATTGGTTTTGACAATTTTTTTTGTTGCAGTGGGTGACCTCACTGAAACATCATTGTCCATCATATGTGGCTCTCAGTAGCAAAGCCCATCTGCCAAACAGAATTGTGCTTGCTTTTTACCAAGAGCTGATTCGTGTTTGTTACTACGGACATCTATTGCATGCTTGTTTGTAGGTCCAACATCTGGGACCTCTTATAATATATATATACATATATATATATATATATTTATATAATCAAGACCAGAAAAACTCCAACGACATCATAGACAAACGGGATCTACAGCCTTTGGATTGTCATACCTGGCTAACTAGACATGTAACACATGCATGTTCATACATGTTCCCTTTGTGACAAGTTGTATTAAACTTGATACTTTTATTATTTCACTGTCCACCATATTGGAAAAAGTTTCTTGCTCAATATTATTGTCTCCTAAAATGTAAATAATTAGATTATTTCATGTTTACTCATTTTAAGTCTACTTTGTACATTACACTTTAGAAACCTCTAACAATAGTTAGATGTAATAGTTCCAATTGAAAAGCTGTTTGTGCTAAAATATTAATAATTGAGAAAAGGTTTTGATCTTTGTATTTGGTATGTGATGGTTGAATAATAATCTGTTCACCTACAAGCCCTCACATTTCAATGATTCTCTTTTTGGTTTGTTGACACTATGGACTCTCTGATGCCTGTAATGAAATACTCATTTGAGCCATAATGTATTAACTACAAACAAATAAGCTGAATAATTTTAAAGTAACACTTATAAATGAAATAGTTATGAATATTTGAGTCAGAACTGTTTACGTCTAAGGAACCCCAAAAGATACTGTTGCATCAGTAAACCATTAACGCATTTAGTTTTATTAACCCCGAGATGAAATGTTCTTTGATTACTACAGGATATCTCTAAAGTTCAGAGAATTGTCACAGCCAGTAAATCGCCCGTGAACATCGCAGTAACGAGGAAAGAGAGTGCCGGAGTTAAAGAGTGCCAGATGGAAAAGGTGAGACTTTCCAATAATTATTCTGTAATGGCCTATGTGACCTGAGGGCCCGTATCCATGACGTTCATCTGTTCACTGAATGTATGCTCCAGTCCCCCATCAGACATCAAATCTCTATAATTTACTATATTATTATACAAACATGACTGTTATGCAGTTTAGTGATTTGTGGTATACTTAACGTTGCCTAGAAAACAGATTATCATGGTAACAAATATGGCTGTAACAGTTTGTTGAGTCAATGGAAAGCAAACAATATTTTGATAATCACTTGTTCAAACCACTTATTAAAGAAAGTTCATTATCATTATCAAACATTCTCAAGTTCCAATCTGAGGATTTGCTGTTTTTCTGAGATTTTTGTATCACTGTTAATTGTATATCTATGAGACATGGACTGTTGGTCAGATGAAACACGCAATCTGAAACATCATCTTGGGAGAATTTGTGATTTGGCATTTCATAGAATAAATGTAAGTAATGAACTCATTGTTTATTGCAGACTTAAATCACACTTACAATGATTGCAGTGATGCTTTTTAACTGCATGCGAGAATAGTAAAGTAGCTGTGAGGATTACATTAGCACATTCACACTTACTTCAAATAACTATTCACTCACAACTGCACCTGCCTAGTGCATGCATCATTTTAAACCATGGATCTTCATTGGAACATTTTAAGGAGCCGAGTGACTGCCGTAAAAGCAGAGAAGCCATAAGCGACCTCTCCTATTCAGACTATTTGTGAAGGACTAGCACCTTGCAGTCACAAACTTGTTTTTCTAAGATTCAGGCAACTCTACGTATATACAGTCAGTCATCAGGAGGGCAACTCTGAATGAGTGTCTCCAGCCCTGTCAAAACCGAGAGGATTTTGAAGAAAGCAGTCGAAGCGAACAGGGTCCATAAGGATTTCTGACAAGTGGCTTTCAAAAACTATTACAGATATAAGTTGATAGACCACTGGAGACAGGGGGAATGTGGAGGAACGCCACCAAGAGAGGAAATTACCCTCTGTGGAAGCCGTGTCAAAGAGATTGTTCTTTAATGAAATAGTGCCAAAGACAATGTTCACTGGTGTCCTATATTTGAATATATAATTTTGGCAGGGGATGTACAAATCCTGCAGCCAGCTGGAGAAACATTCTGATACAGATAAGAAGAGACATATTTGAAACAGAGTCTCAAGATATTATGTGTTTGCTCGTGAACACACCGCCACATCTCCCCCTGTCCTCCGCTCCCCAGGGCTGGGAGGAAACGGGAAAAAAAACTGTTTGTGTGAGTGTGGATAGCTTCCAGTTTATGCTTCAGTTTGAATATGAAATGTGACAGGTGTGCTGCAATGTAACGAATGATTTGCTTCTCATAGACGGACCTCGTACTTAACTGTTTTAAATATATATTACATACAAAATGCATCGGGCTTGGGTTTGTCCCAGTGTGGCATGTTGCATCCAGGCATTCACCTTCATTATTAGTCATTTGTCCTGCCCGCGGTGAGATACACCCAAATGTTGTTGTGAACAGCAGGTGCTCCAAGCAAGTGACTCATGAATTATCCTAATATGATTAGAGAATAGTTTTTAAAGGTGCACTATTCAGTTTCAAGGGAAGGGGATTTGTTTATATTTGCAGGGCCTGCAGTTAGTTTAAAACACATATATTCTTTACATGTAAATCTTAGTTTGTATTTATTCAATCATCATAAATCATCAAACGTAAGACTAGAATATGTTGATACAATATTGTAGAAGATGTTCACTTCTCTGCAACATTCAAAGTTACATAGTGCACCTTCAATGCCGTTTGAAGTGACAATGCTCAGTGTTCATCCTGTATGAAGTGATGATTTGGCCCCAACAATCTGTAGCAATGTTACATAAGAGCAAAGCTATTACCATTATAACAGCAGGGAATATGATTGACATTGCTTTTAGCCATATGTCTGAGAAATAATGACACATCCTGTAGGGTTGCAAAATAATGGGTATTTGTTCTGTATTGATTATTTCATGATTGATTGTTGAGTGTATAAAATGTCAGAAAAGGCTGAATAATGTCAATCTCATGGTCAGAGAGCCCAAGGTGACATCCTCAAATTGCTTGTTTTCTCCGACCAACAGTCCAGAGCCCAAGGTTATTCAATTCACCATAATACCGAGGGAAGAAAAAGAGAAAAGCAGCAGATCTCATCTCGTACCTGCAAATGTTAGGCATTTTTTCTTTGTACATTATGAATTTAGTTGTTGACGTTTTCATATAAACGAATGTCTGTAACATTCAGGCCACTGCCAACTGAGTTGAGACAAAAGTTGAGTAAGTCTATCAGCTCCACAACACTCTTTGTGTTTATCAGTATGGCAGCATTTACAAACGGGTGTCGCCCCCCTGACACTGGGACAGGGGCTCAGAAAAATCCCAAGAAGAGCCAAAAAATGTTTTCAGTTCTGATTCTACTGCTAAGAAAAACAGAAGGAATAAAATCCATACGCTATCACCGAAGGTTTACCTCATGTAGATGCGCCGACAGTTTTGTTTTAATAACTCATGGGGGCGACAGAAGTTAGTTACTCTAGCTTTAACTGACTAAAAGTTGTATCACTAGAAAACGGGAATACCAATACATTGGATGATTTTATGGTGTAAGAAGAAACTAATTTAAATTTAATTTTTTTTTAAATCAAAAGGGAATATGAATATCACACTTATTTGGTGCAATACAAACACAGCTGGGAGGTTGACACAACTTCCCAGCTGTGCACTCTCGACACTGTACCAAGATGTTTTCCCTCTCCTCCTATAGGGCGGGGGCGACTGCTCCCAGAATCAAACGGAGGAATCAGCACTAGGAAGTAAAAAGCTACAAGACACACAGCAGGTGAGCTTCACTGCAAGGAAACAATGACAGATGCAGACACTTCAGAATGTGGCGTTGCTGAATAATTCTTCTTCTTTAACACCGCAGGAATATAAATATGAAGTCATTATCCGTTAATCAGGGGGATATGTCTTACAGGAACAAAACCAATGCGTCACATTGTCAAAATATTTTCCCGACTTTCCTGCCCTGTCTGTGACACACAGCCCATTTGATCCTGCCACAGATGTACAGCTTTAAGAATGGGTCTCAATATATATTAAATGGCTCTGTATTAGCAAATCTTACCGAGACTAGAGTAAATGGTGCAAGTGTTCGGGACAATTTTCATACCGTGCAATAATTTGAACTATTATATATATGGCACCATCTATGGAGGTGTATCTAGGACGCAAAATAAACAAAAAATTTTGTGTTGATGTTAATAAAGGAACAAGTCAGCCAGGGCAACTTATGTGGCTGATTGCTGTATTTGTGGAGGTCTATCACTCGGAGGAATAAGCTGTATCAGACTTAGAGGGCTGCATAGGGAAATACTTGGAAGTGGATCAAGCCATTGTTGGGTTTGGTCTTTTTAAATAAAAACCTTTTCCTTAGGGGATTGTTCAAAATAGGTGAGACATTTATAGCTTATTTAATAAATGCAATAACAATAAATACATTATTACATTATTCTAAAATGCCATTATATAAATGTGAAGATCATGTAGCATGAAAAGCATTTAAATAATGTAAAGAATTGCTGAATAGATGCAACTGCCTTGGTGTGACATTGCAGTGACTGATAACTAATAAACTAAAAAGATTCAACTCTGTATGCGACAAAATATGACACAAAGAAGTCAAACGAAGCAAAGAAACTGATGTGCCGTGATGGAAGACACACAGTGCCTACACCCCATTCCTCCAAGAATGCAATCTACAAAAACCTAATATTCAGTGAGCCAATGTCACCTATAGCATGGGATAGGATGCCAAATTGTATGCATAACTGCCTCCCTCATGATATTATTGAATTGAGTCACACCTGTTTGGTGGTGCCAGATGGTACAGCAAAACAATGCATCTTATTGCAATGCAGTGCAATACTGTGTAACTGAGCAACTGCCTTGCATTCCAAGTGGCAGCGATCCATTTTTAGAAACTCCGACAATTTGCACAAGAATACAAGAATGTTTCAAAAGAGATCTCGACAAAAGGGCAGATTTGACTCCGCTGGTTTATTTTGTGCCAGGAAGATATTCAATTTCTTTCTTTTAGTTGATACAACAGTGGACCGTGTCACTGATTCACAGCAGTACAAGACGATGCTAATCTTTTATGGATTTAATTGTGGGAAATAGTTCTGCTCATGTTTTTATGAAGTTAGAAGCAAGAAATTCCCTGAGGGATGTGTGCTGTTTTTACTATCAACATAAGATGCAAGACTATTGTGCTGCCAAATACTAAAATAGAACAACGGCTAAATTAATGAATAAGAAGAGATGACAATTTTTAATGTTCTTTTTTGTAACTCATTAACTGAGAAATCTTCACATTGTCTTGTACAACTAAATCTATACTTGGCTCTTCTGCTGTCTGCTTGTATCCCTCGTGCATAGCACTTACCATCCGTGGTGTTGTAAACAATTTGATTAGTAAAGACTGTGTTCTCAGTCTCTTTGGATCAATCTGTATTAACGTGCCTTCCATTTCTGTCACTACTCTACCTTCATTATGTGTCCTCATGTTCAATTATTGTGACTGAGAACCTGAGTCTGGTGTTTTTGTACAGCGAAAAGAAGAGTTTAAAGGCGCAGTGTGTAGAATGTATTGGCATTGTTCAGAGCAGCCTTAGTAGAAAGAAGTATGTTTTAATTAGTGTATGATCGCTTTAAAATAAAAGTTGTTTTATTTCCTTAGAATGAACCTTTAATATCTACATAGGAGCAGGTTACCCGAACAGAGGCAGCCATGTTGCACCGCCATGTTTCTGCAGTAGCACAGAACTGACAAACTTAATGGCCATGCATTTTTACTGTGGGTGACCTGGGGAAATGCACCTGAAAAAATTATGAAAAATAAGTTGGCTCAGTGTTTCCCCTAGAATTTTTTTTAGGCCCGTTGGTAAAAGCTGATAAAGAGTATGCGCGCGGCATGCGTACCAAATTTCTAGTAGAAATTGACCAAAACTAACCGTATTATGGATGAGCCTCTTTTGACAGCCCGCTACAAATTAGGGCATTGGGTTATGCCGTCACATTCTGTACGTTTATACATTTTGTGTTTCCCTCAGGATTTTTTGAGACTGCTGGGGGACAATGGACCTTGTAGTGGGGTCTTGGGGCATCCCCCTGCAGAAGAAAACCTTTACCCTTTTAAAGTTAAATGCATCAATCTGGTGCACTTTGAGAAGCTAAATCTGATTTTATTGTTTTGCTCTGTAAACAGCTGTCATATATGTCCTGCCTAAAAACAATTTTCTGGAATAATTTGGAGACACAAGCCATATAAACTATTGAAGAAAAACACATGGATATGAAAATAAAATACAATAAACACTAAGACCTAATATAGACAGGTATGTCCTGTCTACTATTGCTTTCTGGAATAATCTGGATCATGAAACATTTTCTTTAATTTATCAAATATTAATTTAAAATAAATCAGTTAACCTAGGCTACACATCATGATTAGCCTATCAATCAACATGTGTGCAAAATAAGCCAAATTTCGTATTCCAACCATTATATTTCATGTAGCCTAGTTCTCAATTTAAAACTTAAAAATAAAGTAGCTTTGAAAATACCAAAAAATAAAGCTAGCTGTTTTCAAGATAACTTGCTGCGCTGTCTCAGCTGTTGATACAGATTGGTTGCCACAGCGACGTAGCGACTTTAACTTTCTAAGTTTTGCTCAGCACTTTTTCCTGTTCAACTCCCTGTTACTGAGTCATAAATATCTCCAGTGTATGCCATGGACCTATAAAGAAACGTTCTTTCTCGTCAGTTTCCCTGTGTGACATGTGCGCTCCGAATGCACACGCGCATCGCGCCGCGGAGACAAAAAAATAAAATAAAAAATTTAATTTTTTTTTTTTTCGGGCAGCTGTTGGCCTGGCGGGGGGTCCCGTTGGCCTGGCGGCCCCGCCAGGCCAACGGGAATAAATAACTAAATACGTTTTTACCTCGTCACTTAGTATTGTGGAAAGACTTGAGGCAATGATGGATGATGCCATCTTTAGTAACTGGCTTTTTGTCCTTGAAGGCCACCGTAGCTTCTGTAATTATTCGAAAGGGAGGGGTTTCCAAGGGAGTGTTGCAATCTAGAACTTTCAACCCTAGATGTCACTTAATATTCCGATGTTACTCGCTGCACCTTTAAACTGTGACTCAAGGTTTTTAGGAGAAGTATAAAGTAGAATCAGCCCTTCTGTATTCACTCAGCCTCCCATGGCAGACTGATCAGACAAAGAGGCTCTCATCAAAGAGACTGAACATCGACTGTCAGACAACAATAACAAATACCCACGAAAAAGTTGTCTGCCAGATTGAGTATAAATTCAGCATTGAGGAAAATGAATTGTTCCCGTCTCTGAATTATGAACCCTGTACGCTTTAAGGCCACGGTATGCAATACCAACCTATATAACAGGTAATCAAATATTTGGTCTTTACTAGAGTAAAATATTTTTTTCAGAGTTTTCTCAACTCAAAAAATATGACTCCATAATTCTTCAGCAAGCCCTGGCATTCGTGCACAACAGAACATATCTCTGAAGCACAGTGGCATCAGTATTGTTTGGTTCTGACATTCCTGAATTCATTAAAGTGCTGAGAGGGGAATCTCTCCAACTGGAATGATGCAACAATCATAGTGAGTGTGAGGGAAAAGTTGAGGAAAAATAAACTGAGCCGCATATGCTGTTGTTTAAATCATCAATTATTAATTATTATTCCCCAAAAAACGATTGCCTTTCAACGCATGATTCTAGATTGTTTTAAGGTTCTTAAAAATAGTTGTATACATCCTGTTTTTCCAAAATATACAGTACAGTGTTTGTTTTTGTTTTGAGCTGAATGTCCAAGAATAATATGTCTGTATTGGAATTAGGAATTAGTTTTAATTGCCAACATATTCTCAGTAATAAAAGCCTTCCGTCTGCTGTGGCACACTCACTTAGTTAATTAGCTAGTAGCCTGCATCCAAATATGTACTGGCATCCACAATAAAGTAGGGCAAATAAGAGGCTTGGTTCCTTTTTAGCTAATTTTATGTCAAAGGTGCACATCGAATTTCCATAGTAACATTTTATTTTCTGAAGTTTTCTTTCTATCCATGCCTATTAAGCAATACTGTGACATGAGTCAAAATACTGTCATAGCTTTTCAAGTTTTCCCAAGTGTCCTCCCTTGAAGAATTTTTTCTGATTTCCTCAAGGTGTTTTTTCCTGGTGATAAACAAGATGCTCACACAAACAAATTAAAATCCCAAACCCACATCAAAGTGAGAGGCAACTGAGGTTGGCAAAAAGCCACAAGACTGAATTTAGTGAGAGACTGTTTGCCTACAGATAGAAGTAAACGTTATTGACTACCGAGGCATAGTCACTGAATCAAATTCAAAATGTACTACTCTGTATATATAATTACAGAACTGCCAAATTATATGGTCAAATTCAAAGCTCTCTTTCGCACTCCCCTGGAGTTGATGGGATAAATGTGGGGGTCCGTTGCCTTTTTTGTTTGTTTTGCCAGGTGATCTATAAGCCACTGCCATGCTAAGTGATGTGTAACTCAATAATTTGCAAGCAGCCAAGATGCCTTAAGGCTTTCTTCAAAGTGACATTGGTAAACACAAATCAGATGCTCTGCTTTGGAAATTGGTTTATGGTGCCTCTCTGTAGTCATGCCATTGCCAAAGAAAGGCTTTAATTATTTAAAGAACCAAAGACAATTATTAATTAAGTAATGAAATACATTGGAGCCCAATATTTTGTCTTTCAAATGATTCCATGGTTTGTGAAACTTTTAAAATAACTGGAACACACATTACCCACAAAACACACAGACACACACACCTGAATTCCTTTGGTTTTCCACATCACGAGGTAGCTTAAGTGCATTCATTGTAGTGTAACACATTTTCTTGTTTTCTAGAATGAAACCCAGTAGGACAGTCGATGACAAAAGCCATATTTACCATTCAACTTAAGACCACTTCAGCAACAGTAGCTCTGTGCTTGTTTTCAAAAGAAGACAAGGCAATGTTAGCTTAGTTTAAAGATACTGAGACAAAAATAGATTGTTCTTCTTCCCACTAACATTTAGGAGTATTCCTGCTCGGATAATAGACCACCACATGTCTACTGTGGAATATTGTTGTGTCAGTCTTACTCATTACGAATCTTTATCTTCTGAACCTAACAGCAAAGGAGCCAAGCGCAGACTGGAAAATTCAACACAAAGCTCTCAGACGACAGCAAGGAGGCAGAGGGAGGCGGCAGCAAAAAGACAAAGCCACATACGAACAACTGAGCGGACGGCATATCCTCCAAGATGCAGAGCTCCTGCGTTGACAGAAGGATCTTTCTAAGAGCACACACTTGCGCACTCTCACAAAAAACACATGTGCGCCCACACACAAACACATGCTCACACACACCCAACAAACACACACACACACACACGTCAGCATTGTTTGCAAAAGCTGAGACACTGGAATTGTCAACGGATTTCAAGCTGACATCAAAAACCTCCATAGAAAAATGGCATGCATTCTAGAAATTCTTTTTAAAAAGGTAGCAATGGCACTGGTAACTTGTTTCATGATTGTTCATTTGTTGTTTACTTATCTGAGTTTTATTCTAAGTGAGGACACTGCTTTCTTAATGTGTGATCTTTCTAGAAAAATCCCTTTGCACTGGTAAGGTCTGACACTGTATCCTGTGATAAGTATATCAATTGACAAATAAAAACAGTACTTATACTACTACTTCTACTACTATAACTACTACTACTACCCAACTTAGAATATTGTTTGTCACTCATTGTAGCAAAGTTAATTTACTCCTCCACATTTTGAAATATACAGGCTCAAGTTGGCTGGCCAACTGTTCAACATTTAATATATCAGCACTGTTTCTGCCTTCAACACTCCAGAGGCAAAGAGCCAAAGACTCACAATGGGTCGTCTCCCTGAGAATGTGCCATGCACTGAGTAGTATCTCCTAGCTACATGTATCTGTGTTATCTGACCTTTCTGTGTCCTTTCAATAAACTGTAATTTTCAGTAAATGTGTGAAGAATAAATGGTTATTCGTGGGAAAGAAATGAGTGAATATGTTTGTGATCAACAGGGGAAAGGTTGCAAAGAGCAATCAGAACTTAACAGCCTGTGAATGTTAATGACATCTCGAACGCTGCTGCAGGAGGCTATTATGGTGTCACTGACATCTGGGGTCAGAGCAAAATCTGTATTTTCAAAGCAGAAATTATGCATTGCATACTTCTGGAAAGTTGACTTTGTTGAATATACTTAACTGATACAAATGATTTGGGTCAAAGCATGACCCTATTTTTCCTAGCTGTCCAAACTGCAAATCCTGCTTGCTTTTGGAGCGTACGCCTACATATTCTGTGACCTCTATGATTGCAGATCATCATAAACAAACGGGAGAGAATAATTTATCTTTATGTTTTTTTTTAAGTCTTACCACTGAAATCCATATTTACATTCAATTCTGTTTGAATAATAAATTAACAACAAAAGCAGCATTAAAGCATAAAGAAATAGATGTTTGTAAGTGCTACAGCCCTTCCTTCGTCTCTTTATCGCCCTGAGTCTAATTCTGCTGTACAGTGTTATACCAGTATGTAGAGTATATTATCTTCTTGACGATTTGGATCAAGTTTTGAAATAGTAATTTTTGGAGTCCATTGTTGTTTTTGAAAAAGCTTCTTTTATGATTTTAAAGGCTACCAACTGCTTTAATAAGCTTGTGTTTGCCACATTCCCTCTGTTTGACATTTGGTGCGGCCCCTGGATCCATGAGTGCCCATGCTGGAAAATGTTAGGCGACAGGTGCACAGCTCTATTTTAAGGCCCCGTAATCCATCTTTCTCTTGGAAGTTTGAGAGCCTCCTCCAGGTCGGGTCTACGTCTTGCTGGGAGGCCAAACAAAAGGGCCTGTCGCCAGGATTTGGAACCCAGCGGTAGATCCTGCAAATCCGAAGCAATGGGGGAGAAGAAAGATGTTCAAGCTTGCTATGAAGTAAGCAGGGATTTGATCAATGTGAGCAGTGTGCTTTTTGTATGCCATCTTCATTTTACTGCCACCCGTTAACAGCTTCTGGAAATGATGTATATTTCAAGGACAATTACTCTGACTGAGCTGCACAAGAAACACATTTTCAAATCACCTAGCCAATGGGAAAATGGTTTCTGCCTAGCGTGAATTCAAAACACTGCCGATTGTGAATATAATACTTTTTTTCCCCTTTACTATTAAGGAGAGACAAGTCATAATGACTTTCATGCCAGCAACAAAGAGAGCGGTTTTCGTCAGACAATAACAATTATATATGAAAAGGTTGTGTAAAAACATTGTCAACATCCTTCTTTTTACTTTGTTAAGCTTTAAAAAGTTGTGTCAGTGAGACCTGAGAACAATTGACATACTGCATGTATAGGATGGGATTGTCACTTTTTAATCAAAATTCCATGTATCTTTCAAATGTGGAACAAAATCCAATATTCAATCAAAATTCCATTGAAAGGTTAGTCGGACCAATTCCTAAGTCCTGTTGACCCTACTAGTGGAAGAAAAAAGTGTTGCTCTCATCCCTAACGCATAATATAGGAAACTAGAGAACAGTGCTGAATGGATAATCACAAAAGTAAAACCACCTGAGAAATAATGCGTGTATATCCACTGCCAATCCCTGGGATCAGCACTGGGGCCGATGCAGGCATATTTTAATGGATTTAATGCCAATCAAAATGCAATCCTTTCTTTACTGTAGTCTACTGTGTTTTGTCCGCCTGCTAGTGTTGCAGCGCTGCATCTTTAATTAAATCCAGCCTAGACACTGAGACCATTTCACTGCATATGTATGTGACTGAAAATTAGAGTGTGTGATTGACTCTGTTTCTGACACCTGGGATTGCAAAATTCAGCATGAGTGCCGACTGGAACAAATCTATTATTTCTCCACTCTCTCTTTCATTAGCAGAGAACAGAGTACAACACATTCGGGAAACGGCTTCTCATTTTTTAGTGGGCACATCATTGTCACTTTCGCTGGTTAAAATGACAAACGTCGCCGGCTGTAGGTCAGCTGTCGCTAATTAACATTAATTCAGTGGGCGACTTGAGGGCAGGCCAAAAAGAGACTACGCTGTTGTGGGGTTTGCCTGCTCTCTATTAGCTGGTGAATCAGGAATCATGGCTGTTAAAGAAGACATATTATACTCATTTGTGGGTCATTGCTCATGATTTTGGACTCCTATAGAGCAGCTAGACCACTTGACCGCACAGTAAACTCTGTAGATCATCTTGAAACTCCACCTCTCCGCCTTGCTTGCATTTTCTGCATTCTCTCAAAACGGTCTGTGTCGTTGTAACTACATGTATAGGTTGGATAAGATGTAAAAGCATAATAGGTGCTATTTTCAAATAAGCATGTTAAGACATGGGTCATTTCTCTGCTTGTTCTCTCTACCCCATTTCAACTATGTCTCTACAAGTCAGTCTAATAAAGAAAAAATGCCCCAAAAAAATAAAATAAAAATAAAATAAATAAAGGTTAATGTTAAGATGTATTTTCTTCACTAAAGCCGTCCATGTGTAAATCCCATCAAGCAGTATACTTTCATGCTAATCTATAGTCTGGAAAATGTGAACGCAATACACCTCCTTGAGGAAAACCTGACACACTCTCTGCCCAACAGTGACTTCTCAGGTGTTTTCTCTGAATATCACAGTCATTTGATCAAGTCTTTGGTTTCTCTGAGTGGAATTATCTTATCCTCTTAAGATCAGCTGTGCAGCTCGTCAAAATGACCACAGTCTGGGGCCAACTGTGGTTTGAGCAGCACAGCACCTTTGAGATTTTGCTGATAAGTGCTGAGTTCTTGGTTTAGATAGCAAGCCCTTACAAATTAAAACAGGCCTGACTTCTGAGGCCTTCAAGATGTAAGTGATAACCGCCCAGCATCTTCGTATACTAACAACGGTGGCTTTGATAGCTTTAATGAATGATGAAGTGAATTGTACTCGGGTAAATGGTAGTGATGGCATGAGATAGATATGTTAATATTTCACAGTAGGAAGTATAGTGATTGAATGATGATTTTCTGTTAAGAGAGATACAATCTGTTTTGTTGTGCGTATACAGTAGGAATACAATTTTAATGTTTGGTTAATGATTTTGTTGCAATTGCGCACTGTATAAAACAAATCATAGTATTCATAAGTTATTCCTGATGTACTGCATACATTACATACTTTTAAAATTACAAATGGGGGAATTGGTGTTTGGCTGAGTTCTATGCAGCAAGGTCAGCTCTATTATGACAGTGAATAGCCCAAACTGCTTAAGCACACAAACGGAATTAAACATTTCCCTTTAGAAACACAGCACAGAGCTGCCTCTTCTTTTTAAACTTCTGCTGTTGGGGGGAGCACTGAATTAAGAGACATGTTAATGACTGCAAAACCTTTATAGAGTGTGCAGAAGTGTGTCGAGATTGCCCACTTCATCTGCTCTTTTATCCATCGCTCTTAAAGCTCAACTTGATAATGTTCTGAGAGAGAGGTGGAGGGTTGTGATGGAAGAGCTGCTTTACACTCCCATCAATTCTGAATGGTGTGGGAAGAAAACCTGGGTCAAGAGGTGGATTGATATTTTTCAATATTTTTTTTACTTTTTCTTTTTTTTTTACCTGTGTTGGGTACCACAATAAGGACTACATAAGCACAAGTCCAGTGGTGGATAAATGCCAGTCACAGATTAGCAGTTACCTCGTCTTTCAATATTCTCCTATAATTGTCTAGCCATCATTAGAGCCAAGACTCCCATTTGGTAAACACCACCAACGTGGTACTTAAAGCTCCCATATTGTGCAAGTGCACTTTTCCGATGTTTTTGAACATAATTATGGGTCTACGGTGTGCCTACAGACTGCTGAAGTATAAAAAAAAAAGAAAGCTCTCTCCTTTTCTCACTCTCCCCTTTTCTGAAACCCTCCACCTCTCCCCCCAATATACTCCAGTCAGAATTCTCCCCGTTTCTGACGTCAAAAACTGGAAAGAAGAAGCTTCCACTGTGCAGTCCACCCCCCTATTTCATCGATCGTTTGCTCATTATAACCCATTTTCCCCACAGCAGTCTGACAATGCCTCGTTTTTAGCAAGACAAAGCATTGGAAGGTAGTAG
The DNA here is from genome assembly GCF_949987685.1 of Ammodytes marinus. Lineage (NCBI taxonomy): Eukaryota > Metazoa > Chordata > Actinopteri > Uranoscopiformes > Ammodytidae > Ammodytes > Ammodytes marinus. Next base: position 30,818,200 of record NC_137230.1, read on the forward strand.
TGTAGTCGTCAAACTTTAAAAATTCATTTTTTCACTGATTTTAGTGATATTTTTAGCAGCTAGCTCCCGAGCTAGCTTTGCAGTAGCCACAGGCACGGCAAAGACGTCATCATTGTTTACAAACAGACAGAGGGCGAGGGGCGGGGGGAGCTCATAGATTGTATATTTACGAGGGGAGCTGCAGGTCGGTTTTAAAAATAGGCCATCATGAGATTAGCTGAATAGAGGCATACTACAATAAATGATCTGAAAGTTTTTTTCAGCAAACAATTAAAGAAAAACGTATTAGGGACCACTAAGACCATATAATATGGTGTATAATAGAACAGAAAAGTGTATAATATGGGAGCTTTAACACATTTTGTGTACCTCCCTGTACCCCATGGTAATTACAGTGTGTTAATTTCCCCAATTTATTTAATTCATCAAAGGCTAAAACCAATTATGCAACATTATTACCAGGACATGGGGTTTAGACCCACAAATGAGATTTTTCATTTCAAATAAGACAAATTAGCTATAGGCCTCTAAATTTTTATTGATACTGACTAAATGAAACGTCTGTTCTTATGCAAATGTTGGTTTACACATCATCAGTCTGAGGAATGGTGTTATATTTTTGTACGGACCGTTTAAATACGTAGGCCTGGTAGCCTATCGATGAGCTGTAATATGCATTTTATATAAATAAGTGTGATTTAATAACTAAGGACGAATATAAAATTAAAAAGGGTAACCACAATGATTTAATTTTTTATCTTTAAAGTCAATATCCAGTTTTATTTTGTTCAACTGTTTTAAGTAGATCACTGTTTGTTTGTTGATGTGGTCTTGGCCAATCAGCTTTTTGAGGGGCTCCACTCTTGGCCTATCAAAGTTCACTATTTGGTAGTGGGGCGGGACTTAAACGGAAAGACGAGAGATGCAGTCTGAGAAAAAAAACTAGAAAGAAGAACGTGTCGTTTGTGATAAAAACATAATTGAATGAGGAGGTAGGCAATACTTTTAGACGAAATAAATGTTGACTTGTTGTGCACAAGTAGGCTGGTATTTTGCAGCTCAAAGTGGTAATGACTTATTCAAGTCAGCCATTCGTTTTTTGTGTTGTCATTAGAAGTTTACTGTGAAAGACACTTCGTTTAGGTCCTGTTTGATTTCATTTGTCGAAAAACTTAGTTTAAAAGTTTAAAATACTTTTTTTTACCAAACGTGGATTTTTTTTGCTACAAGACATGTGGAGTGACAGTCAGTTAGAACAACTGTTAGCAAAAGCCTATGAGGATGGACTTCGCATGTGGGATCTGCGTCATCTCACCTGCACCTGCTCCGAATCTTTCCTGATTGTTTCATGGTCACGTGAGTAACTGGAATAACGGCATCAACAATTGTAGGAAATCCAAGCGCTTACTAAATAGTGGACACTTTGAATGGTTTATTTGCATTTGTGACTTAAAATGTAATTGTTTTGGATTAGTGACATTAGTATAGCCAATATACAGATATTATGTTTGAAATATAAGGTTTCACCCTTACCTGTTAGGGCTGGGTATTGTCAAGAATCTCACGATTCGATTCGATTTCGATTCATTAAGTCACGATTCGATTCGATTCGATATTGATTCGATTCGATATTGATTGAAATGCTTCGATATCGATTCAGTATCAAGTAGAAATACACTTTGTGTTGTTGATGTAAATAATGACTATTTCAGATAATGGTTATCTGATGATGGCGAAGCAAAGCAAACTTTGTGTTAGTACCAACCGCTCATTCATTTAGGAGTAAACACTGCAGTCTAGTTTCGCTCTCGTGAAATTGTATACACGTTGCTTGGCAACGCCCTCGTCCCGCCCGTAGCCTATATCACTCTCCCTTTTAGCTTTTCTTCATTGCATTCTCTTTTTTTTCTTTGATGGTTCAGCCCCGTTATCAGTCATTATGACGACAAATAACTGTCTCAAACAAGGCTGCCGCTCCCCTTCCCTCACCTGGAGGGTTAGGCTTCTCAAATCGCGTTGCAGCGCCACACTGAAATCTGCGACCATAGAGCCTGCACGAGCGAACCGAAAATCGGATTGGGTGTGCGACCAGACCAAAAGCAGTAATAAAAACTATATAAAAACATCTTTCTTTGCACTGATGGTCTCGTTTGCTGTTAAAGGTAATTTATGATTATCAGAGGAAACATGAGGCTGTTTAAAAGATATTTAAATGTTACTCGTAGCCGCTTTAATGAATCGATTATTAACGTTTATGAATCGATTCGGAATCGTTCGAGAGAGAATCGCAATGCATCGGAGAATCGATATTTTTACCCACCCCTACTTACCTGAGTAGCTGAGTTTATATGGACAATATTTCTTTAAACCAAATCTATTCATTCGATTTGAAAATTCCCACTTAACTATACAGTGGATCAGATGTGTGATAAATGCCCAAAGTGTTTATTTTTCAAAATGGACGGCACATCACATCCCGAGAACGAAAATCGCACATTTGCCTTTCTTTGTATTTTGAAAACAATCGTAGCAGCTCATACACAAGAAGCTCTTCACAGTTCATCAAGAATGGTATAGATAAGATATCCTTTATTCGTCGACTAAATAGGCCAACACTTGGTGCTACTCCCTCCACCAAAGAACAGGAGCCAGTTGATGAAAATAGTAAGCAAAGACTGGTAGAAGAGAGTTGTCCTAACAAAGCTGAGTGATCAAGATTGAAAGCAAAATGTCCGAAAGACACGCCGGTCATTCATGAAATTATGCAAGTAAATGGAGATGTACAAGTCCCCCGAGGGGAAGTGACCGTAAGTGCTCCAATTCTCTTAGCATGTGTATCGCAATCCCACTCTACTGATTAGGGAGCAACACAGAATACAGAGTGGTTTCAAATCAATTTGGCATCCACAAGTGCAAGGTAAAAAAATGTGGATAATTGTTTTGCAAAGGAATGGTGAACCGGCCGATTAAACAACTGATCCTGGTAAGGAGGCATTGGAGATTGACAGACAGTTCAAAGAAGTGCATCACTTTCCCCCGGATTATAAAACGGATAGCCCGTTCCAATCCTTCTTCCATCAACCAGATACTACGACTTTTGTGAACTGTGAAGGATGGCCATCGTATGTGCTACTACAGGCTGTAGTCGACGTCAAATGCTGGTAAGACATATCCTCTATCGATAAGACTATGTTAGCTAAGCTATTAAACTATATTATTTATCAATCTGTTTTAAAAGTAGAAGCTTTTGTAAAGTCATATGATTTGCTGTATGACTACATACTGCAGTCCATAATGAGACATTTGTGTCTGAAATATAATTTTTAAAATGCCACTAGTGCCCACAATGGTTTTGGCTAATGAAGGGGATACAATCGTTGTATAGTTGTTGTCCACTACTGTATAACAATTTTTTTTGTTAACTTAAGGTTAAACCTGAGAAGTTTTTAAAATGAATATGTTAAGCACATTTTATATATTAAACAAATGAAAGGTAGAACCCACAGTAATTATGTTATGTTCTCATTCTCCCTTTTTTATAGTGTGTAAGATATTGAAGGAGAGGACATCAATCATCAAATTGATGGTGACCCTGTATACCCCCTTCTTGATTGGCTGAGAAAAGGCTTCATCAATTCCCCTCACTTGACCCTGGACCAGGAATAATTTAATGTGTACTTCAACTCACTCCGGCTGGTTGTTGAAATGACCTTTGGTTGAGATACTGATTTTTTTTTTAAGCTAGTAAAATATGTCCTAATGGAAAATAAACTTATTTTTGAAGAACTACAACAACATTTTAAGCAGGACTCAGTGGTTTGTCCCTGAAAAAACATAATTATATAAAATTTGAACAAAGCATATTCAACCTATCCATCAAACGTCTCTCTTCTTGCTGACCGCACTGGTTTTTGATCTTATCCAATATCTTTTTGACACATGAAGTCATTTCAATTCATCTCTACTGCCCTGTTTTTGCAATGTATCAGCAGTTTTCCACTGCCAACACCTGCTCTCCTTAAAATGTCTTTTAACACACTAATTTAATGTCAAGGAGACTATGGTCAAGACTCAAGAGATGTTCAGGGTCAATCACCATTAAACATATTGCAACACTGAAGATCCTGCTTTCTTTTGTGATTTTACAAGTTTTCAAGAGAAATGTTATACTGTATGTGGACTTACCTGGACAGAATCCCCATTAGCTCTTATTTAAATGAGCATGCCATATGCTGCCACTAGTGGCATGTCTGACCCAGTGTATTGGAATAAACCAAAAACATAAGCATTTTGATTCTTGATAAATGCCAAGTATCATTCTTTGAAAGTTATAGTGTAAAATAAACCCTACAATATATTTAGTTTTTATTGTCTGCTTAACAAATAAATAAATGTATACTTGTCAACAAAGTGAAACTATAAGTGTATGTACTTGGTTGAGTGAAATACATGTGTGTTTTCTGGTCAATAGTTAATCAGTGACAAAGCAATTGCTGCCCTCAATGCTTCCACCTTCATCGCGTCACACTTTAAATACATTTGACTTACAGCTGAATTACCTTTACCTCATTATTTGAAAAATATATGAAATACATTTAAAAAATAATTTTTAATATTTAATTTGCTCCATTTCTGTGCCTATGGACAAAAATTAGGAAGAAACTATATTGTCATGTTCTTACACACTAGATTAAAGCTGCTCAAACTTTATTTGACTGAATAAGGGAATAATTTCTTAATTGGAGATCCAGGACCATTGGAGAGAAGGGCTTGACTAGTAAAGCTATTGGTGAGGCTGATATTCAGCACATATTTACCTACTGCAGATGTATTGGTATATGTGCTGGCCGATAAGTAGCATAATAATTTTAAATAGAAATTCCAGGGTGTTAATGTTATAATGTCAACTGTATCTAGTTAAATTATTGGTCAGGGTTTTGCAAAGATTTCCGTCTTGTAAAACATTTTGTGTATGTAGGCTACATATCTTGAGACATTGTCACATCAGAAAGCCACCTGAGCCAACCCAGAGCATTTATGATCAGCCTGAGTGCCCCTCTGGTCTACTAAATGTCCATGTTGTCATTCCAAAGACACTTCTGGTGGGCTAAAGATGAATGGTTAAGGCTTAAAAGGGTCATTTTTGCCCAAAAGTCCAAACCTAGAGTACCTGTATGCGTCGGTACTCCAGAGTACCTGTCTGGTTTGTACATTTGGGCAAAAATGACCCTTATATGCCTCAACCATTCATCTTTACATTTGACCGTTTGCACTTGTACATGAGTGTAGATGAGAGTTCCAGTTCAAATATCATAGCTAAATTCATTTCCTCACGGGCAGCAATAGGCAAAATGGGATAAGAATGATTAACAAACAAAACAACCCTTGTCTTCTTCTTCTTTTTTTTTTTTTTTCTTTTGTAATTTTCTTTTTTTAAACTCATATTTTAATGATTTTATAAATGTTTTCCCCATACAGACAGAACGAGTAGACTCATACAATACACACACAACACAACCACACAACACACAAGTGTACCCTCGGCAATCTTACACCTGTTACATAAAGGTGAAAGATTTGGGAAAAAGTTATGCAGTTTAACCTTGAAATAGTGCAGTCTGAGTGTGACCTTAAATTGAATTAACTTAAGCCTCGAGTTTACAACCCTTCTCTTCTAATAAAAGACAAACTAAAAAGCCTTTTAATTGCCGTTGTTTTACAATTACACTACCTACCTGCATTTCAGGATATCAGTAAGAAAGGCCTGGTATTCTGGGGAAAAACAAGTTTTAGTCTTAATAAATTATTCGACAACAATGATGAGCATGTTTCAAAATGAATGCAAATGGTTGCTGTCACAACATGCAGTTTCCTTTTCAAATGGACTATAAGAAAGGTTTGAAGTTGAATCAAAGTACTTCCACAGGGACACAAAGTAGGCGATTATCAGCCTCATTTAGAAACCAAGGAATAGCAACATCATTGACAAGTTTCTGGCACAGCTCATACTGTATCAAATAACTTTATTCAAGGTTTTATTGCCTCACAGCACACAATTACCTTAATCTATCTGCCCAGGCTGATAGGGTTTTTGATCAATACCAATGAGATGAATTAGATATGGCTTACAAAACAAACTTTCCGGTCTTTACACTGTTTTGGAACCCAAAGTAAACTCTCCAACCTCTGAAGTGTGACACCATTATTACCTACTTTCTCTTTGATGGCATAGAGATGGAAGATGTCGCTAAAGGCCAGTTACTATTTTTTGAGGACATTTTCGTTTTAAAGACAGGAAATATGACAGAGCCAGACTGCAAACTAACTTCTATTTTTTCTTCTTCAAATTGCGTATTCTAACAGTTCAACAGTTGAAACCCGATGCTATGGGTTCAATATGTTTTAAACCAATACTCCTTTATTAAAAAAAGCTGTCCAATAATTTACTGTTAACTGATGAATTTGCTCTAGACAAAGCAGTTTTATTATTACACTATTTACATTACAACATGTACCCGACAACTTCATTTGTACCTACAGCTCTTTAAATAGTCAGCCTTAAATTTGACACACTAAAGTATAGGGTACCATAAAATGCATTCATTATTTCACATATACAGAAATACAAACCGCTAGATCTTGTTCTGCTGGCCAAGGCAGAAAGGCTACCAACGCTCCAGTCCTCTGTAAAAATGTTCAACAATCAGGGCCTCGGTTAGAGCTTTCAGAATATTTATAATAAACAACTGGGCACCATTAAAGTTTGGATGAATACAATGTCTGACTAATAGCACTCCTCTTCAACAGACTGCAGCTACAACACCACTTTTTGAATAATTTACTAATAACGTATTTAGGCCTTTGTTGAAAATTGCACACCTTTATCTTAGAGGCTGTGAGAATGCTTATTAAGCCCCACAGCCACTTCCAACTCTCGTTAATGCCATAAAAAAAATACATCCTATAATGTCTCTGGGTAGCCTTCACTTGCCCTATGCACAGCAAAACACTGAAATGGTCTAATATAATGCATCTTCCTCCTCTCTCAAGCCAGTTAGCACAAAAAGCAAATTATACTTTAGATAAATGCCACTGAACAGGTGGGATTAAGCTCACACACACACACACACACTCTCTAACTTGTATATGTCTGGTAGGTCATGCCACTACATTATTTATATAACTACAGTATGATCACAGAAACAAGGAAATATCAGTTTAATATTTCATTTGTTTAGCCAAATATGAAATGAAAGTTATATGTTTTATTAAGCAGCATCCCCCTACTATTCCCCCACACTATTCCCTCTGTGTACCGTACCTACTTAGCTGTGCAGCTGTGAGAAGGCAGTTTAATATTTTTGCTGATCATAAAAAGGTTATTTATTCATAAACAAAATGTCTGGAAAGAAACCCGTGCTCGATACGGAAATTAATTGTTTCCTAAAAGAGGGTAACATTTTAGCACCTGTTGGCGCCGCGCCACGTGAACCGCTCGCCGCCAGCCGCCCATTCGTGCGGCGCCGCGCAAAATACATTGACTTATTATGTAAACTCGCCGCGCGGCGGTGTGCAGTGATTTCTCCTTCATAGTTTTGCTTGTATTAATAGAGTTCTGGCCACTAGAGTGCAAAAGATCTCCAAAGCACAGTGTTCCACACTCACCCCTGACATTATTGCATTAAAGTTGTTACAGCTATCAAATTACCAAATAATTACTTATGTTGGCACCCAGGAAAGCTGCAACAATCAAGAAATCATCATCAAACGTATTAGCAACTACATTGATAGTCGTATTTGTTGTATTTCAACCAAAAACACATTTCAACCATAAAAATAAGCCATCAAAATAGATTGTATTGAGCTGAGGGAAATGTCAAATGCATTTTTTTTATGCCATTTGACATTGCACTGACCGGGAATCGGACCCTGGTTTACAGTATGAGTGGTGTTACTTACTGAGCTATCCAGCTGCTGTCCAGCTTTTATTGGGTGTATTTTCTAAAATATTACAGACAAAATAATGAATCCATTATTCGAGAAAAGAGCCAGATCAAATGTGTTCTGCTGTTCGCGAAGATGTAGTTAGACACCATGCCATGCTTCTGTAAAGTAGAGTCGTATTTAAAAATATGCAAAAGACCCTTGGATATTGTAGGCTTGCACAGCGTGGTTCCATATTTTATGATCTTAACCAAGTGAATTGTAATACAAACTTGCTCCTTGCATAATTCTTGGGATGCATATGTGTATTTCCATGATATATACTGTATATATATATATATATATATATATATATATACAATTAAAGGAATAACACAACAAAAACAGGCAGTTACTGAAATTGTACAGTCATAGCACGTAAGGCAGACCAGAGTCAATAGCAAAGGAATTTCAATTGTACTGTAAGTGACATTTTGAGGTGTCAGCCACGATTATTTTAGGGTCATCTCTGTTCACAGTTTAAGTATGAATATGTGAGTTGAGGAAGGAAATCTTAAGCAAGAATGTGAAACAGATTGTTCATGATCGGATGTCAAGATACGAGAAGCAGTCTTGTGGTTAGCTTTGACTCTGGAAAAAAGTAGCCTTTTTATAAGTTCTTGTTTATTGTTTCAAGTTGTTTATATCTGAGCATCTTTAGGTTCACTTGAGTTTATTTTTTAAATCGGTTTAAGCATGAAACCATCCTATGCTTTTTCTGATTTTTCTTTCAGTCATTTCAGTTATTCAACCAGCAAAGAAAGCATTTGTGTGACAGGCAAAAAGGAGGAGGTAGAGAATGGAGTGGAGTAAACGACCGACACAAGGGAGGACACAGAGGGGACACAATACCAGTTGTTGATGACTCCCATCAGCTTTAGCGTGTTGTTGGATCAGAATTCACAAGAGGAAATAAACAAGGTTCTGGCCTTGTAAACACAACCTACATGGTGGTTGACTTCCCTTGACCACAAGCTGACCTTACAATAGAACAAGAAGTACAAATGTGGTCAAGGAACCTTTAAAGTGTAATGTTCCTTGACCATGTGATGTTTTGTTGACTCTGATGGGTGAAATTAGACATTGTTTTCAGCCGCTCCCTCTGTTCGCTGATTGGACCGCCAAAAATCTGGCGGAGAAAACCCACTAATATACCACAGGCCCAGACTGACTACTGAAGGGGAAAGGATATTGAGCGGAATTACATAGGCGGTGCCAGGCTAGGCTGAAATCACACTTATGTTGAAATATTGGTATTGCAGTGACTTTCACAAATAAGTAATTTTAGTTTAAACTTCAAAATCGACTGCATGTTGGTGCATTTTAAAAAAAAACACATGAGCATATTCTGAATTGGCTAAGTTGTTTGATAGTGCCTTCCTCTAACTATACAGATGTAAGTTAACTGTATAGAAAGATTGTGGTCATTGTCAAAATAAAGTACTTGGTTAAGGTTAGTGGAAACTTATGGTTTATAACATAAAATAATGTTGACTTTTAGTAGAATTTTCTGGTTTGGAAGTCAGACACCCGTCCCTGAATCCTCCACTCCAACCTTCTCCCTTCTAGGTCCTGCTGCAGTGTAATAACATCACACTTCCTACATTGTTGCTTCTCAGAGACAGCAATAATGTTTTGCTCTGCCACAAAAGGATATTTGTCAGGGGGTTAAGTTACCAATGCTGTAATTTTTCCAACCTGAACACTATTGCTACTCTGCAGACACATAGAAAAAAGCCCCATTGGAATGTATGTTGATTAGTGTTCATTGTGCTGAATTTATCCTCATTTGCTTTAGGTTACTCAGCATTTACAAAACAAAGAGAATCTTGGCAGCCCATTAATTCTAGCATCCCCTTGCACTCTGCAGGATCCATATTTTTAGTTCACATATATTCTAGCTGTTCATTGTAAAATGTTTCCAATTTAAATTGAACATTTGTTTAATGTATAACATTTATTTAAACAATGAATTACCAGCAGATGAGATTTGTAATTGTTTACTGAATCAAATGTCATGTTTGTTATGCTCTTCATGGTGTTATGTGAATAAAAGCAAATGCAATATGCAATGTCTAGTACTATTCAGATTACGAACAAAATTCCAGAGTCAATATTAATATAAAAGGACATCTATATAACATAATTAATCACACTGTCAACTTTTGCATCCATCTTAGTCACTGCACAAGAAATTCTTAGCAGTTTACCTTTATGATCCATTTACGTCAGCAAGTAGAAAAGTGACATTTTTGGATCTGGCATTGAAGTGAAAATCAGTTAATCAAATAATTTTGAGACACAGTACTTAGTCTGTTTCTGCTGACAAGAACTTTGGAAATACGAGAATAATTGAAGTGGAAAGCCACAAACAAACAGTGTGTGTCAAAGTGATAGAGGGGTTAACCTCATATTCTTATAACAGCTCACTCTTGCTTGCTAAGCCAACGTAATAGAGAAAGATAGAGAGAGAGTCTATGTCTCTTTTCACTACTGAGAGTGATATGACCTGGCATGTGATTAAAATCAGGGATCTGGGATTAGGATTTTTTTGTCTGTTTTAATCCATTGAGAAATTATTGTAAAAAAAAATTCTTAAGAACTATTGTGTTATTTACATTTAAAGAGATTTGTTGGACGGATTTTCAGCTACTAGGTTGTTTGTGCTGAATGTGCTTTCCTCGTGATATACAGTACAGTAAATCTGAGTGCCTCAGGGAAAACTCTGAGAGGCAACAAATAATGCTGTTTTGATTACTTTGTTTTAGTTTTTATGGGGAGAAATTACAGATTTCCTCTGAGACTTAATGGTTGAAAGGTGCAACAAGATTAGATTTACTTTAAGTGCTACATAGTGCATTTTAAGGAAGTGTTGACACCTGTTTCATACTTCACTGCTGTGCAGTGTGCAAGTGTGTAAATACAATTGTGTATCATGAAGTAGTGATTGTCTTATCATTACTTTCTCAAAATGTTAATTTAATAATTTAAACACTATTTGCATGAACTATAGGTTTTCAGAAGGCGATAATGATAAAAGCCGAAGTTATGACCGATGTTTTCAAACATTTTACTTCAGTTCATACCTGTTTTTAAAAGCTGCAGTTTTGTTACCCGAGGACCTATTAATTTCTTGACCTCTCAGGCACACTCAGTAATTCCAAGTGACACTTAGTAGCAGCTCGAGGCAAAAATGAATATAAATCATTACATGTTTCTAGTGAAAATCCAGATAAAGCATATCCCTGAACTTAAATGAGTAATATGGAATGTGACATAAGCAAAGGATGAGTGTCACTAAGTGTCTACAGAGGAGCACAAATACCAACTTATTTTGTGGGTTACTTTGCCAAGGTTACATTTCAGGATAATTGTCATCTTATACTAATGCAAGCAGAACTGTCAGGTGTGTTGCTCGTCAGCATATATTTAAGGTTATGTGGAGGGTATGAACATGAGTGAGACTGCAACAATAACGATAAGTCAATCTATAAGTCAATCGACAGAAGAATTTAATTGTCAACTATTTTCATAATTGTGTTAAAATTGAGGAGTTGGTGCTTTTCTGTTTCTGTTTCATATATGATTAGCTAAATATATTTGGGTTTTGGACTCTGCTTTTTAAAATGTTTGTTTTTTTAACAAACAGAGCGATTCATTGAGAAAAAAACTTAGAAATATTCTTTGTTTGAAGTCCTAATTTACAATCTATGCTGGTATACTTTTGTTTGTCAAGCTGCTTTTGAAAAACAGGAGTCTACACCAAATTAATAAAAGTGATTCTATATACATGATAGAAGAAAAAATTTGATTTATTTTATGAAGCCGCTAGCTATAAAATCCAATACAAACTCAGTTAAGGACCAGCTGTGGCAACAAACTTGTAAAAACAACTTTTTGAGATAGCAGTACCATTCCTGTTTACTGCTTGCTAACTGGAAGCCAAACTGTCCTTTAATGCTGTGTTCTGCTGAGACAGTAATTGACAGACACCTGGTGCTTTGTTGAGCCAGTCTGGAAGCAAGCTTAAAACAGGCTATATATCATCGCAAGACTCCCAATTCCCAGCTATGACTTACAGGTTAAATAAAAAATGGGCACCAGAACTAAGCCTATGAGGCCCAGCAGGTAAGAGAGGTAAACATTATGTGTGTTCCTGCATATAAAAAGGAAATTTGTACCATCAGATCAATAACTTTCAGACTTGCCTTAGGACTACGGATGTGAATTAGCATTTATGCTAACTCCGGCATATTTACATTGATGCTCTGCTGACATGTTGATTAATATGCACTGTCCTAATCAAATAAAACTAATAATAATAATAATAACTTGTGTGCATTAATTTCCTTACATTGCTTATTTTTTTAACCTTAATTTCTCTGCAAAACATTTTTTTGGCAAAAATTTAACAAAGAACAGATCATTTGTAATGTCGTTATGGCCGCTGGAACAGATTGTTAATGTTGCCACCTGCATTCAGCTATTGCTCAAAACAGTCACAAAAGGCCTTGCACCAAAGTAGCCTGGCTCCGCCCGCCTACCTACTTCCGGCCAAATTTCATTTTCCCTTCAGTAGTCAGTCTGGGTGTGCAGTGCATTTCTCAGTTTTCTCCGGCTAATCTACAGCCGTCCAATCAGCGAACAGAGCGAGTGGCTGAGAACAGTGACGTCGAAGTTGCGCTCCAGTTTCAGTTGAATGCTGCGTTCCTTTATACTAAGAAGAAGGAGATTTCCAACTTGGTAGTTCCGAGTTCCGACCTGTCTGTGTTCCAGTGCATCTGCTTGCGAAAGTATGGACGCCGACAACCAGGTACCGGTAGATCCATAGACTACAATATGTAGTGAAGTCGGACATTTCCGAGTTCCCTGTCCAACTGGAACGCACTGTCAGAAGCTGGCTCATGACACACGTGACGACCAAACGTTATGCGATTGGTTGGCTAATCCAGAGTGGCACTAGGCAGATCCAATAGTTTTAAACTTCAACAGACACCCGCCTCCAAGTGAGTGAACGTTTGCCAATTACAGCAGTTCCAGACCTTCTGTACAAATTAAATGAAGTACGATGGTCTGGTTGGACCAGGCTAGCACCAAAGTGCATAAGCTCGACTAAAAAGTCTGCTCACAGTACTACTAATGTTCATTGAATTCCCATTTTTCCTGTGGTCCCAAGAAACAAAATGCAGGTGGTGACTTCTTCCTGTTGCTCTTCGCAGGACCCAAGCCTCTATGTACCCTTCTTATGTGTAAACTTCTCTAGGAGACAGGCACATGCACACCTGCCCTTTTGGCCTCTGACTTGATATGTGCCCTTATCAAGTCAGAGGCAAAGGGATTTTTATTTTTTTGGGGCCCGCTGCCCATGTCATCATTTCTCAATTAAATGCATGTTGTTATAACGCCAGGTAAGGAGAATGTTTGCACTAGGCCTCGCCATTATTTCCCTGTGGTGAAATTAAACCACCATCAAAACATCTCAATACAGGAAGCGGAAGGCGATAATGACAGACAGGCGAACATACGAGAGGGTGTGTGAGGATGTAAGACAGGTGCGCGCATTTCTGACAGGCCAACGAACAGCTTACACAGGACACTCCTCTTTATATTTGATTGTAGTGCTTATTCTATTTTATATTCGTATTTCTTTAGAAAATCCATCTCCCAGTATATTGACGTCAGCTAGTGTCTCCAAATGATAGACTTCTACGGTAGACAGGACACACAGGAAACAGTTGTTTACAGAGCATGAAAATCCTCAGATTTAGCCTATTCAATTTCCTCTGGAAGTGCACTAGATTGAAGCATTTAACCTTATATTGTTAAAAGATTTCTTCATTGGGGGAATGAGGGGCAAGATCTGCTGGGTGGATTATTATATCTAGTATAGAGGACGATACAATAATAGACAGATGATAATAATAGACTTAATATATGAATAGTAGCCTGATACACAATAAAAGTAAATTATTTGACATAGAAAAATGGTGTTGCAGTACAGGCTACTAATTTGTGTTGGTTTGTTATTTTCATTATTTTAAAGTCACCAGAAAGCAGGAAACAATGTCTTGGAAGCTCAAATCTTTGTATGGATGGGCAAGGTTCCCATATTGAAATGTAAAAATGTTTAACCACAGCCTTATGGTTTTGTGTCTGTAGGAATTGAGTCTTCCATGTTTTGCATGTATTTTAGGCCTACATTGCACCTACGATAAATGTTTTAAACACTGAAATCGAAATAAAACATTACCTGAAACCAAAATGCAGATAAACCATCAAACTTAAATTAAATTATAACATAACCATTATAAACATAATAACAATGAACCATAAACTAAATGACGTCTCACATTTATATGCTCCTACTGCTTAACAAAAGCTTTAATATATACCGTAATAAATAATTGATTCTCCCATCGCACTAAGCAACCGAAGAATTGTAATTTCAATATAATTGTACAGAGCCTTTGATAGCTCAGATTTAAATGTTATTGTTTGTTTATGGAAAGCACGAGAATGATCCTGAGAGGCTTGCCCTTTTTTTGGTTGAGCACTTGCCCCTCAAATTGTCTGTGCACTGCTAGGAGATTTTGAGTTATGAAATCATGAGGGCCAATGTCATATACGTATATGGATGATTTTTATTTATAGTCACCGTATGAGGTTTATGCTTTGCACATAAAGTATAGTAAGAAAGTTAACATTACCATAAAAACATTTTAATTCCGGGAATGACATTCCAAGACACAGCATACTACCATATTTTAGATTTTTCTATAAACAAAAGCCTACCCACCAGTATAACTTTAGCATTATAATAACAGTAGTTGCCTAACATCCTGTGCTCACAGTATTCTAAAAAAGCAAATCCCTTCTGTGGGGTTTGGAGGTGAAGTGCAGCAGACCCTGGGAATAAGCCCATCCACGAGCTGTCTCCATGCTTCAGCAGAAGTCATGAACCACCTTTATTGGGCTGTCTCGCAATATAAAAGCCCATAATGATGTATTGTAACTGACCAAACCAACTGAAAGAGAACTGTAAATACTTACACACATACACACACATATGCACGCACACAATCTCCTCTTCTCTGCCTCCCCCTGTGATACCATGTTTTGGCAATAATTGGATCACAGTGTGACAGTCTTTGCTGGGCAGCAATGTTTGCTGGTAATGCAAGAGTAATCTCTTTTGGTGTTTGCAGTAGGAAGGGTTTGTATTGTGTGTACAATGTCAGTATAATACTTGATTTTCGCCTTTTTGGTAAAAGGTGAAAATCAAGCATTATACTCACACTTTTTTCCCCTAAACTATCTAGTAATTTGAACCGTAAGATGTACAGTACTTGCTCCATAATGAGGTAGTCATGGTAAGCTCATCTCCTGTGCATCACCATTAACACATGTTAAATAGTTTATCTCAGAATTGCCTTGATTACTCCACTGCTTCTAATGACCTCAGTCTAAGTGTTGTTCCAGTCACTCCCTTATACCTTGAAATAAAACAGTAGTTTCAGCAGATAACCTAAATTGACGTTATTTGAATCGGTAATGGAAGAAAAAAATGTATTGGATAAGTTCATCTGTACAGTGTAGTAGTTCCCCAGTCTTCTGCCTAAAGCCATGTATTGCTCTCAGCCTCTTACTGAAACCTTCCCCTCTCCAGTCCATCTCCCCTCTTAGCAGATCATCCACAGCCCACCAATATTCTGCCTCTGTGTGGGAAATATAATTTGTTTTAAGGTCGGTTTAGATTCTAGGCCTGCAATGATAGCTTACTGTAATAGCATGAATTGACATGCATGTAGTGTTTGCACCGATCTACAAGAAAGAAGAAAATTCCAACCTGCAGGGAGCTTGACTACAGTGTGAAAAGGCTGTTGAGAAGCACTAGACTGGCTTTGAGCCCTTCTTCACTGCGTAATGGGCATCCTCTGATAGGTTTTTCAGTTAGCAGAAATGAGATTCAGCGTTCAACCCTATCAGCACATGCATGTGTGAGACACTGCGTGTTTCCATTTTGCACAAATGATAAGAGCCATTGGGTATACTGTATACTTCCTGTCAGAAAACTTCAGATTTGCACCTGCTCTTTCATAGAGAAGTGATATACTGGTCCCTGGTACAAAAGTCCAAATCGCTCAGCTACGCTATGCTTTTTATGCCTTTGCCTTCAAATTTGTTTTTGACAACAACAAAAAACAGCATTGTCATACCAATTTGGTGGATTTGTTCAGAATTTTCCCAATTATACCAATATACTGTATATCGTACATTACATGTTAAAAAATGCTTGTCACAAATGGGATGATTGTTTTCATTGTTTAGACCAATTAGCCATAGCAATTAGATGCAAACCTATTTCTCTGTCAAAATCATCTGAAGGTTACAGTGGAACAGAGTTTCTGCCTGGCTGGTCACTCAAATTGACTCATCATGTACCTGGGGATCCTGTGGACATCATTACTTCTGCCTCTTGAACACATGACACACTCAATCCAGATAGTCTTTTAAATTCGTTTTGCATAGATGAACAGCGCTGTTATTATTGTATACAAGTATACAAGTATCATTTCTCAAGTCTCCATGTGCATGCACCTTCATTTGATTCTCATAAGAAGCTGCTTCACCTCTTAAGCAGACAAAAGCAAATGTGTCTGTTGAAGGCTTCAGAGGAGGAGATTGTTCACATCATGAACCAAGTGCTGCAATGCTACTTTTCTTAAAGCTGACCTATTGTTTCTATCACACTGTTAATATTGTATATTCACTTGTTGATAGGAATACATCTTAAGATCAAATGATATGAAATGCCTAGGCATAATTTACATTATAACCAACTATCAAAGAACAAAATGAATAACACTCCGGCCCCAAGATTGTTCTTACATGTTTCATGCAAGTGTAAATATGGGCCAACAGCAAGCAGTTTCATCTTTCAGCATCCAAAGATAAACATACTGTGGGCTATTAAATATACAGTATGTAGACATGAACTTTCCAAACTGAATGCTTTTTAACTATATCAAACGTCTGAATTTTTTATCTAATAATGAATTCCCAAGTGGCATTGGGGGAAATAAAGTAGAAGTCTTTCCAATATCATAATGAATAGGAGCTTTGAAGGAGCTAATGTACAAGCAATACCGAATCAATCAAGTCCACAGAATACAGGTGTTTGCATTGCTGTTGAGCTTTATTCAAAATGTAGTAATTAGTAGGGCTGTCAAATTATCGTGTAAATTTCGATTAATTAATCACAGAAAAAATAAATAACGCATTAAAGATTAATCGCGCTTCTATAGTGCCCTTTGACCTGGTGCAAAAGGGGTGCGATGAGAGCTCAGCTGCAGTTGTAGCTTGCGGACACGGCCTGCACGGGATTGTGATAATGTGAAGTTATACTGTAGGTTTGGAATTAACAGTAACTTAACTGCGAGCTAGATGTATAGTGTGTGGTGTTTCTAACATTTCTAGTTGTTGCAACAGCATGTGAAAAAAAACTACAAAGTTTGCTAGGCCAAAAATAATGTTAATCTCGCGATAGAAAAATTGACAATGGGTTTGCATTAACACGGTTAATAATGTGTTAAACTGACAGCAATAGTAATTGGATTATCTTAGTTTAAAGTAATTTCATATAACTTTTGAATTTAAAGATTACAAGGCACCTGTGAGCAGGGGGTTCCCCAGTACCTCCAACTAATATTTATTTATTTATTTATTTACATAATTGGACGTATTATGCTTGTTTTTGTCTCATCATTAGCTTTTTTTTTTTTTTTTCTAATTGCCCCTGCATATGACTGTATAAATTATTCAGTTAAAGCTGGGGTGGAGGATTTGGGGAGAAAATAGCAGTTGGGATAGAGATTTGAATCCAAATACATCAACCGCTCCACTTGTTCTCTTTGGTCCCTCTTTTTTGGTCCCTCCCTGACACACTCTACACCAACAAAGTCGTGCCAAAGTGAATGGACAGTCCCAACAGCCAATAAGAACAGAGAATCGGAGCCTCGCTCTGATTGGTCAAAGTGTCAGCTCATGTTAACTTTGACCAATCAAAAATCATATACCTCAGCTTTAATCCCTGTTCGAATTGACATTTGCATCTCTAAACCATCTTTTTATACTAACAAATTGCATGGGAAAGTGGTCGCTCGTAGTTATGGATCAACAAAGAATGTTCGACCAACTCAACAGTCCCTCTTAATTTCTACAAAGCATGTTAGCATCTTTCAGCTCAGTGTGTCAGTTTCCTTGACTTGCATCTTAAAACAGCAGACAGCTGTATAATTTAGAAGTGCAAATAGGCAAATGTTTGCCATCAAGTTTACAATAACGAGTACAAAATATGTAAATGTTATGTTTATACCTCAAATATAAACTTTCAGTTAATACAGATTACTTTTTTTTTAAAATAATTAATGAAACATAATAGTCAAACTCAGTAACTGTATAATTTGTCTAAGTGGTACTTCGACCCCCAAACCTTAGCTTTTCTTTATTCATGGAAACATTTCTACCAAGAAACATTTAACAGCCGAGTTTGATAAATTGGTCTTGATGAAACAAGCATGCAATTACATCTTATCGGAATACATCAGTGGTTTCAAAATCAGTGGAAATGTGTTATCTTCACCCTATCAGCCAAGCAAAAATCCTTAATGTGTCAAAGTGGCAATGGTGTTTAGTGCAAAAGCAGTAGAGTTCTGATATAGCTTAAAGTTGGAGTCAGCGATTCTGGATAATGCTTGTTGTCAAAACCACTTTGTCAAAATCAGTGATTACCTCCTCCAATCCGCTACCTGTCTGCACTGTGCGTGTTCTAAACATTTTTTTTATTAATACGCAGACTAGGCTCGGTGCTAAACAAAGGGTGCCCACTGTAGCTAGTAACTACAGTAGCCTGTTTACAGAGCCTAGGTTGCATATTAACACTGGAAAAAAGAATGTATAGTTAGTGGAAAAAAATAACGTAGGTGTTGATTGTGAGGACACATTCACTGGTTTTGACAAAGTGATTTTGACAAGCATTTCCAGAATCGCTGACTCTACCTTTTATTGTCTTTATTTATTTTAAATGACAGACTGATTGTCATAAAACCAGAACCACCAAGGGAGAGAGCCCCACTCAAACAGCATCTGCACTTCACACTATGATTAGTATCTGCCTTTGTTAGCATACACAACATGGTGCACTGTAATCAGACATTAGATCAAACTAAAAAAGATGCTGAGAAAGTAAGGGGTGACTTGTTTCTTGCCAAAATTACAATCAAACACTTGGTGAGAAGATACTGCATGGTGTATCATATACTGTCAATAACATCAGAATAGAAAGCAAAACATAAAACTAAAAGAAAATGTTTTACAACAATGCCGTGATAGAGGCCAAGGACAACGTGGAACGACAAAATAAGCCCTCAGCATCAAAAGCAATAGGTATAAAGTCTCGTCCAACTTATTCTGGTATTATCTGAGGAGCTGTGGAGAAGTGTTTGCTCCATAATGAGGTCAGAAAGGAGAAGGTGTTGCAGAGTTGGTAAAGGAAGAGGTGTTCATTTTCAATTCATAATGATATGGCTGTTTATTGGTCTCAAGAGTCATGAAATCAGTCTGTGAATACCATAATGATTTCAAAATGTATATTAATGCTGTTTCCCAAAGCTAGTCTTTGCCATGATCCTAAATAAAAAAAATAATCCCACTGCACCCGCTGCCTGTTCGACATTTCCTTTGGTGAAATGTCCCATGGTGTAGCTAGCATCTACTGATGTATTTTGGTCCTATGGGTGCGAGTTTTTGGGAACTCCAAGTAGGATTTGTTCTGTCTCTGAGGGATGAGCTGCAGTTTTCAGCGCTTCATGGCCAACAGCTAGAGCAATAAATATCAACAACAACATGACACACATCTTGTAATGGGTGTGGGTGGGAGCGTGAAAAAGCAGCAGCGTTCCTGTTTCTTAAGAGAGAACAAAGAAAAAACGCAGGGATAGAAAGGCCAAATGGAACAAAAACGTGTTTGTTTTACCCTTTCATCTCCTATTTTCCAAATCCGTGTAATGCTTTCTGACTGCTGGTGGTCAATTTTTTTTCTCACTAACAGTACTTACTGCGTTATCTCATTATCAACTCTTTGATCTTATTTCACACACTCTAAACAATGGTGATTTATTTAGAAATGGTGCCAAGATTACAGCTTAATCTGGCCTCAGGAATAGCATTTTCATATTTAAAGGGCACTGCACAACATACCCATCTGGTATATTTGCCTCCAGATGGACTTTTGAAGTGCTTGGGTCTCTTTCCCGCACAAAATCCAGAACCTTTTTAAGACAACTCAATCAACACAGCCTGGTTATGGTACATCAAGCCACGATTGATGTCTAGAAAGCAAGTTGTATTGCTCTCCAGCAGTGGTGCTAAATGAGTTAGGGCGACTGTGGCTCAGTTGGTAGAGCGGGTCGGCCGATGATCAAAGGGTTGGAGGTTCGATTCCCGCCCTGCCACCTGTGTCATAGTTGTTGTGTCCTTGGGCAAGACACTTCACCCACCTTGCCTCGTGTGAATGTCGATAGTTAGCCTGCTATCGGTGTGGGAATGGTAACGTGGGAATGGGAACAAGTCTCCCTTGCAAAAGAGTCTTCGGTCTCAATGGGATATACCTGTATAAATAAAGGTTAAAAAAAAAAAAGGGCATTTGTGCCAAAGTAATAACAGGAGTGGACACAAACCCGCACTTCATTTACCATGCTCTAACTTAAAAGATAAGGGAAAGCAAAATTATTATCCAAAATAATTTGGTGTCTGACAGATGATTGGCATGATGGTTATTTGCCAGTGTTTCTTTTAGCTCTTTTTAGTTTATGACCCCTACATTTAAACAAAGAGGACATTCGAAAAAAAGGGTGTTTTTGGAGCTCTCTAAGATTATTTTTATGAAAGCTGAACGTATTCAGAAGACAATTTAATCCTTGTACTTATTTGCATTTAAATTGCTTCACTTTTAGAAATGTCATAATCTGTGAACACTAAATATTTGATGACACTTTAGATTTGAGACCTGGATCAAAACCTGAATTAAAGTGATGAGTTTTCCAATTCCCCTGATTTAAAAAAATAAATAAGATATTGAGCAAAAACCATTAACTGTCTTGTAACTGCCTTTTTCCTACTTTAAACATACTTCACATGTTTTTTTCTCCAAATATATTCAGCTCAAATAGATTGGCAGGGTTAATGCTTATTGTTTTTATAGTGAAGTTTCAGGAGCAAAATGTGTTTTGCAAGTAGGTTATATGATATCACAAATAAATAAATAAAAATTACCAATACATCTCATGTTTTATAGTCAATGTGTGGTATGCCAGAAACCACTGAACTACAGAATAAATATATCATAAGTATATATAGCCTATATATGTGGGTATATATTGAGGTCATTTGAGATAAAAAAAAAATAGAGTTCCAAAGGAGGGCTTCGGATATTCAGTAAGTTAAAATATATTATGCATCATACTCGCACTTCGCAACTCTCTGGAGGTTTTCCTCACAGATCAAAGCACTTTTATTTCTGAAATAATGAGGGACTAAAAAAAAGTGAAGACATCCTCATCAGACATGTCAGTCTCCCACCTTGAATGTACCAGCAACAACCTTCATCCTCAAGTAATATTTTAGGATGAAAGTAGTGTAAGTGTTGGCCCCGTGCAGAGCTGTAAGCCGAAATAAGAAAAACATCTGAGATTCAGTCCAGACTTTTAAAGAGATGCCACCACACCAGTCAGGTTATTTTAAGTAAGAATATTACGTGGTCAAATCATTTTGCACCATGAATCCACCTCAAGCATCTTCACCGTGGCACCCTCCTTTTGACTCACACACTCACAGGGTTACCATGGAAACAAGGAGTCTATACTGTTCCAGCCTCCTTACAAAGTGCTGCAGCCTTACAGCAGACCAAACCCGGCCCTGTCACAGCGTTCCAGGAATGCGGAATTGTCTACACCAGATACTGTCACGTTTTCACAGAATCTTGCAGTGGATAATGTTAATATATTATAAATAACATGCTGTAAAAAGAAAAGAAAAAAACCTTGAATACCAATTACATACTCATGTCCCAAAAGTAATTGTTTACAATCCCTGGATAAAAGCATCCAAAACTAAGCTACGCCTATGGTGTTTAATCCTTTGATGTCTGAACACCACACAAAAGGGATTATTAACAGGGTTTTACTCTGTTAAAACCAGCTGTGAGGACGCAGACTTTCTATAGCAGGAGCATTAGAAAGAGCTGTTGATAACAACTTCAACTGTTCTCATCCATCCACATGGGGCTTACTGCTGTAACTCCTATTCTGTTGTTACTGCATGCTGAGCTGTGTCTTACTCAATCTTTCAGAAAATATTTTGATGGTAAAAGCGGATGCAATTAAGAAAAATTTATAAAACTTAAAAACAAAGAACTTTCCCAAAAAGCAATGTATTTTTCAGGTGTGAAATTTTAATTAGAAACTTTTTCCTCATTCAAGCAATTATCTATTTATAATGTATTTTCATTTGCAATATTTTAAGTGTGCAAATCACTAATTGTTATTACAGCGTTATGTTGCTCTTATAATTGTATCGGTATTGTTCTTGTTCACACTATATTTATACATATAACATATTCTGATGTCAATATTTGTACATATTACATTTTCTTTTGTTATTTCCAGGTCTTACATTGTATATTTATTTTCTAAATTGGAGCAACAGTAACAAACAGAATTTCCCTCTGGCCATCAATAAAGTATATCTGATTCCAAAGAACATACAATGCAGACGGAGTCTTGGTGATGGCAGACGTTGACGTAGCATTTACTTACTTTTGAAAGTGCATTTCAAAGCTTTATAGTATTACAGGAAACCCAAACTTGCCCGGATGATAATGATTTTATTGCTTTAGACTTGGATAAATAATGTGCTGACCAGGTGCTGGAGCATATTGCATGTCTGGAATGTAGACAGATGGGGCGAAGGCTCATTTTTCTTGATTAATATGAAATATAGTATTAAGGTGTGTCAGTTATAAATCATAAATAAAGGGGGTTATGAGATTAATCAAACCACTCCAACTGTGTGATTTACTGAGCCAGAAAGTGCTGTTTGGCACTCATTATTTAAGGCCCAGTGAAAGCAGGTCTGAACTTCCCACCCGGTGCTCAATTAGCCCTGAGTTTTGTCTGGCGTCCTCCTAAAACACTGCAGTGCATGGAGAGCTTACTTGATTGAGGTGAACAGAAGCAAGGATCACGAATGAAATAAGACGATGAATATAGATGTTAAAAATATTTTACTCCGACTTTTATGTTCTGATTAACCTTAAAATTAAAACAGAAAGCAGGAGACCTGCAAACCTCTGCAAGATTAATTATTCATTTGATGATAAATGGGACGACATGTGCATGCAACAATGAAATTTGAAATATTGACCATTGCAGCTGATAGTTCTTCTGCAGCTTGCTTCTTGTTTTTAGCATGTAGATATATGACTGAATCATCAGCGTACATCTGACAGGTGACAGTAGGTGGACAGACTTCAGGTAGGTCATTAATAAATAGACTGAATAACAAAGGACCCAAAATGGAACCTTGGGGTACACCCACACAAACTTCAGCTATTTGTGAAATGTTATGATCCACTTGAGCACATTGTTTCCTCTCTGTAAGGTATGATTTTATCCATTTGATGACATCAGGTAAAACATTAAACTTTGATAACTTCGTAATTAAGACCTCATGATTAACTAAATCAAACGCTTTCTTTAAATCAAGAAAAACAGCCCCTACAACTCCACCCTTATCCAATTTAACCCTAATATTTTCCAAAAGAAAACAATTTGCTGTTTCTGTAGAATGATGTTTTCTAAACCCAAATTGCATAGGATGTAATGGGAAGGAACCTGTATTTAAATGCACTGTGATCTGTTCAGAAATCAATTTTTTTGCAATTTTTGATACGGCTGGAAGAATGCTTATGGGTCTGTAGTTGCTAATGTCAGTGTGATCCCCTGATTTGAATACTGGTGTAATTATAGCAGTCTTCCAGGAGCTGGGAAATACTCCTTCATTTATGGAACAATTTACAATATTTGAGATGGAAGGGATGAGTGCCTCCTTATGAGCTTTAATAAATACTGTGTCCATCCCATATACATCCTTTGCCCTTGATCCATTAAGAGAGGATATAATCATATTCACTTTGGAGTTGGTAACTCCTCTAAAACTCAGAATGGGAGCACCTGCATCTAGAGGGGTGACAGAGTGATTTGATCCAGAAAATTTCAGAGACAGAGTTGTTGTTGAGTTTATAAAATAATAATTAAATGCTGCTGCCACTTGACTTGAATCCTTTGTTACATTTCCCCCTATGTTTAGTTCTATTGGTTTACTGATGGCATTTGATTTCCCTGTTAATTTTTTTAAATTCTTCCAGATTTATTTGGTATTCCCCCTAGCTTCACGAATAGCATTAATTAAAAATGTTGCCTTTGCCTGCCTGAGTTCTTTTAGAACCTTGTTTCTTAGTGTGGTATAAAACCGCCTTTCATGAGCCAGTTTATTTTTGAGAGCCACCTTAAGGGCATGATCCCTCTGTTTCATTAGTGACCGTATAGTGTCATTTATCCAAGGTAGATGGTTTCTTTTGCCTGGTTTACATTTCATTTTCCTCATAAAACTGTGTATAGTTGTTTCAAGTTTCACGATAAAAGAAGTACAATTATCATCAACACGTTCATGTGCAAGCTGTTCATTCCAGTTGATTTGTTTAATTGCATTTTCCAGACTAGGTAACTGATTTTTCGGGATTTTAAACTGATCTAACTTTGGGTAGGTTTGATCTATTTTTAGAGAGTTTTCTTACGATCAGAATCATATTGTGGTTGGATAGCCCTGTGACCAAATTGTATGATTTCTTTATTCTTTCTGGTCTATTTGTGAAAGCCAAGTCAATGAGTGTCTCTGATGAGCTTGTTATCCTCGTTGGCCCCTCAATGACCTGTTGGAATTAAAAATTACTTGTAATACGTTTCAGCTCTTTCCTTTTTGTTTTATCACTCCAGTTTATGTTAAAATCTCCTAATAAGATTATCTCATTTTTAGTATCACATTCCTTCAATTTATCATAAAAAATAGTTTTTGTGGACAGTGGTCTATATATTCCAATCATATTGAATGACATTTGAGCTGAAAGAATTAATTTGAGAACAATGCATTCTAAGTCATTTAGACAGGATATGTGAATGTGCGCACAATTTATACTGTCTTTGACATAAAATAATATTCCGCCACCCCGGCCATCAGCCCTATCTCGTCTAAACATATTGTAGCCGTGAACGTTTAATACGTCAGCAGGAGAGTTTTCGTGCAGCCATGTCTCTGATAAGCAAAGGAAGTCCAGATTTGATTCATACAGGAGATGCTGCAGTTGATAATTTTTAGGGATAGCGCTTCGGATATTAAGATGTCCTCCTCTTATTCTCGTAAGAAAGACAAAACCTCATTTTTACTTTCGTAAACATTCAGGTTTAGGTTCTTTAACATTTTGGATTGACCGAGAGCACTGTAGTTGTTCAATAATAAAATGAATTCTGAAAAATACAACTTGCCTAAAAATTTTGCACACAGTGTAGTTTCAAACCTGTCAGCTAAAACATCCAGCAATATTTTTTTAGAATGAATTTTAAAAAATGGAATCAGTCAACCCTGCGTGCAGTCCTCCTGCCGAGTGTTAAGCTGAAAGACAACTAACAAGGTACTAATCTGTTCTGGTGATTTGCTGGGGCTTCCTTATTTGAAACAAGGTTTGGAACAAAACCTTTTTTTTTCACAAAGCAATGGGTTGCATTCAATGTTCAATTACTGTGTTCAGGAATAACAGAAAAAAGATACTGCATGACACAAGTGGTAGAAGGCTGATAATTAAAGGCTGTGGCATATTTCCTTTTCCTTTGAGATCCCTTAACCCATTGATGACTATGGCAATCTAGGATGCATGTCCTTAATGCCTGAGGGTTTTCTGAAAAAATAGTACGAATTGTCAAGTCTACCAAAACCTTAATATCTAAGCCTGTGTAGCACATAGAAACATGAAATAAAATACATTTAAAAGTTAAGGTTCACAAGTTTTATTCAAACATGCTCCCTTAGCGCTTACAAACCAACAAATATTTCTAAAAATCGTCAAAATTAGATGAATTAGAAAATTATTAAATATTGTTAATAAATAGATGCAATGTGTTGTGTGATTTTCGTCAGTAGTCTATAGTAGACCTTGATTCTGCGCACCAAACGCCACTAACTGTTCTGTCGCCGACATAGCTGGCGTATTTTATTTATTATTTATTTTTATTTTTTTTTTATTTTTTTTTTTTATTTACATGATTTTCGGCAAACCACACAACTTTTGGGTGGTCACGTGGTCTTAAAAAAATCAACAAAACCCACCTCATGTGTATTTGAACCAATGACAGTGCATTCTATGCTGGGAATGCCATGAAAATTAGATAAAGTAATAATGCTGCGCAACGCAGCATCAGGCAGGAGAGCCAATGTGGCATCGCGCAGCAGCCGTCATCAATGGGTTAAGACTTATAATTGATGCATCACCCTTACTATCCGATTATGGTTGGAACTGATTTGACAGTACTTTTCTGCTAACATAGTGTATTTTGAGTGTTTTTATTAAAATGTATTGAAAGTACTGATGTGATTTCTCATGGCACCTTATAAGATAAACTCATGTTCAAACTGCAAGCAAAAACCCATTCACTGGGAGCCCCCACTCATTCATTATCCTGTGTTTACTGTTCCAGGGTTTTGGATTAAGTAGTAGCAATATTAATATAAGCCCTAATCGTATTCACACAGTTAATGCTGTACATTGTATAAATGCTCACCACTCTGCTCTATGCACACACCGATAACTTGTTATCAAGATGGTGATCTAAACTATAGTACACACACCTACAGTGCAACTAACATCAGTGTAACATCAATCTTAGTAACAATGGACTATGTACTGGCAGACACATACTAATGAGACAACAGAACTTGTTGCCTTAAAACAGCCCATTCAGCATTTAGTGAACCACGCTTTATCGGTTAACAACAGCTCTAATTATCTAGAATAAATAAAAAATCCTGTGTACGCTGTGTGGCTACTCGATTCACCTTCAAGTGATTAATTGAAGCATCTACTGTGGTTATTATTAGATAGATAGATTTTCACACTTTCTCCAGCTGTATGTTTTCTTTCTTTCAGTTGCCTCTGTAACTACAGGGGAAGCAGGCTTGACATAACCCTGCCCACGAATGTCTGACTTACTGACTACACTGGTAGTGGGTGTGGATACACAGAAACAAATAACCACAAGGAATTTCCTAGCATCTCAGAATCACAGTTGAGCCTTGGCTGCTGATACTATAATGCATTTTGGCTTACATACACTATAGAGGCATTTCCCTTTAGACAAGCATGCTAAGCAGAGCTCAGTACAGTACAAGATAAGTGGAGGTGGAACTAAGCTCCAGGGTTAATGAGATGAAAACTTGCCTTGTAAGTGATGTTGATAAATATGATTATTGACACAGACAACTAGTTTTTAATCATTACTAGTTAATTTTTCAATGTATTCACTTGCTTACATTTCTTAGCATTTTGAGATATGCTTCTAATAATAAAGGCACCTGAATTATTCTATATTGTACTACCATTCCTTGTAGACTTTGGGAAAACATTAAGTACTTGAACAAAACACTGGTCTTTATTGCATTTTCCATCGAAGACTTAAACAGAACAACACCTCAGTTTTCAATAACATGAAAATCCCTATACTAAAAAGTATCCTGCAATTCGGCATTAAGCAAGCCAAAACTTGGTTTACTTAATTCCTTATTCAGGTTGGGCCAAATTAAAAGACAATGCATGACAATAAGTGCTTATAAAATCAAACTACACAAAGAACATTGTAAACTGTGAGACAGGTAAACGTGTTTATCTGACTCCAAATGGAAAAGCACTTTTCTCTTCTTGCCGAGGTTTGAAAACAGCAATTTCTGTCCAAATGTGAATAACGTTTTGATGCATTGGTGCTTGAAAAAACTGCATAAACATAAAAAAGTCCAACTTAGTTGACATTTGATCAACGCCTTTTGTAGTAAAAAAAATGTCTTGGTCCTGGCTGTGCTCTTTCTATCATGCTATATGTTTTGCTCTTTGTATATTAATAATGAAGGACTGTTGACTGAAAGTCAACATTCTTTTGTTATTTATATAAATCAAATAAAAACCATTTTTTTTGTGTTGAATTATTAGGCCTGGGATATGTCAATGATGAGCAGCAAAACAGATTTTCAGGCATTATTATTTTTTGTGCAGTGTCAAATACTCACACTCGTACCGCTAAGGTCCGTAAAATGGACATTTCATTTAGGTAGCTATAAAAAATCATTCTTTTTTTTTAACTTTTTTTCGACAATTATTTTCCCCTACATCTTACTTAACTATTAATATAAAATATTTGTGAATTTTAAAAGATTTTAACCCTTTAATTGCCAGGTTTATGTCATGATGCCATCGTATTTTGGATGAAAATTTTTTTTTTTTTTTTAATTATTTTCAATCAACTACATGCAAACACATTTTTTTTTTATGTGTTGAATTAATTATTCGGCCTGGGATATGTCAATGCTGAGCAGCAACACAGATTTTTAGGCATTATTATTGTTTGTACAGTGTAATAAACTGACACTCATACCGCTAAGGTATGTAAAATAGACTTTTCAAAAAGGTATAAAAAATATTATACGTCAATATTTTTCCAACTTTTTTAGGCTTGATTTTTAAACCAACATCAGTACTAATCATGAATTGAATTTCTGTGTTAGGAAAAGAACCTCACCTGCAGTCCATGTACATTTTCCACTTTTTTTTTTGAACAGTGAACCATCCAGGAACAGTGTAACAGGAACATCATTGGCTAAATACAATTTGTGTGTGTGTGTGTGTGTGTGTGTGTGTGTGTGTGTGTGTGTGTGTGTGTGTGTGTGTGTGTGTGTGTGTGTGTGTGTGTGTGTGTGTGTGTGTGTGTGTGTGTGTGTGTGTGTGTGTGTGTGTGTGTGTGTGTGTGTGTGTGTGTGTGTGACATTATGAGCAAAAGGCTAGTGGTTTTCAAGTGGCACTGTTTTCATTCACTCTGTTCCATGTAAAGTTTTTCATGCAGAAGTTGTAAATCCCACTAAATATTACTTTATATAAATGCAGAGGAAACACACCTACCTGAGGTCCATACACACAAGCATGCACTGCTTCAAATGAATTAAAACATGGGTCATCTTCAATCACATCAAAGGTGCAGCCGTCAGAGACACATAACAAGTTGTTGAGCTGTTTACACAGCTGCCAGTGAAGCCAGAGTTTATTCAAATCAACTTGTGGAACTAGTTATTTCTTACCTGGCAATATAGAGGGAGCCTTTACACAAGAAGTGCATGAAGCTTTGGAAACAGTGATGGAGTCTGATTCTGATAGCGAGCAATAGGAATCTGACACGTAAACTGTCTAAATCCTCCATTAACGCGTAACAGGTTGGTCCCTGTACCATTCCAGTGGCAGCATGCTGTACTGTATGTCTGTGTATGGGTGTTGGTGAATTCTCCACTTCTGGAAGTCAGAGGACACATCCCAGCTCTCCAAGGAGGATTCAGAGTAAATGAAAACCGTGCCACTTGAAAACCACTAGGCTTTTGCTAATAATGTCATAGGTCATGGATACACACACACACACACACACACACACACACACGAACACACACACACACACACACACCCTTACACACATACACACATACTCCTCAGGGTTAAAGCTAAAGGGAGAGGAAGAGGGGATTGTGACAGTGCTATCTAGTGGAAATAGCCTGTTTTTTCTCCATATGCCAAATATGGTAATAATGACGTAATATGGTGGAGAGTAGTACAAATTATCAATTCCAAGGTAGAAGCCCAGATTGACACCCAGACATAAAAAAATGCATCAATTATGCTTTAATGGCAGTGCGTTGAAAAAATTGTTTTATGGACCTTAGCAGTCTGAATGTAACTCTTGTTTGTATACAGTGTATTTTAGCCTAGGAGCTGAGCTGGAAATAACATTATCATATAAAAATACACTTTCTTACCAGATTTCATGCCATATGCATGAACACAGCCAAAATTATCAGAAAAAAGAAAAATGAAATGTCCGTAAAATGGACCAAGGGTTAAATATGATGGGAAGACAGCGTATTGTGAGTGTTATTGAAGAGTTACAGTCGTAGGACCAAATCATTATCTAACAAAAACCAAGGGACATATTAAATTGGAGGGGACAGTGGGCCCCCCCTGTACTTAATGATAGAACGTATTGAACACCAGAAATTCAATATTTAAGAAAAAAAACAATATTCCGAGGCTAAAGGTTTTTCATCTCTTTTCTGAATACAGGGAATACACTACATTATTCAATTAGCCACTATGTATACTGCATGTGGAAGAAGATCTACACAATAAAGTCACCATTATTTCTGGTTTTGCACAAAAACAATTGTAAAAATAAATTTTCATGTGACTACATGCCCACTTTCTTTTTTTGGCTACCATTCAGACAAAGCATACCACTGAACTAGCCTAGATGCCAAAAACACACATGTACACAATCTTATGCAACCTAAGGACAAAGTGAAAAAGGAGCGAGATCAGTGAGTTTAGTTAGAGTCACGGTTCACACCCCTTGTCAAAGTGAGAGGTCTTCAGTCTAACTTTTGATCATTATTAGAAGACCAAACTTCAAAGCTGCAGCGGCCCCCTATTGTTTCTTTGGACTTCCTTTCCTTCTCTTCTTTTCTTTGTAGTATTTGCCTTCAGACCTTCTCACAGAAGACATTCTGAAATGTCTTGGCAGGAAAGATGAGCATAGATTATTAATATCATCGTATAATAATTATTCAGACCACATTCAGTTTAGTTTATGCAGATCCACTGACTTGCTATGATGTATGTTTTCAAACTAGCATTGTCTTAAAGATCTCCTATTATGCCTCATTTCCACCGAGTAGAGCGGGTCGGATCGGAGCGGTTCGGTCCGGGTAGTTTGGCTTTTCATTTGTAAAAAGTTGGGTAGGGTACGGTTTAAGCGCACCTAACTGCTCTGAGCCGCTCCAGATCTCAGTACTCCTCCGTAGGGGTACTAGCCGCCTGAAAGCGGACCGAAAATGCGGAGCTACACGCTGCCGTCATTTGATTGGTTGATTCGAAAGAATCATTTCCGCCATGTGTAGGCTATTCATCTCGGCAAGAGTGAAGAGAGTCTGTGTTTTGGTGAAAATGTGAGCACAGCACTGTTTATTGTTTGGTGTTTTTCCTCGTCATTAATAATCAGTTGGTTTAGTTGCGTGTCCCACTGCTACGTAGCTGCCGCAGCCAGCACTGTTTGCTCACTGAGTTGCACCGAGCCGTCTCTGTGTGTTTACGCCATAGCCTAGATAGTTTTAGGCTAAATACACGCTCACAACACGGGGGGAATAAATAAAGAAGCGGCTGGTTTGACCAAGCAAAAACGAGAGACCGCTGGCTTGACCACAGTTGGTCGAAATAATCATTTCCGCCGTGTGTAATCACCTCGGCTAGAGTGAAGAAAGTCTTGTTTTGGCGAAAATGTGAGCGCGGCACTGTTTATTGTGTGGTGTTTTTCCTCGTCATTAAAATAATCAGTTGGCTACACTGTGTCCCACTGCTACGATGTCACGTAGCCAGCGCTGTTCGCTCACTGTCTATCAGTTGCACCGAGCAGTCTCTGTGCACACAACAACACGGGGGGAATAAATAAAGAAGCGGCTGGTTTGACCAAGCAAAAACGAGAGACCGCTTGCTTGACCACAGTTGTTCCACAACCCTATAGTTTGACCCATATTCTGGCGGCGGATATCGCAGTCCAGCCTAAACCCCGCCCTACCAGTAAGGGTAGGGTCATAAACCCCGCCCTACCAGTAAAGGTAGGGTCCGCGGTGGAAACAACACCGAGATTCTTAAAAGTGAGCTGTCCCGCTCTGAGCCGCTCCGATCCGACCCGCTCTACTCGGTGGAAATGAGGCATTATACTACTTTTCTGGTCTTAATTTCTTGTTAAAAACTGCTATAGAGCAACCTGACACAAATCACATCACAAAAAACTATGTAGAAACTC
This sequence comes from Ammodytes marinus, assembly GCF_949987685.1. Taxonomy (NCBI): domain Eukaryota; kingdom Metazoa; phylum Chordata; class Actinopteri; order Uranoscopiformes; family Ammodytidae; genus Ammodytes; species Ammodytes marinus. The sequence goes on from NC_137230.1 coordinate 30,850,452, forward strand.
TTCGTCTCATCTGAGCGCGCACAGCAGTCTCTGTCCACACCACCCCCCCCCCCCCCTTCCTTCCACTTTCAGCAGCGCGCGGGCAGATTTGAGAGCAGGAAGGTGGGGGCATGGCCGGAGCTTGCCTGAGCAGCACGTTGCAGCATTACCATACATGGAAACATCTGCATTTTGTGACGACAAGAAATGCAGGAAATTCTGAACCGATTTGAACACGTGATTTCTCGACCGGCTGCCCTAGTGTTTAGTGCTCTGCACAGCCACCCCAGACGGTCAGCAGGGAATACGTCTAAATGCATGTATGTCATTATTTGACACGCTAGTATGATTAAACATGACTATAAATCATTATAACAACGTTTATAGGTCATATAAGTTAAAAAGTATAATAGGTTCTCTTTAAAGTATATTGCCGGGGACGCCCTTAGCTCAGTTGGTAGGGCGTCCTACCAACTGAGCTATATTATTCCCAAAGACGGTTGGACGGTTGGATTGCCTTTAAAGGCACCTTTAACTAAATTCATAAACTGTTAATAAAAATAATCTTGCATCTAGACATTTATTGTGGAGCGACATGCCTCCTCAGAGTAGAGCAGATAATGAGTAGTTTGAAAATTTAATCAAAGCATTAATTTACGACCAAGTTTGCCTACCGTGTCCCTTCTTGTCCCATGGCTGACACCAAACATTTGCTCCGCGCTCAATATAAGTAGACCTTTATTGTTTTAAATTCTGAGATTAAATATAGCCTGTAATGTTCCACTCAAACTTTCTAAAAGGGATTTGTTTAGATAGAGCTGTGTGTCCCCTATATTCTTGTTACAACGGGGGTCCCTGGTGCTGAATTTTGCTATGTAAGGCTGATTGATTTATTGATTGATTGTTGGGAGAAAAGAGAAGAGGCAAATTTGGCTGAAAATATACAAAACAGACAACACATTTGTGTGCCCAATCATCATCTACCCATGTTGTTGAACATTTTGTTTCTGACCAGATGTGTGTAGTTTAGTTTACATTTAGTCACTTGATCTTCACACCTACTGAATAGTTCAGGACATTTACCACGTAATTTACTACGTACTACCTATTGTTTTGACTTCTTTAAGTTGAGTTAATTTCCCTTAAACCGAATACAAATACTATGAGGACATTAAGCTCCCAAGATCATGAATTTAGGTTTTGTTATTACGTGAGTTCACATATAACTCTGACTCGTAAAAAATATATTGAATTGTGTATATTTAAGATTCATTCCCAAGGTTTACGTACATTGCTGAATATCCAGGATTGTATATCAGTTAGGCAAACTAAAAAATCGCCCAAACGCCTGAATCCCTGGTAATTCTACAAGTTAAGAGCACGTTTGTGCGCAGCAGAGGGGCTTGGTTGTCAGTAAATCATGATAGGGTCAAGAAACTGGGTCAGAACAGATATGAAAGTGGAAAACGTACACCTATGCTCTTTAAAGCATGTCAGGCGTCGGGATTGATTGAACTTCACGGGCCATCCAACTTGAAGCAAAAAAAGATAAAGTTATTTCAGTGAGCATGACATTGACTGCTGTTTTAGAGCACAGCCGTTGCAAAGATGTGAGATTACAGATGTCAAGAATTTTTTACCAAATATACATCAATCACATTCCTTCACCAAATGGCTTTAATGAATACAATCTCACTTTGTTGTTAGGATAGGTTGATTAAAAAAATAAATCAATGCCATAGAGGTTAGCGTAACCCCTGATATCTTTTTAATATGTGACTCATAACAATGCAGCAGTCTGGCTGCATGGGGGACAAGGAGTGACATAACTTCAATGAATTTGCTATTACTTTACAGATGTGCCCTTGTATCCACTTTGTTTTGCTTTTATTATCAAATAATCCTCATACAGTATTCTAACAGCATTCCTCTCTTTTCTTCCCCTCATTGTTGTGAGGTGATGTCACCTTGACATGAAGGTGGACATATCTTGCATTCCCCCTGCTGTTCTATCTACGGTTTGACCTGTGGGTGACGTGAAATTCTCAATGAGGACGGACTCGCAGCAGAGCGTCTACCTTTATCTAATTATATGACAGCTTCAAGGGAGGAAGAGCTGCGGCTCCACCATCCCTTCATGGTGCCTAATATCCCATTCCTTTTCATATTGAATCTTTTTGTTCAAAGCAGCCCTTTAATGCTCGCTGTGCCCCCATCACCAGAGGGAGGGGGGGAAGAGGCAGGCACGAGTGCGGAGGCTTCAAGCAGTGAAAAGAGTGAATAGTTAGCTTCTCCAATCATACCTATTGAAGGATATGTCAGATAGATTGCATCACTTCATATTTAGGCCCTTCCTAAAGTTTTTCCCATGTGAGGCGCTCTTTGGCTCAGAGCGTCAGATGAAAAGAAGGATCTGTGTGTGTGTGTGTGTGTGTGTGTGTGTGTGTGTGTGTGTGTGTGTGTGTGTGTGTGTGTGTGTGTGTGTGTGTGTGTGTGTGTGTGTGTGTGTGTGTGTGTGTGTGTGTGTGTGTGTGTGTGTGTGTGTGTGTGTGTGTGTTCAAGAAGTAAAGGCAAGATTTTGATGTCCTTTGATCTTTATCGAAGAGCCCAGTTAGATTTACATCACAACTTCAGAATTTTCTTCATGCACGCCATTACCATATTGAGTAATACTTCATGTTAATGATACAGAACAGTTTCATGTATGCTGAAAAGCTGCTGTCTCAGTGTTGCATCTTCTATGAACAAGGAATTTGGGTATATGGAGTCAAGTTTACTTTGCTGTATGTGATAAAAATGAATTGAGACTGGTTGATTTGTTTCCCTTCATTTCTTACTTGCTTTCATGTTCTTTCAGTTGTATTGTACACAATTATAAAGCTTCCTTCACTGATACGGACTGAGGGAATTTCAGAGCACGTTTAGTTCTACTCATGAAGTACTTCACAAAGAGACATGAGACTGGCATCCCACTCATATAATTACCTAATTATTCCACAAACCTCAAAAGTGTAGTTATAAATAATTTTAATATATTTAATAATAATATAATAATATGTTTTTATCCATGTATTACAGTTGTTACATTTTGACTTATTCAGTGCATCACCTTTGATTTAACTGCTTTAGTTCTCTCTTTGAACACAATATACTGAACATTCCACAAATATACCTCTCCATTGCCAAAAACACTGCCTCAATGGAGATGATATGAGGACAGGTATTAACCTTTAATCTTTGAGTTCCCCCAAATGACACAGAGGCATATAACGTGCCCCTGTTGGGGGACATAAAACGTATAGAGACATGCAGTATTGAGGTCATGCCTGCAACCAGTTCCAGTTCAGCAAATGATGCATGAAGTCTGGGCAAGTATAGAAAAACAACTCATTACAAAACAAATAAGAAATTTACAATATTTTAGGCTTAATTCCTCATGTGCTGCAAACTGTGTTTTTGAAATAATAATTCCACATATTCATTGTGAAGTACAGGATTGTGTAGTTTATTTTAAAATGTAGGATATTAAATTCTTCGTTATGAATAACTCAACTCTGTTTTTGTTTGATTTAACTTTTTAGAACTACTCGTTTAACCCCATTTCCAACAGCGTTTCTTTTTATTCATTTCATATTTACGCAGTGGTATTAATGGATCTGGCCTGCGAGAAACACAATTTATCTGAAGAGAAAATTATGTTGTTCTTATAAATTGGATCTGCAACTTTGAGATAATTTGGGTCAGTTGTGGCTTTGGGATTTTTGTGATTGCAGTGAATATGGCTTGAGCGTTTACTCGAGAGCAGCAGTAACACATAACAATTCAGTCTCTTACAGCTCTAAGTTAATAAAAGTGTAAATTGAAAGATGTAATACTTTCACTCAAACGCCAATATCTCAAATGTTCATTCAAAACATGATAAAAGAATGAATTCTGCACACTTAAGGCTCAAATCACATTCATTAAAATGATAAACTACTCTACAGTTTCTCAGAAAAAAAGCTTTGATATTCGCACAGCTCGTTTTAATAGTGTATTTGATAATTAATTAAAATGAATCATCTTCATTCGTTTTGTACTCAATTGTGTAACTCAATTTAAACTCATAACTAGACGTTGTTCTACTTTATCATTTATCATCTACTTTTGTTTTTCATTAAAAAAAAAAGCAATTAAGTAATATGAAGCCCACCCATACGTTTTCATGCATAGTGTATGCTAGCAAAATAAAATTATTATAGTGCCTAACGATATGATAGCAAAGAGTTGGAATATATTCTGCAGAAAGTAAACTTGTAAATGTCAGCTATAGATAAGCAAATTGTTTGCACAGAAATGCAAAAAGTCTAGTTTCTCTACAGTTTACTTCCTTTCAGTAGTGTCCTCCTCTGGGGAAATAAAAGATGAGGCTGCCATCGATCACATATTTGTGATGCAGCCCTATGGGCATACACGCTATAGATACAGTATCATCTTAAATTTAACCTGATAATGGTGGTCTATGAAATCCATGCTAGAAAATAATTCAACAATGTAGTACTTCTCGAATTATCAGTAATTCACTAGGATTAATGGTGCAGTATCTCATGCATGATTACACACCGGAAAAAAACATTGATCCATGCATCAGCTAAGGTATGTTAAACATCATGATCTTTGATTTCTTACTAATGATCATGTCTGACTAGTCACACCAATACACATGTGTTTTGTTAAAGAGGACCTATTATACTACTTTTCTGGTCTTAATTTCTTGTTTTACACTGCTATAGAGCAACCTGACACGAATCACATCACAAAAAACTATGTAGATTTTCGGGAAGCTCTTTCTCTTATTTTGGCGATCCAGCACGTCCTGTCAACACTTGAGTGTGTGTGCTTCGGCAATCTCCGCTCCCTCCGCCTGTGCATCGGCCATCTCCGCTACCCTCCCCCCCCCTCCTGCAAACCCCACTCCGTTGTGATTGGTTACCTTCCTACCGGAACACTTTCAGTGGCGGGAAGCGCGAGCATGGACCTATAAGGGCGCGAGGCAGACGCGAGGCAGACGCGAACAGGGAAGTGACAGCATTACCATACATGGAAACATCCGCGTGGTCACGTCACAAATTTTTATGCGACGTCACAAATTATGAAAGGGTAGACCGCTTTGAAGACGTGACTTCTCGACTGGCTAGAATAGTGTTTAGTGCTCTGCACAGACACCCCAGACGGTCAGCAGGGAATACGTCGAAATGCATGTAAGTCATTATTTGATAATTTAGTATGGTTAAGCATGACTATGAATCATCATAACAACGTTTATAGGTCATAAAAGTCAAAAAGCATCATAGGTCCTCTTTAAATACCAAGTGTTAAAATCATCACCACTTTATTTGAAGGGTCACAAACATGATGAAGTCATGGGAAATTAATGCTTAGTTCATCATGATTTCAACAACAATATTATACAGTATTAAACAAACCACATATATGTGTATTGATGTGACTAGACATGCATGATCATCAATAATAACTCAAAGATCATGATGATTAACGTATCTCAACTGATGGATTAATTAATGTATTGTTCCTGTGTTTAATCTTGCATGAGATACCATTCATCCCACTGAATTACTAATAGTCCATGTAGTACTACATGGATGTATTCATGCATTTTCATGCATTAATTCAGACATGAATGGCATGGCTTTGTTACATATAGTTTCACTCATAACCACCTCTATAAACTGTATGCCAATACAGGATATCATTCTAATCAGCTGCAGAGGAACATCAGAGGAGACACGGAGGCTTGGTTTATCACCAATAAATCACACTGCAAATGTTGTTAACTCAAACTGATACATCATCAACAACAAATGCTCTTTCCCTTAGTGTCCTTTTTAAAATATTTATTCTAACCAGTGTATTCGACCTTTTGGCAAATAGGACTTTTGCCCTAAGGTCATACAACATGCTTTTTTAGCATCTGGGCACCCTAGTAGCACATGGGCTTCTACTCCTTTTTTTTTTATCTGATGTGGCACCTGACACACCACGTGGCTTGAATGGTGTTGTGGAGGGAGATTAGCCAGCCTGACTATACATTTGAAAGTTCCTGCAGACAGCCTCCTGCTGTTCTGGGTCAGCCTGCCCCACCCACGATTATAATATGAATGTATATCTCAACCTGTCTGCTTCCCAACCTGTCTCCCCTCCTCTTCCCCCACCCAGCTTACCTGTCTACCTGTCTCCTACCTCCCCCACCCTTGCCTGTCGCTCCTACTCAGATCAACCTGACCCCTCCCATGTTTTACAATAACAATGTATGTATATTCAACCCGATCTCACGCCGAGGCGTGAGATACACACGCATGGACCGGCGTCTAACTCACACGCCTTGCCTGACCAGGGCGTGTGAGTTACACGCGCACCTCCCGTAGTCAAGATGGCGGCCGCGACAGCGGCCGCCCGTAGTCAAAATGGCGGCCGCGGTTTTCCGTCAATGTTTTATCTATATTATAACCTCTCCCTGTCCCCTTGCCCTAACCCTAACCACCGAGGGGGCTGCAGCTAGATAGTATTGAAATGCTGGGAGAACATGTCGTGCTATTCCTGGGAGAACATGTCGGCCCCTGTTGGTGCTATTCCTCCGTTCATTTAGACTATTCCTCCATTCATTTAGACGGCGGGAGGTGCGCGTGTAACTCACACGCCCTGGTCAGGCAAGGCGTGTGAGTTAGACGCCGGTCCATGCGTGTCTATTAGACGCCTCGGCGTGATACCAGGTTGGTATATTAGAACTGTCTGCCTCTCAGCCTGTCTCTCCTCCAAACCCACCGTTAGACGCCTCCCCCCTGGGGAGTAAATGTTCCTTAAATATGTGACGATTTAAGGAAAGGTTGTCACTCCTTGTAACATACTTACCTGTGTTGGAACTAGTGACCACACCGCGGAGTTTCTTGCTATTGATTGAAAATAAACCTTTTGCTTCTACAAACGTATCATTGTTGCTTTTCTCACTACAGTGTTATCCATTGTTAGGGGTCGTAGTAGCTACCAGAATCCTGCCATTGCTTCTTATGTTGAAGTTTAAGGATATGGTTAAGGAAATCTTACTTGAAAGTGAAGAGTGGCATATTCGTAAGGGGCTCAGGATGTAACTCGCAAGGATCAACGGGTGTCCTGTTGGACTGGGATAGGCATGGCAGAGAGAAGAACTTAACAGCTTCCCATCTCTCCAGTTTATTACCTGGATGAAAGACAAACTGACATTGGCTGGAGGAGGTTATTTAACTGGGTATTGAAGGATTAAACAGATACTATCTGCAGAGGGAGAAAAGCTAGGGGGAGAGTCACTGCCTCGGCCAAGAATACCAATAGTGTATCTTAAACCGACTTCAGAAAGCAGCAGAAAATCCTAAAAACCACCGTAGTGACGATGCTTGATCAGGCTGGACATTTAACATTTGCCTGCATTTTGAACACTTGAGAGCTGGCTGTTCCTGGAGAGATGGAGGGATGGTGGATGGTCCACAATGGGAAGGAGAGAGCCAAAGATGACACTTTGAGAACGAGTGCTGCGGGCAGTCATGGCTTGCAGATGGTTGACAGCCGGGCAGTCATTTCTGCAGTACAAAAGCAAGGAGCCATCAGAAGCTGCAATGCTGCAGAGGGATTTTAATGAACAAAAGGAGCGATCTGTGGACCAAGCATGTGACTCAGACATAAGCAAGTTGAGCCCAGGGGAATTTCTGATGTGTTTCTATCTAGGACAACTGAGTGCTTGGCAATTTAAGAAATATATATTTTGGAAGAGGACATCGTAGTTTCGGAAATACAATCAGTTAATTTGTATAGTTTTCTATAGACTGCCCCACGTGAAAGATAAGATCACAATGTATAGTTGAATATGCTCAGGTCAGTGCAGCCTGAATAGAGCACAATTCTCTACTTTGCTGCTGTCACTATTTTTAGCTCTGCAAACGGACATTGTGTGGCTGTGACTTGGACAGGAATGAGGCCATCTGAATGTGGGGAATGAACCTGTGCCATATGAGCCAACTGCCAAGTGTCTCTCCCCCTCTGCATATTTATTGTCCAAAAGGTAACATCTGGGACATTTCCCTGTCAGCCTGATATCCACACTCACTAAAATGCTCCACATTAATAAAATGATAAGCTGGTCTCTCTGTCCATCTTAACCATTATTTGAAAGGCCAAGTGACAAATTAAGGGAAGTCCTGAGGTTATGTACTTGACAGAGATCTGGCGGACGAGTGTCTGTGAGCCATACTTAATTGAAAGGTGTCGTAACAATTCAGGATGTGACGGCTATACACATTAGTGTGTAGCTGTGTATCTAGCATCTGGGGGGAATTTGCCTCCACTGGTGCATCTGTCTTGTGCTGCTTTTGTACCTAGAAGTGCACAAGCATGATATAAAATCAGCTGCACCATACTTTATTCTTCACCTCTATTTCTAACACTTAACAGTGGTCGTTTGATTGGCTGGTAGGTGTCCATATTGTAACATACTGCTTGTTGACAGTACTTTATTTGGTTGTGGCCACACACATTTATTTTAATCAAGCTTTTAAAGGAAGCCTTAGATATTTTTGGAAAATATGCATGTTTAATTTCTTACTTTTAGAGTTAGATGAGAAGATTGATCTTTTACTTTCCGACAGAACCATCCCAGCTGTTTCCCTATGTCTAAATATGACTAGAGCATATTGTTCAGAGTTAAGCCATTTTAGTGTAGTACAGTGTATGTGATGACAGCTGAGATGCAGAGTCAGCATCAGGCTAAAATCAAGAAATACTGTATAGCCCATTATAGTTTGTAAATGAGGATTGATGCTTAAATTGCAAAATAATATTAACACCCAGAACGATAGTGCAAGGTAATAGAATACTTTAAAGGGTCCATTAGTGGGAATTCAGTTGGAAAATTAAGGCGTGGATTTTTTCTTCAGGGACTCAGCAAAGACCAGTTACCTGATGATTTTCAGGAACCAATTCTAGCTCATGAAGTTGGACTTACTGTAATCTACACCCAGGAAAAGTTCCAGATAGTGAACACCTACTGTAGCAAACCACTTAAAAAGGGACTGGCACACTGATAGCCCCCTATCAAATACAGCCATAATAATAGGTTTCCTGCTTAAACCTGACAGTGCACCAGTAACCGAACACTGACAGCTGTGTCGTAGCAGCAGCCAGCTGTGCGAAATGTGACTTGGAAGTCTTTTTCCATTTATACCAGAACAGCACACAAACCAATTCAATGGTGTGGCCCTGCTGCCCTTTTGCTCTTAGTAAGCCAAGAACTGTCTCATGCTTCCACTAACTTCTCTTACTTTTCTTCCACCACAACGTTTGACCGTTTTCTCCATCTTGTCATTATTCTGTCAGCCGGGTGCTAACAGCCTCTCTACAAGGTTACATGAGGATAGTGTAGTCAGGTGTTGTAGGGTGAACATCAGATCATGTCAGGATGGTGAAGAGATTGACTGTGGTTGCTGAGTGTCTGTCTTGTGAAGAAATGTTTGTTCTGCCTTTTTAACAGAAAAGGTGCTGCCTCACTCAGGTGTTTGGATTATCAATTTTGGATTTACGATGTGCAATTTGTTTCCAGAGCAACTAAAACAACCTTCAGTTAATAGTGTTTTTCTCTGTAAATCTTATATGTTAATATTATCAGAATTTTTTTTTATTTCCACGCAGACATTTTTTTTCTGTTGTAAAGTGGGATAATATCATTGTTTTAATCCCTCCCATGGCCCCCAAAAAAACTGCACATCTCCAATTATAAGTTTAAGTGTTGTCTTTGAAAGTGGAACAGCATTTAGAGTTGGATTATGTAAAGCGCATATCACAGAGTTAAACAATATACACTCACCGGCCACTTTATTAGGCACAGCGGTTCAATTTCTTGTTAACACATATAACTTATCAGCCAATCACATGGCAGAAACTCAATGCATTTAGGCATGTAGACCTGGACGGGACAACTTATTGAAGTTAAAACCGAGCAACAGAATGGGGAAGAAAGGGGGTTTAAGTGACACGGAACATAGCAATGTTGAGGGTGCCAGAAGGGCTGGTCTGAGTATTTCAGAAACTGCTGATCTACTGGGATTTTCACTCTAAACCATCTCTAGGGCTTACAGAGAATGGCCCGAAAAAGAAAAAAATACCCAGTGAGCGGCATTTGTGTGGACGTAAAATGCCTTGTCTAAGTCAGTCAGAGGTCAGTGGAGGATGGGTATACTGGTTTGAGATGATAGAAAGGCAACAGTAACTCAAATAACCACTCGTTACAACCAGGGTATGCAGAATACCATCTCTGAGCGCAAAACACAACCAACCTTGAAGCAGATGGGCTACAGCAGCCACTGCTGTAGCCCATCAGTGCCACTCCTGTCAAAAACAGGAAAAACAGGAAACTGAGGCTACAATTCTCAAAGGATCACCAATATTGGACAATAGCAGATTGAAAAATCATGCCTGGTCTGATGACTCTCGATTTCAGTTGCAACATTCAGATGGCAGGTTCAGAATTTGGCGTAAACAACATGAAAGTATGGATTCATCATGCTGTGCACCATCAACCATACCACGTTCAAAGTCACTTTAACCCCCTTTCTTCACCATTATGATGCTCGGTTTGACTTCAGTCTTGACCACGTCTAAATGCATAAATGCATTAAATTGCTGCCATGTGATTGGCTGATTAGCTTTTTGTCTTTATAAGCCATTGAACAGGTGTAACATACTCAAGGGTCAAACTTTGAAAGGTAAACTGCAAACAAGCTCCTCACAGCAAGTTGGAGGCCAAAGACAGCACAGCTGTGAGCCGAGTTTCAGATATCTCCTTGTGGGAAAACAATTGTCACTGCTGATGTGTTGGCAGCTTCATGACAAAGCATTTACCAGGTTGTAAAGTTTATGTTAGTCAGTGGGCTCATTTTTGTGACAACGCACTGAGCTTGAAGAAGATTGGTGCTAATAAAGTGGCAAATTCATCAGGCACACTGAGGACTTCTAAACTATTTTTAAGACTGTCTGCACCTGTTTGGAATCAGTAAGTCACCTTGAACTTAAGTGTGCCAAAATGGGAGGAGAGGCACAGGCAGGGGTTTCAGTATAGTAGTGTAACTATATGTTTTCACTTCTTCATCTGCTTGCTCAAAGGACACCAAAGGCACAAGTCACAAAGCCTGAAGTATTATTGATTTTTTTTTCGTTAAAAACAAATCATACACAAATGGCTAACACACCTTTATGGTAGACAGGTTTGTCGTGATGACTTTGTCATAAAGAACACCAGCCAATAAACACGCATGCAGCAGACATCAACAACCAAAGTCATCATAAGCGAGCCTGAAAATACTCACTCAAACTACAACTACGAGAACTTGAATATTGGTAAAGTCTGCACAGTAAATTGACTGAACTGTTCAAAATTGTGGACAGGGCCCATTTTTGCCAAGCGGTGATGAAATAATAGAGGCGGGAACCCACAGTACCCATACTGCAAGTGTATATAATATATAGAGCTTGGGAACCTATGGGAACATGACCTAGGGGATGACCCCCACACATAACAGTCTATTGTTTCAAGAGAAAAAATCACGAGCAGAAAACATTGCATGTGGCACTTTTGCCTCTGATCATTTGTCTTTTAGTGCTATCAAGAAGTATTTTGGTCTTTTTTCGTTATATCCGTCTGTAATGCATGTACAGATCAAAAACATGCACATTCAAATCGAGACCACATAATTTAGATTATGTGAAGTAGTACAACTCTCAGACAATACAATGAGAATACAACCACTGATTATAGATTAATATATTCAATCACTCTCCATTGGCAACTATGCTGATGTTGCAGCACACATGTCATATGTGTCATTTGGCAATCAGCATCACCCTCAGTGTTTCCACCAAGGCAATACAATATGTGTCAATATGTCACACATGTTTTTGTTTTATTAGGGTAGAAACTTGTCCAAAGAAACAGCTCGATGGTGGTCCAGCAGTGGCGAAAAAGTAGGAGAGAATCAGACGAAGGGTGACAGAGGGGCAGTGATAGACTGGTGGATGCTTGGCAGACAAGCTTTAACACAGTTAGCAGAGAATCAGCTCATGGATGGCAGACTGGTTGCTTCTTGTAGGTGAGCCTAACAAGGTGCCTCTGGGTGGTTGACTGCATTTTCACAAAATTTTGCAGGAGCGTATGGGGTACTTTATTTATCAAACAAACTGTTACCGTGAGATAATAATCAAAAAGTGAGACATTTACAAGAGTACAGGTTTTAATAGAGCAGGGCTTTGATCTATTTTGGATGACTATCTACTGTATGACAGAAACACTCATAAAAAAGCAGTGCAAAGGAAATGTTCATTGAAATATTATGATACACCTTAATTTAAGGCTTGTCCTTTAGGTGCCCAGGGGGCCTTTTAAACGATTGAATGAGAACCAATTTTATTTCAGTCAGGAACACTTCCTTAACTTTGTTAAATAAACTAATTTCTATTCTGCAGTAATTCTATTTATCATTCAGGCTCTGTTTTGCTTGCAGATGAAACAGTAGAGGTAGGCAGCAGCTTCAATAAGGTGCCCTATGAGATGTACCAATGGGGTGCATGGAACGAAATCAGCTGATATGCCTGCTGATGTAGTTTGAGAGCTGATCTTGACTGTAGCCTGCATGAACTAATGATATGCTGCGTGTACTGACAGGAGCATAAGGATGTCACAATACATATTTCCTTCAATGGTTTCACATTATTCTACTTATCTACAGGTAGCACAAATGTGCAACCAGCGAATACAGCAAAGGCAGGGAAAAGAAAACAAGTAGAAAGAAGCAAGTAAACATGGATATAAGGTAACTAATGCTGGTTTCAAAATGTTCAAGAAATTGACTTTGTAAATGTTTTCTGAAGAAAGAAATGCATTCAACACATTTAGGCTATAAGGAAACAACAGGAACACAACACTGAATGTAGAAGAGAAACTTTTTCACAAGAAAACCTCTTAGAAATGCTGGGTATGGGGCAATCCGGTGGCGTAGTGGATAGAGCATGTACCATATTGGCTCCGGCCTTGTTGCAGTGGTCGTGGGTTCAAATCTGACCCGTGGACCTTTACTGCATGTCATCCCCCCTCTCTCTCTGTCTCCCCATTTCAACTCTGTACTGTCTAATAAAGCTTGAAAATGCCAAAAAATTATCTTTAAAAAAAGAAATGCTGGGTATACATAGCTAACAAGTTGATGCAGCCACCAATGACAGGACTGAGCACAAAGCTGTTGAGTAGCCCTCCACCTCAAAACATGAAAGAGACATACCTCCAAATGTAGCTGTGTGTCCCTAAAAACTACTCTTATCTTTGATGGTTACGCACCTCTCAATTTAAAATAAACGTAACAAACCTTCCTAGCTTTTATTTCCTTTGAATGTAGCTATTGTGAGTGATAACTGCAACCTCTGTTGTATCGTTGCAAGCTGCTGGAGCCTCATTCACACTTCTGAATAAACCTGGTTTTTCAATTAATCATTACAAATGAAAAGTGTAGCAGACATTAAAGCTTACTGTACAGGAGTCGAACATGTTCCAAGAATTTGCTTTCTGACATGGTGGGACAACCACTGTTCGTTTAGACCACATTCGCTTCTGAAGCAATTTTTAGACTAGATTGTTGATCTCTGTAGAGTAAAAGTCCAAGGCAACTGGTTATGCTAAAACACACTGTTCTTTGTTTACTTATCTTTGTTTAGATGAGCTGACAGAAATAAAGTACACTGGCTGTGTTGATCACAGTAAATCAATGTCAACCAAAGATGCTGAATTCATCATCGATGCATAAGCAATATCAAAATGTCTTTCTAACAGACAATCCTTTGTGTTGGTTTCGGTCTCCTAAGGGGAATTGTTGGTCTTAATAAAACAAAGAAATAACACCAGCCATGTCATTTTAAGATCAGCTTTACATATTTAAATGTCTGCTTGTGAAATACTGTCATAACTCCTTTCTTCTTTGTCATTTCTTTATTTCCATTCCCTCAAAGACTCTTTCTTGTCAGTTCTATCAAAAATTATCCTTTGTTTACTTGTAGTATATTAACACTTCCATTCTGATCTGTCTGTTCCTTTTATTTATTTCTGACGGCTTTCTCTGTGACGCTTTTTAGCTGTCTCTCTTCCATGCTACAACTGTTTGCTTTCACTTACGTGACTATGGTTCTGACATCGCTCTTTGTTTGCCTGAGCTCCACATCTTTCCTCTCCTGAGTCATACACTGTATGACATCCTACGACCTGCTCCGTATTATCTGTTCTGCTCTCAGCGCTTCCTTTTAGCCCGTCTAGTGCTGTTTGCGAGCCGGTTTCACCTTTCCTTTTCGGCAGTTGCTTTAGGCCATTTTATTGTGGAGGTTTCAACCCACTGATATCTCCTACTTTGGTTCCTTGAACTCTTGACCCTTCATTTTTGGCATATGTCTCCACAGCTTGGTATTCTGTGTGTCACTGAAGTTGAAAGAATTGTATTTTTTGACATTCTCAAGAGGTACTGGTCAATGTGCTGTCCCTGTTTGGCTAACACATCTTTTTCTTGGGTTTGGTCCAGGTCTTTTGATGTTATTTTCTGACAAAGTTAAGGGCAGCCGTTTTCTCTCTCTGATACTGTTTTCTAGCCATTTGTTTGTGCTCATGTTTTCTGCCATTTGTACTCCATGCATAGCGTTTCGTAATTGTTGGTGGATGTAAGCAGCATGTAGACATGCCTTGAATATAGCTCTCATGGGTAGCAAGCCCATTACATCCCCAGTTGGGTCATTTTCCTCCCATCAGCTATTACTATTGTTATTGTTTTAGCATGGCCTTTCAGCAGCTGTCAGCAACAATATTCGCAGCAGTCATTTGATGAATCTCACAGAGACAATTATGCACAGGATGGGAATCGAATAAACAGGCTTTACACTGTGGGGCAGAACAATGGTTCTAATGTTGGAAAATTGAGTTGAGGTTATAAAAGTTAAAATGATTTCTGACTTGAATGAATTGCTGAGTAACTTGCTGAACTGATAGAAGACCACCATAAGAAAAATTAAATAAAGATTGTTTGGATAGATGCATGCGTTGCTGTTGACAGTGACAGAGAGAGACAAAAGGCTCAGTAAAACCATAAAATTTAGTGAGATTTTTAAAAAAGTTTAGAAATAATGTAGTTCTTCTGAGTTGTGAATAGCCATGGCATAACAAGGTAAGGGGTTAATTGGGTATTGGCCTGCTTTCTTCTTGAACAGCCGTGCCAGTATTTCAAATGTTGGGAAGCTGAGTCTAGGCATATGATGCATAAATTTGAAACATAAAGCAATGCCAAGCCTAGTCCTTACTTGGCACGTACAGTCAAAACACTTGGGGAAATACTGTAATACTATTTAATGAGATGCATTTGTTACAGTTAGGCATACATTCCTTTAAAGCTCTGGATTCTCGTTTGTGTAAAGTGATCTCATTCATCCAGGTAATGTCAAGCAAATTCCAGATATAACAATTCACTGGAATGTTGTCATGGAAGAGGAGCTTTAGCGGTTAATGCAATTGTTTACCCCTTAAGGGCATGTGGACCATCCTCAGTGTTTACATCCTGACTCCCCTTGTGGGTAAAAAGAACAAATTGATGCCATCTGTTCAGAGGGCACTGAAAGTTGAGCACCTTTTTTACTTTGATGTCCTCTCTCCGGGTGACCAACCCTTCTACTTGGTCTAGTGGGTGTGATGGAGAAATGCAGTGGCAGAGATACTATAGCAGCATTTGAGATCCCCTTTACAGAATTCTAACAAGTTTAACATTTCCTTTTAAAATGGCACAAAACAAAACTGTCTCAGTGGAACAGCTCTAAATGAACAAACATTAATATCTAGAGTGTTAAGAAATTAGATCTGCTGTCCTGCAGGCATCCTGGATTTTGTGCAGCAATCCTGCATGTGTTTTGGTAAGTTAGCCAGTTCCCTGTCATTCTATAAGAAGGTGTTTCTCTCTGTAATAGGCTCACTTTCCTCCAGAAATTAGTGTGCTGACAACCCTAATAAAAGAAGCTGCAGAAGGAGTTGTCTGTCATAATGTGTACTTAACTATTAACTCAATTCATCAAGACCCCATAAAAAGAAAATACTCTTGTCATGATTTGTGTTATGTAGGTCCTCATCATCGTCTTTTAGGAATTTGAAATCTATATTGAGCTAGTAATATGTAACAATAATGCTTTTCATATTTTGCAAACAAGGCCAAATGTGAAGCAACATCAGTATCCACTACTGATTGAGTGACCAACCTTGCCTCTTCTTGTCAACAGCAAATACATTCACAGATAAATTATATACCAACTAAATTATGTATTTTTATTAACATATATGCTTCCTGACAATATATTTAATTTGTGTTTACAATACTATTCCACCTGGAATACAATATTCTGTTGCTTTTTTAAGTTTTGTTTGGCATTCATAGTGCTTGGCTGAGGTTATAAAAAAACTTGGTCCTGGTCAATCATAAAGACAACAGTAGCTTGAAATGAGTCTCAATGATCTTCAATAATGCTTTTGTAGCCAAAGCCAAACTACATGCAGGGCTCACGATGTGATCCCAAGTATCCAGTTTCAATGTCCTGAGCTTTGTATGGCCGGCCACCTTCCATTCCACCCACCGAATTCCTGCAACATATGGCAACAAAAACATAGTGCTTCCTTCACTGCAAACAACATCTGAAAAGAACATAAACCTGACAGCAATTGCATTTCCTGCAAAACAACGGGTTGGAATTGTATGTGTATTCCCCCCATGGCTGAGCTGACTGACAATGAAAGTGATATAGTCACAGATTTCAGTGAGCATCAGATTTGATCAGGATAGTATTTTTGGATATTGTTGAATTGAGAACAAACTTTCCAGGGATGAAAGATAGGAATAAGCAGTATAGATTTAGATGGGACCTTGCAGTGTTACATGAAGGTTTTTCAAGGGTAGGGATATGAAAGCAATGAGAAAATGTTTCCTGACTTTGCCGGGAAGGGGGTGGTATTATTTGGGCCGGCAATAAAACCTGAAAAAATGTGTTTTGGTAAAGGAAGTGAGGCAGGGAAGGAGAAGTGGTGGAGAAAATAAATTATGGGCTCAAAAGTGCCTGGAGTCTAAACTGTTTGGTTATTAATCCTGGACTATGCCAAGATACTGTATGTCATTCTGATTTACATAATTAAGAAAATGATCATTATTGTGCAACTTTGCACATATTCCTTATGCACTGATTCCTTAGATTTAAGAAAGGAGATTGACAATGTTTGGGACTGTACAGAGTCGAACATCTGAGATTAATACGTTATTGCCTAAACAACAGATGTTGAAATTAAAGTGATGTAAAAAAAAAGTAGTAAAATAGGTAATAAACACATAAAAATAAATGGAAATCAATCAATAAAATCACTCAGTGAAAGCTCCAAGCAGCATTCACAGACAGATTCCTGAAAAAGGAGTGTGCTG
Source organism: Ammodytes marinus (assembly GCF_949987685.1). Taxonomy (NCBI): domain Eukaryota; kingdom Metazoa; phylum Chordata; class Actinopteri; order Uranoscopiformes; family Ammodytidae; genus Ammodytes; species Ammodytes marinus. Next base: position 30,867,974 of record NC_137230.1, read on the forward strand.
GAATTCTACACAAGGTTAATATTTCCTGTTGAATTGCAAAACTGAAATCGTTGCTCGGGGCAGAACACACAACACACTGCAGAGACAAACTAGTGTGTCATGAAGAGAGAAAATTTGTTGAGCACTGCAGCGTGATCATCATCAGGAAATATGCACAAACTGGATTGATATCATTTACACTGTATCTGTACTGCGCACAAATGAAAATAATATATTATAGTGCAGCAGAGTGCAATGAAATGGTGCAATAATTGTTCCTACCGAAGTGAAAGCAAAGGATCTACATTTTCTAAATTCCAAATATCCAAAGCTCATATGAAGGTCTTGATCAGAATAAGAACCTAATAAAAGTAAAACTGCCTCATGTTATCTCAGTTGGAATAAACTGACATTTCCTGAAAGAAATGTATTTGTTTTCATCTTCTTTTAGAAAATGGTGATTTTACCTGTTTGACAGTTCAATATGCAAACACTCATACTATTATTGTACTAGTAGCTCTACTGGGTGCAGGTGCAAACATAATTGCTGCTGTTAGTTTTGACACACAGCATGAGAATCAATGCCTGCAATGCTATTGTTTTGCAGACAGCTTGGGGCTTGGGCTTCCTGTCCAATAAGCAAATTGGAAACATTGAACAATATGTTGTTTGGCTCACTATGTCCATTGTCATAGGAACAATGATGGAAGCGTTTTCTGTTCTGACACCCCTATTGGCAGAAGAGGAAAACAACAATGATTCCTCCTCCAGATGTGATTATTTATTGCTCACCAATAGGGTCACCTAACTCGCTTTGATGCTCCCATTAAAATAATACAGCTGGCAGAGGGCTTTGTCACTTGGGCGTAAACATGTCGTTATGGAGCACTTGCTGAAAGTTTTGTTGTCGTTCTTGGGGGGACAGTCTCCTGAGGGTTGCATGTTGTGGAAAACCAGGAAATCAAAGAAATGTGACACATGGTTCACTAGAGTGCGTCTGTCAGCTAAAAAAACTGTTGGAAAGCCTACGGTCTGGAGCGATGTACAGTGCAGTGAGCTTAACAGTTGCATCTGGCCTCTGACTCCTCTTGCCTTCAATGCTGACCTACCATTTCATTTTGGACAACATTAGCGGCTGTAAGCACAACTACCTTTCCATTTATTTTGAACAGGTTAATAAAGTGAGTTTTTTACAACTTCTTCATCAATTAAGTGCATGCAACACTGCTTTAAACAACTGACCCTGTTTGTTATAAGGGTTTACATTAAATACAATCCTGATATCTTTAAACAGCATTTTTACAGTCTGAAGTCTTGAAATGTTTATCTTCTACTGCACTAAATGACAGCAAATAATAAAACTGAACATTTATCGTTTTATTTAAAATCCATGCCAAATTCCTGCTCCTGGTCTGTGTCTTACCCCTCTAAAAGGAGCAGCCGTCTCTCACTTTGATCACTGGTGTATTGCGATTTTATCCTTTTTTTATAGCAGCCATTACACATCACAAGCGCACTGTGTGCTCTCATGTCTTTAATGAACAGCCCACAGAATTGTATATTTGTTGGCAGCTTGAGTGTAAATGTCGCAGGCTCCCTTTACAATGGATCTGTTAATGGTTTTACCCAGCTGTGCATATTATTGTTCAATCCAGAAACCAATTAACAATCACATCATCTGGGCCTAGATTGTATTTTTTCTAAACTTACCTTAGCAGTTTTTTTTTCACTTATGTTGATCTTTTTAATCGGTGCCCTGACAGATTTTCCTGCTGCTCAGATCATTTACTGTGAGAAATTGTTAACTGTGCAATCATCAGCGCATCAATTCACTGTCTCCTCTCATAATTTACTTCCGAGATGACATTTTCCATCAATTTCACTGATAGACCGGGGTTGCTCTGACACTCACAAATACTAAAAATTGTTTATATTATTCACACTGGCTCCCCCAAGTAGCTTATAAGTTATACTATAGAAGAGATTTGCTTGATGTCTTTATTTACTTTCTGTTTCATGCCATTTTTTCAGACTTCTTGACCCCATTTACACTGAGTCACATCTATATTGAGCAGTGTTTTTAAAAAATGGGTGTTGCATCCTAGGAGCATTCAAGACCTATTGAAATCCAATTGCAATTTAACCAGATTTCTAGATTAAAAAATGTAAATGCATCTATATCTCATCTCTCTATCATGTCAGTGAGTAGAATTCCCCATTTATCCGTATCAGTCCAGCTATGTCGGTGATGGATTTTTGTATGAGAGCCTGTCAGCAGGGTCAACATTTTACTGACAATAATTATAATTCACAATATGATTCCACCCTCTGGACTGGCTTTTGTTAACCGCTTGGCATTGGTACCACTATAGTCTTGGTTACAAAGTATCAACTTATACATGCATCCTCTAGGAAGTGTTCCATGTAAGCGCTGCTTGACATAAGATCACCCTGGGATGTGATTAACTGCATCAATTGATAAACTGAAAGAGAGGTTGGTATTTCTAATACTGCAATGGGCAAGTTCTTTTTCCAGCCGTCAAACAGAAAATGTTTAGTCTCCATTGGTAATTATGCTTCCTCATGCTCTGTTCTGGGGCCCAAAGGGTTTTATTTAACCTTTGGCCGCAGTATTTGAAAGCAAGCATTTCCTACAGCTTCTGTGCCAGCAGGACTCAGTGTGAACTTGTATATAGAAGTTGCCAGAAATAAATGACCGACAAGAGATAATTGTTCTAAAATTGAGAATCCTGTTTTTTGCTCTAAAGTAATTTTTAGAAAAATATAATTGTCTTTTGAAACCCCTTAAATCCTAGCATGGTCCTACCAGACCATCGTACTTAATTTCATTTGTACAGGTCTGGAATTGCTCAATGACAGTCATGACGTATGTCATGCGCCAGCTTCTGACTACAACTGAAACTCAATGTCATTGTTCTCAGCCACTCCCTCAGTTTGCTGATTGAACCGCCAAAAATCTGGCAGAGAAAACCCACAAATATACCGCAGACCCAGACTGACTAATGAAGGGATATGAAAATTGAGCGGAAGTATGTAGGCGGGCGTTGCCAGGCTACTTAAGTCCATTCAACAACATGAAAAGTTAATAAATGTTTAAACCCTTAGAAGCAGGCTACAAATCTATTTCAGACATGGATTTACCATTTACCATCTGATTACTCAGTTTTTTTCTTCAATAACAGGAGAGCCTTAAGCACTATTTTACATCACATTTCCTCAACTGTTTCAATGCATCATTGTCAGTTAACAAACTGTTTTATGGTTTCAGACTGGCCAGAGATCCACCATAATGTTAAGCCTAATCATTATCTGATGGAGTAGTATGAAGCTTATATAAGCCATGCTGCAGAGATGCAGCCAATGACCTACATGCTCTTAAATATAATGGCTACTTACATGATAATAGGGCTGGGCGGTATGATGGTATTTTACCATCAACGGTAGAAATGTGTCTACCGGGAGAGATTTCACAATACAGTTCATACCACAGAGAAAAAAATTGTTTTGCCGCGGGACACAGCTGTCCTTCTGAGTCACTACAGCTACAGTTGCACTAGTTTCTCGTTTGAATGGCATTTCAAGTTCTAAGTAAATGAAAAAAATAATTAGAGCCCGACCAATTTATCGTCCGGACAATTTAATTTTTATTATATTTAAAATAATTTTTTTTTTTATCATGCTATCGTTTTTAATTAAATGTATTGCTGCTCTGTAGGTAGCCTAAATGAATAGCATTAAGGCTATAGCCTATTTACAGCAGGTGTCTTGTAATACATTGGATTCATTTACACTTGACAGTTCCCCCTGCAAACAATAGCAGAGGCATTGGTCTTTGCTTGACTGTTGATAATAATAATTACTGATAGAATTTATATAGCGCTTTTTTGGAGGTCACTCAAAGACACTTTACATCAGATATCATAGAAAAATAAAACAAAATACAAAAACTTAAAAATAAGGTTTGGAGTGGAGTCAGGTGTGGTATGGGGGGAGTCAGTTTTCATAAACTTTCAATCTTGAAGAGGTAAGTTTTGAGTTGACTTTTGAATGAGTTTAGAGTTGCAGATGTAAGATAAAATGCTTAATGTCTGAGTTGAAGATGTCACTTGAGAAATATTTGTAACACTTAATTGTTTTTAGACCATGTATATTACAATAAAGAAAATGTTCTAAATATATATTTTTTTGGGAAAAAATAAAAATGTAATCCGCCGATGAATCGAATATTTGATTTTTTTATCCAAAGAATCGCCATCGCCCCCTTAAAATAAATATCGGTCGGGCTTTTTAAATTGTATTCTGTGATATATACCCTTTCGTGGTATAAAATTCTCTATAAACTTATAGAAGATTTTGACCATACTGCCCAACCCTACATGATAATATGATATATCAGCATCAATGAGGAAAATGACTGAAAAGGTTAGTTTTAAGCTTCATTGTTACTTTTTCTTTGTCATTTATTTCACTTTTAAATAAGAAAAGGATTTGACGACAAGTTCAAACTTATTTTGAGTCATACAGTAGTGATGCAGTTAAACAGTAGATCATTTTCATATAATTGAACCTATATTTATACTCAATTGAGGGGTTTGCAATGATGTTGAGTCGAACAAATGCAAAGCAAAAACAACAATACATACACAATATACAATTAGGGCAGACGCAGGAAGTTTGGTCACAGAAACCTCTGTAACAGTAGGCAGGTAAACAAGTGAGCAGGCATGGATGGAACACTATGTCTGGAAAACATATAGACTATCTGGCAACTGTGAGTGGGAAGGTGACTTGTATTTATGCTCTGAGGGCTTATTCAGGGTGAGGTGTGTATGGAGGGTTGGGTTTTTGAAGGCAGGAAAACTCTCTTGGGGCATCTTTTGACAGGTGGGGAAAGGACATGGTTCCAAAAGGAATAAAGGTGGCCCCCTACAAAGCCTGGAGTGAAGAGGAAAGTCTGAATCTGAAGAGGGAGGTAGTGTGAAGGGAGAGGGACATCTCCATATGGACTTTGTGCCACTACTTACTGCTAGTTTAAACTCAACTGTTCCAAAATGACTGACTGACTCTGTTTGCTAATAATATTGCCAAAACACAAGATGCAATTATTAATTCATAAATATTTTGCAGTGCAGTAAAATGAAGGGAGAGATAGCAGAGATACTATGTTAAATCCTTTAACGGTGGAGTCAGCGATTCTGGAGAATGCTTGTTGTCAAAATCCCTTTGTTTACATACCCGTGTAGAGTATTAACACAAGATTATTTTTCAGCACACACAGGGTATATATTAGCTACAAAGTTGTGAGGAGATATTAACTGATTTTGACAAAAAGGAGTCCACCTTTAATGATGAGAAAATGAGAGGGTAGAATACTATGAATGTATTTTGGCATCTTATAAACTCTGTGACCTTAAAAAACAGTACCTATAACAGGGGATCAAGGCATTGGGATGTTGCTACTGAGCCCTGAAGTGAACTAGTCTCCCTGGTATGTCAAAACCTAAGTCATTATATTCACTTCACCTGTATCAAGTTCCCCCAACGTGCTCCTCTAGAGCTACACTAGTCTACTGCTTTCACTATGATGCCCGAGGCACTGCTGATGCGATGAAATGAGCTGTGAAAATGCTTGGGAGAATACCCACAACTCTCTCAATCAATAGGATGTTTCCCTTCTTAGAAGTCTACACTGTGGGGAGTAAACCCAGGTGAAAGAACGACATCAACAGTGTACTATAAAAAATCTGTAACAAGGATATTAACTCTGACCTTTTACTTTTATCTAACCATCGTTCCACTTGAACAGTCTGCTCTGCATCTGTTAAATAAGGGTTGTTTTTTTGACTTTCACATAATTGAAACTGGCCTTGCTCATTTTTAGTAAAGGAAGGCCAACATACAGGAAAAGAACAATATCAAATTCACCAAGACGACCTTCCAATTACAATCTGAACGATGATACATTGTTATATATCCTGTTAGTACCCGGTAAAGTGCAAAGTCCCCATGTTTTTAATATTCAAGTGCAACCTCTGAGCTTTAATTGTAAGATTTTTTAGGGTATTTTAAATGCCAACAAGTAAGCCTTGAACTCAGCCTTGAATTGTAATATGTTTTGCACACGAAACAGATAGGCATGAGTGAAGTTTGCCTTTCTTCTCCTTCCTGCTAATTCTCCTACTACAGTACCAGGGAGAATTGATAGGGGGAAAAATGTCAAGTCACTTAAACTTTTCGTGAAGCTTTGCGGCAGGGACAAGACAGTTCAAAGCTGATCTGAAACCACAGTTAAATATGTGACTCATTGTCCCAGAGAAACTTATGTCAGAGCAAAAAATGTAACATTTAGTTTTTTAATTTTTTAGATCACATAAGGAATAGCCTACTATTGGTCATTTTAGATGGTGGTTATGTCGATAACAACGACATTGGCTAGTTTTAATTTATTTCCCGTAAGAGAATAAAATAAAATATTATGTGTGGGTTAAAGGAAGTACATTTGATTTAAAAACAAAAATCATCACTACCTTTATTCTACCTAAAATAGTATTTTTTAAAAACAAAGCCAGATATAATGTATTCCTCTCTGCTATAGATCTCCAAAAAAAGAAATCAATTATTAAAGACACATTGTCGTCACAATTTCACAATGAACGTTGTTACTATAACTCATTATTACAGACGCTTTCCTGTTAAATCCTACTAGAATAAATCAGCAAAATTTGTGTTTGCCAAGAGATAAGTATCCGTCAGTGTGCTTTTTTAATTTTTTATGATTTGATCAAATATATAAGGAAAAATAAAGTTTTATTTATTTTTCTACAATGACAGCGCCTCCTACATTTTTGTGTCCACAAGTGAAGGGACATGTGGCTAGTGGTGCTTTACCAATCCAATAACTGTATTGAAACTTTTTGTTTGTGATCATATGGAAAAGCGTGTTCTGTGTAGAATGTTTTTATGACAAAAATTGAACCAAACCATGTTAACTTAAAAAAGAGGGGAAAATCCATCAGGGATCGACATTCACAGGATATAAAAGAGAGTTGCTAGTGAAAAGCAGACGTTGACAGCTCGGCTCCTAGCAATGCTGCCCTGAAATGTCAGTCAATCAATGCTGTGGGAAAGGCCCACACACAAACGAACACATGCTGTAAAAAGCTTCTATATCATTTGCATGTACCGGTAGAAAAATTCTCTTTTCAGTTCAACTTCAGAAAATGAGACTATTTTGTGTGTCAAGCATTTGTTGATAGAAATATTGAAAAAGGCAGATTGTTTTCTTCCCTTGTTTATAAGAAGATAATTTTGAAAAACGTGAAAGAAGCAGAGGCACCTACATTAAAGAGCTGGAAAGAACTAATGAAATATTATTTGACCATAGAAAATAAATTTTCTGAGGATAACAAAACAAAACAATTTATTAAAGTATGGAAATATACAGTATGTTTGAGGCACTATGAGAAATAAAGCTTTTAGCATTGCTAAGAATGGAGGGGGGAACTACGGTAGATCACAGGACATAAACTGATCCTGCGTTCCGAATCGCATACCTTCTACTCTATAGTGTGTAGAAAAAAAGATTTAGGATGTCCTGATTCTTGTGGCCAGATTTAGGATGGTTAGAAGTACCCGGATGTCCTACTTCATCCGCCCAAGATTCTTAGTGTTGAAAACAGCATCCTATTTGGGCGGTTCTGACCCACAATCCGGTGCGCACGTGAAGTGACATAACATCGAAGAAGACTCCATATTAAAACAAACGGGGATGCGACGGATATGAAAGCAAGAGGCAAGATCAAGGCGCAATGTTTTGATGATTACTTTCTGCAGACATATACAGAAGTTTATGTAAAGATTACAGACCTGAATTGTTAATTGGTGTCCAGAATATTTGCTGGGAGGACTTTGAATGCAGACTATATATATATATATATATATATATATATATATATATATATATATATATATATATATATATATATATTGCACTAGCTGCTCCGCCCTTGTCCAATCACGCCTTATATATACAGTATCTCACAAAAGTGAGTACACCCCTCACATTTCTTCACATTTTTCTTTATATCTTTCCATGGGACAACACTGAATAAATGACACTTTGATACAATGTAAAGTAGTCAGTGTACAGCTTGTATAACAGTGTAAGTTTACTGTCCCCTCAAAATAACTCGACACACAGTCATTAATGTCTAAACTGCTGGCAACAAAAGTGAGTACACCCCTTAGAAAAAATTTATAAATTGGGCCCAAAGTGTAAATATTTTGTGTGGCCACCATTATTTTCCAGCACTGCCTTAACCCTCTTGGACATGGAGTTCACTAGAGCTTCACAGGTTGCAACTGGAACCCTCTTCCACCCATTTATGACAGCATCACAGAGCTGGTGGATATTAAAGACCTTGCGCTCCTCCACCTTCCGTTTGAGGATGCCCCAAAGATGCTCAATAGGGTTTAGGTCTGGAGACATGCTTGGCCAGGCCATAACCTTTACCCTCAGCTTTTTTAGCAAGCCACTGGTCGTCTTGGAGGTGTGTTTGGGGTCGTTATCATGTTGCAATACCACCCTGCGGCCCAGTTTACGAAGGTTGAGTGCACGTGGTCAGCGTCGTATACAGAGGTTGGCTTTGGAAAATAGACGTATGAGTGCTGCCAGCATTGCTGAAGGGCTTGAAGGGGTGGGGGGTCAACCTGTCAGTGCTCAGACCATACGCCGCACTCTGCATCATACTGGTCTGCATGGCTGTCATCCCAGAAGGAAGCCTATTCTAAAGATGATGCACAAGAAACCCCACAAAAAGTTTGCTGAAGACAAACAGACTACGGACATGGATTACTGCAACCATGTCCTGTGGTCTGATGAGACCAATATACATTTATTTGGTTCAGATGGTGTTAAGAGTGTGGAGCGGCAACCAGGTGAGGAGTACAAAGACAAGTGTGTCTTGCCTAGAGTCAAGCATGGTGGTTGGAGTGTCATGGTCTGGGGCTGCATGAGTGCTGCCAGCACTGGGGATCTACAGTTCATTGAATTCTAACATGTACTGTGACATACTGAAGCAGAGCATGATCCCTTCCCTTCATAAACTGGGCCGCAGGGCAGTACTGCAACATGATAACGACCCCAAACACCCCTCCGAACAACCACTGGCTTGCTAAAGAAGCTGAGGGTAAAGGTTATGGACTGGCCAAGCATGTCTCCAGTCTTAAACCCTATTGAGCATCTTTGGGGCATCCTAAAACGGGAGATGGAGGAGCGCAAGGTATCTAATCCACCAGCTCCGTGATGCTGTCATGAATGGGTAGAAGAGGGTTCCAGTTGCAACCTGTGAAGCTCTAGTGAACTACATGCCCAAGAGGGTTAAGGCAGTGCTAGAAAATAATGATGGCAAAACAAAATATTGACACTTTGGGCCCAATTCGGACATTTTTTCTTAGGGGTGTACTCACTTTTGTTGCCAGCAGTTTAGACATTAATGGCTGTGTGTCGAGTTATTTTGAGGGGACAGTAAATTTACACTGTTATACAAGCTGTACACTGACTACTTGACATTGTATCAAAGTGTCATTTATTCAGTGTTGTCGCATGGAAAGATATAATGAAATATTTGAAGAAATGTTAGGGGTGTACTCACTTTTGTGAGATACTGTATGTATATATATATATATATATATATATATATATATATATATATATATATATATAAGGAGCTAGTTACAGCTGAAGGGGGCCTATACACATTAATTAATGTGTATAGGCCATCTGTCTCATTCATTAATGTTCTCCCTGATCTTTCTAAAAGGTTTGCCTTGATCTTATGACATCCTGTTCACTCTTCAGCAAGCTGTCCATCTGCTCATTTTAAACATAGAAGACCCAGTCATAAAACCTCCTTTATATTTTATACAAAGGTACACTGCCTAAGTGCTCTTTTGTAAGTCATTATATTGCATTAGACATCTCTTGAGGGATACACACCAATGACACTGAGAGTAGCTTAACCCTGCAGAAACCGAACACTCGGAAATAACTTGATGTCCAATAACTGAAAACAGATCGGTGACATTTAAAAAAAATTGTGCCTCGACACCAATAACGATCTTTTATATTTCGTTTTTTAAGTGTACTGGTTTTATAGTGAATACATTCTACTTGCATTACAAGTTACCAAGTAATCCTGATAAATAGGGATGCATATATTGATATTGGGTATCGGACCAATATCGACTAAAAAGTTATAGGTAAAAATAAGTCCCATCTATAGGGCTTAATAATAAGAGCTGATAATGTAACAACACCGGATAATGTAAGAACAACGCATAATGTAATAAAAATAAATGTAAAACTCATAATAATAACTGGTCCATAATGTAACAGAATGCTGAGCAAATAACATAACTAATTTCATTGTCCTTCAGTTATTACATTGTGAATGAGCAAAAGAAATGTTGACTTATAATTGAATTAAATTAACGAGAGTCAATCATTTATGGATTAAAGGGGAAATTGATTTAATGTAGATTGTAGTATGCAATAAAAATACTCTTTCAATAGGTTTGAGTGTAGTTCAAGGCTCAACGTTTTCATATACAGTACAAACAAATGCTTCACTCTTGCTACGCCAACAAGTTCGACTGCAACTTGCAATATCTGCAAAGCCAATGTTCTGAGGTGTGGTGGTATGGCGTTTAATTAGTCTCAAAACTCACTAGATGACATTGAAATAAGCGTCAAGTCACTAAGGACCAATTTGAAACGACAATATTTCCAAGGTGTTATCGATCAATTTAGATTTTTATTCACACTATCACACTATACAGTATATCCAGCATGACTATTTTCAAGGCAATTTCAGTGCCAGCTGGCCTTGTATCCAAAGAGTGAACAGCGGCCCCCGTAGGGCAGCACATCTTGTTGAAACAAATGAAAGAGTATATTTGTTGTTTTAAGAGTCGCTACAGTGGAAAACAACGACCACCTCAGGTTTTTTTAAGAGCTGATTCTCAAATTAACTTCAACCAGGCTGTTTCCCAAATGCAGCTTACTAATAACAACCAGAGATGTGCATCATTAATCCATGAGTGGTGGGGGTGGCAGTTGAGATGTGTTTTAGCCTCAGAGGAGGGTAATTAAACAGATAGAGCTGTTTCCATGCAGTAACATGCTGCTACGGGAGACGAGATGCCTCTGTTAATGCTCGTGAGAGCTTTGTAATTTAATACAACCCTGAAACTCACGTATGTTTACTCTATCTACTCTGAGCTTCAAAGAGCACACGAAGCGCGTGGGGCTATCACGCCTTCCTCTTGGGTGTTTTGACAGAAAGCGTGCTCTCGATTGGTTTTATCACAAGATCTCCCTGAGGAAGCTATGCCTTCTCAAAGAAACTAGCCTACTGTTCTTTTACTGATTTGTTTACATTTGAAGCATATGAAGATATTGGCAGAGGTGTAGAGTAACTAAGTAAATTAACTCCACTGCTGCACCAAATTATAATTATGAACTAATGGCACTCCGGTGTTTTGTTCTTTTGGAAACTTAATACTTACTAAATGTTAATGATAAAAAAAATATTAAGAGGGAAATTCGGAAGGATAACTTTTAATATGCTCCTAACATTTCATGCATTTGGAGCAGTAAGACCAGTACCAAAATTTAAACACTTCTGATTGGTTCAAGGCAAGCTGTGATGACATAGGACATGATTTGCAGTTGATTGCAATTTTAATTTAGGGCTTTTAAGCTGGACTGTGGTCACATATTCATATTCAGGTCACACTGCACCTTTAATTTAAATGAGGAAGGAACGTGTTTCTTGTTGTCTCATCATGTCTCCTTTTCAGAATGCAGCTTCCAAATTCAATCCGCGTCAACAATTAATAATAACCATCTAAATAAGTCGCAAGTAAATATATACTGAAGTCCTTCATTGTGTTTATTTAAACAATAGTGTCAAGTGAGCATGCACCCAACACAAATATGAGCATTAAAAACCCACTCTCACACAGGCTTACTGTGCCTCCTCGACAAGTGGAACATTCGCAAATGCAACCATTTTAAATATAATCATGGGACATAATGTTTGTATTGCCTCTAAGGAAAAGAGCATTCATTTATTACATCTGCAGGATTTGAAAGGTGGGTTAACCAATACCAATGACTAAAGAATTGCTCTGCCAGAGCCTGAATTTCTGGCTTTTCAAAACTCACTTCCTGGCCTGAACTTAGCTTTGGAACAAAAACCATTAAACCTGCAGTGTGTAGAATTTTGGGTTTTATTTCCTAGCAGATTTTGTAGAAAGTAATTATAATATCCATAAGTATGTTTAATTTAGTGCATAATAGCTGAACATTTTTTTTGAATTATTATTTTTTTTTCCCTTAGAAAGGGTCTCATATATGTCCATATTTCTGCATATTTTGGACCAAGGCCTAGTGCCGCCATCTTGCAAGTGTCATAGTTGGAATGTCATCAGGTGCATTGTTTAAAATTTAGAATTGTTCTTGTCCTTGAAGGCCACTGTAGCTTCTGTTATTATTCGAAAGGGTTGGGGTTACCCAGGGAGTGTTGCATTCTAGAACTTTCTTGATTTTTTTTTTTTTTTAACCTTTATTTATACAGGTAAATCCCATTGAGACCGAAGACTCTTTTTCAAGGGATACCTGTTCCCATTCCCACGTTTCCATTCACACACACATTCATACACCGATAGCAGGCTTACTATCGACATTCACACGAGGCAAGGTGGGTGAAGTGTCTTGCCCAAGGACACAACAACCATGAGTCCATGACACAAGTGGCAGGGCGGGAATCGAACCTCCAACCCTTTGATCATCAGCCGACCCGCTCTACCAACTGAGCCACAGTCGCCCAACGATGATGTCATATTACACACTGCACCTTTAAAGGCCTACTTCACCGGTTTGAATATGAAGGTGTATTGAATTCTGAGATCCTATGTAGTATAAATGTGCGAAAAAAATTGAAATCGGTTCATCCTAGCCTGAGAAAAGGCAGAAAGAGTGTTTTTTTTAACCCTATATTTCTCTTTCTCGTGACATCACAGAAAGAGAAATATAGGGTTAAAAAAAAACTTACTTTGTAAATATTACTGTGACATCACAGTAAAAGACAACACAGTAATATTTACAAAGTAAGTTTTTTTTAACCCTATATTTCTCTTCATATTCAAACCGGTGAAGTAGGCCTTTAAGTACAACACTCCCAGCGTTCCACCGCTCTCGATGAAAGATGTTCAGCAAGGGAGTACAGTGCTGCAGTGAACCAAAAATAAATTCTTGAAATAATATTTTTATATTTATGTTGGGTTTATGCTCAATTTCCCTATCTCCTACTCGCATTATTGTAAAAATGTGACTTTATTGTCAGTGCCAATTAAAGCCTGTTTATTAGTGGAGGATAGAAGACACAGGGAGAGGTGGTGCAAGGCTTTGTGTTGGACAATAAGCTCTGTCTGTGTGGTAGTGCAGCAATTGTAACTGCTCATCTGTAAAGAGTGATTTAAACAGACATAAAAAAAACTTTTTTCACATCCTGGTTAATCACACATAAACTATTTGTATAAGTATAGTTGAATTAGGAAAGGAAAAAAAACATAATTCCAGATCTGTGATTGGACACAAACCATGTACTGCCTGAAACTTGCAACACCCTACAGTCCCACCCACCACCTTGCCCTCCACAACCTTACTTTATAGATTGCTATAAATTGCTGCATTGCAGATGAAGCAATTGAACTGAACCAATATAAGAGCACTTTCTTAGATACTGGGCAAGGCTAATTGCATTGCTCCCACCTGATGACCATCAGAGAAATGTCAGAGGATTACAGAAAGGACAGCGGACAGCATCCCAGGAATTACAAGGATATTTTTGTCATGTCAGAGCTATTGAGATGTGTTTTAAAGCTACAAACTTTCTAGTGGCTCACTCGGCTTCAAGCTTAAATTGCAAACACTTGTACAGCTACTGATTTTAATGATAGGTTGCTGTCCTGGGGGTTGACGTTGTGTCAAAGAGTGAACTGCAGACTCCTCACCCACCAAAACACACTGTAAACGTCTCCGCTGGGTGGCTGCTCTCATCGTGGATGGCGGAAATGGTAATTTGGAAGATCAGTGGTGGGTCAAGAGCCATATGCGAGTTGAATTATTGATTAATTATTTTTCAATAATTCATTTGAAGCTTAAGTGCTACTAATAAGTTCAGCTGAAAGATAATTGTCTGGGTCAACCTGCAGGTACAGAACAAATCCAGAATCTCTGCTCATCTGCTAGTTGGTTATTGCAGTGGCAACCTTAAAAAAGGAATCACGATTGACAGTGGGGTGTAGTTGTCCATTACTGAATTAAATTTGTCTCAATGCCTTATTTTTCTCTGATATGTTTCAAAGTAGTCGGTTCAGAGGCATTTTGTTGTTGCTGCCTTGCACCAAGAGAAATATACTGTATTATATAAATATATTTTCTTAGTACAACTTCATATATAATGGGAGGGTAAACATCAAGGTCCTGAGGTGCACTCTATTTTCGCAATTTTCTGAGAAATAATGACCAGGGAAAATGAATACATTACATTTCTTTTTCACCTTGGGATTTTAGATGATTTAATTAAGAAGTGTATAAACAAAAGTGTGTATATGTCCTTGACAAGTTTTGCTTATCTAACCTGTGATAGAAAAAAAACAAGTCAAAGGATGAATTGATAGGCACTTGTCTTTGCATTTCATTGGCACTTTGAAAAATGTACATCAGGATAATTATCTTTAATTTGCAATATTTTCCTTGGGGTTCAAATGCTCAGATATATACTAGTCATCGTAGGTTTTCTTTGTTGTCAGTATTGCAATGTCATGGTAAACATGTGCTATTTGAACAATCTACCAATGCTGTAGTTTTTGTGGTGAGGACACTCAACAGAAGTGATGGGTTGGATCAAAACACATTAAGTAGAAGGTTGTCCCGGACAGTGAATGTGCTATGAATCTACCTACGTCTAAACAAAGTGTTTTGGGTTCAGGTCTACGTCTGCCATGTGCTCTCCAGTCCATCTGTCTCTCTGTTCAATAACAAAGAAAAGGCATTAAAGCACAAAAGCTTAAAAAACACACAGGTGAGCGATGATGACAATTACAACAAGCCAAACCATTATTGCTCAGGGACTGCATTAATTTTGGACAATTACGTACTTCCCAATTTCGGTCCAATGCCAACGTCCAGTGTCAATGCAGGACATAGTGTGTCCCTAGTGAGGCAAAATATAAGGGTGTGGACTGGAGATTGTTTTGTTGGATGGATTTCCGACTTTCATACAGAGAAGCGGTTGCTGTTCTGCTGTTCGCCTTTTCATTAACCATAAAATGGAGCTCTCCCAAACCTTTAGTTGCCTAAAACACTTGTCCACGTATTTGTCTTTTGCTGATGATATGTCCATGTGTAGCTTTTTGCCAGGCTTGCAATAGAGTCAAGGGTTTCAACATGATAGGGGTTTTAGGTCTACACAATTCGAATGCATTTGGATCAAAATGGATTTTCAAATATCGAGATACATACCATACTAGGCGCACATGTGGTAATGATAATGACAAAATGATCAACTAAGACCCCAGTGTCTTTCATGGTAAGACAGTAAGTTGCTGTGCTGTAAACAAATAGTTTGACTTTCCCCCTTTCTTGCTGCCCATTACAGGACTGTTTAATGAACCGTACAGGGAGTACTATAGGTAAGCTACACTGTTACAGCCCAGTCTTATTCCTCATGGAGCAAGTGTGATCGGGGGGTGGTGCAGGGAGCACGGCAAAGCCTGATTAGGTGGCATTACAGGGCTTTTAATTTAAGTCTGGGCTTATTAGATGTCAAACACAAAAGTGCCAAATGGATTTTAAAGATGAATAGAATTAACCTGCTGTCAGGTGAGCGTGACACCTGCTCAATTGCTATACCCACCTACGGAGTTGCTGCAGATTATATACTGTGAGAACCTGCACTCTGATCAAAAAGAAATACAATGCCTAGACTCTCCCGAAACTGGATCTCCTGTTGATCCTAGAATAAAAGGGAGCAGGCACTGGTGCTGCATGACAACGTTGCCGTGATGCCTTCACTACTTTGAAGTCATTGTTATCCATTAAAGCTCAAGGTTGTTGGCCAGTTCATAGCTGTTCACATAGTGTGCCTCTTCAAGCCCCAAATTCTCTGTGGCAGCCCTAAAATCAAATCTAACACTGAAATCAATCTGGCGAAAGTGCAATGCATATTTAAAGTGGACAATGTCACTGCAACTTGACAGTGAATATAGAGAATATAAGATAGCTGAGAAAGAGCATATCTGATGACAGAGGAGTTAAGACTGTGTGTGTGTGTGTGTGTGTGTGTGTGTGTGTGAGAGAGAGAGAGAGAGAGAGAGAGAGTGTGTCAGTGAGCAGATAGAGATAGACATGAGCTATGAAACAGAATAAGTGATGAACAGGTTGTGCATGCTTTCCTCACTCAACAGAAATACAGATGTTTGTCTGCATCAACATTTCGATAAAATCATAATATTAGTAATGGAACTGATCGGTGAAAATAAATATACATCTTAGGGGTTATAACAACATAAACAGAAAAAGTAGCAGCCTCTCAACAGTATGTCAAAGCCAGAATATAAAAAAAAATCATCACAGAAAGTATTGGCCTCAATGCATGTATTGATTGATTGATGAACTGACTTTATTGTCCCTAGTCTCCAAAAATACAGCATATGGACATCATTAAAGGAGTACAAATAGACCACACTCAAATTGACAGGTAGCAGCAAATTGTCATAAGGAATGTAAGAGAGCAAATCCTCTAAAGTAACGAATGTCCTCTAATGAGGTCATTCTGTATTCAGTGTCTGTATTGCATAGGAAGTAGGAGACTTCTTGCATGTTCTAGCTGCCCGTTGAGACCATGAATCGACGACCAGACGGGAGTGGCTCGAACACTGAGTGTAGTAGTGGATGGCAGGTATCTTTTAGTGTGCAGCGCTGTTAAATATATTGCACAGTTGTTTTTGTGACTTCCTGACCTTCCCTGTAATTTTAACAATTTTGGAGAGGTTGTTTTTGCTCTGAACTTAAGTTGCCGTACCGAGCTGTTTTGTCAAATGATAAAATGCTTTTAACCAGGTTTCTGTGGCGTTAAAAATATGCTTTAGCTAATTCCTCAGCTCCTCAGCGTCCCGATTAAAAGCAATCACTGATTGGCTCATAAAGTTATCACTAATAGTGAGGGTATGATCAATGATTGTGCCCAGGTTTTAAAAATGTCCCACTTCCATGGCCTGGGTACTAAGTACTACAGGAAGGATGTTACTAATTTTACCCTTTATTTAAAACTTTATAAAAAAATATTATGATGTTATAGATTAGTAGATCTTATTAACACACAGAGGTTCTCTTTTCATATAGTTTTGTTGCTTTGTGATTATGTGTCGGTAGCTATGGAGAGATAATCTTGATTATGATCAACAAAACAGCATCCTTGTTTTGCTTAAAACAAAAACATTTCCTTTGTAGTCATAACTTATGAATATTTTCCCTGTCTGTTATCGTTGTTGTTGTTGTTGTTGTTGTTGCTTATCTCTTAAGGCATTGTATCTCAGTCCTGAACCACAGCAAATTGCACTTCAAAACAGAAGCTCAGTGGCCATATTTGCTTTGATAAAAGCACCGCTGCAGCTGCATCAGAGCCAAATTGATTGGAGAATAAAACATGTGGAAGGGTAACCATGAATTTATTGATTGTCTCTGCACACTACAATAACACATGTGATTTACATCCCCAAGAGGCTTGAACATGTACAAAGAGTGGTTTGAAGTACGTTTTGGATATGAATAATTAGTCAAGGTCCAACGTTGTTTCATGTCATAGTTCAGTGGTCAGATAGAACTAAAAGAGACAATCAACAAAACAATCCAAGACCCGATGTTTCTCAGTTCGCTCTCAGCAGATTTACCTTCTGTCCAATCCAATTATTTTTCTCTCCAGGGTCCATTCAGGTGAGATGGCTTGAAAATTGGGAACTCTATAAATAAAAATAGTGTCTGTGGCAGTTTTATAGCCCTGCCTCACTGCTCAAGGAGAGTTACAGATTTTTGCTTTCCAGCTCCCATTTCAGCTTTAATTTATATATACAATCAGCTGCCAGGCTTAAAGTCCATTGCTCGCTTTCATTTAATTAAATGAAGAATGATATGATATTGAAGGAGTCTGGAATCCATTTTCATGATATTTGCACAGTGAATTGCTCTTGCTGTGGGGAAACCTTCTGACTGCAGTTGATGATTGTCGTGTTTTCAAATTTTTAGCCTCTCAAGCATTTTTTGACTTTTTGAACCCTGTCAAAACTCATCAGTTGAATTCAAATACACTATATCATCACAGTAAAACGTGGTTATTCTTCTTAGGTAAGGACAAACTGACACGTTTAAGGTGCTCTTCCTCTTCTATGCTAATGCTGCTCTCTTTGCTTTTCTGAGCTCCTTTTCTTTGTCAAACTTTAAATATGTAATATCTAATTTTAATTATTTATGTCAAGATTGAAAACCCCAACAGATTATTTGATTATGACTGTAGATTCCCAGAGCAGCTGACATTTGTTGTCCGGAGGTCACAGAGCTGAAGAAATCTCATGTGCTCATAAAAAATTTAAATGCTTTTCTAAAATTAAATGGCTCTTTACTCAGTCTGGTCCCAGTAGATTGAAAAGACAACCTGCTACTTTGACGGAATAATTGTTTAGCAATGTGATTCTGTCTATAGCTGTGGAGTCAACACAGTTAACAGGGAATCAAGGCTTTGATCAGACCCCCGGCCTTAAATAATTCTATAGATGAATGTACAGTCTCAAAGGCAGCCAAAGGGCATAATGCTCTCCAATGATTCACACAACCAAAGCTCTCTATAATGCAAAGAAATGAATCATTCATTCATTTAACATCTTATTTAAAATGTATGAAACTGACTTTTTGAATTGTACTTCATACACTTCTGAACATGTTGAACATGTTCACAGGCATTACATCTATGTATATGCTTATTCCTTATTGAACATTATTAAAATACAAAAGGCAGAAAAAGTCAGACTTTGGTTCAATCGTTCCTAGCTGGTAAATATGCAAACCAAAGAAGATGGGTCGCAGGAAGATAACTTAATTTTAAAGCGGAGTGGAGACGGCCGTCAAGGGTACGTTGGAGGGACAAAATAGTAGAACGTGATTATCACGATTTAAAAGAAAATGCTGTCTTTAATCCATCGCGATTTATGCTTTAACAATGACAGGCCTTGACATTTTTTACTTTTAAGGACAATTAATTTTCGTTTCCCTCTTCTAAATGTGAGAATCGATGAGATTTTCTGCCATTTCCAGGCACTGGTCTCCTTTTTTTCATTTTATTTCAGTCCCTGCATGCAGGGCCAAGACACAGCTTTAATCTTGTATCTTGAAAAAGACACATTTTATCACTTTAAAACTACACTTACAGAATATAGTAGTTCACTTATCTGACCTTCGAGGCTGAATAAGGAAAGTCTTCAAGAGAAGCACTGAGAAGTAAAATCACAAACCTTTAATGTGAATTATGTGCTTTATTGTCTGTTAACATGAGCCATACTGACATTTTAATGGTAGCATTTTGTTTGTGTCCTGTTCGCTGCATCGCGCCATGTGTTTGTGCTCCAGGCCAAATATCACATTTGCACATTATTCGTTTATAAACTACAGTTTGTTCCATCTTTTTGACATTTAAACATGGATAACAGAAGATACCAAACTGCAAGATGTTATGCATGCATGATTAATATTCTCTAAGATAGGAAAGTGGGAAGTCACTTATCTTAAGTTTCCTCTCTAAAGTATCTTATATCCAGGACGACACATGGTGGATGTACCTCTTACACATCCTGTCAACAGTTAAAATAACAAAAGGTTACCAAATGGTGAAATAGCTTTTAGCAGCGGCTCTACTCTCTATTTAAGACTGAGACTGTACCCATATTTCAGAACAGGAGATTGTGGCTGCTGATTTGCATTCGACTTTGTCACTGGAGATATCCAAAAAGTAAATTAATGTACTTTATGCGAAAAGCAGAGTCTGTTTCTGCATCAGTGAATATAAGTGTCAGGTTGTTTCACTCAGCGTTTAGCTTGAGTCAGCGAGATTTCTAATTACACCCACCAGTGTGTTAAACTACGCCTTGAGACACATTAAAAGTTTATAAGGGCAAACAGAACGATCAAGGCCCAGAAGTGTCTTTAGTTCATGGGTAAAGGTCACACCAGAGGATCATTTATTTGCCAATCTTCTAAGTAAACATTTGCTACTGATGCTTGAGGATACATTTAAAACTGAGGGAAGCCTTTTGAAAACACCATAACAGTTGTATGTTACCGTAGCTAAATATATATTACAGAAACAATAACCAAAGTAGAACATATTCATAAGAGGAGCTGAGATGGTGCTGCGGTTACATTTGCAGAATGACTATACAGCACTGTATCCTCCTGTCCCAGGGAATTGTATGCTATTAAGTCAGACTTGCATATGTACCAACATGGCATACTTGTAGAGTTGTACACAGACATGTTGGAGGGCAAGGGCTCAAGCAAAAAAAAAGAATATACAGCCCCGGAAAAAATTAAGACACCAGTCTGGATTTTTCTTAAATCTTTATCTCTACATTACTTAACGGAAATGCTCTAGATAACAATTTTTTCTATTGTTAATTTGGTAGAAATGTGTAAAACAAGAGACATAAACATTTGGAGTGGTCTCTTGTTTTTTTCTAGAGCTGTATATATTTATATTTTTATTTTATTTAGGGCACTTTTGGACTGGTCCTATCTGTGCACGTGCCTGCATAATTGGGTTTGACAAAGGCTTTATCACATACAGGTTTATTTTGCTTTTGTATTTGTTATTTAGCTTGTATTTTATTTGAATAATGTTAGCTTTAGACAATTTCTTTACTTTGATATCATCACGCTCTCAAACCCAGCCACAACCATCCGTTGTTCAGGAAACATCTAAAAGTGCAGCTACAATGCAGAGACATACTCATGCGCTGCACTGCTGGATGTCTTTTGGAAACCAGAGAGCAAACCTAATGATGTCAAGCTGTCCTTGTGAACCTCTGCCACTGAGTTGTATTATTAACGAGTTGAGTTTGGGGCTGTTCTGCATGCAGGCAAAGGTACATTTTACAAAGTAATTGACAGTGATGACACCAAAGTTCTAAAAACAGAGGGGGGGAGGATGTTGCTCATAATTCATCATCTGCAGTTGAAGTGCTACTACAGTACCTTCAAAGACCTTTCTCCAGTAAGAACAGGATACAGTGAAGGATAGTACGCCTATTTTTAAGGTTCGTTGACAGTTTTTCCTTGTCTTAGGTGCATCTAAAGTTCCATGTTACGTTCATCTTCATCTAATGGACTCACTCAATCTTCCACTCAAATTCCTGGATAGACACAGCAAAAACATGCAAGACTTGGGATTTTGGGTCAAAACTGCCTCAAAATCCCATTTCTGTGTTCTCTCAAGACACATTTTATGTGTGAAAAATATTGCTGTCCCGGTATTATCAATAGTATGAAACACTCCCATGATTCACTCATTGAAGTAAGCGAAGTTGGTGACCCATATCTCTCAGGCACCTTTAAAGTTCACAAACTGTAATCTCTATATGGACTGTCATTAAATATTAGAATGTTTTCTGTGAGGAGCAATAAAACATCGAAGCATTGTATTCTAGCATGCCCATCCCTACTAGAAAGAGCACAGAGAGTGAGAGAGAGCGAGAGGGAGAGAGTGATTCACACAAGAACACAGACAGACCAGAGGAGAGGCTGAAACTCCTGGAGGAATAAAGATCCAGATCATAACATCTGGAATAAAGCCGGGGGATAAGGAGAAGTCCCATGATGATCCAGCACAGAGGACTGTTACTTAAGTTGGAGAGAAAAAAATCTGAGACAGTACCCTGCATGAATTGATTTTATTGCTTTTTTGCTCTTGACTTTGATAAAAAACCCAGCGCTTCATGGTGTCATCTTTTATTTCTCGTGTTATGGATGGCCCAATTCTGTGTCTTGATGCTAGGAGTCTGGCCAAAGGGACTACCCCTTTCTCCACTCCTCACCACTTTCACCGGAGGATCCTGTTTTACATACTTCCAATCTCCATGATATCCCTCTGGCACTGTGTTGGACTGGGGGTCATGGCTTCCTTCTTGTTGTGAATAACTTGCTCTAATTAGAGAAGGACTCATCCAAAATGACAAATGTTCAGTATCTCCTCTAAAAAAGGGGGGGGGCAGGGGTAATATTTGTGGTCTTATTTTAGTCCACATATAGCAATATTTCTCTGTCCTTGTGTTGCAGAACAGGACACTAAAATGTCCCTCATCGCATACAAGTGACTCTGAATCACAATGCATTATCTTACTGGAGCTGCTACTAACAGCACAATGTACAACAGATACACTCAATTAACCTCCAAACTAATTATACAATAATACCCAAGAGAATGCTTTACAGTGAAGTGCTCACACTGGTGTGCTGCTCTCAGTGGCAATGTGCAACCTTTGGTTGGCATACAGTATGCTTGGCTGCTAATTTAAACATGATGTCTTCTTAGACAAAAGACTACTGTTGTGTTAGTGCACTAACTGACTGACCTATCTATGGTTACATAGTGGTATGTCTGTTTTATATATTTATTGCAACAGCAACATTATCTTACAGTATAACACCTTGATTTTTCTTGTGTCATCTCTTCATTGCTGGCCTTGTGATACAATCATAATTTGTCGTTTCAGGTGAGGTCCAAAGGAAGATGGTGTATTGTCCGAGGACCACGCAATCGGTTGTGAAGACTGTTTACATCCCACACGCACCACTTCAGAGCATCCCTCGTAGAACTTGTCATCACATGAAGAAGAGACCCTACTGCTGCCTGCAAAGTGCTGACATCATCACTACAGCTCCCTCAGCCTGCCCTCCTCACAACATGTCCAAAACCAACTACAGAAGAAGCTGCTGCAAAACATCACTCAATATTTCAACAGTAACTTGACGAAGGAAGCATTACGCGCCCCACACACATCCTGCGTCTACCTCTGGAGCGCGTCGCGTTACCTTACTGCTGCCTCTCTCGGACTTTTCTCGGACACACATGCAACGTCTCAGCAGCTGCTGCTGCAGCGCTGCTTCTAAAAGCCCTATCTTTCTACATAGAGTTTTCATAGATAATTCCCATTAAAAATGAAGTTCTTTCATGTCATCTATGATGCATATGATTTATATTGAGTCTGGACAGTAATCCGTGCGCCCCATTGCCATTTTTTTTCTTTTTTTTTGCCATATTTTCGCTTGTTGGAAGTTTTATTTTGAAGGGGACACACCAGGAAATGGTGAAACTACAGCGAAAGCTGCCAGTATGAAGTCAATATGACTCTCAGCAGAGTATTTCAAAAATCACTTTACTGATTTATACGGGAGAGAGAGAGGGGGGTGTGGTCGGGGAAGAAGAAGGCGGTAGACACAGATAGAGCAACGGAAAACTGTTGCGCTCATCATGATCTTTTTTATTTCTTCACTATATTGGATCTCTATATGTGTCATTTATCCAAAAATGAAATGCCAGAACTAATTGAAAATTAGGTTTTAAATCCCTCGGATTTTGATTGCACAATTAAATCGTGAAATAAAGGGATTATTCGCATATACGACTGAGGGATGTTTTATTTTGAAATAAACACACCGGGTAAACGTGTAACTAGAGTGAATGCTGCTGGTATGACTGTCAGTAGAGTATTTCTCTATCAGTTAAAGCACAGAGACGCGAGAGAGACGCGCTGCTCTCAGAAAAAAATAGGCGAGCCTCCTGAGGTGAAGGGGAGCGCCGCTGCAGACGTGCCTCCGACGCGCCTCAGCAGTGCGTCTGAGGTTGGATGTGTGCTCGCTCTACGTTGATTTCACAGTCTGTGACCAAAAGTCAGACGCAGACGCGAGGTAGACGCGCAGTAGAGGTAGGATGTGTGTGGGGCGCGTTATGCTCCAATTGTTTTTCCCAACACACTGGAAACTCAAAGCTTTTGAAAATGTTATTTTTCTTTTTTACATTTGTATATGTACATACTTTACAGTTGTGTGTAGAATAATGCACATAGTTTTACTTGCTTGTTATATTAAACTCTATCTATGCCTTATAAAGTGTTTGATTCTCTGAAACTATTTCACTTTTAGATGATAAGTCAAACCTATGTATTAAAATGGTTACCTATGCTATGACAAAAAACTATCATGTTTATACAACATTATTTTTATTTATAAATACAGTCAAGGCGAATTAACACATTTTCACATGATTACATCTCAATCAGTGTCCATAGTTAGCAGCAGTATTTACAGGTCAAAATATTTGATCATAGCTCATCCGTAGTTTCTAATGGTGGTCCAGTTGTATTGTCTTACAAGGCTAACCCTAACCAAGGCTAAAACAGCTGCAGCCTCGGCCTCTCTGCATAGGCTACTGTATTTCCTTGCTGAATTTCTTCAGCAGTGTAGTCTTCTCTGGCACAACTAAATATCCTGCTGGTTCATTCCAGTCAGCCAAAACACTTTTTAAAGTATCCTCATCCATATCAACTGTGCTCATGTGAAAAGATGCAATTTTCAATGCAGGAAATTATACAAGTAAACTGGCACGGACCATGGGCATGGACAGACGGTTTGTTTTGGTTCGCACGTGCTTTTAGAGCCCGCCCCCTGGATTCACAGGGAGGGGGGTTGGTGAGCTCGGCTCCAAGAGGCTGTAGTCTGCACGAGCTCTTCCTTGAACCAGAAACGCCACAGAAACGTCACCGGTGAATGGATTTTTGAAGCTCGGTACCCGCGAAATGGACAATGTTGAAAAAATACACGGGGATATAATGCGACCCAAAGGATATTATGGTAGATGAGTTAAGGTTGAAAATCGGCGAATTTTCCCTTTAAGCTTTGTAAAGCCCAGCTGGATATTCCTACTGAGGCCCTTGTGGATTCAAATCATGTGTCTCAGGCTGATAGTGAGTCTGCACACGTCATCTGGTGAGCCCCTCTGAGCACTGTGTTGTCTTCTCATGTATCTTCTCTTTTTTTATTTGCCCCAACACACTGACCGTATGAAAACATGGCGACTAGAGTTGATTGATCTCTGATTCCCTCGGAGTACAAACCAGTCTAAGATGCCGTACCGTTCTCCTGTCCAATCCTCCGTTTAGCCATAAAAGTGATGCAGAGTTAGTTTTAAAGCATTTCTGGCTCTCAGCAGTTTCTCTCCTTCACACTACACAGGCCGCTTGGTTTACTGCTTCAATTTCAATTTTCCTTTTCATCAAAGTGAGATCAGGATCAGCCAGTGTATCTTTATCTAGGCTTTTCTACAAAATGTCTTTGCAAAATATCAAGTTATGCCCCTCAGATGCGTTGTTTTTTTTACCCAGACATTCACAAAGTGCTAACGAGTGAATTTGACAAGTTGCTAGGTTACGGTTGTCTGATATCTCTGACAATATACGCTAAGCAGACTTACACTTTTGGGAGGTGTTGCTAGGTTACAAGTGCCATTGTCGGGAGGTGTCACTCAGTAGAATGCCTCTCATCAGATCATGTTGCTTGACTGGAACCACCTCATACCGTATATACGTATATATACTGTGTGTGTGTATATATATTGAAACAACATCGACAAAGCTTCCCAAAAGTGCTCCGAATAATAGAAGGTTAGAACATATAAGGTAACTTCAGCCCTTTTGAGTGGAGATTGTTTCCAAGGTCAATGATGAATTATCCAGCTCACTTTGTTATGATTGAATCTGCACACTGTACCACCATTGCTGCAACAAACATGAAAGGTCATGCTTACAGATGGAAAGCCTGTGACAGGTTTTTCACTCTTGTTATTTTCCCGATGCCAATACTTTGATGTTGTATCTCCCTCCACCACAGCTTCACTCCCCTTGTGACTAAAGCAAAGCTTAATATTGTCGATTTGCTCAACGTCCAAAGTAGATGTCACAAGGTCCTAGAGTCCACCAGTACATCACTGCAGCAAGGTGAGAAGTTAAATAAAGCAAAGACAATATTTGCAGGTGGTGTTCAGTTACTCCATAAGTGTCTCTAACGAGAAAAGCACTGCTTATTAAGATCAAAACAAGACTCTTCCTCCAGCAACATCCTCAGGCTACAGTTTACTTTTTTCCCCATCAGTGGTAAATATCAAAGGGACCACTGGCTTTGCTGTTTTTTTTACTACAATTATGCAACTTTCGAATACTTTCAGCCCTAACAGTTTTTACTTGCTTCCCTAGATGCTATTGTGAGATTCATCTCAAATTATTACTTACAAATGTTTTAATAGTTAAAATTATCGAGTCAGAATCCAACCATTCAACGTGTGTGAATATCAGAACTCACACACAAACACTCTCCCACCCATGAGGGCCCTTTTCATTTATTTTAATTTCATCATACATTTACTCCATTGCTCACCAGGATTTTTCTACTAACATTTGAATTCTCTCATCGATTGTAACATTATCTCAGCTCTGTGATAAAGAGTACAAATAGGGGAGACCGGGGTAAGTAGCACACTTTTTACTCTAGTGAGAATTGCTCATCACCTAAACATCTTTCAATAGCCATTCCTACATTAAATTGAAGCTTAAGGTGTTGGCTTGAAATGTGAACCCCTCACTTTTTCTAACTTATTGTAATAAAGAAGAAATGTACCATCAAAGACACTCTAACACATTTACTTTTTTGTAAGTAAATGACAACCGACCCCTTGATGGCGTTGGTTGTCACACACTATGGGGTTGTTTGTCACAATGGTATCTTTATGGGAAAATCTTAAAAAGAAGGCAAGAAAGTAGAACTAAATTTGAAAGTTTAATTTCATTGTCAAGTTGAAAAATAGGCCTACATAACTGTATGCATCTTAACACAAAATGAGCAAGGAATTAACAAAAAGGAAATCCATATTAAGACCAACCTACTGTATGTAACAACATAAAGAACAAAACAAATAGGTCTAACAATAATAGCCTACTCAACTAGGATACACACATTCACTATCTGAATTACAGTGATGGCAAATGTAGGGTCTGCTCACTCTAACTAAGCAGAGATTGTGTGCCCACTGGTTGCACATACAGTATCTCACAAAAGTGAGTACACCCCTAACATTTCTTCAAATATTTCATTATATCTTTCCATGCGACAACACTGAATAAATGACACTTTGATACAATGTCAAGTAGTCAGTGTACAGCTTGTATAACAGTGTAAATTTACTGTCCCCTCAAAATAACTCGACACACAGCCATTAATGTCTAAACTGTTGGCAACAAAAGTGAGTACACCCCTAAGAAAAAATGTCCAAATTGGGCCCAAAGTGTCAATATTTTGTTTTGCCATCATTATTTTCTATCACTGCCTTAACCCTCTTGGGCATGTAGTTCACTAGAGCTTCACAGGTTGCAACTGGAACCCTCTTCTACCCATTCATGACGACATCAAGGAGCTGGTGGATATTAGAGTCCTTGCGCTCCTCCATCTCCCGTTTGAGGATGCCCCAAAGATGCTCAATAGGGTTTAAGACTGGAGACATGCTTGGCCAGTCCATAACCTTTACCCTCAGCTTCTTTAGCAAGCCAGTGGTCGTTCGGAGGTGTGTTTGGGGTCGTTATCATGTTGCAGTACTGCCCTGCGGCCCAGTTTATGAAGGGAGGGGATCATGCTCTGCTTCAGTATGTCACAGTACATGTTAGAATTCAATGAACTGTAGATCCCCAGTGCTGGCAGCACTCATGCAGCCCCAGACCATGACACTCCAAACACCATGCTTGACTCTAGGCAAGACACACTTGTCTTTGTACTCCTCACCTGGTTGCCGCTCCACACTCTTAACACCATCTGAACCAAATAAATGTATTTTGGTCTCATCAGACCACAGGACATGGTTGCAGTAATCCATGTCTGTTAAGTAAGTAAGCCGTAGTCTGTTTGTCTTCAGCAAAACTTTTTGTGGGGTTTCTTGTGCATCATCTTTAGAATAGGCTTCCTTCTGGGATGACAGCCATGCAGACCAGTATGATGCAGAGTGCGGCGTATGATCTGAGCACTGACAGGTTGACCCCCCACCCCTTCAAGCCCTTCAGCAATGCTGGCAGCACTCATACGTCTATTTTCCAAAGCCAACCTCTGTGTACGACGCTGACCACGTGCACTCAACCTTCGTAAACTGGGCCGCAGGGTGGTATTGCAACATGATAACGACCCCAAACACACCTCCAAGATGACCAGTGGCTTGCTAAAAAAGCTGAGGGTAAAGGTTATGGCCTGGCCAAGCATGTCTCCAGACCTAAACCCTATTGAGCATCTTTGGGGCATCCTCAAACAGAAGGTGGAGGAGCGCAAGGTCTTTAATATCCACCAGCTCTGTGATGCTGTCATAAATGGGTGGAAGAGG
Source organism: Ammodytes marinus (assembly GCF_949987685.1). Taxonomy (NCBI): domain Eukaryota; kingdom Metazoa; phylum Chordata; class Actinopteri; order Uranoscopiformes; family Ammodytidae; genus Ammodytes; species Ammodytes marinus. Next base: position 30,896,554 of record NC_137230.1, read on the forward strand.
GTTCCAGTTGCAACCTGTGAAGCTCTAGTGAACTACATGCCCAAGAGGGTTAAGGCAGTGCTGGAAAATAATGGTGGCCACACAAAATATTTACACTTTGGGCCCGATTTGTAAATTTTTTCTAAGGGGTGTACTCACTTTTGTTGCCAGCAGTTTAGACATTAATGGCTGTGTGTCGAGTTATTTTGAGGGGACAGTAAATTTACACTGTTATACAAGCTGTACACTGACTACTTTACATTGTATCAAAGTGTCATTTCTTCAGTGTTGTCCCATGGAAAGATATAATGAAAAATGTGAAGAAATGTAAGGGGTGTACTCACTTTTGTGAGATACTGTACAACACTTCTCCCTTACCTCCCCGGAACGGGTGCTGAAGACCGTTTCCATACAAACCAAACACAAACTATCCTCTTCATCTGATGAAGATTCCTCCTCCTGTCTCTTTCTCTTCTGTTTCTTCTTCCCCAGCTGGGGTGGAGAGCACTGGGGTGCAGTAGCCTAGGTCTAGTTTGGGATGCACTGGGTCGTTTTGATTTTGTTGCCCTTTTTCTCTTTTGCATGCTAGCTGCCTTTCCTGCTCTATTCTCTCCTTCTCTGGGGTGTCAGTGAGGATACAGCTTGACATTTTCTTTTGTTATTGGGTTCCTTTCCTGGCTGCCCCCTTTGGATAACACCCCCCAAAAAATGTGACGACCAACCCCAACTGGAATTTATTGCTAGCATCAAGGCCAACAACCATCTGACAACTAATTACCTTGCTAAAAACAATCTAAACTATAGCTTATCCTTCACACTTTTTTAGGGTAACACGTGTTTTGTTATAAACCCATTGTGTAAAAGCCTAGAAAAAAAATACCTCAAAAATACCTCAAATGCAGCAGTCTAACTCCAAGGAAGACTATGTAGGTGACCTCTGATCCCTGTTGTGGATATTTACATACCAAAATTTAACAGACAGCGCCTTCTGGTTCCGAGATATAACGATTGTGACTACCTAATCGTGTGACAAATTACCCCGTTCTCCCCTACAAGTGGTAAACACACACTGAGAAACAATGTGTTTCAAAGCAATTGCAACTAAAGAAATATAATAGTACGCATTTTCCAAATGCAGAATACTGTTGTCTACTTTGTTGTGTGATTTCTAGTCATGAATTTATTTACTGTATCAATGGTGCATATGATTTTAGGGCACTTCAGGCAAGGCAATACCATTACAGCTCACTTATTAAATGTGCACTCATGACATGCATGGTGCTAAAATCTCTGGCTATATATCATATGCTATTTTAGAGCATATGAATAACTGCCTGTTTTTTTGCTGCTGTTATAATGCACACTATCCCGATGAACTATGTTGTGACATTTTCATATTAAAGTTAGGAGATGATCGGGATGCAGCAGGCTTAGCTGTATGGTCCTCCATTACCAGCATCAAAGGGCCTTATGAGGAATCATGAACATTTCAATGGAACGGAAGACTTGCATTTATTAGAGGATCATTTTTGTCATTCGTCCCAGCTAATTGGGAAGATGAAGCAATGCTATTGCTCTGGCAGAGTGCAACATACTTTGAATGTCTCATTAATGTCCAACAGAGAAAAAAACTGCAGGAAAGCGCAGGATGGTTCACAAGTGCAGGTTTTCGGAACTAACATAAAACCCTTTCAGGACAGAAAGTTGATTTTGATTAGATATTGGAAGTCTGTGACGCAGCTATACACTACAGTGTTAAGGTGTCTTCTAAACCCATTACAGACTGGAACACACAACATATTCACTTTACTGGCAGTTAGAGCAGACAGAGCCCACAGCACGTTTTTAGATAATATATAAAAACTTATTTTGGCTTTTTGACTTGAGTCATCATCCTGAGCTGAACAATCTTGGTGAATGAAGTGTGGTCTACTGGAGAAGAGTTGTGTCATGTATTTTAGCTCATACTGGTTTAGACTCCACTGCTGTGTGTTTGCATGTTAAACACATTTAGTTACCTGTTCTCAGAAGAAAACACTGACATAAGGACAGTGACAATGATGTGCATTATGTGCAACCATAATAATTGAGAATCAAACTGCAAACTGGATGTTTGAATCTTCATGTTACGTCATTATTTTAGCTCAGTACGAATTAGAATGAAAAGGAAGGAGCTTTTTAGCAGCCATTTTAAAAATTGCAGGATTCTTCCAGCCCTTTGTGTTGAAGTGTGTCAAAGAAGACCATTACAAACACTGCATTGGTTGCCATGGTTGTGTTGCTAAGGCCTTTACTTGTCCTATTGGTTCCTAGAAACCAAGAAACTTGTTTTTACCCAAGTGCATTAAATTTGACAGCTCTGATCACGTAATTAATCATAATCATCACAGGAAATGTTTCGGTTTTTTAGGGTAAGATGGAAAGCAGAAAATATTAAGTGCCGGAAAATAACATGTATTACTTTTTACCACGGCAAAATGTAATTTGGTGGGTGAGTCATGCGTCCTCTCTCACTGGATTGTCCTTTTTGGGCAACTTTAACATATTAATAATAACAGTAAAACATTGTCTGGTGCAAGAAGCAGTGAACAGCTTTGTAATAAAAAAAATGTCATGATGAATTGTTTTTACTGCAACTTGAAATGGCAACATTTGAGAAACTGCTCTTTCTCAAACGGCAGGCAACCCCGTTTAGCTAGATGCAGTCTGACAAATGTAAATTCATATGCTGATGGCTTGTCAGCTACAGGGCTTGAAGACAGGCCTATTTCATTTATGTAAAGGAGTGTGTGGGCATACAGTACAGTCCGCTCCTCCTCTGCGGTTATATTGTAGATTTTGAGGCCGAGGAAGAATAAGCAAGAAAAAGATGTGACAGCACCAGCCAGGAAGGAAGTGCTTGTTTGACTAGTGTATGATTTAAACGTTTCACTGTCGACAAGAGACACAATTTGTCAATGACGCAACAAAAAAATTAAAGTTTCCACATGCCAGCCGTGCAAGATTGGAGCAATTATTTTATGGTCTCAACCTTTGCTGACACAGGCTCATGTGAAAAAAAACTGCCTTATAAAATCATCTCTCGCAGCATCTCACAGCTGAATCAGCAGAGAAAATCAGTCATTCTTCTCAGATGTGGAAATTTCTCATGTCCCTGTGCCTCCTACAGCCTGATGAACCTAAAGTTATTCAGGGCTGTATCCCCCAGAACTGGAGGATGACTTTTTCCGATGAAAACGTCATAATTCAGGTGAATTTTTCATTAAAGCGCAGATAGATTTAATACTCCACTGTGCCCCTGTGCTTATTAAATCAGGTCAGTTTTAGATAATGGATCTTTAAAATTCTACAAGCAGCTCTAGTAATCCTTTACCGTGCTGCTCCCTCACACCATATTTATTACATTATGATTCAAGTTTTGCCGAAAGGGGGAGCGAGAGAAAGAGCGTGTGAAAGAGATTTCCGATAGATAACGTGGTTGTAATATTAACTAAGTGCCACGTAGCCTAAAAATAAGAGCAGCAGGTGCTAGGAACGCTGACTATTTCAAAAAGCAACAGAGAGTGATGATTAAGGAACGAATAGAGATAGTTCACACGGTCAATAGCTCCTCACTGGGGTGAAGAGGAATGCAAGGTACCTGCACTGAAGTCAACTTTTTCCTGTTAGGTCCAAGGGAAGTTGTTAAATCTCTAGCTGTCACATTTGATGTCAGTATTGATTTATGAGGATGGCACACTGAAAAAACTGGCAGCTTCAAGGGATCTCACTGTTTAGCTATGCAAAGCTTGCTTTTAATCCCACGGCAGGTTTAGGCACTGCCTGCTTTGTGTGCAGTCCTGGCCCCGCACAGCGGCGTAGCATAATGTGTAATGATTGCAATATTGAACTATACATGACTAGAAATAACAAGAAAGAAAGTTTCTTGACTAAAATAAACCTCTCTGGGTTGCATTTTCCCACGCCGAGGGGGAATGAAATACGTTTCAGTAAAAAACAAATCATGAGCATATTTGTTGTTCAAATTAGTTGCTTCTGAGGGAGCATTTCGGGGCCTCAGCTAAATGCACAATAAATAAAGGTGGAAGCTGCAAGCCACAATTGGACAGGCCAGAGATAATACGTACTTCAGGGGGGGAAATATATTTGGCAGTGCGCCAGAATGAGACCTCATGTGGAAATAAGAAAATAAAATGAAGCGGTGAATTTGACTGGAACCGATTTTCAAGGTCATTTCCCCCTTCATCCCTCCATCACACACCATTGTCCCGAACTCCAACTCATCTCTGTAAATGGCCACAAGCTATTTTTTTCGCTCTGATATGGCTTCCAATTTTTCATCTGCCTTGCATGGTCTTATCGCAGATTTAGCATCTGCCTTCAATGTTGGTTTACCTCCGCTCCGCCTGTCATTCTAAACTTTAGGCCTCCGAGTGAAAAAGCTCAATCATTAGGGAGATGGGCCCAGAGGCCGATTTTATGTGCAGCAGTGTGTGCAATGTAAACACCCACTTTTACCCAGCGGCTTGATTTTACCTTCAAAAAAAGAAAATACTTGTCTCTTGTTTTCAATGTCACCAGATGAGGCCTCCACATATGAAAACTTGCCTCTATGAACAGACCAATTTACCCTCTATGTTTCATGACAGCCTTGTGTGCTCAGATGGACATGTTGGCAGCAATATGGGTACCCCTGCTGGGTTAATGGTGACTCTCAGCCCTTACTGTTTATCATATATTTAGAAACACTCTCGTCGAGCAATCTTGTTGCTACTTTTCTGTTTCCAAGAATCCATTTCTGCTCTGTGTGACAGTCTGTGAAAGTTAGTTACTTGAGCATCACATTAATATCCTTGAAAGTGAATAGTGTACCTTCAGGAAGAGTTTGAAAGGTAATTTTGAAAATGAAAAGAACACTCAGTTGACAGTTTATTAGTTACATCTGTGGAAGAGATGTTGATTCAACCTTATGGTAATGTAGAAAGATGTGTTTGCATTGCTTTTACATTTTGCTGTTTTACTGACAAGTGTTTCCAGTATTTCATCCATCCTTATTGATATAAAAAAATGGTTTGCAGACTATTAGAAACACATCCAAATCTTCAGCACCATTAACCACAGCCTCCAAAATGAACATAAAGACTGGATCAACACCCTGTTAAAACAGCTTGAACAAACACTGCACATTATAGCCACCTCAAGCAAGCAAGTAGTGCAATTTTTTTTTAAATGCACATAAAAGCAGGGTGATGGAGTCCCTGCTATTCTCATAATTTGATCACAGTGTAAATAACCGAATCACCAGCGCTTTTTCTCTTTGCAGTGCCAAAAATCTATACACCACGGATTGTTGTAGAGCGCTCTCAGCAGCAGTATTGTAAAGTGTATCTGAATACTGTACTGGTTACTAACCTCACAGAGGAGAAGTGACCAGTGTTTTTTTCTGATCTCAACAGGGACGAAAACCACATCATACTACAGTATGCCCAAAAATGGTAAAGTTTGTGATTTAATTTATCAGTCTGCAGTTACCAAAGTGCAGACAGTATGCTTGACAATATATCAATTATAAATAGACCATAACAAAAAAATGCAGAAAAAACAACAACTCGTAAGTGCAAAAGAGCAACTCTCAACACAGTGAGAACACATTGAAATAAGCTGCAACTCTCAGACAAACATGGTTGGAACAACAGCAGCCTGGCAGTAGATAAAAAAGCAAAGACAGGTATACGATCACAAATCAATACAAACTAAAAAGTAAAGAGGAATCAGACATCACCTCAGAGGACATAGCTTTTTCACCATCACTGCTGCCTGCATCTAGTAGTGCTGCTTCGACTGTAGGCTCAGCAAAACAGTAAGTGCAGGTTAAACAAACTTAAACACAAAATCATTACTTCAGTTAATTCAACCTTGGTCCACAGCTGTTGGTCTCCGTATTCTCTAACAGAAACCTTGCTGTGTGCCCTGCAGTGCTGGATGAGGGATGAACCAGTCAATATCAAATTGATGACTGAAAGTATGGTTGTGTAATAATTCTGCAACCTGTCTCTTATCCACAGAGCTTTGGCATGAAGTCCAACCTGTAATATAGTGCTGTAAAATTCAAATAAATGCTCCTACATGAAAGGTGACAAAAATACACTTTGTCATTGCTAAAGGTTATATCAGGACATGCCATGGAAAATGTATGGGTTATAACTGAGGGAAGAGGACCATTGTGTGGGTGGTAGAGGGTCACATGCATTTTCCAGCAAGGAAGTCAAAATCATTGTCACATTACATAGTCAACTAAATACATTTTGACCAAATTACCTAATATTGGAGAGAGACTTGAAGCAATGGTGGCAATGCCGTCTTTAGTAGCTTATTGTCCTTGCAGGCCACCATAGCTTCTGTAAATTCTCACAACAACTGGAGAGGTAGAGACGGAGCGTTACATTTTAAAACCTTGACCACTATATGATGCCAAAATACTCCGTTTTAACGACTGCAATTGTAATGTTGACACAATTGGACAAAAACAATAATAGGAGAATGTCAGAATTTGCATGAAGCTTCAAAGCGCAAATATTCAAAATGTATTTGATATAGATTGATTTGTTTGAGAATTAAATACTTATTAGTTTTTAAATGTACTTCATTACTGTATGTGTTTTCAACCTGTTTTACCTCATCAACAAGTCAAAAACTGCATTTCCAATTCATGCAATTTGTAGTATACAATTATACTTAAGAATATTCATAACCACATAATGTCTGGTCTCATAGGACATGTGTAATTATTTGCTATGATGCGCAGCCATTTTTCGTGCATAGATAAATAAATAAAACTCTGTAGCTACACACCAGGGGGGCTGCAGATACCAGAACTGTCTTCCTTGACTTGTCAACAAGATATTTGGTTACAACTCACGTCCTTCTGTCCCTCCAGGAGGTCCATGCAACTCACCCAAGACAGCCCAATTTAAATTGATGTAAGCGGAGCCTGTTCCTGTTCTGACATGGCCACAATCTATTTTACACCAATTATAAAACCTTGTAAAGAATGCATCGGCAAGTGTGAGCAAGATGGGCAGGTATGCTCAAGTCACAATGAATTGTCCTTATTTTAAAGGCAAGGCATTTTTTTTAATCTCTCTCGCTGTGGGATGTATTTGCTGTAAATAGAGGATATTTTGGCCAGGGCAACGTAAAATAATTGGCCAAATGTGTGAACTAATTGTATATCAGTTAGGCCTTTCACCCACAGTCTCAGCGTTGTGTGCCAATGTGGCAAGTGTTTCCAAATAGGACAATAAGGGTGTAGAGGCTAGGGTGTGGTGGCTGTGCATGGAGTGCAGAAAACTGGAGTAAGCATCCTGTAATAGGCCTGAAATAAATGTTTGCCTTTTTTAAGACTGCAAGCACAATCTTCCTTAACCTTAACCAATCCTTTACTGTAGATTGTTTGCCATGAAAACTTTTCTTTGCCATGCATGCACAGACATTGTTGACTAGAGATCATCACTTTATTATACAGTATATTAAAGAAAACCTGTCTTCTAATCCAGGGTTATGCAAATCACTCCATAATGAGCTTTAAGCTGGTTATAAGGTTGGTCAGGGGAACTAAAGTTATTTGAAGGCAAGAATTTTAAGAAATCCATATTTTTTATTGTTGCTAATTCAAACCCATAGATATGCCGCAAGGTTAAAAAGTAAAACATTAATTTATTTCTAAAACATTCCTCTTTGGGGCTCAATCAATTCTATAATTGCAAGATTGGAACCGGCTGTCACTCCTAAATTTATAGAAAATGGCTTTTAACCTTCATCATACCGACCTTGGTAATTTTGAACATCTTTTCATAGCTCAGAGGTGTTTTATTCTTTCATTCCACTTTTTCCTGACTTTGTCAATCGATTTGTTTCTCATGACTAAATATTATTTTCTACTGGCAATTTCTGCTTATTATAAATACAAATGTATTGGGCTCATTTTGACCCCAATTCCGCCTCAATAAATATAACTATTTATCTTTGCCATGGTTTCTAATTTAGAATATCACACACATCATCAGAGAGAGCATGGGAGCTCTCTCAATCAATTTGAAGTTGACAGCCAGCAGAGTAACTCTAAAACACTTATATTTCCGTAAAATACTGATATTCCCCTAAAACCAATATTTTCACATTTTGCGTTGATCATATCAACTTTAACTCTCCTAAAATAATTGTGGCATAGAGGTCTTTAACACTTGTAGTCGTTAAGAGTTATGTTTATTGCGAATGGGTGTCCATTGTTCTTGTATGTAAACATTTTCATGCTACTACTTTCATGTTAGTAATGCACAAATTGGCTTTGTTAACAGGTTTATGAAGATGGATGCTTTTAAATAACAGACTGGAGCTTTAAAATCAAATGCATAGTATATCATGGGACATAAGCTGAAAGTGTTATTTTAGTAATTGGGACTTTAAAAATATAAAAGCACGATAACATAATCTGTGGATGCTCTACACACTTATTACACATCTTTCTTTTGTTGTTTTCATGTTGATCTCTGTTAACCACATTGGATGCAGTGGTTGCTATGGAAATAAAGAATCTTCTATCTTGGAGAAAGCGTGCGGAATCCAGCCGGAAAAGGCTCTGTCTTGACAGCTGTGTACCAGCAGCTGGGTTAGCAAAGAACACAAAGATACAGATTTAGAATGGAGAGCCTGCCTTTCTGCTACTCTGGCGTGAAAAAAATGTGCACAGGAAATGTTGTCTTCTCTGGTCCTCTGAGGCAAACAACGGGGAGGAGAATACAACCTTTGTCAAAGGCCAGCAGCTGCTGAGACACAGCAAACTGGAAATGACCAAAAATGGCCCCGGAACACATTTCACAGGGGCAAAAATAGCCGCTGGTAAAAAAAAGTAAATTTCCCACCCTGATACGCACACACATTCATACACCGACAGCAGCAGCCACCAGGCAGGGTGAGAGCTAACTATCAGGAGCAATTTTGCGGTTCTGTGTCCAGGTTCACTTTAACAAGTGTGTTTAAGTTTGTATATATATATATTAAATGTTGACACATATACAGTACCATGGGTTTTTTTGTTTCTTGTGTACATATTATATTATTTCTAATGTATTTGTTCATTTCCAGATATTCCAAATATTTTACTTGAGAGTTTCACTCATTAATACTCCACTGAATAAATGTGAAGTATGGCCTAGTGAGATAACACATAATTAAAGCTGATTGAAAAGTTCAGTTAGAGGAGCTCTCACATAAATGTAAACATAATGTCCACGGTTTATATATGCTGTATTAAGGAAACATTTTCTTAGTCAAAATGGCCATTAGCAGGACTTACTGTATTTCAGTCTCTTTTTATATAGTTGTGTTTAAACTGTTGCACTGTCCTGAGGGTGCTGCACAAATGATTTAAGTCATCAGTTTATTATACAGTAGGTCTGAAGCTCTTACTGTACTTGGTTCTATAAATGTGTTACATGCCAAACTTAAGGTTAATTGCTAACTTATTATGCTGATTGTCAGTATGTGGTTTTATCGACCTGAGCTGCATGCAGTTCATTGACAATGGAAGTGGTGTACGATACATACTGTGTGTTTGCCCTTGCTGTCACCTGCACATCAGACAGTTCGGAGTAATTTTTTGCAGCTAACCTGTAGCTAATTTTCAGAAAATCTAAGTCTATTTGTAATTGACGTTATAGAACAGGGATGGAAAGTCTGACCTTTGACGTAAAACGTGTGGTAACAGAGCCTATCTCATACATATGAATGTGAAGTGTGAAGTCTATTCAATATACAGATTATACTTGAGGCAAATAGGTTGCAGTTACATACAGTATACCCCTTTCATTTATGTTTGAAATACAGTACCTGAAATAAAAAGAAAACTTTTCTTTTATGCATGTAATGTAGGACATTACTGTTTGAGCATTCCTGGAAACCGTATCATACAGATTGTTAGATGTTATGGAAGCCTATACTACACATACGGTACTTTATCATATGTTGCATATCGGGTTTACTTTCTTCAATAAGATAACATTAGGAATTTCAAATATGACTTAACTTTTATTCATTTGCTTCCTTGTTTGTTTATGTATCATTTATTTATTTTTAATGAGTACGCCTCAAAGCTGCACTATTCAATCTTTTCATATCAACAAGAGATCCATTTACTTTGTGTCATGTAGAATTACTCTGATCATTGTATTATCTCTATCTATTAACTCAGCAGCAACTTGGTATTTTTCAGCTGCTTTCAGACCAGAACTTTTACTGTTTTGTTTCACCCTCAGATCATCCATCAGGGTCATTTCTAACTGCAGCTGCTCTCAGTGAAACAACTCTGATAAATCCACTTTACACTGTGCCCCTGCCCAGCACCGCACAACTGACAGACAAATTTAGCAACTAGCTAGTGGACATGGAGGAGCACTTAGCAGCAAGAGAGAGACAGATTTCCCTCAGGACCTGAGACCAGATCAGAGCTAAAAGGATATTAATCATATCATATAAATCAGGTGGTCACAAACATGCCTCCAATGAATTCTAGGGTTGATCTGTTTCTGATGTCAAATAAGGTGGAGTCAACGATTCTGGAGAACATACAACAAGGGTTGTACTGAATCACTGACACCACCGTTACCGATGCTTTGAGAAAAACAAAATATGAGAAGATGTTATTTGGGGAAAAGTAATATGTATTGAGAGAAACTAGGAAAGACTGACTGCTAACAAAGTAATAAACTGTATTAATAGCAAACCGATTTTGGAATATATAAAGAAAGCCTTCTTTAGTTTTCTACCCGGCTGAAAGCTTTTACACAGTGATTCTTTATTATTATAGCCTTGTTCATCAGTCGTTCTGTTGAGTATCACAACCAACCAGGCTTTAATTTAGTTCAGCCTAGAGGCATGTAATTAAATTGCCATAAGCGGTAATGAGTTGCATTGTAATGTAGCATGTAATCACATCCTCTCTCAAGGCAAAATCGCTCTGGTGTTTGCCTGCGCGCCTAGATATACCTGTTTTTAAGTATTTTTCTCACCAAAATAGATTCAGCCTCTTCAGTCCCCACTTTGAAGTCCTTCAAAGACATTTCTTTCCCCCTCTATCCTTGCAGAGACACAAATTTAGTGGGAGGAAAGAGTAGAAAACAAGGTTTGATTGCTTTGATGACAGCGAGAGAAAGAGGAAAAAGGGAATATCATCCTCTGCATTGCAGGCCCAGAATAAGCTGGAGTGTCCTCGGTGCACTGGGCTGTGGCAGATTTTAATCAGCTCCTCGTCTCAGCCACAGCGTGATGCGCACCGCGGGAACAGTGGGACCTACACACACACACACCACTGATACACAGGATCTATTCAATGGCACTCAAAGAGGCTAATAATACAGGACATCAATTATCAACACAAGCATGGTGTGAACACTGATTTTGTACTGTGTGGCAAACGCAAACCACAAGAACACCTCAATGGAGGTGTGTATTTACTACCACTGGTGCAGGTTGATTGTCTTAAAGTAAATCATTTTAGTGGCTGGTCGATCCAGGAGCTGTAATATTGTTTATCACATGCTTTATCTTTGAAATTTCAGCTCTAAGTGCCCTGGATACAGCATGGTGATTTTCAAAATAAAACCGTCAAACACTAATTACCTGACACTGCTCAGGAAGATTGCCTACTGTTGGGGATATGCGGCAACGCTATGGGCCATCATGTTTATCTGGTAGTGTCAGCAGTTGCTGCAGTGGCTGCTTTAGTAAACAGCTCAGAGTTGTCTTTGCGGACCGTTCCCACACAACACAAGCTTTGAGCATTCAAATGATAAATAGGATGGCTGCTGCGTGTCTAATACAGTTCATCTGGGGAATATCGGTGAAGGAATCACAAAGACTCTTTGGCCACAATCATGGTTAGAGTTGCACTGATCGGTTATTGGGAATTATGGCTCCAAAGAAAAAAGTAACATTTCTGTCGCAGGTTTTGCCTCTGGCTTGGAAAGGTATCAGAAAAAAAATAGCTATACCTTACCGTCACCTTGGAAATATGTCTTGTAGGGAATCGGAAAGGTTTAGCAGATTAAACAATGTTTATTTATTTAAAGCAGTGGGGATTAGCAAATTTGGCACAGGAAAAACTGTACAACCAAACAGACGCGAAGGTATGATTATTATAATTATTGCCTTATGAAGTTGATTTTTTCTAACTTATTCCTTAGTCCCCTTTAACGCAGAGACATTACTTTTCTTTAAGAGGTGTTTTTCTGACTCGTTTTTAGGTACCTTTTGATAGTACAGAGTTGAAATGGGGAGACAGAGAGAGAGGGGGGATGACATGCAGTAAAGGTCCAACGAAGGCCAGAGCCAATATGGTACGTGCTCTATCCATTACGCCACCAGTCTCTTGTCTGCCATTTGGAAGTATATGTACATAATTGGGTTTACAATAGCTTTTTCTGTGTGGAGATTGAAGCCTGTGGGTCTGTTACTCCATCATGTTTAACAGTGAAAATTGACTTCACTAATCATTTCATTTAATTGGAGCAGCCACCATCAGTGGGTTTGCTCTCGGAGGCAAAGAAAGTTCATACCATGGCTTCACACAGTTCAAGCCGTGGATCGGCTGCAAACTGTCGTTGCAGTACTGACCTTTGAGTCCTTGTATAGGGAATTATTCTTATAGCATGCACATAGGTGTATGTTCAAAAGTGATAATTTAGTGTCTGAAGCTCAGACTGAACCATCATCACATATTTTAAACCGAAGAAACCCCAAAGAGGCTAAAAACTCTTTGGAGTTTCATTTTCTTTCAAACAGCATCCCATTTCACATAACACATGCAACCTTTGTTCAAATGCTATTGCTGATCATTGGCATGACCTATATTTAAAGTTCCACATCACAGCAAATTGAAAGTAAGACAAATGTGTGTGGTTGTCAGAAAAATGTGAAGGCGGAAAGTGACAAACCCTAACGTGAATATAACTTTCCATGGCCTACTTATGTACAGGATAGTTTGATGTTGTGAAGTTTATGATCAAAAGGTTGTTGTCGCTCAAGTGTCACTAATATTCATTATTATTGTGTTCTTGACAGGGTTTTCGCAGAGTTGCATTGTAAAGAAAATCCATCTAATCTTCATTGCCTCTGTAATAATAATGTCTGTTTCAAAAAGACTGACATGTTTCATTCCCAAAAATAGCAAACATCAAAACAGAGATGCTGTGAGTCTTCTCCCAGAAGGATTTCGCTCAGACAGCATCTTGTGCCTGGACCGATAATGGGGATGAGTCGAGGACAACAAGCCTCTTTGCATGAGGCTCTGTGTTGTTGTGATTTCCTCAGCGAAAGCTCTTGTGTGGAGCACAATTTATTCTTTTAATGACTGAACTCCATGGCTGCATTGCTCTGGTGTGAAAGCAGACAACCTGGATGATAATGGCGATAATGAAGTGGGAGTGCGCTCAGCGACTCAGGGCTCGGCACCACACACTTCATTGCAGCAGTCTGGCATATGGCGTGAGATTTCCAAGCCTCCTAAACATTTGTTGACCTTGATTTGAGCCTGCCTGCCTCCCATACATAATTAGTACCTGATCATTTCTGTATTCCTCCCCGACCGTGCTAAGTGAGGTGCCAAGTGAGAAGTAGCAAGTGCTTTTCCAGCCATCCCCACGGTAACAGCAGGCTGATGAGTGGTTGGGGGGAGGGTGTGTAGTCAACAGCGGTATTGCTGACCAGCTGGCCAGTGGCTGTCCCGTTGGCTCACTTGTCTGATCGATAGCTAATTCCCTTAAATAATCAACGGGCCTCTTTGCAATGGGATTGTGGTGGTGGGAGGTGTGATAATTGATTACTTTTGCTCTACATTTTCCCCAGTGAGTTCACTCTGAACGATACTCCGTCGCATTTTTCATTGAGCTGTTCACGAGATGCTGAGGTATGCGCCTTCCGTGCATCACATTTGGTTAGGGCTAATGTGAAGATACAATTCTCCTTTGCTAGGCCATTTAGTGTGCTGCAAATCTTGCCAGGCCCAACCCTCGTCCTGTCTAATTGAAACCCCTTAGTTATTATTTATGACATTATACTCTTATACATATGGTAAAGGAGTCACATGTCCCCATTATAGTTTCCATAAAGAATCAGAATCATGTTTGGTCACACAAATATCCTACGGAAGGAATATATTAAAGGACTTTGATAGCCTTCCTTGGAAGATAGATTGTAATCAAACAATTAAGTATGGAAGATGACATTCTAAAACCAATTGAAATCCATGAAAGATTTTTTTTTAAAGACACTGAACCAATATAGCACTGTGAACCCATTCAGCCTAAAATGAAAATCAAGGCCCCACTTCAGAAATACCCCTTAGTATAAATGATGTTTGTGTTTATTTTGCAGAGATTAGCAAATGGTGCTTCAAGTAAAGTTTGTTAAGATGGTGAAAAACAAACTTTGTACGGTTGCTCAGATGAGGGAGTCGGCTGTGCTGCCGAGGAGAAAAGCCAAGATGAAGAGGACCAGGGGCGAAGTTTTTGCCTGCCTTGCAGTTCCCATGCCTCAGATCTTCCGTGTGTCAGCCTGTTTGAGTGTATGTTTTATGTTTCTGTGTGTGCGTGTGTGTCTGTGTGTGTGTGTGTGTGTGTGTGCGTGCGTGCGCACCTACATCCATGCTAGGAGGCCAGGAATATAGGGGGAAGCAGAAAATTTACATTTTACCGTAGTCTTCAAGAAGCCTTTTGACTGGCATAACCATCTGTTTTATCATTTATTCTGTTGCTTGTTTATCTGCCAAAACCACAAACATTGTCAGAGGGATGATATAAAAGAACAAAAGTACAGAGCCAGCAGCAAGTCAACACAGTTGACAACAACAAACTCCTGTTTGGACTCATACTGATTCATGTTAAGGTTTCAACTGGTTGGCTTGGACAGAGTTTCAGTAGTGGGGGATACCTACAGGCCTTTGATATGTATTCAGAGTCAGTGGTGGGTGTAATTAGCACTGGTTTATCAATTAGTAGTGTTTTCTGTAATATTGTTTAGCTTGTAGCCTCATTCATGCATTTATTCACAAGGAACTTGTTGGCAGAACCATCTCACCTAAAGGTAAATTTAGTAGCTGATATTCAGTTTTTAATGTTATTAAATGTCATTCTTTATTGCATTAGATAGATACAGTGTATCTACCATGGATGGATGGATGGATAGATAGATAGATAGATAGATAGATAGATAGATAGATAGATAGATAGATAGATAGATAGATAGATAGATAGATAGATAGATAGATAGATAGATAGATAGATAGATGGATAGATAAAGTGGTATGGTGTGTGTGTGTGTGTGTGTGTGTGTGTGTGTGTGTGTGTGTGTGTGTGTGTGTGTGTGTGTGTGTGTGTGTGTGTGTGTGTGTGTGTGTGTGTGTGTGTGTGTGTCTGTAGGTTTTGATTGACTCTCACTGTAGAATTACTTTCAGCCACTAATTAGGCCGCTTTGCAGGATTTGAGGTGAGGCTGGATGTTTTACCGCTATTTAAATACGCTTCCTGCTGCTGTCAACCCTTAAAATCCATCCAATTTAATCTTTAGTTAATTCAGTTGGCTTTGCGTAATTATCATTTGACTTGCGGATTTTCTGACTCATGCTGACTCCATATTCTGTAACATTTTATACGCTTATTTGTCTCTGCTGCAAAGTGAAGGTACAGGAAACTGGTTTTCAATGACTACAGCATCAAGCACTCCTGTCATTAACTTATTATTATTAAAAGTACAGGGCCATGGCGAGAGCATTTTTGGTTTGGGTTGAATCCAATTGCCTTTGCCCCAGCCACCACCCTGACTAGACTGTGCTGTTTTCATGTCCGACTACTTCCTGTTTCCTCCAATCTCCCTCACATAATCCTCCACACACAGCCTTTTGACTTCTTCAAGATTGTTTTCGGTAGTGGGCTCGCAGTAACACTGATATTTTCGCTGAGGAAAATCCAAGCAATAATGAAATGAAAATGTTTTACCCACAGTTAAAACAACTGTCTTCAAAACACATTAATTATGCTGCACAAGCTGTTCACAGGAACTTGATTGACAATAATCTGCCTTTTTTTTCTCAGAGCTGGAAACAGACAGCTCTGTTAAATAGCAAAGAAGAAGACAGTAGGGGAACAACCGAAGCTAACTGGTGGTTTTCATTTGCTGCACAGTCTAGTATTAAAGCATTGCTTGGTTAAACCTTGATTAACTGACATTCTTAGACACTTGAGGGCATTGGGAACAAAGTGTAAACACAACACTAACACATAATCACCATTTAAGTTGAAAGGGTGGAGGAAACATCGGCATATGCACAAATCCCGAAAGTATCAAGCAACATTTATTATGGTGTCATGGTAAATGGATGTCCAATATTCACTTACCTAAGTAACCTTTAGCCTAATCCTTATGGAACAGTCTGGCTTGTCAGCTGCTAATTGATTCACTATTTTCGCTAGCTAGTCTCTCACTTTGTTTGATGCTGAGCAGGTAGCAAACTGTGGGTTCTGAGAACCTAATCACTGAAAACAGCTGACTGCTGCTGCGAACCAAACCAGTAACGTGGCGGGAATAATCATATTCGGCTAACTGTGTCTGCAACCTGCCACTATTACTCTGTTGATACGCTTGTGCCAATTCTATTTTCCATCTCCAATCCTCCTCCTTATGTGCTATGTTTTGGAATTGTTGAATCAAATGTTTAGATTTTCGACATATGGCATTTTGAGAAATATGCTTATTCATTGTCTTTCCAATGGTCAAACAAGTAGTTGGTGAGACAAGTTCTCCAGCAAGCGTTTGAGCACATTGTCTCAAACCTGTTTCACCTCACCTTTGAATCAATGAAAAAATTCCATTGTGAGATGATGTGGTCCAACCTGTTCATAAAGTAGGTAAAACTAAAGTAATTATCCTGGTTCCCACAGAGCAAAATGAAGACTGTTATTATCTCTTTGTACGCTTGATTCATTAATAACGTTTGATGAAAAGCATTGAATCATTATCTTTGGCTGCTAGGCTTTATTATGGGGCCTTACAGCTTTACACTGGATTGAAAGCACACTTATCGCTGTCGCTTTCAAGCAAGAATTGGCTGGTGATCTCTCCCCATCACCCTTTTCTCTCTCTCACTCTCTCTCTCACTCTCTCTATCCCTCTCTCCTTGTAGAACAGGTATTTATGTAGTTGTATTATCCAGGACTTATTTGTTCCCATTAAATGTGTGCCTTAAGTACATGCATAGTTGGATGAAAAGGCTTCGGAAAATACTTTGCCTTCCACACAGAGAGCCTAAAGTAAGATTCCTTTTTAAATTGCTTTTTTGTAATATTATTGTTCTGTTTTACACTACCTCTTTAATTTCCTTTTTTTCGCTTTTTGTCTTAGCTCTCTTATCCCAGTTATTCTTGTTCAAAGTTAAACTAAGGGTCGGGGATATTTAACACTTTCTGCAGGCAATTAAAATAACTGAAATCCTGTCTTTATTTGTTGGCTCTTCTTGTGGCAACCTTGAAGGAGGCGTGGACTGCACAGTGCCATTAGTGGTTGTGAAAGTTGATAGACTTGACTTTTAATAGTAGCGGTGTTAGTAGTAAATCAAAAATAACACTGGTGTTTCAGTTGGAAACACAAACTTAGAGCAACAGAGTAGTGAATATGACATTTCTCAGTTACTGTATTTAAGTAAAACAGATGGAGATACACATCGAACTTAATTGACAATATGAGCTTTTATAGTAGGCTACAGGTAAACCACTCTGCCATCTATCTTTCTTTTTTACATTCAGTATGTTAGTTATTACTTTTGACACAGCCAGTATTTTAATCCTTATCTTTCTGGAAAAATGTAGTGTATTAGTTGTCTACGCTTGTTCAATGTCAGTCCATCAAACTATTCTTTACCTGGCAAAAAAATATTATTATTAACCTGTCAACTGTGTACTGTGTGTTCTCTCATAATATATGGTGCTTTGAATGCCATTGCCGTGTTCATCAACTTGACAGGTGCCTATAGTTTGCATAGCTGAAGAACCTCTGCTGCTC
Source organism: Ammodytes marinus (assembly GCF_949987685.1). Taxonomy (NCBI): domain Eukaryota; kingdom Metazoa; phylum Chordata; class Actinopteri; order Uranoscopiformes; family Ammodytidae; genus Ammodytes; species Ammodytes marinus. The sequence goes on from NC_137230.1 coordinate 30,914,637, forward strand.
ATTTTACATAGGGCTCCTCTGTATTCACTGTCTCTATATGCAAATATAAGTCTCATGTGCATATTTGAGAACCTTTCGTATTTGTATATCTTTCCCGTAATGGCTCAGTCTGAATAGAACGCTGACCTTTCAGATCCACCCCAGTGACCCAACAGACGCAGCAACCAGTGTGGAAAGATCCCTGACAGACAATACTCTGTCACACACATGGGTAATGTACACACTGCCTGTGTAATCAGACAGTGACATAGTGTGAATATTAACCTGCTGTTTGGCCTCATTTCTCTCTGTCTGTCATATCCTATTGACTTAGCTTTTAAATACACTCCAGGAATATGTTAATTGTCACATCAGTCTGAACCGCAAGGGTACTTTTAAAGTGCAAACATAAAATAAATAAACTGTGTGTTGGTAATGGAGCTAAACTTAGTTTGCCCAATGAAGACAGAATGCAGTCCCAATTTCCCTCTAAATAACTCAGAAATAGGGCAACAGAAATTCTGACTTTAACTTAAGGTTAATTAATGTCTCTGTTTCATTTTGTATTTTATAGTATTCAACCTTTAATCAATTTAATAAATAGAAAAAAGTAATCTCATTTTTATCTCGCTGGCAACCGGCACACCATTTCAAGATTCCTACATTTAGCTAGCTAGAAAGCTGCTGTCTAACAAACGAAGCAGTAGGCAGCATAAGATCCAGCTAACTGGTTAAACTAAAAGCTACCTAAAAGTTTGAGGTAAATATGTGAACACTGTGAAATTGTTTCAGGTTTGAATATAATCTTATTTGGAGATATGACATTCACAAGGCATCAATATTTTTCCGAGTGTGCCAGGCCCTGTAGCTGCTCAGATGTTGTGAATCTGCTGTCACACTGGAGTTCAAGCTGTTCCTCCTTTCACCAGGAAATTGTCTCCGTGGATTAGTCGAGCAGGTTCAGCAACAGAAGCCAAAGCAGCAGCTGCACATAAGCTTCCATATGCCACCATTCCTCACAGTAATTAACCAAACATTTGAGGTCTACTTTTCTCCAAATACTAATATGCTTTTTTTTCCATCATATATTTCTCATTAAGTTAAATGTGGCCCATCAATGTGAAGAAGAATAACCAACCGAAACACATTCCTTTGATCTTGAGCCATGTCAGAGACTATTTTCCTTCATAAAATATCATTAGGCACCATCAATGCAAAAGCTGAAATTTTAATTATTCGATCTTGTAGGAAATATAAACTGATGATTTTTCGGCTTTTCCAGGATATGGTAACAAACTATTTGGTCATATTTCTGGAAACTGCTTCTAAGCCTATTGAGGTCTCTTGAGGGCCAATGTGCTGGCCAAGAAATAGTCTGACACATAGGCTCACTCCCCTAAAACGGCAAGCTGTCTTTTTTGCATTTCTGTTTTTGACTGGATTAAACAAAGTGGGCTTAAGAAGTGCTCGTAGGGAGATTCTGTTACCTTTGGTCTGAGCCAGACTTGCACTGTTCCCCCCTTTTCAAGTATTTGTGCTAAATTAAGCTAACTGGCAGAAGGCGTAAGCTATATACATCTTTACTGTGCAGTTGTAAGAGTGAGTGGAAAATATATATATATTTTAAAAAATCTAAATTTCAATACAAAAAGAAAGGTGACAGTTTGTAATAAATAATGGTAAAACAGGGTACATACGCTTTCACCTGGAATATGAGTAAATGTGCAAATGTACTTCCTGTAAAAATGTCTCGAATTCTGTTTTGCCCTCTCACCTTAAACCTGCACCCTGATGTAAATCCATTAAATCACAGACTTCCAGTATAATGCACTGTTGACCATTTCATTGTCGTAAAGGCTCATCTGATAGAGAGACAGTGATTTGGGTTATTACAGCAGGCCAATCTTGTGGGTTAAACTCATTTCCAGTGACTTAGCTGGAAGAAAATGAATGTGAGTGTAGCCAATAATAAGTTCGACGTAACCTCAATTTAGATTGCAATCGTTTAATTTCATTCAAATTAATTTGGCTCAGCTAGAAGTGGGAATAAACCTGCCAATACCACCCCCTACATGAAAAATGTACATCCTTTAGAAAGTGTCAGTTAATTGATTTCAGCTCCCTGCCAAACAATCCAAATCCTACATTTTTGCAATTAATTAAAAGGAAAAAAAGGAACAATCTCTCCAGATACCAATGTGTTATGATGAATAAATGCTGAATAAGATAGTTCTAAGTTTTATACTGAATAAGTTGTTTGAGTGAATATGCATGTTCTTATGTGCATTAAAATATCTTGAATATCTTGTGAGGATGACTCATGTGAAAGCTTTGCAAATCAAATCCAAAAATGAAGAAAACAGTTAAAAAATATATATATATATTTTCTTTTTCTTTTTTTAGGATGTTGTTTATTAAGGCATCATCAAGTATTATTACATTTCATAAGCAGTGGTAACCGACTCAGAAGTCTTGCATTAGCCATCCGCCCTGTATTCTGCAGTAATTACCTTGGTTCTTTTACACTGCGACACAAAACTCTTCTCTCTCTTGTGCTGATTGATGTCTGAAATTAGAAAGAGGAAGGAAGCAGGCCGGCCGTGTCTGCCTCCGAAACCATCTAAACACACCAACAAAAATCAAACATCCTGGTGTTGTTGTTGGTAGTTTAGGCCAAGCGCAGATATCAATCATAATCAGGGCACATATTGATCGAGTGCAGGCTTCACACAGGTAATGATGAGTGAAAGGATCTTAAAGATGGATTTTTTCTGGATGGATTTTCTACACATATACATTTATAAAAGTACTTTTTTTATATACAACATAGAAAAATAAGAATGTTTAGATATTAAAAAGGATTTAATATTGTTAGATTTGATCGTACATAGGCATTAGGTACAATAAAAAGGAAGAGAGTAGTTAATCCCTGCCTATTCCCTGCTTAGCCAACCACATTGTCTCAGTCAAAAGAGACACTGTTCTTGCTGAAGGTTGTCGAAGTTAAAGCAAACTTGCGAGAAGAATAACAATGAAAAATGCTTAAGTTTAAAGAAAATTCAGCCTAAGGTATGTTATAATTTCTCTCTAGGTATGCAGCAGGTAGCGTATAGCCCCTATTAAACTCTCCAAGGTGCACATTGTCAAATCGCTGTCTGGACACCCGGAGGTCAGAAGGCTTAAGCAGTATGTTATGATGATATACTGTAGCTGTTGCTACTGAGTAGTATAGTGCTAAGACCAAATACACAAGTCCCTTCCTGAATACCAAACACCTCAGACTATGAATAACAAAGCAGCAGCCAGCCTCCCTCCACCTTCCTCGCTGGTGTAGAAAAAACAAACGCAAGTCTTTGTTTTGACTGTTCAATTCTCCGACTCTTTCTCCGACTCTGGCTGTGACTGCCAGTTGTGGGATATCTAAAAGTGCAGTTCAAATTTAACTTCTCCTTGCCTTCCTTATGCCATCACAGTGGGTGATTGTTGATATGGAAAACTTTTACTGTGGTTTTTGAACTTTTTATTGCAAAGGCCTCAACGGGCCGGCTATTGTATCTGTTGTTTAGACTTCCAGAACAGCACTTTTTATAATTTTTTATAGTTTCCTCTCTTTAGCTGATAGGATTCTATTCCAATGCCTTTGTTTTACAACGTTTTGTGGCTGCTATACACACAAACGTAGTTCAAATTAAACCAAAAGTTATTACAAGCAGTACATTTTAACATTCTTCGTTGACTGCAAGCATATTCTTCATTAGAAAATACTTCAATTGATTCCACTTGGCAACAATACATAAATGGCTAAAAGATATTTGGCTGTTGCACATAAGCTTACTTAAGTATCATTTGAGGTGGCTGACAACAGATCCTTACAAACACCTTTGTGATTTCCATCCACAACTGTCACTCTCAGTCTTATTTACAAAATCCCACATTATAGGTTGCCGATATGCATGATTCACTTTCTTTCAAGGGAGTTCATGACTTGAGTCTAGGTTGTATTTTCCGTTTCAGCGGCGTCCTGGAATATTGGACATTTGAATGTCGTCCCCCTGGAGTGTTGGGTTGTAGTAGGCCAAGTCCAAAGGCTCGCTGTTGTCCAATCTGAGAACTAGAAAATTAGACAAGTTAAAATCAAACATTTGTACCAATGAATTCTTTGTGTTAAACCTAATAAATACTTTCATTATGTTGAACAGTATCCTGGATTTCCAGGTTATGCTGCATTGGGGAATTTGAAATAGTTTTTGCTTTCAGTGGCAATTCTTAATTCTATAAATTTTTGGGGGGGTTAAATCTGGTTTTGAGGGAAAAATCCACCCTAAAACATTTTTTATTACTATTATTATTCAAAAGTTTCTGTAACTATCCATGTGTGGCGTTGAATGATCTCATTGGCACAGAGCAATGGCCCATCAAAGTTGAGTCATTGTCCAACAGGTTCACACTCATAGAAAGAGTAATAATACATCCAAAATTATCTGTTCACCTTTCAAGGAACAATTCACATTGAAAAGCATCCTGTTGATCCTCCAATGTTTGAGAATGTAGTTATGAAATAGGCATCAAAGTGTGTCATTTGGGTGTAATCTGATTCAGCCTAACCATGCAGGCATACCTGAAAAAGCAGCTTAATTTCAGTTGCACCTTTTAACAGAAAGGTTAAACATGTGAAAGTGTAGGAGAACTGCGAGAACACAATTTTGCATGTCTCTGAAGTCACGGCAGGAATGCGACATACTGTATTTCACACAGTACATGATCCTGTTTTGAATGGTAATGTTACTTTAGTTAAGCAGGATGGAGTTACAGTATGTACTTCTATCTCTGTGTGTGAGACATTTTAGGAAATATGTTTACTCTATAGCATTGGGTTACCTTAGCTTAGCTTGACTACTTGGGGTAACAGCCTGCTTGGCTCTGCCCGAAGAAAACATAAGAAACAGAAACAATAAAAACATATTGCATTGCCTATTATCTCAAAGTCACTGATTAACCTGTTGCTTGTTTAATCTATACAGCAAAAGGCAATGCTATTCGCAAGAAATAGTTACAGCAACTCCTAAGTTAACTAATTAACACAAGATGTCCTCTTTTTTAACTATTCATATTAAACGTTTTAAAACATATACCTGTATTGTATTTTATTTTTAGGTAGGCATCAGATTATTCACCAAAAATTATGATCTAGTGGGAATCAGTAAGGCACTTAACGTTCAAATGTTGGAGTCAGTGTATCGTCATTGTACATCATGATTGAAGGACATCCTATTGTATTTAGCACAGTTTCTTTAAGCTTTTGCAAGCTTGTCACCTAGAGTTTTATTGGAAAAACTTTGTCAGATCAACCCTGGTTAAAGTTGCTCTATACAATTTTAGGGGAGGAAGCTTCCTTTCCATATATACAGTACATATATATATATTATATACATAAGACTAGAATATGTTCGTAAACAAAATGGTGGGCCCTGCTGCTGTAAACAGCAGTGAAACAATAACTTGTCAGGTAGCTTTCTTACTTCAAACAGTGTTCCAGGGATCCAATTTGTCTGTGAGGATTTTTTTTTTAATTCTGTCATGAGAAACTTCAGAAAGTTTTCACTTCTTTGATACACCCAAAGTTAAATAGTGTACCTTTAAATCTTTGAAAAGCAATCAAAGATAAAGCAGTTTTAATATGTGTCCCAAGGTGGAATTTCATTCCAACAAAGCTTAGCATTTACTGTGTAAAGGGGATGTAGGAATTAACATACCTGGGTCTGCGGGATACTCCTCAACCAGTTTCTTGTGAGTGAAACCCTTCTGGCGTCTGTTTTTCACGATGATGTAGGCCACGAGGGCCACAAAGGCCACAGCCACGCCAGTTCCCAGTACAGCCCCCCATGCTCCTTTTCTGTTACTGTTGAAAGTGTCTGTGTCCATCCCTTTATTGGAGAAATAAGGGGTCGAGGGGATGGGAGAGAAAAAAATAAACATTATGTCAACAGCAAAATTATTTGTAAACAACTGCTGTATTTGCAGGTTAATTGTCAGATAATTATGGCTGAAATGTGTTTTTGAAATTGTGTTTCCACAGTGGCAGCTCTCTGAATAGATACTGATACACATCCCAATTAGTCAGCTGTACCGATCTGTCTAATTAAGGCTGCGATAATTAATGTAATTAACATCCCAAAACGATGATAATTCCTTGAATACATTTGAATATTTTAAGTCAGCGGGCTGCGCCGATCCTCCAGATAAGGTGAAATGTGACTGAGCGTTGCTTTAAATTACCATTTTGTTATATCACTTTTAACGGAATGCACTAAGAGTTGGAATTGCATAACTGATTCAATTTCTCCGTGGACATGTAAATGTTGCACAGAGCTAATTATTTACCTGCCCACGTTCATGTTTTTTGACAGCTGTGTGGGTTTGAAACATTCATTTAGATTGACATATTCTAACAATTAGTGTTGATACATGTGACGTGGGCCTGGAAATATAAATCCATAGCCCTCGTCTTAAAAAGGCAGTTTGTGAAAGTGACAGAATTCTCTTTGCTATCTTTTGACATAGAAAAGCTGCATTTGTATTTTATCAGGACTCTCACATAAATAATTCAGTGGCTCCGTTTATCTACAAATTGCTCAATTTACCCACTTGCTAGGATCAATTTACCCTGTAACCTGGGGCAAGTTGAACCACAAGACCATTTTTGTTGTTTTTTCATCAAGTGTAACTCAATTTTGTTTTCTCAGGCTGCATTTTTCCAATCCATTTGAAAGTAGACATGAGAGAATATGAGTGGAAGTATGTGTTGTAGTTATGTCTTCTTTGATCCTGTGAATGTTGGCGTACAAATGTGTATTATAGCTTAGGTTGTGTTATATAGATTCCGTTTTTAATTTTAATTTTATTAATCAATAAATGAAATCATAATACTATATTGGTTTTAAAGCGTTTATACCCATCAGTGTTTATTACAACATGTGAGCATGCTGAAACGTTACAATAAACTAAAATGGTGTACATATTACAGCAGCATTTTGACATTGATATTTTAAGCACGTTACCATGCTCATGATAGCATTTAGCTCAAAGCAGCGCTCTGCCTCAGTACAGCCTCACAAAGCTGCTAGAATAACTGTCTAAACTGACCTAGTCACCCCCGGGGATCAATATAGACTTGTGATTCTGATTACTCTTGTGGTATAACAGTGTGATGAAACGTGATTACAATTCATTGAGAAACTGATGCCATTGTAACCTTGGCCTTGTGAGGTCAAGAAGCTGGAGTCAATGGATCTTTTGTTTTTTTCTTTAAATGGCATTAAAAGCAAGGTTGCCTTGTCGGTTCATATTTATGGACTCTATGTTTATCTGTACCCAACCGTCCCATGCAGTGCCGGTCATGTTACAGTTTTTCTCAGTTGCTTTGGTGCTTTTCTCAGATCAGAAGGAACATTCTCATAACTATTAGTTCAACCTCCGCAACATTTAGTCATTTGAGCACATCAAAGCAGCAATTTCTCCTTCCTCTGAACAAATTGCAAACGCTTTTGGACATATATCAGTTGCTTTCATACAATTCTCTGCTGTTTTATAACATTGTCATTTGCTTATGTCATGTCAGTTAAAATGAACTATACTTATGGATGGTGAATAGTCGTTCCCAATAAAACTAATAGTCTTCATTTCATTGCTTGAGTCATTACACACAAAATTCTTGAACTAGTTATCAAATTCTGTCAGGCAAATTTTATACCTTTTCTTTATCATAGATACTTTCCTCGCTGCATTGCAAGGGATAATATCCGTTGTGATGTAGATGAAAATATGTGGCCAGACAGACAGGAACGTCTGGATGTGCCAGAATGATTTACCTATATATGTTCAGTTACAATATGTCCTGTTATATTGTTTACATTTGTGCACAGCTCTACCAAAAGGGTGTTTTTTTATGTTTGTTCTAAATAAGTGAATGAAGTGTATTTTTCTTTTGCACAATGCTGTAGAATTGCTAAGAGCATATACAGTAAAAATGTGAAACATACGTATTCAGTGTCTTGTACTCACTTACTCCCCTAACTACAGCAATGTGTAACTTTACTGTAGTTTTCAAATGGCTGTACAAGTAGTGTATAGTGCTGTCTTGTGCATTTTCAGGTAGTGTCACCGAGTTCTGACCTTTTTTTTGCATTGGAAAACACTGAGAGAATAACTGTCGTAATGAAAACATGACAAAGCCATTTGACTATCTTGTTTATAAACGATGGTGGCAAGACTTCTCATTTTGATGACACTGGCAGTTTCATTGACATGAATACTTGCTTTTGAGGAATAGACTATCCATTTTGAGCAAGTGACGTACTTTTGCAGGTTATCCACTAGATTTTGCAGTTTGCACTAATTGTTTTGAGAAATGCACTAACTGCTGTGCAAATGTTAATAGTGATGTGAGAAAAGCACCAAAGCGACTGAGAAAAACTGTAACTGTGGAGGAGTTTTTGTCTTTTCTCTGTTTCCCGCAGTTTCAGAACTGTTTTCCCACTGGTTATTGCCATCATCTGTTAGTGTTATGTCCTGCTGTTACATCTGTCAATGTGACGTGAACATTATTTTAATTCCGACCTTGCACCAGCTCTATATAGGACTTTGCAAGTTGCTTGAGATAGATAGATAGATAGATAGATAGATAGATAGATAGATAGATAGATAGATAGATAGATAGATAGATAGATAGATAGATAGATAGATAGATAGATAGATAGATAGATAGATAGATAGATACATAGATAGATACATAGATAGATAGATACATAGATAGATACATAGATACATAGATATGCTTTTGTGTGCACAAGCAGCCTTTCTAGTCCTATTTCCTTCCTCTTATGGTCGACACCAAAGCCTAGTCTCAAGCCCCTGCACAGAGGCTGCATAAGTAGGTATCTCTGACCTCAGTACCTGGCCACCTCTTTCAGTTATTTATGCCACTAAAACAGGCTTTCGTTGTCCTGCTTAGAAGGTGGCTGTAACAGACCCTCCTCACTCATAGCAGCCACATTGATAGTGCCTGAAACCCAATCTAACCTTTTCCTCTGAAAGAAGGGCCGTTTGTCCTCTTTGCCAGTGGGAAAATAGATGCAGGCGAATGTGGGACGTAGAAAGGGCGGACAAAAGCTACAGTAAAATAAGCAAGAGTGATAAATGCTCTTGAGCAATGAGTATAGTGTTACTTTTAAACCAAATTCCTAAAAAGGTGATCTGTAAAAGATTTGGTGCCTGTTCTGTTGCCTTACGGCTCAGACCTTCCACAAGTCAGTCAGAAGGGCTTGGAATGGTATTTTCTACTGGTATCTGTCTACACGGTACATTTTGAATTGTCAAAGTAACACTAGAAGAGGAACATTTCAAAACAATTTCTGGGTATATTTTGTTCGCTGTCAGAATTGCTATTAAATAAACTTTTAGAGTTAAATTATCTCTAAATAGAGTCAAAAACACAAGAAGTGAAAATGGTGTGAAGATTCGGGTTGGTTTTGAATTGGGAAGGGGTGAGTGGCGCTTTACTTTTTACACCCCCTCTTCTAACTCCAGAAAGTTTCACCTACACTAGGGGGGATTCTTCTCCCCGCTCTTGTAATAATAATGTAATAACTCCGACTGAGTTTGTGCACTTCTTTGACACTGCATATTTAACACTGGGGAATTGACTGTGTATATCAAGTGAAGCTGTGATGCTATGGGAAGACACACACACACATGGTTGTTGGTTTTCCGGACACATACAGACAGTTAATGTGCACTATAGACTCCTGACACCTGAAACGGCAGCGGTATACCTCTCTCTGAGCTGCTCCCTGAGGCTGCAGCTTTGTCTGTGTCGGTGGCGTTCTCAGGTGTGTCCGGAGCTGCATCCACAGTAGTTGGAGGCACCGGGCTAGTTTCTGTGTCTGTTGTGCTCTGTGATGGGAACACTGCTGTGGACAAAGCCGCCGCCGTAGATGTCTCGTTTGTCTCCGGTGTCACTGTGGTTGTTAGAGTTGTAGTGTTGGTAGATTTTGTTTCGTTAGCTGACCCTGTATCTTCTGCCTGTGCTGTTGTCGTAGATTCCTGTGTAGCGTTATTGCCCTCTGGAGCCAAAGTTGTGGCCAATAAATCAGTGTGATTTGAGTTATCTTCTGGAAAGGCGGTGGAGCTTTGGGCAATGGGGAGAAGAGTTGTGGAGTTTTGGGGGGTTGTTGTCGAGTTGAATTCCTCCCCAGTTTCAGTCATGTTGACCTGGCTTGAGTTAGTGGGGTCGCTAGTTCCGTTCGTCGTAAAAGCAATGTCATCTTGCGATTCACGAGGCACTGCAGCCGTGTTGTTGTTGACATCACTCAGATCATCAGATTCCCTTTGGCCCTTATCTTGGCGGGCCACATTCTCCTCCTCGTCTCTATTATTTGCTACCATTGAGCCAGATGCTATCCCACTGTATTCATTACTCGTCTCGATAGAGGTGGAGTTAGCCTCCTGATCATTTCTTTCCTTTTTCTCTTCGGCAAGGGCATTGCTAGCTGCGTTTTTGACTAGTTCACGTAACCAGCTTTTATCAATGGTCCGCCCCGGAGAGTCAGTAGGGTCTTGGAGTGACGCCAGGTGACAGGCCTGGACGAGCAGGAGGAGGCCCACTACAATTTTGAAGTACAGTTCCATTGTCTCCCTTTGGTTTCACTCTGAAAAAAACAAGAGAGAATATAACATTATAAATGTGAATGCTCAACAACGCAGCAAATATCATTGTTTATCATTTCATCGTTTTATTGCCTTGAAATCTGTTGGGCTTCACGGTTCATCCTGAAACAACAGCTGTTTACAAAACAATCTCCATGATGTGTCAAAATTGCTTTTTGTCAACAGGCAGGGAAATTATACACTCAGAAACTGAGCTACACAAAACACAGACAAAGAAGAAGAGCTCCAGTTCACAACAGCTATTCAAAAAAAAAAATCTGCAACAAGCGTATTAGAGGCAACTTTCATAACCATGCAAAGATGTGTTTACTGTGTGTTCCAAGAGACCAAAAGGCAGAGAAAGTCAGTTTCTTTTTTTGGCTGTTTCCTCTTTAGTGGTCAAAGACTCTTGCACCACCGGGAAGGAGCCACAGGTGTTAAACTTGTTTTTCTATCACAAGCCTTTTAATTCTGCCTGACCACACGCACAGACTCAGCGTACACAAGGACATCTCTCTATGTGCAACTGTATCCAGAAGCACCAAAAGCACCTGCTCCGACAGCGTGAGTCATAATGAAAAATCCTTGGAACGTCTAATCCTTTCGCACCTCCTGTCTTTCAGTGAACGGCTAAGGCTAAGTTCCTGTTTCGGTGAACACTGGCGCACACAACATCACAAACATGTCAACCCTGGAGCTTGTGAGTTCAACATACATATACAGTAGTCCCAACACAATCTCCAGTGAGGCCTGTAACTTGTTGGCAGGCTGAATTTACACAGGTGCCATGTAAGCTACTGAATGTGTTCTCCCCCCTCAGCTTCGCTCCAATACCCAAATGACTGCAGCTCCAGTTATTCCCCACAGGGCACTCTTACTCCCAGACACTTTGTCGATGGGTTAGCTTTGTTCAGATTCTTCGTATAAGCAGTGGAGGAGGCTGAGACTACAATGTGTGGTATTGTGGCCTGCAGCAACAGAGGTTTGAACATGCAAATCTGGAGATTTTATCATTTCTGGTTTTAGCTGTCAACATGTAACATATGACTGTAACGTGACATACAAAATGACCTAGTATTTTAACAAGTAAAGAAGGGCATCACGTGGTGTAGTGGTTAGAGCATCCCTAGAGGCTAAATTGTCATTTGCCCCATTTAAACGCTGTCTCTCCAAATCAGTCTAATAAAAGCAAAAAACGCCAAAGAATTATATTTAAAAAAAAGAAGGGCTCCCTCACCACTGAAAATGAATAGCAAAGAATCAATGTATCTTTGTATTTATTGATCTCAAAGGTTTGTTTATCCTTTCTGCAAAGAAAAACGTTTTATGTAGTCTTTTGAAAATTAAATATGGGATTAAAACGGGTGCCAGCAATGTCACTTTGTCAATGGGTTAGCTTTTTTTCTGAGCTGATTCTTTGTACTGTATAAGCACTGCAGAATGCTGAGTCTACATTATGTAATATAGTGTCCTGCAGCAAAAGAGGTTTGACTCTGAACAGGCAAATCTGGAGATTTCACATTTCTGTTTTTCTACCTGTCAACATAAAACATATGACTGTAACATGACATAACACAAAATTACCTACTATTTCAACTAGTCAAGGAGGGCACTACTGAATATCTGAAAATACATTTAAAATAATTAATGCCATTTTAAACAAATTGATCCCAATGGATTGTTCATTCTTCGTGCAAAGAAAAAAAATCTTATATGCCAATAGTCTTTTTTGAAAATGAAATATGGGAGTTTTAAACGGGTGTATGCAACGCCAAGCACACCAAATGATTAAACTGCCGTTAAATACTGTAGAAATGGAAACTTGCCACCGTATTGATTGTCAATGACCAACGAGCCAGGAATTTTCATTTGTGCTCGGCTTCTCAACAAGCTTGTTTATCGTTCACGCATCAGCCGCTGTATGTTTCTGCTGTATGTGTTCTTTCTAGTCTCAGGGAAACCTGTGTGTGCTGTTGATGAGGCCGCTTGCTGTTTGAACCCAGGATCAATCAAACGGCTCAAGTTTGCTGATTATACAACACTTAGAGCACATAATTAAAGAAAATTGCTCTATCCACCAAGATTGGGGGCGGAGGGCGAACAATTTAGCGCTTATAACACTGTGGCAGTGAAAATAATTAACTGGATTAAGCTGACCGGTTCATTTGCACCTAGAGATTAAAGTTGGCACCTGCGCGCCTGGCTGAAAATTGCTTTTTAGCATCTTCAGCGCTCCCAAGTTAAAGGTTAGTGTTTTGTCTCACCTGCCAAATTGTCACCCGACAAATCAGAGTTTGCAAGGTGAGAAGAAACACAAAATCACAGAGCTTGCAATTATGTTGGGTGCATAAAGAAATGGTGAGCAGAAGCTACAGATTGCACTCTATAGAGACCAGATCCGACATTCAACCATCTAAACCACTTCAGATTCAGATAATGGGTCAATTGTGGGTTAATTTGGTTACTGTGGTGCTGTTTGTGTCATTTGGCTATTTGCCACAGTTCTAATTCAAGCCTTACACTGGCGTAATAGTCTTAGAGACAGCAGCTAACCATATAAAAAGTGGGAAAGAAAACACAGAATTTCTCATAAACAAAGTTGAAATCATAAAAAAAGTTCTGGTCATTGAAATAGCTTTTAGAATTTCTTGATCATCCAGAATACTTTAATGTTTGAACATTGAGGATACAATCAAAAGAAAACCCACATTGACATTTTGTAAAGCCTAAATGTCAGTATTGCCGGTACAGTGACTTTGCACGTTGTGTGTAAAAGTGCAATTATACTGCAGGTTGCTGAGAATCAGATATGATTAAAATAAGTTATTGCACTCTTTACCCATCAAGGGGGGTTTTAGGCCGTTTTTCCTTATTAGGTGTCTAAGGAAAAAGGGTGTTGTTTACTGTATGGTACAGATTGTTAGACAGATTGCCCCCGTGAAGCAAATTATTTAAATGACAATTGCTTGACATAACTTGATTGTCCAAACCAGTACAACGGGCTGTTCAGCAGAGCCACTGGTTTGTTTTGTTTTAAAGAGGTAACATTTTTGTTGTGCTACTTTCTACTTGAATGAAAAACCTTTATTTATACAAACTCAAAAGGCATTGAGGTTCCCCTCATTTACAACGCCGACGAGCGCACAACAAACACAACAACAACTTGAACTTCTTTAAGACAAATGTTGTACGTTTAACCCCACTGCATTAGTTTGACAGCTCAACAACCTTTTAGAGTAAAATGTTTCACAATCTTCCCCGTTGTAAACCATGTATCTCCAAATGTTGTTCTTTTTAAATGACATTTTTCTGATAAACCGAAGGATTAAGTGTTTCATCATGGGTTGAGAAAATGATTCTACTTCTTAAACTAAATAAAGTTCAAAGTAAACATTGACAGAGACAATTTAACAATGTCACTGTACAAGTAAGAAAGGAATATATTCACTTTTGATACTACGGTGACTTTAGCCTTAATGACTCGTGGATGGTTAGGAATGCTTTAATAAAGTGTCATTGTACTTTTACTGATGTAAAGAATACTTCTTCCACCACTGTCGATTTATGAAGTGTAAATGTAAACTTGGCACGGACAAGATTTAAGATTAAACAAAGACTAGAGTATAATCAATTTCGTCAAACTTTTCTAAAAAATTTCACAGGTGACCTTTATAGTCTTATATCTGAAAGACAAATTTCACCTCTATTGTCTGTTTGCACAGCATACTGTAAGCGGACCATTGAATTTAAAACCAGCGATTCCTGTTTTGTACGATCCCAACGCGTCACTTAATAAAAATAGCCTTTCATCTGTCATCACATAAAACATGAAACATAGCTGAGCTGGGTAGAAGAAACGAAACAATGACTTCTTTAAAGGAATTACACCAGCAACCTGCCCACTGTACTGAGCAAGTCATTTGTTCGTAGGTGTGTCGGTAAATGACAGTACAACTTTGAGGAAGTTTTTATTTAATTATTGTCTTCCTCACATCTCCATACATAGTCCACCACGTTCAGAGAGAAACATTCACTACAGTTATTCAGGAGCACTGGTAACTTTGTAGATGAAGATTTCACGTATGAAACATATGATCCCTTTAAAATATACTATTATAGATAACCCTTTCTAAAAGCATATGAAATAAAAATGAATGCCATCCTTACCAGTAATATAATATGACTGTAGTATTACTTTTCAAACTACATGGTAGACTTTGTTGACAATATTTATGTACTTTTGATTTTGAATTCAGGGCTTTTGCTTGTCGTTAGGTATTTTCACAGTAAAGTGTTGTGTTCCAGCAGTTCCACCACTTAGTTCATCAGCGAATGTGCTCAAGGGTTCTTTTTGTCACTTCAAAGCTCACTCAAACTTGTGTAACTGCAGTGTATGTATTGCCCTAGTCGAGGTTATGTTAGGTTCCTCCAGAATGTGTGTCACTTCAAATTTCTTGCCATCAAAAATACACTTTCACACTTTCACATTGAAAATAACACATACAGTATCTGTTTTTGATACTGTATTTATATTCTTATCGAAAACTGCCAGGTACAGCCAAATATGAAACATTTCACACATCTCTTATTCACGCCACAGTGGCCAAATAACAACGTTCCCGTGAAAGGAGTCTTTACACTCTTTAAAAAAAACTCCTCTTGTTAAACGTATTCAAACAAGAAATTATAGCCCAACACATTCCCCGAGAAAGATGAGGCAGAGGATTAAATCCGTCCTCAGTTAAATCCTTACCTTATTCTTTTCTTAGGCTATATCAGATGAGAACAGGTGCATAGGCAACAAAATCTCTTCACTGAGCTGCCAATGTGTGAGAGTGAATAAGCAATCGGCCCTGAGAGAGAGAGAGAGAGAGAGAACCGGGGGAGGAGGGAGGGAGGAGGGCCCAATAGAGTGGCATTCTGGGAACAACCTGCTCAACCTGCTTATTCACCTGCCAGCAACACACCCTGAACAGCATCTAGTGTCACGCTGTGAGACGGCCGTGCAGGACAGGGATGGGAACCACTGACAGAAAATGGACTAGGGAAGGAGACCTCGGTTGAACTGGGGTTTGAGGTATAAATGCCTCATTTCATGTCCCCATAATAAGTAATAATAAATTAATTTTTACTTATCTTAATTCATTCTTGGTTGCCAGGTTTCAGTGTTGCCAAGTTCAATTCCACAGTGGGTGGAGCCTCTGGTAACCGGTCCCTCTGAGCCTTCTCTCTCTCGCTCTCTCTCTCTCTCTCCCCCCTCACTGGGGTATTGGAAATGGCTGTTGTTGTCATGGCAACAAAAAGGAGACTGGCAAGCTTGGGTTTCATCCACGCCTTTGTCTCTAGGTTTGGTCTATATCAGGCTACCAGTTGACATGTGCGTGACTCTGTGAACTCTTCAGGTGTTTTGCATCAAATGGGCAGGGATTGTTTTTGTTGTCATTGCTCAGTTAAGCGAGTCACACAGTGGGCCGAGCATGGCCAGCAGAGTCACACTTGTGTTTTTAGAGTCAGGAACAAGGCGTGTTAGGCTAGTACTTGTTTGGGTATTGGAACTGAAAAACAATTTAAATTCCTTTGAGATGTTTATGAAAGTTTCAAAGTTAAAACCTCCAGAAACTAGCAGTACATGGGACGAGAGGCAATTTTCGACGACAGAAATGTTGACTTGTCGTTGAAGGAAAAAAAAGAGAGCTGTTCATAATAACATGGCATGACAGTGGGACAATGAGCCAGAACACACAAAACCAAAAGCTTGAAACTCAAGCAGGTAAATGGACTTCAGCCGTCATTGTAGTTATGTAAACCTGTGCTTTTCATACTCAGAAATGTGAAAATGTCAGTGAAAAAAGGCGGTGAGGCAATTTGAAAAGCCTCAGTAAAAATTTTTTTTTTACATTTTTCTGTTGAATGTTTTGCACTAATTAATTTTTTTGACATGAAGAATTTCAGTCAGTGTTTCCAGTTGGCCTTTAGTCTCATGACCACAGAGAGACCGTTAGCCTGGATTTCTTTTAGAAATACCAAGGTAGGTAATTAGTCCTCACCATTCTCATCGAATTTTGACCAGAAATTCGACCTCCATTTTTTCAGAAATGCTTTCTATCAGTTTTAACTCTCAACTTGAAGATATGAAATATATGAGATATGAAAGCCTTCAGGGAAGCAATGCAAAAACCTTTCTGAACTTAAAGGTCAAGTATGTATAATTTACTGGAATTTTTCAGAACCGACTGGGTGGAAATAAAATTTAAAAAGTCACAAGTATGTTTTAGTTAGTATATAATCCTAAAATTGTGAAATTACCACATAAATGACCAAGGAAATTTAAATGTATGAATAAAAAATAAAAAAAACAGACGACATGACCTTAATGGCAGCTTCTGCCCTGACTCCAGAACATTTTCACATGTCATTACCGATGGTTAAATATTAACCCTGTATGTTCTTGTCCAGATATACATTTGCTTTCTTATCATGACCAAATGACGTGTATTCAAAATAGTGCAGTAAGGACATCATTGTTTGGAGGGGCAGCTGTTGATGTAATGCCATAAATGAGGTTTAACCGTCGCTTTTACTGGACCAAGCAAACAAACAGCTTGTGACCCCTGTGCCCTGCCAATGTTCAAAGTTAATGGGACTGTGGAGCCTCATCAGGGACGTGAATAAAAGAAATGTCCAAATCTTGACGAGAGGATAAACAGACTTTAGACCTCAGTGTAAAAAAACAAAAAGTGTACAAAAGCCATTAACAAGTAAAAAGCCTTGGCACTTTGAAGCCTGGTAAATACATTATGAAGAAGCTTCATAACAGTCACATGGCACATTTATGATCACTGATTCAAGTTTTATGACTCAGTGTGAAAGAAGGTTTTGGTTTTGGTTTGTCTTTGGCAGGGATACTGTGCAGCCAAAGGAGATGATTGAGGTCATTGTCCAGATTACAGAAATGGCAGGCATACAAATTAGCATGCATCATATATTACACAATCCCTTATGTAATCCCCTGTAACTGGAGCCATATAGTTACAAATACTAGAACATCCATTGTCCTCTGGAGAACACTTTTCTTTGAACTCTGCCGAAAATATTTTCAGGGCGAGAGACCGCCTCAGTGCTAAGACAAAACCAGACTATGCAACATTCATGTATTATGTTGCGCGGAAACACTTATACTGTCAGGTTTCCAGGAAAGACAGAACTGAACTGTGTCCCAGGTGAGAATATACACGTCACCGCCCTCAACTCCAGTGCAAAGTGTGTGTCTGCTGGGTTCATTTTTGGCCAGATTGTACTGTCAGGTTTCCAGGAAAGACAGACAAGAACCCAATTGCAGGACACAGGAAACAGTTCAGATTCAAAAATAGATTTTAATGAAGTGGATGACAAACCAGGTAGTAAGACAGCATGGCAAACAAGTCCAGTTGGGGCAGGCAAAAGGGAAAGTCCAAAGACAGGTCGAAACACAAACAGGCAAGCAGGATCGGAACACAGGATGAAATCCGAATGCTGGAAAGCTGGGTGAACACACTAGGACATCAGACAATCTGGCAACTGACTGAGGGAACTGAACAAAGATATATACTGGGGCTGATTAACTGATGAGGAGCAGGTGAGTGTGGGGCAGACCAGGTGAATGTAATTAACAGGGAGTGCAGAGCAGGAGGGAGTGGCCGGGTCTGAAATGACATGAGAGTTAGAAAGGAAACCAGGAAAACAGACATATGAAAACAAACTAAATACTGGCTGAAGTTGTGACATATACAATGTATGTGAATGAAAATGTAGGCTAAGTAAAGGACACCATGTGTTTTTCACTCGCACTGAAGATGCTTATCTCCATCTGGAGCTTTATACCAGCTTATCTTGACAGCCAGGTACTGCCGATATACTTATGTATGTATGTATGTATGTACTGTAAATAAATTATTTTAGAAACTTCCTTTGAAAAGGCATGTATGAAACACCCGCTGTGGAGTGAATAAGTTGAATGGAGAAAGGATTTCCCCTTAAATCTGGTTTATTCATTTATTCACTCAAATGTGTGTAACATGGATTACAACATTCACTCATTCATCCGATGCATACCGTTTTTTTGCATAAATTCTGTGTGATGTTGTTGAATAGCTACATAATTGCTGTCTGCACACGCTGCATAGCTCAAATGTTTGACTGTAGAGTCAAACTTACAGTGTATTCACATTCAAGAAAGATTCACAATGTGGAAGAAGTAATACACTGAGGCTGTTGTATCTCTCAGATCTTGAATGCCTTTTTATCACTGGATAGATAGATAGATAGATAGATAGATAGATAGATAGATAGATAGATAGATAGATAGATAGATAGATAGATAGATAGATAGATAGATAGATAGATAGATAGATAGATAGATAGATAGATAGATAGATAGATAGATAGATAGATAGATAGATAGATAGATAGATAGATAGATGGATGGAGAGAGAGGTTTTCCAGACCAGAACTTAAGTAAATACATTAAAATCACAAAAAATATGAGGTTTTCTGTCAGCAACTGAAAAATGCTGAGTTTGATCATTCAGTGATATCATTTACCAATGTATGATTCATAATTTAGTAGTATTGAGATAAGCTGGTACCTGGTAGAGAAGATATGCTGTTATATATGCAGTAAAGGATATTGACAACATTTTCATATGCAAGCTTGCAGTAAGTTTGCAGTCTATGTGTAATAAACAGTTTGGGAAATGGCTGTCAAAATGTCAACTGTCACAATGAGTGTTATTATGATGCATCATTTGGACAAATATTGTATTTAAAGTTATATCACGCTGAGGGGAAAAAAACAGGACTGTGCACTTTGGGTGTATTTCTGAGCCTGGTTTCAAACTTGAAATGTTTTTCAAACATGTATTATAAAACTTTTAACAGGAAATTAAAGCTGGTACTTTTCAATTTCACATCAATATTTTTGTAATTAAAGTTTACTGTGATGTGGAGAATTGAGAATTTTCCAATGATTTTTTTCCCTCCAAGATCCAGCTTTCAGATGCTCCGGATAAGCATCAGATGCAATGAGTGTTTTCCCTGTCTGCTGAAGATGCTGCGGCTCAGTCTGAACCAAAAACACTTAGCAAAACCTTTAGAGGGAAATAATGAAAAACCCCTAACTGTGCTTTGCTCTTGCTTATTTCCTCAGTTGATCGTAAAAGGTTCATAATTTCTACCAAGTCAAATGCTGTGCGTCTTCCTCTGGAGATCTTTAAGAGTCAGTGAGTCAGGGAAAATTAAATCTAGCAGTAAATTGCCTCTAGAAGACGCATTCACCAGAGGTAACAACATCTATTTGCAGTCAAGGTGTTCTCTATTTCATAACATGCTTCTGACATTTACATAACAGCTGCCGTGACACATCCTCGCATACTGATCAAGTCGACTTTCAGGAAAATAAATGCTGTTTTTCAGACAGGTTGTGGCTTTATATTTTCCTGTGATTTGAGCTTTCTCTCTGGGCTTCTCAAAATCACTTTTTGTCAAAATCAGTGAGTATCTGCTCAAGATGTCTGTACTTTGTGTGCGCTAACAGAAAAAAACTGGTGTTAATACACAGCCTGGGCTCTGTAAACGGGTATGTGAAGAAAGGGGGCAACCCTCGCTAGCAAAATACCTGTTTACAAAGCATATGCTGTGTGTGTAACATTGGATTGTTTTTCAGCACATGCAAAGTATGGACAGTTAGCAGAGTGTGCGGAGATATTCACTGATTTTGACAAAAGACATTTTTGGACAACAATCCTTCTCCAGAATCGCTGACTCCACCTTAACAGTAAGCCTCCTATTATCCTTGGGGTCAATTTGACCCCATTCAATGTTAAGTCTTTCTAATTTTTGGTAAATCTTTGAGTCAATCAATAGTCAAATAAATAAAGGTATTCTGGATGTATAAGAAGGTTGATGAGGTCTTGTTTTTCATTTAAAAAGGCTATTTAGGTCAAAAACAAAAGACAAACAGTCACCGACACATAAGAAATTTGGATCATAATGTTTTTGTGAGGATTTAAATTGCTGGGGTCAAATATATGCCCAAGGACAAACAGTAATAGTGAAATTGAGGATAACAGGAGGGTTAATTATTCCCTCTTCAAACAAGATTTTGTGTATGCGTGCGTTTGTGCGTGCGTGCATCTGTCTGTCTGTCTGTCTGTCTGTGTACGTCCAGGGATACTTCAATGTTAGAGCTGAATTATCTTTTTCAGGTTTGGGTCCAGCCAGGAGGCAGGAGAGAGAGTCAGCTGAATGCTCTGCCCTGTTATCTTTTTGGTTTAACCCTTGTACACACTGTACAAAATCTAAGACTTCATATTTTCAGACCACTTTCATTCTACTTCTACCCCAATTTAATTGGTTTCAAGGTTGTTGAAAACAGCCGGCAGAAGCATAACGTCACTGTCTGGAAGCAGGTTTTTAAGGGAACAAAGTGTCCCTCTTGACCAACAGACTCTGGATCTGTCACTGCTGTTTCGTTCATTTTAATGGTTTTCTCCAATACATGTGGCACTAAATAGCAGAATTGAAACTGAGGGTATTCTCTTGATGAAATACATCACATTGAAGTTGGGTGCACAGAACAATCTTGCTGTGTTTTGCACATCGGCCTATCGACAGGTCAATGTGTTTGAAGGGGTTTTAAGAAGTGCACTCCAAAATAGTTTGAAATTATTTAATTCCGCTTGACTATGTTCTGACTCTAACATATATCAGCTTTGTGGTCTCCATAAAGGACACAGTCCTATAAATGCATTGGCTGCAGCTTATCAGCTTTTCATTATGAATAGTCAATAAAGACTTTATGAGCCTATTTTGGAGCTTCCTGGATCGCTCTTTCCCCGAGACTATGTTTATAATCACGGAAGTAAGCGGCTCGCAAGCTTTGTTTGATTTTCAAGATTTCAATTAAAGATATTTGTGTTTAACTGTGTCAGCGGAAAGTGGTGAGGTATAAGAGTACAATATGTTGTTAGTAATAAAAGGCTGACATTAGTGTGTTGAACAGTTCATTAAGTTGCATGCTGAGACATCTGGTTAAGATGTTCTGGTTACTGTGATCCAAACATGGTCACTGTGACATAGAACATCTTATTCCTTTCAAATAGAATTCCCTTAATGTGCGCAATGTGTCTTTTATGGCGTCAAAGGTAGATTTGGATGTCAACCAAAAGCCATTTCGGACAAGATAATGATTTCTTCAAATTACGAAGCTCATTACTGTGGGTTTTTCCATCCTTCTTTCAGATGAAGTGTTGGGTCTGTCTGTGGGCAGGTGCACACCTCAGGCAGGACAAGAATAATCAGTTTTATTAATGGACGCTGAGAGACTCAGTTACAGGGTGTTGAAGGTGCATGTAAACAGCTTAACTGGAATGCAGCCAGTAGCAAGGTTATTCTCTGCATGGAGCCAGAGGACGGGTTTGTATGCACACTTATTATTCAAGCTAATAATGCAGCAGAAATAGGCATGCAATCACCTCAGTTTCATTGTTGTTGTTTTGTTTTTTTGTTCCTTGTGTTACATGAAATTCCTATATCATTAAAGCTGAATTAATAGTTTTTTGTTTGCTTGTGTTTTGCCCCCAGGGAGACTAAGAGTTCTGCAACCAGCAGAAAACACATCTCTGGTATCAGCTTGTAAAGGCACTATGGCACAAATGTTGAGTAATAGAAGAAGAATAGACATTCCGCAAAAACAGAGCAACTTTAGCCTTTATTCGCACATGTTTAATTACTCTTCTTTTAGCTCTGCTTTGGTCCCCACCAACTTTTGATAAAAAAATAGTAGGCTCTTTAGCTGCTCAATAGTCAATTTGGTTCAACATCTAGTGGTGAAGGGCAGGTAGTGTACATAATAATTTCACCAAAACTTTTTTTTTTTTGCTGAAAATGTTATATACATTATTTGTATTAATTTCATCCAATGTAAGAGTAAACAAAAAAAAACCTGCAGGGCTTTAAAATCTTTTTGTTACTCTCAACATGGAGCCAAATGCCAAGTTTGTATGAACACTAATAGATTAAGGGCCGGTTTTGCAGACATGGATTAAGCCTAGTTCTGGACTAAATTGTACTTTCAATGGACAATCTCCATTCAAAATTCCATTTAGTCCAGGACTGGGCTTAATCCATGTCTGTGAAACTGGCCCTTACTCTAATAATACAAGTAGTCAATATGCGTTCTCTATATCAGCGTAAATGTTTAGGCAAGACGTGTGCCAGGTGTGTGCCTGTCTGAGCTTGTGTTTAAACAGCTGTTTACCAGACTGCAAAGACGACATAGTCAAACTGACTGACAGCTCCCACGGGTGACTGGCTCCTCTTGGGTGACAGCACGGAACACTATATAAGAAGCCAAGCTGCTGTTGAACCTGTGTGGGGATAAAACTAGACAACTAGACACACTGCCTTACTCCAGTGTCAATGTGTATGGCAATGTACCTTTCTGGGTTTATAACAGTTCATGAGATTTTCGCTGCTGAAGACACGGTTGATTATTGGACTAAACATTACAGTAAATGTGCTTTAAAACTACCACAACGGTCTAAAAGAGTTTTGAAAGCTTCACAGAGCTGCAGAGTTGGGCCATACTTGTTTGTTTGTTTTTTCACAAAGTGCTACCCTGTTTACACCGATCCACTGTTGATATAAAAAATGCTGACCTCTTTGTAAGGGCAGTTGAGTTACTCCACAAGTTTTCTGTTACACTTTGAGTTTATTTGGATGAGAAAACGTGGGTTCCCTTCAAATCGGAGGCTGTGTATGAGTCAAAGAAAAGAATGGCTTGGATTAAGAGCTTGTTTGGACGTCATATCATGTCACATGTTCCTTCCAGCTGAACAGGATGACTAATACCACTGATGGGTCTCTACATGTACAACATGAAAAACAAATACCAGAACGATGACTCAACACTTCAATGCTTTTGTATTGCAAAATTAAATCCATTCGCACGTGGTCAGCTGATATCTTCGTCATCTCAGGCTCCAAGCGTCAGCGGCTAAAATTATTCTTTCATATTTGTTCATCTTTTTTTCCCTCTTTTGGAGATTGTTCAACCGGCAACAACAAACATAATGGCTTTGAATTGCTGTGGCCAACCAGCACTCATAAAGGCTCCACTCCATGTACTGTATCTGAAGATTCTTCCCAAACAGCAATCTCTTTTTTTTCTGAGTGATGGCGGCAAATGCTGTTTTGTACTATAATTCAAAGAGAGAAATGATCAAGGAGACATCCTGGACACTTTAAAAGAAACTCTCACAGCTACTGGGTTGTCACAATCCAAAAGAAATCCACTGACTTTTAAAAAGCACAGAACTGAAAGTGCTTTCTGTCACTTTGATGGTTTTTGATGTGACTTAAGAAAGGCTAAAATATCAGGATAACACATCATATCAGAGAAACAAGCAGCTTTCAGATTATTAACATGTGACAAATGGAATGTTGAGCCAAGTTTGATTCCTTTGAGGACCAAGTCTGCAGGTCTTATAGTTCAGATAACAGGCAGAGGCTTTCAACAAAACGTTTGGTGTGCATTATTTGATATGAGCTTGTCTGATCATATCTTAATCATAAATGTATAAAAACAAAAACGGACAATCACAAGATTTGCTTTTAAAATATGAAAGTGGCTAATGTGCTTTCATGATTTCACATATCAGAGACCTCACTGGCGTGACTGTGCTACACTTTGTATTTATTTGATCATATATATAGCAACAAAGTGTTTTTTAAAGGAACTTAATTTGTGAAATACAAGTTTTAAATAATCTTTCGGGATCAGACGTTCATTCTGCTTCATTTTCACATGAAATGCATGATCTTATTTGACATGTTTATTTAATCAAGCCATCCGGGGGTTCCGCATTCAAATTGAAATGCAACACAAATATCAAATAAATTATGATGTGTTTTCTGGATGAAGTGTCACTGTAACTAAATGACCAATGAATAATGCAAAGTGGTGTCTTTGTAACTCAACTCAAGGGATAAACCAATAAAGGTGATCGGCTCTGTGTGAAGTGACACATCCATGCAGCACCAATTCAAAGACTCGTTCAAGGGGAGTAGGAAAAGTCGGTATCTCACAATATGACGTTCATTCTGGATCATTTATTGTGATATATGTATTTATTATATTATTGTTTCCCCCTCCAGCAGTGCCAAGATTGGTGCTGGTGAATTTCCCACCACTAGATGTCAGCATCAACCAATACCTTCACCTGTGATCAGCCGACAGATGCTTGATAATGATAGACTGACCCTCTGAATGGCACAATGGCATTGTTATAACACAAGTTGAATCACTGACTAAAAACATTACCAGGAAAAAATTACACATACAGTTTACAAAGAACTGCACAGTTGCAGCACTGCAAAGTACTAGAAACACAGAATGGTGGTACACAGTCTGAAGCTGTGAGGTAGCAGGGCTAAAATATACTGTCCCACAGAGGACTCCATGTATAAATAAAATATAGCAGCTGTTTGCAAAGTGGCCGCAGTACTGACGAGGGCAGTACAACAAATAGATTTTGCACTTACAAATATTCCCTTAACAGATAGAGTTCTTCTGCCCTCGGTGTGTGCGTGTGTATTGTAGAGGCACATCTTTGCAGCGAGGTAAACACACTTTCAATTAACGTTGAAGACAAGAATGCACAATCAGTTTTGACACTGACTGTGAGAACAGTGTTGGATAAAACCACCAATGATAGCGGTTACGGTTTATCAGAACAGGCTCATATAGAGTTTTTCAAGGGTATTAATGATGCATTTGATTTCAAGCACCTCTCAAAAAAGGTTTTGTTAAAAAGAGGTTAGGTTCAGATTTAGAAACAGAAAGAGACTCAACATTAAAGACTGAGGCAGGCAGGGCTTTACCCAGCATATAGCAGCAAAACTGTTGTTGTCTCCAAACAGAAAGTAAGTGGTAGCTATTTAAAAATGGTACAGTTACAAAAAAGAGTATGGCTTAAGTATAATGGATAAATTGATCTTCATGACAGAATGAAACAATGTACCACCAGTGAAGGGCCAACCCCCCAATGTAAGCACAACACAGCTAAAGATAGGCTATAAATACTCTGAAATTACACACTGGTTTATGGTACTCACTGTTACCCTGCAACATATCTCGCCTTGTTTTCATAAATGTTTGAATGATTCTGAAAATAAAGGTCATTTATGAAAATTGGGTGTTTCTTTGAAGCCTTTATAATGACCCATACAACCGCATATAATGCTCAACACTTGGAGACTGCAATCTAACAGTTATTGTCAAGAATAAATATATAAACAAATACAAACCAAGAATTGTGTCCCACTCAGTTTGTAGCCCCCAGTGACAGAGACTTCTTCGTAGATTCTGTGTGTTAGGGTTTGGGACGAACTCCAAGGACAAGACAGTTCTACAATGGTACGCAGACGGTATGACGGAGTTTGCTGCTTCCTTTCCAAAGCTGAGTGTGCCCTGTGTAGAAAAGATGAAGAGCTCAAACTGCCAACAGCTTTTTGAAAAACAATGTCTCTTTGTGTTTGTGCAGCAGCAGCTCCATTGCTTCACGCTTCTTGACACGTGTGCACATAATGATTATCTCAATGACTCCAGGAACATTACAGAGTGTTTTGGCTTAAGCCAGACCCAGATAAAAACCCATCTGACAGTTTACGGTGGAGCAGGATGTTTGCAGAAAGACTGCGCTGAGGAAGAACTGAGCACATTTTTCAACATCAAGTCATAGCGGATCAAGAGCATAGTTTAAAATCCAATCTTGAACAATACCGGCTGCTTTCTGGGAGATGATGGGTTAGAAAAGGTATTCAAATAGCCTACTGCTAAAAATACTGAATGAATAACTTCTGTTTGCAATTTTGCTACTGACACATATACTTGACATAAAATATGAAGTGGACTGGCATTAATCATATAATTGTTTCTGTATAGTTTTTCATGCATAAATACAAACTAAACTTTACTGTGCAGGGCTGTTACCATTATTATATAACTTTGCCCCAGCCGTTTCAAAACAGCCTCGCTCGGCCTGTGTTGGCTCAAAGCAGAGAAACTGAGACCTTCCACAAAGATGACATCACCATCCAGTCATGAGCTGAAGTGTCTGCTGCTTCCCCGAAATCCCAGAGCCACACACAGACAGCGAGACAGAGGGAGCCAGCACAGGAATAACACATCACAAACACACACACACACACAGGGATCATCAGGCCTAGGAGAGAAATAACTTGAAAGATGCACAAAGGATTTCATTGGCTTTTATTCCATTGTTGCTCATTTGACATTTCTTTGGAAGCACAGTGTGTCCAATCGGTGTTGGAAAGGGTTCATGGTTGATTGAGGGCCTTGATGTAATCTGTGAGATTTTTCACAGTGTGTGTGTTTCTCTATGCGCAACAAAACCGTTTGAACTCAATTAGAATGGACCAGTTTATCTTTTCTGTGAATAATCTGGTAAATAATGAAAGTAAAAATCATATTGCATTTTTTGACTGCGCTGCAGTTTGGTTTGCAGAAAGCCACCAACACCAATTACACGGTCTGTAAGTTGTGCTGAGAATGGTTCATTTTTTTCTTTTATCACCTTTTGTACATAAAAGCTTATTTTATTGATTCTCTATGCATCTGAGGAATCCTTTTTTATTTTTACTGTCACTGAGCCAGCATTTATTCCTATAAGATTGGGCTGTTAATCTTGGCTACACATGCCTGACACTATTTATTTTTGAAGCCTGGATTTAAGCAAACAAACCCTTTCACAGTTGTGTGGTTTGCAAAAAGGAAAGTTCTGATTGAATGTTCTGTTACAGTACATTGATTCTGGCATTTCAGTGTTAAATATCAACACAACATAATGCAGGATTGGTAGGATTGGTGCACGTGCAAATCTGGATGGAAGGCCCTGTGCCAAATGCAATCACTCTCAGTGACTTTCCATTATCCGAAGCAAGTCTCAGACTGAAATGGAGAAGAGGATTAACACACAGCAAAAGATTCAGCTCTGGACTGATTTAAGAGCAAGTGACATCTCCTTTAACATTTTCTCAAATGGAAGAGGAAACATATGCCTCATCAGGCTTGTTTGTCAGTTAGGGGAGCAAATCATTAGGTGTGATGAAGTCGACCCTAATCCCGTGATCACAAGCTCCAAATGTACAATTGTGTTGTGATACTAAACTGCATAGGCAGTCTCACATCTTCAAATATGCAATGCAAGATTATCCAGAACTTTCATAAATAGGCCAGAAATACTTGCAAGGCTACCACATTTATACGTATATTAAAAATGTGTACGTTAATTTCAATTCAATCCAAAAATACACATATAATCAAAAGTATATGTCAGGGAAAAACAAAATCCTAATTTTTTCACAAATTATAATATTACTCCTCCCAGGATGGGTAAGAACAAAAATCCAGTGTTTGCTGATATGTACAAAAGTTAGAGTTTCATATGTTTGTTAAAATTATCCAATAATGTCTCCAAATATGTCTAATAAAGCGAAAAATGCCACAAAAAATCTTTTAAAATAAAATAAAAATAACCCAATAATACTTTTCTGTGGCAATCTGTGGATTAGTGTTATTGCTACCAGTGAAATGTACTATTTTGGGTAGAAGGGAAAATCTGCCACTTGCCTCAAGCAACATTGGCCCTGTTTGAGAAATTCATGATTTTCTTTTTAGTCTGAGCCGACATTAGCATTTAATAGGTGTTAGGGGTCAGTGGTAAAGCTGCCAGCTTTTGTAGAAACACAGCATTGTGGAACAGAAAGGCCATTGGCTAACCTCACTGTAATCTTTGATCTTCCTACAATACCTCAATGTTCACTTCAAGCAACATTTTCCCACTGATTAGATCATTCTCCATAAATGTCATTTTGACAAGCCCTGCCACAACCTAGGAAATGTCTTCAAGGCTCAATTGGACTTGACAATCTGGAGTCATTCAGTATTTTGGTGACACGTGGAAAGAGTTGCGTATTCAGCACCTCTTCAAGTTCATTGTAGGAGAACAGAATTGTAAAATTTTGTTCCAGGACACCATAACCACAACGATTACCTAATGCGCTCCTTTTTATGATTATCTTGGTAATCATAGTCCACGTCATTTGGATGAACAGCGAGTCACTGACAGCGCGTTTGACTATCAAGGAGTGTTTACAACTGAGGTTGGTATTTTCCCTTGAGCTCTTTTTTATAGTGGGGAAGTTACTTCCTCTGATAAAATATCTAAAAAACAAAAAAGGACCACAATCTCAACAAAGTCGACCATATAATTTGGAACAATAGAACAAAATAGAAAATAGAGACTTAATACTGGACGACCACAAATTAAAAATGAGTTTAATAAGGTGTAGGCAATGGGCATGTTTTGAAGTGTGTTCTGAGAAAACTGGTAAGAACTGCACCAGATGTTAGAGAAAGTGTTAACATTTAAAACTGCACAAAACAAAAAGTCCAGATGGAGCTACATCCTGAGGATTGTGGAAAATCAAAGGACAGCTTTTTTCACACAGATCTTATGTAACTGTTGAACGGAAAAGTAGTCAGTGCTTGGTTTGCTGAAACCCCGAAACAGGATTTCTCCACATGTTATGTGTGTGTGGTTTGCATTGGGCTGTAGTGAGGTTGATACTTGACATTCAAATAGTTTGGATTCAGAGTTTGGATGGCGGTGTCTTTATTTAGCTTTTCCAAACCCAAAGACCATTAAGAGGAAACCGGTAAGGAATGGATTAAACACACATGCCGAACAAGACAAATGCTTTGTGTATGGTATCATCAACTGGTAAGGATGTGTCGTGCTGTGTAAGAAACAGGAATCTTGATGGGTTGAAATAGTAAGCAGAGCTGATATAGTTTATGGTTTAATATATTGCAAAGCAAAGGTGATAAGCACATCACAAACAATGCCACCTAGCCTTAGGGGTCATTTCAATTGCATCCTCCCTGGAATGTCAATTTGTTGGAGAAAAATGTCTGCAGAAATTAACAAGTTCAATACTTTAGAAAGCCGAGTCTTGCACCCAGCAGAAATGTCTGCCTCAGTGGAGTACAATGAGGGCATTAACGATGTCGTTCGCAGGCAGACGGTGGGGATAGGTTCATTCCCCCTGCCTGGCATCCAGGCAGACAGTCAGGATACTCAACAGAGCCTCAGCCACCATTCAGTTAGCAGCACGGTCCAACGATTACCGCACTGTTTCAGCTGGCTTGCCAGCTGCCACACAAATTGCTTACAGCATGTGGAAAGCATGCACGCACAGCTAGAATAAACCACATAGGGAAGTCTCAAGTGGCACTTAACAACTCCATTGTGCTCTGTTTGAATATACGTTTTTAATATCGACAGTATATGTATGCATACACACAGTATAAACAGCCCTAAATGTTCAGTAGCTGCAAGGTTTTATTAGTCACTCTTAAAGTATTTAAGTTGCACCAGGTGACCTTGAACCCTTAAATTCTGATCTGGGGTCAGACACATTTCTTAATCATCTCCTCAAGCTTTAAAAAGGGAATATGCTCCAAAGCCTCCCCTCTCATCTTCATGGTTGAATGATGTTATGTTCTTTGTTAAGGTAGAAAAAATTAAATATTCCCTGAGAGGTTCTCTGTACAAATTCGCTCATAGGTGGCGCCCCTTAATTTCTCATTTTAATAAACTTAAGTTGCTTCCCAATGATTATATTTTTATTATTTTTTATTTTTTTTAGTTTCCCCCTTAGAAAGGGTCTCTTATGTCTCCATATTTCTCCATATCATGTGTCACAGCCTATGCGCCCCCTTGTTTGAGGCGTCATGGTTGGAATGTCTTCAGGTGCATTGTTTGGAATTTGGAACTGTTTTTGTCCTTGAGGGGACACTGTGTAACATTTTAAGTAATTTATTAGCTACAAGTAGGGTTGCAAAGGGGTGGAAAGTTTCCGGTAAATTACCGGAAAGTTTCCGGAAAGTTTCCACGGGAACTTTCGCTCGGGAATTTTGGGAATATTCAAAATTGGAAATTATAGGAATTAACTACATTTTTAGTAAACTTTATCAAGTTTTGATTATTTTATGAACAATCAATAATTTCACTGAAAAAATAGGAATGTTGAGTAAAATATTTTTCATCTGTCTGACCCCACCCATTCAATAAATACAGTCAAATGCCCCCCATGTGATGGAGGAATAGACGGTGCATGTAAGGGGCGTGGCCTCAGTACCCCTGCAGTAGGATGTGTGCTATGTGCAATTTGCCAAGTCTACTTGCATGAAATCTGGTTGTTTTAGTCAAGATTATGCTAAAATATATTGTCCCCAACTATATTTAAAATCACAGTTTAAGCCTCTGTAAACCTGTTCTTATATGATATCAAGTTGGGTGTCTCAATAAACTTAAAAAAAAATCTGATTTGAAATTAAATGTTCATAAATATATTAAAATTTAGTTGAAAAAACTGATTTTTACAGTCTAGAATGTTTGCCTGGACTGAAATAACATAGTTAGGAGAATTTAGTGCATTGGGTTGCTTTAAATTTAGTAAATTCCCGTTTATTCTCGTTAATTCCCAAAATTCCCGTTAATTCCCATAAATTCCC
This sequence comes from Ammodytes marinus, assembly GCF_949987685.1. Taxonomy (NCBI): domain Eukaryota; kingdom Metazoa; phylum Chordata; class Actinopteri; order Uranoscopiformes; family Ammodytidae; genus Ammodytes; species Ammodytes marinus. The sequence goes on from NC_137230.1 coordinate 30,945,958, forward strand.
GTTAATTCCCATGGAAAGTTTCCAACTTTAAAAATTCCCGGAATTTTGCAACCCTAGCTACAAGCAATATCCTCATTCATAAATATGTCCTCATTGGTGTAAAATCACCTCTGCCAATTATCTGAATTATCCTGAGCGGAGAATTACAAATATTAGTATTATATTTTGTACATTGAGCAGGCAGTTCTTATGGAGGCATCCATGTTTTTGGAATGTCATCAGGTGCATTGTTTAAAATTTAGAATTGTTCTTGTCCTTGAAGGCCACTGTAGCTTCTGTTATTATTCAAAAGGGGTGGGGTTACCCAGGGAGCGTTACATTCTAGAACTTTCTTGATGATGTCATGTTGCATGGTGCTCCTTAAAGGGCCACTGTACCTCTGTTATTATCTGTAAGGAGTGGGGTTGCCCAGGGAATGTTGCATTCTAGAACTTTATTGATGTGTCATATTACACACTGCATGTAGTTGTCTCTTTTGTAACTGTTTTAATGTTTTTTTTATGTCATTTTATGTCATCTTTCCAAGGATTGTTTGGGTTGCGGGGTGGGTGGGGTTCTAAATGTTTTGTATGTTTGTTAAAAAAGAAAAATTTCAAAAAAAATCTTTATGGAAAAACAAAAAAAAAGGGAATATGGTCAGCCAAAGCCACAATTTATAATTTTAAATATTACTTTCCTACTTAAAGAGGAGACAAAATGAGTCAAAATGTGAGCATTTAAAGTTCATAAAACATATTATTTTGTTCTTCATCTAAATGACTCTTTGATTGTAACTTAGGGAATCAATTAGCGAGCTGTAAGTGCACTCACTCAAGTGTAAATGAGTCAGAAGTGTAACAGTGAAGCTCTTTGCTCAGACCCCTGTCGTCTGTGACCTTTACCTGGGGCTATTAAATGCTCTTGTGTAATTACCCACTGCAGACCCCTGGGCTGAGGCAATAAAAGCATAAGCTTCGTTAAAGGGCAGCCATTGTTTCTTGCAAGACTTCTTAGCACCAACTTGACTCGTGCCTTCTTTCCACTTATGTTGTCTAGACAATGATTCCTTTGACAGCATCCATAGTCGTGTTTTTTTTTGGGTTTTTTTGCGTGGCAAACAGTTCATCCTCTATTCCAGCAAATATGTGAATGCCCAATATAAAGGGGAGGACTTCCAGCTCTTATCGTCAGGGATTCTTTATGGATCTAATTCTTTCGAGAAGTCACACAGATTTGCATACGATTACGTGACTCAGTCAGCAGGGGAATTTTATTTAGAAAACTCCACATTCCCTCAGCAATATCTGTATGCCTGAGGTTATTTAGGTTGTATATTTAGGCATTGCACAAGTCACTTCTGTTCAGATGCACAAATATCCAATTTAATTTAGGACCAATCAACCAAGAACCATAACCCTGAAAAACCGTATATTTCTGACTTTACAGCTACTATTTCCAAGGTCACAATATACGACTGGTGTCTTTGCAGTGAATAAACTCAGAAACTGTGCTCAGAATAATGACAACAGTCAACTCCAGAGGCCGAGCCCACAGTGCAGGTTAACACCTTCTGCCCTGGTGACCCCACAGCATGGCTTTACATAGCCTATAAAAAGCTAAATGGGAACAATGCTTTGTAAGGTCAACGTCTGAAAATGAGAAGGACACAGGCAGATATAATCCCTGTCAGAGAGCCGGTTTGATTTCTCTGAGGTCAAATAAATCATGCACACTTCAGCAGGGTCGAGAAGAAGTACCCATTGAATTTCATTCGACGGTTTTACTGACCCAGTGTCCACTCACGGGGTGGACAGCTCTCAACCATGGAGCCTTTGGTAATGATGGGGCATTTGTAAGAGTGTGCTCTGCAGAACAGTGTCATTGATATGGAGCACATTTTTAGACTTTTGTGCAGGTAATGACTTGCCTGTATGACAAAAGTACCCCTGTTCAGAGTGTTGAAGACATGTTGAATGGGCTACACTCCAGGTAAAAACTGAACTGCAAAGATGTTGGTTCCTTTCATATGATGACTGACAGAACTCTGATAAAAAATGCAAAAAAATACCACTTTTTGGAAATGAGGGTTAGTAAGACGTGACCAAATTGAGGATGAATATTGCTCAAAAGTCTCTACATCTTGCTTTTATTGGCAAACCAATTAAACAGTAAGAATTTGTAGAGAGGAGTTGCTGTAAACTATTTGTTGTGAATAACATTTGTTTTAAATCAATGACCTTTAGATAATGGTAGGCATATGTTATTAAGTTTGGCTGTTACCCCCAGTCTTTATGTTTAGCTGGGCTAATCGCATAATGGCCCCCATCCAACTCTCGGCAGGAGATCAAATGTGTGTATTTCCCACAACGTTTAACTATTCCTTCAGTGCTACCAGCTACCAGCAGTTTTCTTCTCAGGTGCCCATACTCTGTCATAGCACTTCTGTGAATGTTACACTGCATCTTCAGCTCGGAGGCAAAGCAGACTTTACAAAGATTAAATGTATTCTTTAGAGCGTGTTGTTAATTATAAGTGATTGTGTCCATTTTCTGGCTTCAGGAATAATTATCTTATATATGCAATGGTTGCCGTGGTAACAGCATGAGTGTGCACAGTATTCTTACAAATAAAAGCAGAACATAGAGCTGCAGGCTAGATGAGGAATACAGATGTATCCTGCTGCACTGGAGGCCATAGCGTTTAGCTGCGGTGCTTAACTACTGGTTCACATCCGATATGCTGATGTTGACGCGCCGCCATGTTTTCATGCTGCAGTTACTCCCGTTTGCACTGTGGATTTGGCGCCAACATGTGTCATCATGTGTAATAAATAGCATTTTGAACTCTTGAGGGCAAACTGAGAGACACACCTCTACTTTGATGTCAATTGGTTTTCAGTCATCTATGAATGGGGTTTGAACCTGATTTGCAAAAAGTCTGTATCCATGTGTGTTTCCTCATGCCAAGCCTCAGTAAAAAGCAGTCTGGCCTGGATTTGGCCGGGCAATCTGGACACACTGTAGCTTTAGAGATTTGTATGCCTGTCCCTTTCACTGCCTGTGATTTACACACGGCCCTCGATTGACTATGCTGTGTGAGTCATTTCAGTTTGTGTCCAAGTGATTCTATGGTTCGTATCAATTCTCCCAACACACTGCCAGGCTGATTCACTGCAGTTAAATAAATCATCTCTCAGTTAAACAGATTCCTGTTTGGCTCTTCTCTTTGAAACGGTGTGTGTGTGTGTGTGTGTGTGTGTGTGTGTGTGTGTGTGTGTGTGTGTGTGTGTGTGTGTGTGTGTGTGTGTGTGTGTGTGTGTGTGTGTGTGTGTGTGTGTGTGTGTGTGTGTGTGTGTGTGTGTGTGTGTGTGTGTGTGTGTGTGTGTGTGTGTGTGTGTGTGTTGTACATTGTGACTCGTCTCTTTGTTAAAACAGGAAAAACAAATGTCCATCTGTCCACAGTTTGGATCGATCCAATTGTTTGCAAAGATGGCTGAGTGTTGCTGTTGCTCACATTCAGCCTATGTTTTCTACTAATGGGAATGATGAGTGTATGGATAAAACCCTGTGTGGCAATGTGGTTGTTCTCATTCTGAATCACTGGTCTGTCTGTCTCTCTTATGTGTGTCATCCTTCACTTCAAACTGTGAGCAATTGAATTTGTGTGGCTTCAGTGCTGTGTATCCCAAACCTCTCCAAACCAATTGTCCAAGCCTTGGTCAACAACACTGCTATGTGGTTTTTTGCAATTGTATCCATTTTTCTTACAATTTTGGAACAGTTTGCTACTGCTACTGCTACCTCAATACAGCAGAGGGTGGAAAACAGGTAGCTTAAGAGTTTTATTAATTCTCGGAACTTCACCTAGGTTCTCTCTATTTACCACTCTCTTTTAGTTTCTTTTTCTCTGGTCCTTTTAGTGCATGGCTTCTTTCACTTTGATGATCACCGGGCAGAAGAAGCCAGTTGAGAGATGAGAAACCCCTGGGGGACCAACCCAAACAAGTGTAAACACTGTTGTCCTTTTAGCACAATGTTTCACTCCTACATTGGAACTCTCATAGCAGCTGAACAAAACATCTTGTTTTACAGTTAGACATGTCGAAAAAACATTAATTCCTCAAGCTTTCATGGGATCTTCTCAATAAAACATACTTAAGGGCTTTAATATGTGTTGTTGCTGTTTCAGAGAAATCATTCAATCATTGTTATGACCTGTCCTTCAACCTGATTTAGCAACTTGAACTTTCACTATCAAGTCTTCGTTAACATATCTGCTGGCGTTTTAGATCCCGTTCTCAAAATGGAAATTTGCGATGCCACTTTATCTGAGCAACAACAACCAAACAAACAACAACAAAACAGTCAAACTAATCACACACATGCTCCAATAACTGCAGCCTTCAACAGACGCTTAAAACAACTCCCCTCAGTAACATTTGTAGAGTTGGACCCGTGCCAATCCTGCTGGTGTGCATAAAACCGCAATCAGCAAATTTGGCTCTCGAGTCTCGCTGGTTAACGGTTTTGATCAGAACGGCATCGTAAAATTGATTTGTGCAGAATTAACTGACGGCTTTGTTTGTTTCTTTTCCCAAATTTCCCTTGCTGTGTAGTGAATGAAGGAGTGCATTATTTATGCTTCCAAAGTTCAAATACCACATATTCCCTAAAGTCATTATCTACTGAATGAGACATGTAGTCAATGACGCCACCTCTGTGCAAGGCATTATTGTAGTTTTCCTGATGTTACATAGCGTGGGTTTGTGATGCAAATGGGGTCACGCCTAAGGTCTACTCTACGCATATATCTTTTCCTTTCACACCTTGCCTTCTGTTCATTCTTCGTCTGCTTGTGTTACTTTTGTTGTGGCTATTCAGAGCTGGATACAAAGACATAAGGAGGGAAGAGTTTCAAGAAGAAAATCACAGCTTAATTCATTCATACAAAACTGGTTCCATGCCATCTTGTACATTCACCATCAAGTCTTTTATACAGTTTTCAAATGATGTTAAACTCCACACATCTCATAATTTCCTCTTCTGGCTAGTTACATTCTTATTCCTATCTGTTCATTGGCCATGCATACACTCAAACAACAAGTGCAATTTGATTATTATTGATCCAGTCCAACAGTACATCTTCTTGCAATGTGAATCAGAATTAAGCAAATTTCCTGTTCTTGATTAAGTTTGATCATTACGTATTTTCATTAACTCAGTATGTATGCAACCTCATTCGCCATCAGCACATTCTGATCTGAGGTGAGCTTGGCCTCTAAATGTTTGACCTTCTGTGAACAGAATAAAACAGTATTAATAATATAAGTAATATTAGGTTTTTGCAAGTACAAGATACCTATTTGCCACCACAAGACTTCCAGTGAACGAATACGTCCTCCCTTACAATACAAGAATATTTAGATAAACTGAGGGTACTATGATACAAATGAACTTTAGTAAAATTCTGACGTCTATTCGTTTACCAGGGATATATTCCAAAGCTGCTACTAATTGAACTTTAAAAGTTCCTCCATACAAAGTCTCAGTAAAGATCCTTTCAGTCATTGTTGTATCTTGTAGAGCAGTAATTGCGTAGTTAAATCGTTGAAGTCACCACTGGACGGAGTACAAGGGGCATTATGTCTCCGATCCCTCCGAGGAAGACAAGTGACGCAGGACTGCAGCCAAGCTTCAAAGTCTCTTAATGAAGAAGTTTGTGCAGGTTTTTCAGCTATTTCTTCAGTAGCTCATTTAACTGAGTAGATTTGTCTTTGTTAAATGCGGTTGTCTTATTCAATTTATGGTGCAGTTTGCTGAGCTCTACTGGACCTATTAACAAGCAATTTCAATTCAGTTCTCCCCAAAGTTAATTTTGGTTCGTTGTGATACACTTTCTCTGTTACATACAGTACATCATAAGGAAAAACTGCTAAACTACTCACAGATTTTTTTTTAAACTGCTACTCTGCTATGGCTGGACTTGCAATAGGGGTAATTGGTGGCCAAACTTAAATTAATTCTAAAGAGGCCCTCTGATTAAGATAAATTGTTGTTAGAACATAAACACGCAAAACGTAGACACTGCTTGTCAGGCTATTGTCGAAGAAATTCCTGCCTCATTATTTAGAAAAAACAAGTAATTCTAGTGTCATATTGTGAAACTGAGATTGCAACATTGAACTACCCAATTCCTGTTGGAGACAACAAGTGGTTCTTCACATAATCTCCTGTAGAACAAGGATAGGCCTTTTCTACACTTTTTATTAGGATACGGATTAAATAATTGAGATTTAAAGCGTTATTTCATGTGTTTTTTAAGTTGCTGGTAGGTGAATTTTGTTTCCATTGTAGGGGAGAATGGGGTAAGTAGGCACACTTTTTACTCTAGTGAGAATTGCTTATCACCTTAACATCTTTCAATAGTCATTCCTACATTAAATTGAAGCTTAAGGTGTTGGCTTGAAATGTGTACCCCTCACTTTTTCTATCTTATTGTAATAAAGAAGAAATTAATCATCAAAGACACCCTTACACATTGTGACAACCAACCCCATCAAGGGGTCGGTTGTCAAACACTATGGGGTTGTTTGTCACAATGTTATTTTAATGGGAATAATCTTAAAAAGAAGGCAAGCAAGTAGCACTAAATTAGAAAGTTTAATTGCATTGTCAAGTTGACAAATAGGCCTACATAACTTACTGTAGCCTTGGCAGCTGGTCTAGTTTGGGATGCACTGGGTTGTTTTGATTTTGTTGCCCTTTTTTCTTTTGCATGCTAGCTGCCTTTTCCTGCTCTATTCTTTCCTTCTCTGGGGTGTCAGTGAGGATACAGCTTGACAATTTATTTTGTTGTTGGGTTCCTTTTCTAGCTGCAGCCTTGAGATAACATGTGACAACCAACCCCCCAAAAAATTTGACGACCAACCCCAACTTGAATTTCTTGCTAACATCAAGGCCAACAACCATCTGACAACTAATTAGCTTGCTAACCACAATCTAAAATATAGTTTACCCTTCACACTTTGTATGGGTAACAAGTGTTTTGTTATAAACCCATTGTGTAAAAGCCTAGAAGAAAAATACTGAGGAGCTAAACATTTTCAATTTGACATGAAAAACACAAACAGTCGTCTCACCTCAAATTCAGCAGTCTAACTCCAAGGAAGACTATGTAGGTGGCCTCTGATCCCAATTCTGGATATTTACATACCAAAATTTCACAGACAGCGCCTTCTGGTTCCGAGATATAACGATTGTGACAACCAACCCGCGTGACAAATTCCCCCGTTCTCCCCTACTATGCTAAGCGAGTCAGCTGCTAGTGGCTTGATGTCTGGACAGATATGAGAGCGATATGAATTTCTCCCCCAGGAAGCAGACAAGTATATATCAAAATGTCAAACTTGCCCTGATGCTATGCTAGCTACTGCATGTGGCTGTTAAGTTATTGATCTCATAAAGAACCAAATGTGCAATATTATGTTCAGACTGAAGTCATTCCTTCTGAAAAAGTATATAATTGAAATCCAGTGTCTGCTTTTCATTGCGGTTTTATATGGGGTGAATCATTTTTGGCATCTGCGGATTTTGCCAGTAAACATTATACGGCACTTGGAAAGACATTGCCTTGTGCAAACAGAAAACTTTTCCCCGAAAAATCTGAATGCATTTAATTTCTTATTGGTCTCTGGACACAGCGCTCACTGTCCCGAATCCAGTGCTTGTCCGATGTGAAGACAAGATTACATGAGGTTCACAGAGATTAAGTATTCACTCTCTCTCAAAGATCAATTGAGTCACACATGTGCACTGACACAGCGCCAGTACACTTCAATGCTTAGCTGTCCATTTGTCAGAGCTATCCTTATTTTACACAAAGGGAGTCAAAGGATATGAGCTAGCCTGAAAAGCAACAGCTCGAGACTGCCAGTAGCTTTAGGGGAGAAGACCATGATTTGAAACAGACAAGAAATTGGAAACTTTCAAGCAAAAGCACTCAAAAGCAATCATAGACTGTCAGTTTTTTTAAGATTTTAAGTAGAAATCCAGATAGTGGACATCCAAAAACATTTGTGCATGAAATCTCTAAATATAAAGGTCTGTAAAAGATTTGAAATAAACTCTTCAAATAAATAGATCATATCATTGTAATGATGTATGACCACTACTATTTACTTGCAGCGTTCCTCTCATTTACCAATAAAACTGCTTGGATGGTGGCTGATGTCTGTGAAAACGTTTTTTTTAAATGTTTTAGAGGCTCAGGATATAGGCACATTTCTGCAAACAACGACCGTATATCAATATTTATAATACAATCAGAAGAAATATACAATTACATTGACCAACTATTTAAAGACAAAAAAGGCAATGGGACATCCACTTACCAATCGCAAGTCCTATTAATTAACCGCATGCTGTGTTCACATTGATTAACAGCAAAACAAAATGGCATACCAGGAAACAAACATGTTATCTTAGTTCTACACATCTCTCGGGGACAGTAATTAATGTTTTGAAAAACAAACTTGCTAAATGTATCCTATAGTTAAAGTTAAACTGGCACTAAACCTCCCCGGAGAGGAAATGTCTCATAAAATATAAAATATGTGAAAGACATCAACAGTGGCTCCACATTAGCAGAAGTTCACATGAGGCTCATACACAGTGAAACCACAGCGAAATAGAACACATTACATATATTTTGCAATTTTCTGAAGTAATACTGAATCACGAGCCATCTTGAAAAGTCTTTTGAATTGACACAGACATCGAGTGTGCAGACAAAAGGATTTGTTCTCGGGCCATTATCTCAGGCTGAAATGAAATTGCTTTTTTTAGAGGGGTGTGTGTGTGTGTTTGTGGAGGGGCAGGGGGAGGGGGAGGGGGAGGAGGGCTGGGGGCCTGGGTTGCTCGCACAAAAGAGGATGGACACAAGGAATGGAAAAGAAGAGATTAATAAATAGGGATGGAATTAATTTGGTGGAACAAAACAAAACACAAACAGCAGTTGTCATAGTAAGATATAATTAAAAAGGCCTGTATGTAGTGTGTAAACACGGCAAACTATGGAGACTTAAGATGTAATAGCCAACTGATGTTCTACTGATTCCCAAAATTCACGGTATTGTGAATATTCAGTATTAAATCTTACAGAAAATAGTCAAACAAGCCAAGCTTTGTCTTTAGCTCAATGATAAAGTCAGCGTGCTAACGTGCTCACAATGAACATTTTAACATATAAAGCATGTACAGCATGTTATCATTTGCTAACCTTTTCCCTAAGTAGAACTGTGGTTGATGGAAAGGTCATTAACTCTGCATGTATACAGTCATAAAACCAAAGTAAACATTTGACCCGATGATGACTGTGCTAGAGGAAAAGTCTGGTAATCACCACCAGAGTCAATAGAATTCATTGTCTGGGGACAACAAATGCCTGCAGAATTTACTGTAAATGTGAGCATTGTTAAAACTGCACTAAAGTTGCAGTGCACATGCTCCCCCAAAGTGCATTAAGCTGAGCAGGGAGATGACTAATAACAACGTGTAGCCGACGTGCACTGCAGCATATCATGTTGTGGACAGCTGCCTCCTGTGTGAGACAACCAATGGCATCTGCACAGCTGGATTTTCCTATAGAAAAAAGTTTGGAAAAATCACAAAACATGACCTAACACATCTGTTTATATGCGATTAAGGTATATGATTTTTTGAGTTATACAAGCCTGGTGGAGCCTTACATTAACATAAAAGACATACACAAGAGCAACAGAATGGCCGATGTGCATTACAGCTGTAAGGAGAAAGCCGCACACGCACCAAAGCAAGGAGACACTTTTATGCACCAAAGATTGTTGGAGAGTCGACTTCACAGATACAGAGGACATTTGGCTTTGCACATAGCTATATAATTCTAGGCTCCACAGACAAAGCCATGCATCTTCAGCATTGGCTGTCTCCCCTGCTGTATTATCTAAATCCTCCTTGGCCCACAATCTGTCGGGAGATACAATAGATTTGCTGACTCAGAGGAACAACTGATAATGAAAAAGGATAAGAGTAAAAATTGGAACTTCTCTTTGTATTACATTCTGCGGGGTCGGAGTGGCTGCACAGACAGACTCCTAAAAATCCACATGATGTATGATGTCACGGCCACCTTCCTGTATAGTCACTGGGTTTCTCTGGCTAGGGGCTACGCAGCAGACTGCCAGAGGGTTATGGAAGCCAACTGTGACATAAGGGCTCAAGTAAGCAATGTTGCAAGAAGTGCCGCCAAAACAGTTTTCATTAGACTTTTTCATTGGACATTTTCAGTATGTCTAATTGGTTAGGACTGAATGCGTGTAGCAGGATTGTGTTGCATTACGGTACAATGTTTTATACAAACAACTCAGGGTCTGGGCTTAAGTTAACAAAGCCCACATTTCAAATCAGTAAGATGTGGGCTTTATCTTTGAATTTAGATTTTTATTGTCATAATTTTAATACTTTAATCTGATATGCGATACTACAATCATTTAAATTTGTCATAGGAAAACCTTGTGGTAATGGGTAATTGTAGATGTTGTTTGTGTGCATCATTATACATTGACTATATACTGTAGTTGTCCCCCCTAAAATTCAGGGAACACCTTGTAATGTTTCTGTTGTTTTTACATGTTTATGGTCTACTTCATGACATTATGAGCTGTTTCTGATCTTTTATCCACCTAAGCAGTGGAGCTAAACTACTAGAAAACACTTTACAGTATAATCAAATCAAACAAAAGTCTCAAGAAATTACATTTCTTTATACAGAATCAGTATTGAGTTGGATTGCTTTTTTGAGTTTTATGTGCGGTCACTTCTCAGTAGTCTTATAACTTTTAATCCTTTTAACCATCTAGCCAACTTGTCAGGGTTATGTGAATTAACACAAACCCCGTCTCTCCTGGCTTGACCTCTATGCAGAGTCAGACTCAAAGCAGCAATTTTCTGCCATTTCAGACGGTGTAGTACTCTGCATGACCAGCAGTAGTCGGTCCCCAGTCCTCTTACCATCACCTGCCAGCACACCTGATCCCCATTCCTTGTTAACAGGCATATGGTATGCGTAACTGCCAACAGACGCGGTCCCTTTGCCGGATCGTTCTATGCAGCTTTATGCCATTGTGCTTAGGCCAGCATTCCTGTTCTGCTTGTTTTACCTGCTACTATTTGGACTCGTTTGCCTTTCACTGACTGCCTTCAATGCCTTTCTGTTCCATTAATGAACATGCTGACTGAAATATAACCATCTGTTAACAAGGTTTCCAGAAAACATAATACAGTTCAGTGCAGAAGTCAGTCTCAGTTGGTTGCAAAAACATTAAATTAATAAACTCTTTTTACTCAAGTTACTGGAGGCCAATTGAACCTGAATGCTAAATACTTTTGAGTCAAGCTCAGTTTGGGAAGCAGAATTTTGAATTGTTTGCAAATCTAATCTGGAATCTAACCCTAATTTGCTCAATTTAGGAGAACAAAGTAGGAGGCACTTTATCACAAATTGGGTTGTTAAATGTTGGCAAGTTTTGTTAAATTTAAATGTTGTCCAATGTGGGGCATCCCAGTGGACTCCAGCCCGGACACTTTTGCTGCATGTCATCCCCCTCTCGACCCCGTTTCCTATTTGTCTCTAAACTCTACAATAAAGCATGGAAAAACTGCACACAATGAAAATCGCATTAAAAAAATGTGTTGTCCAATTTTCAGAGTGCAAGGATTAAAGCAGATGGCAGCTCTCACAGCTAAGAACTCGTAAGAGAAAGACAATCTTTGGATTGTGTTTTGTGCTCCAAGTTTAGTGCGAAAAAAGGAAGGTCACCAATAACTCCAATCTGGGCTTTTTTATTATAATGTGATTGTCCCATGTGGAGTTCTTCCCTTCCTCAAAATGATTTAATGTAAATGCAAAATACTTCAAATCAAATCCGAGCGACACACCCTGAAGCCATAACATTTCTTTATTTTCCTTTTTGTCTGACACCACATTGAAATTCCTGGGCAGCCAATGTTATGCTTCTCCAGGTCGCCACTCACTCTGCGCTGATAGTATATTCCTTCTTTGTTAGAGGACTTAGCACTGCAGGTGTCTAATAAAAGATGAGTTGCACACATGCCGGTGCATCTTATTACCGTTGGAGGCTGAGAAAGAGACCCTGAGACAGGGACTTGGTGACAGACATTGGAAAGTGATGTTCTTACAATTCCTCAGTGTTATAACTATTGAGTTGAGACAGGGACACGATGAGCAGTGAGACATTTCTCCACATCGTAAATCAGGGTGATGCACATTCCAGACCCTGGATTACGTAAGGCTTATGTAACACAGCGGCCATTCACTTTCTGTTTTGGTATCATTATGGAATGTGTTATTTAATGAATAATTTGGTAGATATATACTGTAAATCTTCTTTTTGACAATGGGTTTACCGTTTAAAAGCTGTCCTGCTCAAGTTTGATTTGTGCAGGTCACAACCCTGAATAATCATTCATGCAGTGGAAAAAATCAAAGCAGGGTGCCATAGAGGTAGGCGGTGGAGTAACGTGGGCTGTTTCCACTGGAAATATATGTGCACATTGAATGGAAATGTGAGTTCAGCAAATTAGATCACTCCTAACATGTTAGTTCTTGACATATAAGATACGCTTTTTTTTTTAAACGTCTTGCCTTTGGGCATTTTTAATTTGTAACTATTGGCTTGAGCTTACTGGAAAAAAAAGTGGTATATATTTTTTGCATAATTACTTTAAACACTGCTGGCATGTTGTTTCAATACTGGAACATATTTCAAAAGATTTAATGTAAATGCGTAGAGCCATAATCAGTGAGGAAGTATAGGTTTAAGCTGTCGTGAAGCTTTTTGGCTGTCATTACTCAACAGGTGACCATCACATGTATTCTTTGTCCCTTTGAACTCAGCTTGACTTGTCATTTGATGCCAGCAGGTGGTCACTGTCGTAAACTCAGTGAACACGTTCTTAACTTTTTATGCATCCTGTCTTCACAGGAGTGTATAGTTTGAGTCACTTCTGGATTGAGATCATTATTTTTACACTGCTAGATACAAATTAATATCAATCGTAGATAATAATAATTTGAAAATAGGTTTAGTTCTATTTATTATAGTGAAAAAACAATGTAGCCTCTAAAACCAGTAAAGGCATTGGAAGAAGGAATATTCTGATTTACTAAAATCCAACTATATCAGCTACTTTAAATGCATCATTAAAGCAGTATTATCAGGATTATATTAGTAGGCAGGAATATCAGCAAAACGTGCTTAAAAGTATCAAAAGTAGTCAGCAGCAGAATGATCTTTGTAGGCTACTATCCGATCGTTAATAGAGTTGTTTTTGACATTGTGTCCACACTATCCTTGGAACAGAACTTCTAGAAAACATTTAACAGTAGTAGGCTATAATTAAATCACACAAAAGTCTAAAAATATTAGGCTTCATATAGGCTACACATTTCTGCCATATGTCATCAGCCTATTAAAGGTTGTATAACAGTGATAGGGTTTTGGACAGTTGAGTTGGATTGGGTTTGGAGTTTTATGTGTGGTCACTTCTCAGTAGTCTAATAACTTTTTTTTAACCATCTAGCCAACTTCTCACGGTTATTTGAATTTACACAAACTCCGTCTTTCCTGGCTTGGCCCCGCTGACGTCTGAAAGCAGCCTTTTAAAAGAGACGGAGGGGCTTGTAATCTGAGAGTAGCACAGAGGTTATTATTAGCTAAAAGCCCAAGCACGCACACTCGAGACATCCAGATGTTGCGTTTGAGGCACAAAGTGAAGTCGGCTGTAGCCTACAACTTTTCCACGCTGAAAGAAACTTAAATGCGTTTTCCTTGTCCGCCGGGAGTGATGGAAGCTTGCAGGCTATAGTTTAGAAGTAGAGAAGTGAGACTTGTTAAAACATTTAACACACCACTTCTGTTTGAAACAAAGGGGGGCATTGAGGAGGACGGCGTGAAAAGCTACAACAAAAGCCTCAGAACTAACTGCGCAGTTTGGACGTTCAAAGCTGATTGAAATGTTTATGTTCCGGGTCGGAATTAAATAGTCCACCACTTAGGCTGACACTTACGCTGAAATAACCTTTTAGACTCTGATATTTCCTATCTGTGAGTGTGTTTGTGGACGAGTGGGACATCATGGCTTTTCTTCACTTACTCGTGTGTGCTGGGATGTTGCTGCACTCTGTAGCGCGTGGAGCTTTTTTCGCTGGACCGTTACATCCGGAGATGTCAAACGGCACTTTTCATCATTATTTCGTGCCGGATGGAGACTATGAAGACAACGACGACCCGGAGAAATGCCAGATGCTTTTCAAAATGACGGACGAGAGAAAGTGCGGTCTCGCGGAGGACCAAGACGCCGTCATAAAGGATGATTTCACCATCATCAAGAGACAGATAGAGGACTCAGCCCGTGTGCTGGAAGGCATCGGAAAAAGCATCTCGTACGACCTGGACGGAGAGGACAGCTACGGCAAGTATCTTCGGAGGGAGACGACGCAGATCAGCGAGGCGTTCACAAACTCGGAGAAATCTCTGCTGGAGCTCGAGGTGAAATTCAAACAGAGCCAGGAGAGCGAGTTGAAAGAGGAGCACCGGCTCAACGACGACTTTCTGAGCATGGTAGTGCACACACGGGACGTCATGAAGGACACGTTGGACATTTCTCTGGGTCTCAGGGACAAGCACGAGCTCCTATCGCTGGTCATCCGCAGCCACGGCACGAGACTGAGCAGACTGAAAAATGAATACTTGAAGTTTTGATAGAAAGTAGTTCCCATGTCCCATTATAGTAGCCGACTTTTTTATTTTTTTATTTGTTTTGTGGATGAGTGTGACCAGACTGAGGCATTAAGCATGTAGGCTATATCAAGGATAAAGTGTCTGTTAAATTAAACCAAAAAAAAAACTCAGTTCAACTCTAGAGCAGTGGATCCCAACTTGGGGTTAGGACCCCTCCAGGAGGTCTTGTTTTAGTCTAGTTTTGTCAATTAATTTAACATGTTAAAATCCAAAGTAAATCGTCTTAGCAATAAAAAGAAAAACAAGCCATCAGCAACATATAAACAACAAATAATCAACTAAAATAATTATGTGCATGCAAGGGCTAAGAAGAAGTCAGAAACTCTACTGAGTCACAGGTTATGAGTAGGCTATCTAGGTCAAAATCTTTATTGGACATCTGTGTGTAGAGGTACAAGGAATTGGACTTGCTTTAATCACTCTCACTACACTAACCCCATGTAAGGGAAGATGGAAATATCCTAGACCTTCAGTAAGCTAAAAGCTATGACAACAAAGCAGTATTGGCTATAAAATAAATAAACAAAACATTAAGGTTGGTTTTAAGTAGGCTATAAAAACAAAATTGACCAACAACATAGCCTACAAGTAAAGTTTTTTTTGGTAAATATATATATATATATTTTAACTTTTGTTGTTGCTGAAAAATTCCCAGCGGGTTGGAAGAGAAATCGGTCTCCGATGCTGCTCTTGAGCTAATGTAGCCATGCAGATAGATTTGGTTGGATTGAGCCCTGGTTTTGTGATATCTGTCTCCAAAGCCAAAGAATTACCGAACATTCAAAGAAGGCAACTGCCCCAAGGCCCCAGACCCCCTGGGCCCCCAAAAGCCCTGCATTCACTATGTGCTCAATAAAGTTACAAAACAATTCAAATTTCATACACATCTGATTGAGTATGATGTCATATTGCTCCACTTCAATTTGATTGTGACTTGCAAATAAAAACACATCGCGGTGCTTACATCACAATATTTAAAATAGCTGAATACAATCTATTTGTTAGTTCAACATTATCCGTCCACTAGTCAATACCCCAAGACGGCCTCTATTTTTGGTATGTGGTAATTTTTGGTTAGTGCATTAAAATGACTTGTGTGTGAACATGTGTTTGTGTGTGTGTGTGTGTGTGTGTGTGTGTGTGTGTGTGTGTGTGTGTGTGTGTGTGTGTATGTGTTACATGTAAAACAATGACTTTGAACATGAGTCGGCCATTCAAACAGAGTAAGAACGGGAAGTTTCCAGAACATAAGCACTGTCAGCAGATGAAGGGCTTTCCAAAACTCATTCAACTTGTTCATTCATTGCAGATATACAGATTCACATATTTGGATTGTTGGACAGCTTATGTCAGTGTCCATATTCACTAATGCATACTATGCGTCTGTTTCAGAAGTTAGAGTTTCGGAAAGCCCTTCATATAGCAGTGAAGTTACTTCAGATGAATGTCTTTAAGAATATCAAAGAATGTTTACATAGGGACATTTATCTGTTGTATTGGTGATGCTTTATAGGCCAGCAGACTTTGCACAATTCTTTACTGTCCTGGTGCTAAAGATTGTGACATGCAAGGCCTTTGCTGTGCAGTTTAGCACAAGCATTTTAATCTTGGAGAATGTACAGTGTATTATCAGAAGTAAGTAAATACTGTGAGTGCCAATATCTCTATTACAAAAAACACCTTGATATGTATCCATTGTTTATATAGAAGTTTTGAAATTGAGCTGCGTATATCTATTCTTGTTTAAGTTTATAACAGATATGGTGAGATATGATACTTTTGATGGATAAGACTGCAGGCAGCACTCGAGGACTTCAATGTCAAACATGAAACTGTGTGAAGTTCTTAACGGATTGTGTTGTGTCTTCTCAAAATAAAGAGGTTGTGTTTGAAGTACAGCGTTGTTGCAAAGAGTGTGTTTTATTTATGGCAGAACTGTTTTACAAGATTCAATTGAAACCATGCTGTGCTGAACAAGGTTCTCCGGCAGCAGTTGTCACTTTGGTTAAACATTCCCCCTTTCCACTATTATTGGTCTCTTCAGGTGGCTGTTATCAAAATCAGTGAATATCTCCTCGCGATCTGAAACCTACCTACTGTGTGTGCTGAAAAAAACAGTTGTTTATAAACAGCCTATGCTCTATTAAAGGGCATGTTGCTATAGCTACAGTGGGTTGGTCCGAGCCCCTTTGTTTACATACCCATTTACAGAATTTAGGGCTATGAATTAACCCCAGATCTTTTTTTCAGCTCACACACAGTACGTTCAGGTAGCTGATTGTGAAGAAATACTCACTGATTTAAAAAACAAGCGTTCTCAAGAATCGCTGACTCCAAAAAAGTAAAAAAAAATAAGATTAAATATTTCCTCATGTCCCTGTGGAGCTATATCCACAATGCATTTAGCAGACCACACAATGTGGCAGTAGCACTATAACCATTAGGGCTGCACACTGTATTGGCACATGCTTCAAAATAGCTAAGTTCCTCTCTCTGTTTGCTTTACAAGGTTTTGAGGTCTGCTGTAAATTATACACTCAAGACATTGCCCCCCTATGACTGCTTTGAATTCAGAGGCTGGTAGTTCGTATTTATGAGGAGAAGAGATGTAAGGAACTTTTGTTGATGGCGTTTTGAGTGGTATAGTGGGCCTGACAAACAGCCTGTTTGTTCCTGTTTGACCATATGCTACGGTCTGCTGACAACACATTTTTTTTGTAATATTACAGCCTGTGCAAATAATTGGAGGTTTTGAGTCTAGGGGATTTTCAAGGTCATGGGTGTACACAACTGCAGACAGATGTACAATATATTACGTAACATTATAAAGTACCGTAGAACAGTTTGACTTTTGGTCGCATAGTCACGTATACTATTGACTTACTGATTACACTCACGATGAGTCAACATAATGGAGAGAGTACATACAGCCAACACATAGCCCATAAACCTTTAGCCTACATTGTGAGAGGAAAGGTTTGTCTGGTTTATCTCATTGAAGTTAACAGGTTATTGGTATTATACAAGAGAAAAAAAATAATGTATCACACTTCTTAAACATACATCTTAAGATATATTGCATTTGATTTTGTGATATAAGTTCCAGTATTGTGCATACCCCTTGTATGCTAACAACTAAATTATTTTGATATAAATCATTCATTTTATTGTGCAATTTACTGGCTGACACTAAACACACATTGTGTACCTTATCATCCAAGAAGGCTTAAAGTCAGTTTCCCTGATAGACATGACCATAAGACTTTAAATCTAATCAAAGTCTGCTGTGTCATATCATTATTACAGTATATTCTTCTATTCTACATTAATTTTATAAATAAAGACTGCGGATTGTATTCAGGGTGTATTGTATTGTACATTGTATTGTATTTGTATAAGTTTAGAATTCATCAATCAATTGATTTTTATAGGCGCTTTTTGCAGGTGCACTGAAAGTTATGCTTCGTCCAAAACCACAAAGTCCGCTAGTTGTTGTTATTTAACACGTGTGCATTGATGTCTGTCTGTGGCAAAGGTGACTTGAGTCGTAATCATCACTTACCCTTTGAAACAGCAATCCTGGGTTAAGTAATGCCAAATGAAGCTTTTAAAAGTGTTAGCAGGTGTGACTTGGCTTAAGTTGCATGTTCTGCACATCAACCAGATGCTGGCCATCTTCCCTGATCTTGCAAAGAACTTGGAAAGTCTAAAGACTGATAGAGGTACTGAACACAGAAAAAAACATACTGTATCTTCGTAGTTTATTTAGGCATCGATGAGTTTTTATTTATTTAAGCTATAGTGTGTAACCTTTTTTGCCCCCATGAGTAATTCTGAGTAATTACAACAACACTGTCGGCGCATCTACATGAGGTAAGCTTTCGGTGATGACCCACTGATTTTATTCCTTCTGCTCAGATTTTTCTGAGCTGATATCGCCTAAATCAACTTGTTTGGTGAGGGCTTGAATGTAACTGACATCCATTTATTAGAAAAAATCACACACAATAGCTTTAATTGAGCAATGTTTGGTCTATACAATGTAAAAAAATAATGAACAATGCTGAATTCTTTTCCCCCAGAGCCCAAGGCGGTGTCCTTAAATACCTTGTTTGATCCAATCACAAGTCTGAAACCCAAATATAGGCTATGCAAATCGCTGTAATATATGACAAAGCAAAGCATCAAGTCAGTCGTCACATGTTAAAGGCAGCTAGGACCTGCAAATGTTTTGAATGTTTGCAAGATAAGCAACAAAACTGATGAACTGATCATCGCAAGTTTGCAACAGTAGCCTACCTACAGTATTCTTCTGTGGTTTTGAATAGTTTGCTAATTGTTTCAATTCTGGAACATTTGAAAAGCCACATTTCATTACATTTTACATCGGCAGCATGGTTCCATGATGGTGAATTGACAACTTTAAAATCCCTTATATCAACAACTTTTGAATGGATTGATATGCAATTTTGTAACAACATTACTGCTTCTGACTCTGGGGATCCCCTGACTTTTCTTAAAGCCCCAACACCAGGTTGACATTTTTGATTTGAAGTGAATGTTTTAAAATCATAATTTAGTTGTTGTAGCACAATTTATTTTCTCTTTCCATATGAAATAGGCCAGTCAACATAGGCTATGTGCACTATGTTTTGTTTTTTATAGGTTAATGCAGGCTTTTTTTTTTGTAGGTTAGGCTACTTGAATTTGTTCAAATCAATAATTCAAGATCAAATCAAATCAAAGATTATATCCCTAAATCCCTCCCATATTCGCTCAGGACTGTCCAATCGATTAGGATTTTAAAATAGGGCAAAGGCAATGCACTTGCTGATTATATCATCATGCTCAGCCTCCCGGTCACCTTTCACCTACTTTCTCTCTCACACACACACAGTGTCAGCCACCGGCATTTGTGTGGACGGAGCCAGCGCTCGTGCGGCAGAGGAACCTTCGTAAAAATAACGTCTGTAAGGTAACTGTTCCTGCCAAATACTTTGTTTTATTTATTTATTTTTTATATATTAACTTTAAAGCAAACCGGTGAAGAACCCAGAGGTGAAAGTTAGCCTTGTGGTTAGTAAGCTATGAATCGGAAACGAGGATGTAAACTGGTGGGTGTCAGTTATACTAGCTAGCTGATCACAGTGTTGTTAGCCCCCTTCTGCAAAGCGAAAGTAAAATAACACAAGGCAGGACTATTAGGTTATAGGTTCACCCACTCTGTATAGGCCTATAGATTTACCTGCACATGCTTGGTTGTATTCAGTGAATGTAACGTTATGTTGTGTGTGTTAATCAAACGTAGCCTACATCCAACTGTTGCTATAGTGATGTCAAATCGTAAATCGCCTACAGTGTCTGCTATTAAAAGAAACCAGAATTAGTGAAGCAGTTTTAAAGAGACAGGGGAGGCTGCTGAAGTCTATACTTACCTTCAAACGTTAGCAAACAAGCCTCCATCCTTCAACAAAGAGGAAGGTAGACCAGTGTTGAATAGAAAAGGCTCCTCAATAACCTTGTTTGTTGGCAAGAGCAAAGCAGATAATCTGACAGAATATTATCAACAAACTTGTTTTGACAGTTCCAGGTTCTCAAATCTCACAATATTTGACTTATCCTTGTCTTAATATAGGTGTTTTTTGGACCACAGGATCACATTGTATAGCGTTTGGTAAATAAATATGCTGTTTTGCATCGCAACTCTGCCCATATCTTACACCCACAAAGTCAGCAGACTGGGCTTACAAAAAGAAAAAAGCTCTGGTTGGCAGTTGGCAAAGCGACCATTCACAACTTCCATATCCCCTTGAATAAGCTCTCATTTTGAACTGTATCAGATGAACTGTTAGCACCACGATTTTGTAGATAATGATGTAAGATCTAATTTCCACCTTATTGCTGTCTTATTGCTTCCCTTTTCATTAACTACAGAGTTGGTGGCCTTTTCTGACTTGGTGCTATAGCTGCCTGGAGGTAACCATTCAGCGATGTGGATGAGTACGTTTTCACGATTGGCCCTACCGGCCCTGAGGAGGAGCACCACCTCTGCCACGGCCTGTCAGGCTCTGAAGGCTTGTCTAAGACCTGGGTCGGCTGCACGTCCATCACCGTCTAGCCTGACTTCAGTGCAGCATCGTGGGCAGCACACACTGGACTCTGCCTCCCTCCCTCTGGCCAACCAGCATGCTGTGAGGCAGGTCAGGGCTCTGGATGAGGAGAGGCTGCTGGAGGTGGAATGGGAAGATGGAGGCAGTAGCATGTATCCCTTCATCTGGCTGAGAGACAACTGCCAGTGTCCGCTGTGCACCCTGGAGTCGGCCCAGGCCCGCAAACTGTTGATGACCGATCTGGATATCCACACAGGAGTCGACGCTGTGGAGGTCACCAATGACAACAAGGTAGGCTAGGCTGCCATATACAATAACATAAAAATTGAGTTTTGAAGATGTCATAACGTTGCACGGCACCATTGGAGATTGCTTCGGCGAGAGAATGCACAGCAGAGGTCAAGGTATAATCGTAGCCCGTCACCATATAAACCTGTAAAATCTAATATCACATTCATAAATATTCATTTGATGTATTATTTTTGTAGTAAACATTGCATTATTTGAGACAAACCTAACTTCATAATCACGTGTGTAAGTCAAACAACAACTGGTAGTGTACTTTTGGTATCGTGGACCTATGGAAGTGCATTTAAACACACTACATTGACTGTTTCAGGGCAACTGCCTGGTGATACACTGTGAGTTCATGTGAAGGTAGATGGTCTAATTTTGGCAGAAGCACACGCTCAGCCTGACCTTTAAGTCCTCCAAGGGAACTGCCTTCTTGAGTTGTGTCCTTCAGAGGCTTTGGACCCTGGGGGGCACCAAACAGATTGCTTTGACCTGACGTGCTGCCAAGCTATCATTTGCCATTTTCTGAAAAAATCTAATTCCCTCAAAGTTTCCAGTATTGTATTTTTATGCATTTCATTCTCAGCTTTACTGTATGAACCAAAAGAGCACCTTCAATGCTGAACTTTCAAGGGATAGACCAATCTTCTTATCGAAAATGTGTGAAACATTACCTAAATAAAATCATATATTAATTTCAAAACAGAATACCCAAAATATTTTGAACACATCCGTAGCCTTACGTAGAAACAGTGCACTTTCAGCTGATGGCTTTTCACAACAAAGTTTTAAAAGTGGGAGACATGGAAAATGGGCTAAAACTTTTAAATCAATAAGCTTATTCTCTCTTCTTCCCAGGTGTCCGTTGTGTGGCCCGACCAGCACACCAGTGTGTTTGACGCTGAGTGGCTGAAGAAACGCTGTTTCTCTCCTGCGTCCAGACAGGCAATGCAAGAAGAGTTTTTCCTCAACGGTGAGTCTCGCTTTTATATTTCACATTTAAGTTTTAAAGCATACGTCTTCATTTGTAGTAGATTTGCAAATGAATGACTGGTACACAGGAATTTGTCCAATAGAAAAATTCTCTGTTACCAGTTTATTAGGTACACCTATTTAAAACAATTTCCAACTCTCCTGCAATAAATTACCCTTATGTAGATAGTAATGTTGTTTATTATTGATACTGTAAAAGAAATGGATTGCGAACTGATTATGCTGTTTCAGGATGTAGTGTGTTGTGCTACTATTCCTGCTAACTAATTTGATCAATGATAACACATCTCTTTGGGTTTCTCATATCTCCAATACAGTTAAACCGCAGCCCAAACTACAGCCAACAAAATTAATCATTACCTCTGAATCAACAGTTCAACTAAAAACTGAACATTATAATCTTAATGATTGTAGGATTCATTACAAGACTGTTATATTATACGTATATGTCCAAACTGACAACTAAGTGTATGTTTAATGTGTGTCAGGCTTTTTAATGTATAATTTTCAGTTAAATTTGGGATATCCTGGAAAACTACAATCTCTTCCCAAATATACAGGTATTCACTATTTGTATGCACACAGCAAGTCAATGGTATCGCCCTGATAAGTTTATAAAAAACAAAATACATAGAGGGTGTAAACTGCTGACAAGAAAGGAATGTACTGATTTGACTGCATGGGCCTGAAACTAATGATTACTTTCTAATTGATTACCCTTTGTGTTGATGTAAATGGCCAAGAAATTTTTTAGAGCAGGCCATAAATCACAACGCAGCTGTCTTAGAAATAACAAGATGAACAAACACTCTCATGATTTACTGCATTCTCAAAGCGGTATCTTAGTACAGTAATTTGCCAAACAGAGAGTTAACTGCCTGTTCATAAACGGCAAACTTTTCATACTGTCACCACAAGCCATTATGAACCTCATATTTCACATCAGATACAAACCATTGTATATCCTCTCAAAATCCCCCCAAAATGTTTGTGAAAACTAAAAACTCAGTTTAGATTATCTGGCGATACAGATTTCAACCCTTTTTGTAATGTAGAAATGTGATGTAATAGTAAGGATGGCTCGATACCACTTTTTAATGTCCAATACCCATATTGCAAACTTGAAAAGTATCTGTATTCCCCTCTCTTAAACAACTGGGCTGTTAATAATACATTTGAATGGATGCACTTTGCTTAACCCCCCTGTCTGAAGAAAATAATGCTCAAACAAATATTCTTCTCCCCCCTATGTCTTGATGTCTAATTCTTTGATGTCTTATCCCTATTGTTGGTTCTGGAAATATTTCAGGGTTACTCAGCTGAAATGGCACTCTGAATTTATTGTTAAAATGACAAAGTGTAGTTTGTGTTTTCTTTCTGGATTTGTTTAGTGTGTTTTTTTATGCACTTCAGAGGCATTGTTCCATCACCACTTATCTGTGTTTACTACTATGTGTTAGTTTTACTGCTGTGATACTGGTTTATTAAAATCTCTAGAAAATCAGATTTTCTGACAATAGTGAGCCTTTCTTGAAATGGACAGAATTGAAATTGTATTCAGTATCCGTGTTTAACGCCTACTATTTGAATTGAAAGTTAACAGGCTAACACTTGGCATGTGGCAACAACAGCTTCACAGCTTGTGAATTCAGTGCTTGTTCTCATCCATTATGCAATTAAGCAGTTCTCTCTGATGTGTGTAGCTGCTTTAATAAACAATTAGTGGACTTTCTCTGCTACCCTTTCCAGGGGATTTAAACTTTTTTTCTCAGTTACATAACAGGGTTGTTGTAAGGGTGTTACAAGAGACTGGAAAGAGAAGTCATTTTACAGTACATTAAGAATGGCCCAATACACTTTACAAGGTGCCAGACAGCAGAGGAGAGAAAGTTTAGCTCTGGAAGAAGGTAGCTGTATTTCAGTGGAGTGGGGGATAGCCTGGAGTCGGTTTGTGAACACACACGTGGTCCTGAAGGACCCACAGGGCTGAGTGGCTCCTGCTCTGCTCCACACTGTGTGTGTGTGTGTGTGTGTGTGTGTGTGTGTGTGTGTGTGTGTGTGTGTGTGTGTGTGTGTGTGTGTGTGTGTGTGTGTGTGTGTGTGTGTGTGTGTGTGTGTGTGTGTGTGTGTGTGTGTGTGTGTGTGTGTGTGTGTGTGTGTGTGTGTGTGTGTGTGTGTGGCAGAACTCCTGTACTCATGTTCTAGTGTAAACAGATCCCCCTCATAGCAATTTACTGAACTAATTTTGTAGTTCACTCCGCATTAAGGCAACAGCTACTGGAAGACACTGCTAGGCTCATACAACCAAAACACAAAACAACACACACACACAAATGTTTGCAGGTGAGTACATTCCCTTACATAAATCATTCCCTAGCCCTTTACTCTAACCATTTTCCCGAAGTGAGAACCGCCCAAAATGTCCTAAGGTCTAAAACTTAAATTGGTTCTCACGAAAATACATGTGCAAGTACAGACACACACACACACACACACACACACACACACACACACACACACACACTCTGGGATCAATTATTTCCTCCTGAGTGCAAGTCTGAAATTCCTTGCGCCGGAAAATACTGGAACAAATCTCAAAAGATTGATGATGAACAGCATTCACCTCAGAGGATTTTTCTTACTCTTTACTTCTTCATGATGTTCACTCACTGAAGCGTAGTCCACTGTTATTCCTGTTTCCTTTTTCACGCAGAGCACCTAGATTTAACAGGCCCAAGCACGCCTGTTAAAGTGCTCTCAACAGTGTAAGTTAAGCACACACGGGACACTGTTAGGTCAATATGAAAATTGGCGCTCTGGGGATATTATTCACCCTGTACTACACCTCCTGCTTTCATGTCTGGAGTAATGTTTTTTGTCTGCTTTTACCGTTTCTATGGAGTTTTTGCAACTCAAAACCGCAGCATTTCATCAGGAGTTTTTATTGGAGTGAGACATGGAAGTTGTACTATTCAGGGCCACTCATTACATTCATCCATGTATTATACAGTACAGTTCAAGATATCATATCAATCAATGCTTCTCACATAGCCGTTATAGTTTTTGATGGAGGAGGCAAAATTCAGGGACACTTTAGAGTCGAGTTTGATGAGTGAACAGATTGCTGTTTTACATCATTTTAAGACGGCGACTTTTCCCGTAAAGGATGCTCCATGCAACAGCTGTCAGTGTTTCAGACAGGTCTTATTTATTCTCAAATGTCTGCTCCAGACAGAACTGATCCGACGCGTAGTATCTGTGCATGAGAAACAGCATAAGGCAGCGCACATTCTGTACAGCTGACGTATGTATGAATGTGAACCTCATTCAGACCCCCTTCTGCCTCCGCCATATGGAAAACTGATTTTGTGTGTGGCTCAAGTAAAAAATCTGCATGTTCTTACAAAATACAAGTTAACCGTTGTCAGTATTTCCTTCCTTGGGAAAGGACAAATCCCTGAGCACGTCGATATGTGTTACCAGGAATTTGAAGTTGCACTGCGTGGCATTCGAGACGGAGTGCTTACAGACATTTTCTCACAAAATGTATAATATCCCAGTAGGTCTGCTCCCTGAAAGTCGATGATTGGAATCAGCAGTCAGAATTCCTGCAGTCGATGTAGATTCTTCAAGTGGAGTCAGGCGTAGTAATGTTTTTACGAAGCTAAGTTGATTCGTAAACAATTAACCCGTCCAGACCGCAAGAATCTAGTTTTTACTTCCGCATCTCACAAGACAAAAAACCCTCTCATTTGAATCAGTGCAACTGTCTGCACTGGCTCTATGAGGTTCATGACTCAATTTCACCAATAAACACAAACACAGGAAAAACTGAGTTTTCAAAGATCACTGATTATAATACTAATACTCTATTTTCCAAGGCCAAATATCTAATTCCTATGTACTTTTCTGATTGCCAAACAGTACGGCTAATAGTCAATTATCTGTATTGAACAGGCAGATCTGACAGCCCTATTTTCCAGCATTTTCTTTGAACACAATTTTTGTCCATAAAGTTAATGTGCTTTGAAATGTCACCACAGGTTTGTTTGGTTTCTATTTCCTTGGACAGACTCTATTTTATGGGCGACTCAGTAGTTGGCTTCTTTGGTCAAATATTAAACCAACTACTATGTGTGCTGGCAGATTTATTTCTTTGTTATCATCAACACAGTTATTGACATCTCATTCATAAACATGTTCAGGACCTTTGGAATCCACACGTTGTGTTTTCTCCTGCTGGCGTGTGTGCACTTTGAACCTTTCAGTTCACTGGAACTAGTGTGATGATGCTGACTTGCTCTCGAGAAAGCCAGAAGCTTTATGCCACTCACAACCTTATCTGCAATGACTCTTCCTCTCACCGATAAATCTGTCAGTGACTTATTCAGACGGCTGCCAGATGCTTTTAATATTTGAACCATGTCACCGTCTCCCATGCCTTCCATTTTGCGCTTGTCATGTTCACTTAGTCGGGGTGGGGATCATGACTAATTTCATGTCACTAGTATTTAAAAGATGGACTTGAAACGGGTTGAAGTGATTTTTTGAAAAGTCAAAATCTGCCAAAACACACAGCTCACGACCATTTTTCACACCAGCTCACATCAGTAGTTTGTAATAGGAGTCCGTCATCTTTCCAAGGTTTCATTCTCGAACTGTTTGAATTGCTTGCCCTTAAGTATAATGGCTGTGATCATTCAGCATAACTGTATCAAGTTGTACTAATAGCAAGTAAGTAGCATTGCCTGGCCACCTTTGGCCAGCCTTATTTCATAAAGTTCTGCTGGTCTAACTATAATCACACATTGAATAGTAGTTTGACTATGTGGAGTTGAGAAACAAAATAAATTTTTGCATCTGTTCTGCTTACTTTAATCATTTGCAGATTGTTTTTGTTCCTCTTGTACTCCCCAGTTGATTGCTAATTTCATATTTTAGTAACGGAACAAAAACAGAGTTGACACGCTACACGATTATAATAAAGCGTTACAAGATTAATTGGAATTAGCATCTGTAAAAAGCAAAACACGAAAGAACAATACACTTTAAATAAGAAACTATAAAGTTCTTGGACAGAGGAGTTTGACAATCTGTGGTACCTTTTAGT
This sequence comes from Ammodytes marinus, assembly GCF_949987685.1. NCBI lineage: Eukaryota > Metazoa > Chordata > Actinopteri > Uranoscopiformes > Ammodytidae > Ammodytes > Ammodytes marinus. The sequence goes on from NC_137230.1 coordinate 30,973,301, forward strand.
TCAATGTAAGTTTATCAATGTATTTAAATAGATGTGGGGTATGACAAACACACAAAAATTCCCTTAATCACAAAGAAGACTCATTTAACCATAACATGCAGTGCATTCACCTAGCTCTCACCTAACCTTTTCAGAGGATGCAGACCTTTAGTTGGGAAACAGCTATATTATTAATAGTCTATTTTATTGTCCTTGAATTTTATAGTTGGAAAAATCTCTCAAGAGTGTGTTTGACAGTAAACAGTGACACTAAAGGTGCGATGTAATTCTTAATGTAACCACTGTCCCCATTATATTTCCTCGGGCTTGCCCCGAAAAAGTCCCTAACTACTCATTGCAGCCAGAACTGTTACATTCTAACCTTCAGCTATAGATTGTCGTTCAGACCTCCCTTGCACTTCACCTTGTCTTTCCTTAACTGTAAGGTCTGATTGATTTATAATTCTATAAATCTCAGTGGAGCTGTCAAAAGTCTGATAAAGGCCATACATGCCAAATATAAAAGGTGGGAAACATTCCCATCATTGTGTACCATAGGAGACAGTGGTACTATTTGAGTGCTTGTTAGTAAATGTAGATACCAGTACACATGTATGATCTCTTCACAAGTGTAATGCTTCTGTCTTGTCTACCAAAATCATCATCAATCAAATTAAAGTTGATCCATACATCTACTGCCTAAGTGGACCAGAAGATGAGCCAACATCTCACCCATTTCAAAGGCCTTTTTTGTTGTTGCTTGTTTTACATGGGAAACAGGAGTTTTGCAGGACAAGATTTTTTTAGGCAGCAGTTGGCTTTATCTTGGTATGTTTCAAGATGTTTAAAAAAACAAAACACATTTTTCTTATTCACTTTTGAATTAACACTTTTATTCTTACCTTCTACATTTTCAGTTTTGTAATTTAATTCAAAGTATTCTCACATTATTTAACTGCTTATATAATAAATGTGTCAATGTCTGACCATTTTCATTCGTAGTTCCCTTGGCAGTAGTAGGCTTGAGGTATTGTGTTTATTTTTCTTTCATTTCCCGTTTTCAATATGTGCAGTATACATCAATTAGTATTTCATATGGATCGGATCATTATCGCTGTCCTGAGGCTGTTATAAACAGACTCTTGACTTCAGACTGACTTAATGGACTTAACTGTATAACTCAGCCAAGTAGCAGCTGATTAGTCAATTCCCTGGCTTTGCCATCTGGTCTGAATTTAGCCTTCTAATGTCATCACTTGTTAGCTGACAAACGGCTCCTGGAAACATAGCTGCAGAGGTCCATCCATGGAAAATCTTCTATTTTTCCAAACCTGACCATCACTTCACTGCCATTCCAGCAGAACTGACTTTTCGAACACATGCACACGTACACGTGATCAAGCTATTGTATTCACCTGAAAGGAACATAAACTGCTAATTCTTATTAATTTGTTATCATTTGTCATAAGCATCTTTTATTACTGTGCAGTGTGCTATAATGGACTGCTAAGGGTTTCGACTACTCGGATTTGTCAAAAAAAGTGGTCAGTCGGGGCGCCTTTAGCTCAGTTGGTAAGGCGTCCCCCTCCCGGGCCGGGCCCAGCAGCAGACCCGGGTTCGATTCCCACCCACGGTTGTTCTCTGCATGTCACTCCCCTCTCTGCCCCATTTCACCTCTGTCTCTCTGCACTATCAATAAAGCATAAAAATGCCCAAAACATATCTTAAAAAAAAAAAGAAAAAAAAAAAGTGGTCAGCCAAACCATCCACATATTTGATGTCTTCCAAGAGAAGTTGGGCCTCCTTTCAACACATTTCTGTATTATTTCTGTATCCTTCACGGATCAAGTATATTTGAATCCATTATCTTTGGCATCTCTTATAATTTCAACACATTAACATCAGCCTGCATGGAAAACTCAATTATAGTGACTGGATTTTCTAATTCTCCAGACTTCCGTCTTGGCATTTTAAATAATACTTAAAGCATTTCATATAAGGTGGCAGGATGACTTAATCTGACAAACTACTGCAAGACTCAGTATAATTTTAGGAACCTAAACTTGTTGTAGAAAAAGTTGAGTTTGGATTGGTGTGTGGAAGGCCTGACTCTCATGAGTCAGAAAAACACTGCTCACTGTGTCCTTCAAACCAGGACTGCAGGGGTTGGCCGCTCTGGCTTCCAGGTATGTTTAGATAAAGGTGTGCTTGTTGAGTTAGTGGAGGGTGGAGCGAGTTTCTTGCAGCAGCAGCAACACACACACACACACACACTTGTTAATTGTTGAATTAAATATAACTGAGAACACCGTTTCTCTCTTGTTTTTCAAATGTCTGGTCTGGTAAGCGTAACACTATATTTAAACTTCTCACAATTTAAAACCTTTATGAAGTTATACCACGACTGCTTCAACATTTCCTGTTGTATTAGCAATGCCACCTTCTTTAGTTACTTCAATACGTTGTCTAATCTAGAGAAAGAAAGTCTCAAAATTAATATTTGTGGCTAATGGAGATTATGTTATCGGAAAAAACATTTGACCTTTTTCACTATAGATAGAAATAATCAAAATGTGTTGCTTGCTATTCCCTCTTTAAAACAAAAAGAAAATGTACTTGTTTTAGGCTAATTTAGATGAGCAATTTGTGCAACAAATTAACACTAATGAATGCACAAACTGTTGGCAGTATGCTAATGTACTGGGTGATATGTCTTCCCAAGAACACTAATCATTAATCATTTAGCAGACTTTCTTCTTGCAGCTGTTTACAGGCTGAGTTTGGGAGTGTAAACCTGGTTTAAATAAGACTTGGTCAGTTTTCACTTACACACAAATTAACAGACAAGTACATTTCTGAGATGAAAATCTGAATTTAAGTAATTATAATTGCAGCTGTCAAATACAGTATTTCCCGCTGAACTCTTGTGGAGTATAAGTTAAAAACAGCATTAAAGTTAACATAGCATAAGGACCCAAAGTACTTTAGTAAATGCAGTTGGTTTCATCACACCACTAGCTTTATTGGTACTGACACATCAATTAAAATAAATACGTTGGATAATAGGGATCAAAATGATGCTGAAATAGGAAAATCTTATTTTATTAAATATCATTAAAATCTCTAAAATGTACTTTTAATGTAACCGACAGCTTAAATCTAGTTTATAAAAGCCTGTTCTTTCTAAGAAAAGGTTGTTAATACCCGTCTGTCTGTGAAGCCTTCGTTATGCATTCCACAGGCGGGCCGTTGAAGTGAGCAGATCCAAACTCTGTGATAAAACTTTACCAAGTCAAAACAAAAAGCTCTCTGGAAAACTGCAGTGAGCTTGAACAGAGAGCAGTGAAAAGCAGCAGAACCACTCTCTGAGCTTTAACAGAGCGCAGTGAGGGCAGAGGCAAACGGCCATGAGTTCCTGACAGCCACAGGAGCAGCGGCTTCAGATTTCCTCATCTGGAAAAGCCTCTGTAGCAGACCACGACCGAGAGGGAAACAGGAGAGGGGAGTATGTCCATAGGCTATCTTGTCAGACTGTCAGAGGTCAAACTCTTCAAGCACAGGACAGCAGTGATTTTACACACATGAGTAAATACACTTAGAACCTGCAACAGCTGTTTTTTTACCACTTTGAGCTACTGATAGCAACATGTAAACATCAACATATTTTCAAGTTGGCAAACTAACACATCCAGCAGCTAGGAGAATCAACATCATTAATTTAGATCTGTCTATGACCAGGTGAATGCTTGTCTCCTATTCACTTTCTTTAGCTTTGTTGTTTGGTCCCTATCAACTGATGTGGAACATGTCTGACTGTTTTGCTACTAAATGCCTCACTAGTTTCACCGTCTATTTGCTAACATTGTTTGTTTTCTGTGTGCACAGTCTTTTTTGGAGCTTGTTGGCTAAAAAGGAAAGGACAAACGTAATGGCCTTACTCATTTTTTAGATGTAGTCCGTGGAAATGCACCTCTTAAAATAAACATTATTACACACGGACTGCATTTTTATAAATAGAAATCAGAGTCAAAACATCAAGTCACATGCAAGATGGTACAGCATCATTGAAAGGACTAACAAAATACTTCCTTGTGATCCACCCCATGAGGTTTGTCATAAGCCAAGTTCCCAATCTAAAACCGGCCCATTCCAGGCTCTGACTACATGATTAGGAGGCAGATATTCATACAAAGTTGTCATCTTTTGTTCAGCCCGGCTGCTACAGTGTGAACTCACTCGGCAGCCGCAACAATGGAAGTGTTCAAAATGAGATTAGATCTGGACTGCAGCCCAGACTGCACAGCTGATGTGAATGCAGACTGTTAACCAGCGCTGGAGCCTCTTTGTCACAGGTTGCACCCTAAACCGCTGACACACCGCTCTGCCTGTACAAGACATCAAGGGCCAGTTATACAAGAGTCATTGTAGCATTCAGGCTTGACCTTTGCCCTGGTTTCTCGTTCTGTGTCTAGTTTCCCTCCACCATCTTGACAGGTTTTAACAAGCAACGGGTTCCCGACCCTTTTAACTGTGCGGGCAGAGGCTGATTATTTGTGACAACAGCCTGGAGGGAGGTCTGCAAGTCATGATGATCACTGGGTTTCAATCTGACTGATGTTGCATTGTTTTTTACGACCTTTAAAAAACAACAAAGCGCTGAAATTCCTTGTCACCAGTTAGTCTGCGTGTAGCAACTGTAAATCTTTATGGCCTTCGGAGTGAACAACTGACACGTTGTCTTTTTACTGTTTTAGACATTTTGGAGAGTGATAAAATATATATGAAGTTCAGTGGCTATCTGCTGCAGGCTTTTGCCTTGTATTCTGTTTGTGATGCGGCCCGCTGGAAAGTTGTTTTGAAGTGGTTGGGTTCTGAAAAGGAGACACGAGGCGAAGTCAAACATTAAAGACAGGTACACAACCTCTTCAGCTAAACCCTTGTCCTCTTCCTCCTGAGAGGGAATGCACTTAGCAGCTGTTTCTGTGGAAGTCACTGGAGACATTCTGAATGGAAAACTAAGTCCAGCCAGCTGGGTGGAGAACAGTGAGAGGATTTTTTCCACTTCTGTCAGTCTGACGGAGACAAAGTGATTTTCCTCAGCGAGCTATTCATCTTGAACTGTGCATACTATCGTACGCAGTGGCAAGCTACAAGATTTTTTAATGGAAAAAAAACATAGGAGACTAACAATGGTTGGTTTTTGTAACAAAGCATTACAACTTGCATACTGCTAGCCGCATGTCATATAGTTTTTTTTAAATGACTTTGCAGCTACACATTGAGAATGTGTTGTTTATTAGAAGGTGTTGACTTGATTTCCATCGCCCTTAAGACACCGCGCAGCACTTTCCACAAATGATTCAATTTTTTTTTCTCTTCATCTCTGAAAGAAACTATGTATGTTGATTCAAACATATTTATGAATCAAAGCTTACATCAGTGAATTCTGCCCATCCTATGTTTCTTGAACGCTACTTAAAGAGGACCTATGATGCTTTTTGACTTTTATGACCTATAAACGTTGTTATGATGATTCATAGTCATGCTTAACCATACTAAATTATCAAATAATGACTTACATGCATTTCGACGTATTCCCTGCTGACCGTCTGGGGTGTCTGTGCAGAGCACTAAACACTATTCTAGCCAGTCGAGAAGTCACGTCTTCAAAGCGGTCTACCCTTTGTAACTTTGTGACGTCGCATGTAACTTTGTGAAGTCACCACGCGGATGTTTCCATGTATGGTAATGCTGTCACTTCCCTGTTCGCGTCTGCCTCGCGTCTGCCTCGCGCCCTTATAGGTCCATGCTTGCGCTTCCCGCCACTGAAAGTGTTCCGGAAGGAAGGTAACCAATCACAACGGAGTGGGGTTTGCAGGAGGGGGGGGAGGGTAGCGGAGATGGCCGATGCACAGGCGGAGGGAGCGGAGATTGCCGAAGCACACACACTCAAGTGTTGACAGGACGTGCTGGATCGCCAAAATAAGAGAAAGAGCTTCCAGAAAATCTACATAGTTTTTTGTGATGTGATTCGTGTCAGGTTGCTCTATAGCAGTGTAAAACAAGAAATTAAGACCAGAAAAGTAGTATAATAGGTCCTCTTTAATCAAATCTGCTCCACCATCGTCATATTATCATTATCAGTGTTGGGAATAACGGCGTTTAAAATAACGGCGTTAGGTAACGCCGTTCTTTTTTCATAACGGCGTAATCTAACTAATTACTTTTTCCGTCGTTACAACGCCGTTATCGTTACTGAACGTTAAATGCGGTGCGTTACTATGAATTGATTGAATAAACTGTGTAATCCGAAAGCACCCCTGGCTCCATACTACACAAACTGCTAGTAAGGAGACCGGTGGGTTAATTGTTATTTCTTATACTGTTTTAAATTGTGTTTTATTCAGTGTGGATGACATTATAACTTTCAGTTAGCGCCGTCACGTTAGTCAGCCAGAGCGCCTGTTTAGTAAAGTTTATTTTTCTTTCTCTCTCTGTTGTGTGAGCGTGCGCGTTGCCGCAGTAACCACCTATCAATCCACGGTTGAAACGTGCTCTCCCTGAGTTTGTTTGCATCGCCCTTGTGAGTAAGTGCATGGAGTTTTCCGATCTCTATAAATTATAATTTATGCACGTTATTAAACAGCCGCGATTCGCCGGTTGCAACAGCTGTTTAGCGTGTCATCATGAGCCGAATATTGCTACTGTTATTTTCCTGGGATCTGTATGCTGCTGTGCATGTTAAAGAAGGAAATAAACATAGGATAAATCCTTACTCCTCCTCTCATCGTCTCATGCTTCATAGTCTGACGTTTTTGGCCTTAAGTGGTGTTTTAGCTGACACCCCTGAAGTGAATCCAGTGATAGCAGATCAGCACGGTACATTCAGCAGTTTCCTCTACTACTTTTGTTGAGAACAAATACTTGAAGTGCAGGATAAACCTCTTGCTGTCTGTTGATGTGCAATACATATTGAAGGTTATGTAGCCTACAAGTAGGCCTACCTGTCTGTTCTACTCATTTCAACTGACTTGTGAAAATTGCTCAGAAAAATCCAAATTTGTTGACATACAGCAACTTTTTTTTTTACAGTAGGCTAACGCAAATAGTTACTTTCCCTGTTAACTAGTTACTTCTATTATAAAATAATTCAGTTACTAACTCAGTTACTTTTTGGAACAAGTAGTGAGTAACTATAACTAATTACTTTTTTAAAGTAACGTTCCCAACACTGATCATTATTAATCTGACAGTCACATATAAATACATTGCCTCGTCATCACGATTCATCCTGCTGCCTCTCTTTCACTCCCTTCCAAAAGAAATGCATGCGCCGCCGGCAGACACTAGCAAAGATATTTAGGACTGCAGGCACTGGTGTCATAAAAACACAAGCACTAGTGCTTTTGTCCAAAGAGGACGCTAGAATCAACAAAAACTGAAAGTTCCTAGTAACCACTTAAAAGTAAATCTCTGCAAAAGATGAACTAACAATCCGTCCATGTCCCTTTTTTTTCATATTAGAGCGCTATTATTGGGACTCCACACTGCGTATTCCCACAGCTGACTACCAGGAAGTCCTGCATGACGATAAGGCGGCTCTGGCCTGGCTGTCGGCCCTGCGCCGTGTGGGCATGGTCTACCTGAAGGGGGCGCCGGTAGAGCGGGGCCAAGTGGCCAGACTGGCAGAGAGGATCGGCTACCTCAGGCTCACATTCTACGGGTAAGACTCCTTGACGCTCTAGACCTCCACAGCCAAGCCAATGTTTAATAATATAAATCCCCACTAAATGTGTTGAGCTGCCGAATTTTCCACCGATCATATTTTAGCTGGAGAACAGCCCAGGAAGTGTTATTAGTAAAATGAAATACAAAGAATCTTTTATTTACATCTCCTTTTCAGGGTATCGGTGGGGGAAGCAGCTCGATAATTTGATGAAAGAAGTCATCAGATTCTCACTTTACAACATTAATGTTTAGGAAAGTGTGTCCGCTCGTCAATTATCGGCAGCTTTGATTCATTTCGGTTGTATGGAAACTTAGAGAGTCTGTCAGTCCCTTCGTCCATCATTTTGACTAACTGCCGTGCTGATAACTTGAGGACAGAGGCGTGGAAAACAACCTTAAAAGATTCCAAGTTCTTTAAACCAGAGGAATTACCTGATGCACTCAGTCAGAACCGAGGGCTTGGAGCGGAAAGCGTTTCCATTGCCAGCAGATGAGCTCATACATCTGGATGTAAAGTGAGTGCAGACTGAAGCTGAAGGCCCAGCATCAGAGGAACTAGACTAGCTTTACGACTCGGGCATCTAAACGAGGCATGCAAACAGAACACGCAAGATAACTTTAGCTCATTAGCGCTCCACTCCTGCTGCATCTCAATGAAGTGTGTATACTTTAAAGGCAGCAGTCTTTTTCTTTCCAAGCGGCCCAGTTTCCCCCTGCGGGATCCCCCGCAAAGTTCATCTCATCTCTTCCTTTTCTCCTAACAAGCTAATTGTTGCTGCTAATCTTCAAAGGCTAAAGTTAAATAATTAATGAGAAGTTTATCAAATGAACGTTATCTTCACTGTCCCCAGGCACACATGGCAGGTCCAGGACAAATACATGGCAAACAACGTAGCCTACACTTCAGGAAGGCTCAGTCTACACACGGACTATCCTGCATTACACTTTGCACCTGGAGTGAGTATACTCTGATTTGTATCATCTATTTAAGTTGGCATAAGTCAATCTGGAGAATGCTTGTTTACAAAATAACTTTTTGTCAAAATCAGTGAATATCTCTTAGGATCCGCTGCCTGTACATATTTCAATCATGAGAGACTTCATAAACAAAAAAGGTTAAGAATGAACAATTAATGTATTGAAATGTGCTGGAGATATTAAAAGAGTCTTTGGCGATTAGACCCCATAGCGAAATCATATGAAGGGGGCAGCGAAATCCTGGGCTCATCAAAATACCCACCCGATGGAGCCTAGACACTGGTGGCAGTGAAGGTCTGGATGATGCTGATGATGATGTGATGAGGACTGGAGGTGAATGGGGTGGAGGAGGGTTGCATCCATCATAGAAATTGCATCGATTGCTGAAATGACAACTGACAGCATGTTGAGGGCTGTTTTAGACGTTGACGGGAACAAGGTGATTGGCTCACGTATGATAAGGTGAATGTGATAAGTTAAACCTAATAAAGGGAACCTCCCATGATGAGCTGAAGCAGCAACTAGGCGAGACCGTGAATTAACTGAGGGGTCTGAAAATAAAGAAGACGGTGCAGATAGTCAGTCTTCCAGTCTGTACTTTCGCTATACTCCATGTGTGTGCGCTGAAAAAAGATCTGGTGTTAATACACAGCCGAGTAGTCTCTGTAAACTTGTAAACAAAGTGAGCCGACTGCGCAGTATTAACACTGGATTTGTTTCAGTGCACACAGTACGGACAGGTAACGATTGTCAGGAGATATTCACTGATTTTGACGAAAAGTTACTTTGACAAGCGTTCTCCTGAATCCCTGACATAATAAACTGCACTTAATAGTTATGGTATCACTCCTAAATTCATGTGGTGCTTTTATACGTTTGTTTCAACTGCTTGGTATTTGGCTTTTTATGTTGTAAAGAGTTGTAAAACAAGCGTTTGTGTTTGGATGCTCTAGGTGCAGTTTCTGCACTGCATCAACCAGGCTATGGAGGGAGGGGAGAGCGAGGTGGTGGACGGCTTCCACATGGCGGGGCTGCTGCAGAGAGAAGACCCAGAGGCCTTCAGGACCCTCAGCTCACTGCAGGTCGACTTCACCGACACAGGGACAGACTACTGCGACTTCAGCCTGCAGTCCAAGAAATGCATCATAGAGTAAGTGAAGACATGCCACAAACTCACTGTCTCTGTATGATGGCATGATTTGAATGACATGCACTTAAAAAACAAGTGCAGTGGTACATCTCCCACGTTTGAGGCTCTGTGTGATTTGAAATGATACACTGCCATCTGCTGTTCAGAATTAAAAGTGTCCAAACAAACTCAGTTTGGCCTTCAGCTCCATTAGTGAATGTGAAACAATTGCTTGATACTTGACATGAAAGATTAATCATCAATTATAAAAATGATTGCCAATTAATCTATTGTTGATTGTCTTGTCTCTTAATTCAGCACTTCAGCCCTAAAACTCACGATTCATGGTGATTTTGACATTGTCCTTTCTCCTTCTCTCTGAGCAGTGTTGACGCAGAGGGCCGAGTAGCGAGAATAAACTACAACAATGCCACCAGAGACTCAGTGCTGGACCTGCCGTTACACCAGGTCCAGCCCTTCTACAGAGCTCTGAGGGCCTATGTGGACATCCTGAACCGACCGGAGAACGTGGTCACCTACAGAATGGAGCCAGGTCAGTGTGATCCCAAAAAGGACGAAAATATAGTTAAAATGTCAGTGAGAGAGAGAGAGAGAGAGAGAGAGAGAGAGAGAGAGAGAGAGAGAGAGATCCTCTTGGCAGGATAATATCAGGCTTTTAGTAAACACAACATGAACTGTGCACCGTGATGTACAACAACATCTCTGTCATCATGAAGGGCACAGTGACATCAAAGTCTATGTTATATCTGTCACTGACTGTAGACCAAAATCAAATTACCCAAGTACAGAGTAACCCTCTTTAAATAATCACTGCTTAGCAAAGAGTCCCACGCATCAATGAGTAATGATATCGTACAAGACATTAAGGTGCCATTAGTAGGGACAGCAGCACCCAATGTTTAAACCTCCATTTTGGAAATAATCCATCCTCATGACGCGTCCTTGAAGTGTTTGCTTTACCCCTCACTACCCCTCACCTGAATACCTGTTGTCCAATCATAGCTTAGCCACTGTAACTAGGCACGACAGGACAGTCACATTTAAAGGTGCAATGTGTAGAATGTATTGCCATTTTATCAGAACAGACTTGGTAGATACGGAATATAATATTTGTAAGTATGTTTTAATAAAACAAAAGTTCTTTGTTTTATAGCCTCAGAATAACCTTTATATCTACATAGGAGCGGGCGCTCTGCCATGTTTCTACAGTAGCACAGAAAGTATACAAACTTAATGGCCTTATTCATTTTTAAATATAGTAGGTGTCCGACCTGAAATGCACCTTGGAAGACTAAGAATAAGTCCTAATAAATAACTAAATACATCTTCACCGCCTCACTTGATATTGCGTAAAGACTTCAGGCAGTGGAGGATGATGCCATCTTCAGCAACAAGCTTCTTGTCCTTGGAGATCAACGTAGCTTCTATAAATTATCCGAGAGCGGTTAGCAAGGGAGCGTTGCAATCTAGACACTCGTCGCTAAGTGCGGCTATATATTCAAATATGACTCTGTATTTAATTTAAATTAAAATTTCTAAGTAAAAGAAATGTACGTAAAGTTTAACCTCATCTTTTGTTGTTGTATTTCAGGCGACATAGTAACCTTTGATAACTGGCGCCTGCTGCACGGGAGGAGGAGCTACATCAGCGGGCCAGGAAAGCTGCGACTCCTGGAGGGAGCCTACCTGGACTGGGACGAAATCATGTCTCGCCTCCGGGTTCTCCGCAACTCAGTCCATGGGCACTTATGAGGGCCGGGAACACAGACAACTTTTAAATAAGATAGCTTTAAAGCCTTTGGTAGGAACGGCTAAATGTAGCCTTTAAAAAATGCTGCGATGACTAGGGGGGAGGGCAAAGTGCAAAGACATTGACTTTTCTGATAACAGGTTTAGTTTTTTGACTCTGATGCTTTCCATTTTAAATGAGTAAAAAAGAAATCTGCAAAGTTTAAATTATGACGGTGCAACTCTGTAATGCAAGGATTCAGAAAAACACCTTTCTAGTTTAAGGTGTGTTTGGATTAGTCATAGTGACAAGTTTTTTTATAAACTTAAGTTTTATACAGTCTCCTGGGTACGCCACATTACGATTATGATATTGTGTAATTAATCATTTTTGTAAGCTGATGCATCATTCCGTGTTCTCTGGTTAAATATCTTGCTCAAGACAGCCTGGCTGTTTTCAACAATCAATTCACATTTACAATATCAACATGCTCTGTATTTATTGTCCTCCATGTTGCTTGATGAAAAGTCAAAAAAAAACTAGTTATTCACTACTGCTCACTACAGTATAAAGTTAACCGTTGAGTGTCTGTTACTGTATATAGGGAGTAGTGAACCAGACGCATACCTGATTTAAATTGTCTTAAGAGTGTGTTTCTTATTACTTGCCTGCTACAGTATCCTGCTACCTCTACTGTTTAACCCTGTGCCTTCACAACAGATGTGGTGTCCTAGACTTCATTCTGTAGAGCTTCTCTCAATCTTGCCTTAAAGTACAATGGCTGTACTAGAAGTAGCAGTGTGAAGCCCCTTTCAAAAATGAAAATTTAAAAACATTTGTAGTTTTCTTAACTCGAGTGGTGTCTGAAGTAACAGAACTCTCCAGTGAAAACCATGTTTTTCCTAATTCTGTGATTTTAAAGTGTATTTGACAAACTTAAGGATTGAGTATTGTTTTTTTTTTTTTTTTTTTAAATGGTACAGCTGAATAACCTGTGTAAAACACAATACACTTTACACAAAATGACCACCTTCTGTTTATCTGGATATACCACAGATCTCCCAGTGGAACTGGTTTTTATCAAAGAAACAGTCCCTGTTAAACCCATGGACAGAAAGCTCAGGATTATCCAGAGAAGCAGGAACTGTTTCTACAAAGAAACAATGCTGTTCTTCCAAGTATAAATGTATCAATGTTTTAGCAGCAAACCTCGACTTTCTTTCTCACATATTGTACTGGGACGTGGCAGAAGTTTCAAATGGATCTTCTTGGGCATCCGTCACCCAAAACTAACTTGGTTAAATGATAAAGCACTTTTTTGTAATGTCAGTAAACTGATCCTTCAGATATACCCATGACCTGCCTTTATTTTGTTATTAAAAAGCACATAGTGCTCATGTTTCAGAGTTTGTCATCTATTCATTTGCTCAAGCTTACTCTGCTTTTACTGAAATTAATCCGCATGTTTATTTCAAGATTCAAATATTTTCCTGCAGCCAAAAAACAATTAGGTAGTCTGGCCTCTGTGGACACTAAATAATGTGCCTATTTGTTTTCCCTTCAGTCTTAACACTTGTAATGGTTGTACAGGTGTTCAATTGTGACTCAAGTATTCAGGAAACTTAAAATGAATGTTAAAAAAATCTTAATTTCTGTCTTCCACTTGTTTACTTTTAATGATCATATTTTAGTTTCTTCATGAAAAGAATGAACTAAACCACTTTATTTGCGACAACTTTATTTTATTGCCGAAGCTGTACATATTCTATAAATACTTTCTCAAATACTGGAATACTTACACCTGGCATCTCAGTACATTTATTCCATCATTACAGCAGCTGGCTAATACAATGAAAGAGATGACTTGTAATAATCCAGAAAAAAAACATCCTTTTGATTAAAGCAGAAAAAGCTGTGTCCTCAATATTTGAAATGATTTAGATCAAATTTTGCCTTTTTTTCTGCACCAACATGTGTGGTGTTGTGTAATGGAACAGCATTTTTTTTTATATCCTACTGGTTATTTTATTTTCTTAAATTACCCAAAAAATACAAGCATTTCAGAATAAAAAAAAAGAAGGAAAAGAAAATCCATTATCCAGTGATATAGCTGTACCAATATATTGCTGATCTGGAGAAACTGTTCACCACATAAATGCGCACACACAAACACACACTTTCTCACTGTGAAAGTTAATGGGCCAGCAATGGGACCAGATTCAAACGTTCTTTACTACCACGAGACAGAAACAACATTAAGACTTTAAGATGAACTCCTTGGTGAGCAGATGACCACAGGCTTCAACACATCTAAAAGACTGGTCACACCATGGAAAACTGCTGCTGTGAGTTTGGAGGATTTTGTACTTTAATCACAACCCAGTCTGTGATGTAGAAACAAGAGTTTTTCTTTTGCTGAAATAGAGAGAGAGAAGGGGAAGACGTGCAGTAAACTGGCCGGAGCCGAACTCCAATCCGCTGTGTATTTCTTCTTCGACGATTTGGAGAATCCTGACACCCTTATTGAATAACATTAATACAATCACAGATTACACAGTGGTGTCAGTTCAGCACAGGAACAGCACACACTGCTTATGACAACATGAGCAAGGACCTGTTTCACATGGCTTGTTGCATCTGAATTTAAAATGGAAGGAGATTCTATCGCATTTCTACTACCACTTAAAACCTTTGAGAAGATGACAGCAATGTCTCAGAATGTTTAAGAATACCCGTCGTGACATCACGGATTGTGGATGAGGCCAGAGTGCAAAATGCCCCAAAGTTTGCGCCCAAAGCGGGAAACACAGCAGCAGTTTATTTTCTGTGTGTGATTCGGAGTTCAGAAGACAAACTCAGTCATGACAAACTGAAGTCATCATCTTTACCAAAATAAACTATATATAGAAAACAAAATGTCTTTCTTACATTCCTCGCCCTGTGGAAGCCAGTTAACTGGCTTTGGCAATGGCTAACTACTTATGTATTGCACATCTAGCAAATCAAAAATTTGTAACATTATTTTCTTTTTTTCCAGAGAAATGTACAGTCAATATATGTATATATTAAATAAATACTATATATAGAAATATATATATATAATATTTATTTTTCCATCCTCATAGTAACATGCAATTGATAACAGCAGACCACAGACGAGAAGTTTTACAGTAGAACTAGAACAGCAATTCAGCCTGGCAGGCCGATACAGGGCAAGAGAACACATCTGAGAACACTCACATTATTTTAGGGTTCAAACACTTTTAACAAGCGTTTACATGCGGTGCTCTGGTGCATGATACAGTAGCATATTTCTGTAGGGGACGCCCTGCACAACAAGAGGGTTTCTGGATGTTTCACCAGTTAAACTTGGACAGACTGGAACTTTAACAGTAATCACATATCACAGAATAACTCACACGGTGGAATGGATACGGTAATGAGAAGGGGGTAAGCTAACTCTGGAGTGGATTTTCAAGGCTGTGCACGGGACCTGCATGCACTCTGTGCCTCGGGGGGCTAACGTCTCCTATTGGTTCAAACAGAGCAATAGAAGACCTTCACACTGAGAAGAGCTTGGGGGAGTCACAGGCTAACATTTAGCTAGTTGCTATTATGATCATCAGGACAACAGCCATGAGTAGTATTTACACAACATCACAGACCAAACACGTCTACACAACAGGGTCTAAAAAGGGTCTTAGGCTTGTATATACAGGAGGAGGGAGATGGAATTGTGTGCTTAGAGTTAAGGTAGGGATTGTCAGAAGTCAGTGGTCTTAGAGCAGAGAGGCACAGCGCGGCCAGCGGAGGTACAGAGGGGGACAGGGTAGATACTAGCTAGCAAGGGGTCTCGGTGACAGCATCTTGGGTTTTCCTTCCTCCTTCCCCTTCACTGCCGCCACGTAGGAGAAAAGGCAGAGGACCGAGTAACAGATCTGATGAGCCTGCAGGAGGAAAAAATAACCATGAGGAAGATAATGGTTGGGTGTAACGTAACATCTTTGGGGATAAAGATAAACAAGGAGCTCCCCTCTAAATACTGTAGGAATATGGACTGCTGTATATAGAAAATAATGCATTCATCATGTTTGTTGGACTCCAAGGATACAATTATGTCTGTTGTGGTGAGTAACACTGAGTGTAAACGTTTGTTTAGAGCAAAGCTGAACAGGGCACCTGTAATACAGCCAACAGTTGCAGTTTTGCTTGAACTCAACTGATAAAAACTACTGATGAGCACTGCATTTGAATTGCTTTGTAATGTAATCAAAGCTAAATAACAACAAAGGGGCTGGCTCAACCAACTCTGCAACAAAGCGCTGCGTTGGGAAAGCCTCTCCTGAAAGGTGCAATTCTGCAGTTTACCTTGTGATTGTCGAGACATATGATTAAATGATTGTCAGTGTGATAGGTGGAGTTTTAAAATGCTTTTTTCAAGAAGTGCCTTGGTGGCCGTGCGGTCACTGGGATAGCTTCGAAATCTCAACATAACTGGTTCGCTTTCGGCTGGTGACTTCTGTTTCATGTCAAGTTATTTATTTAGTAGAGTTCTTTTGAAAAACTTTCCACTTTCGGTGTGAATAAGCCCCATGAGATTAAGTGTAAAGATAAAACATTACACTTAGTAAGATGACTTAAGGGCCAAACTCTCATAAGGTGCTGTAATCCTTTAATGACAGAATGAGTCAAATTGCTTTGCTCATAGTGATTAACATTTTTACAAAGTGGTAAGTGCTTCCTTTGAGATTATGGCTCCAGTTTTAAGACTTAACATCATGTTAGTTTTCCCAGGGGAAGGGTGATTCATTCAGAGTGTAACTCCACAGAAGTTTCGTCATGGTTACAGATCCAAATGGCACATTTCTGCTGTGTACACCTCATGACACGAGTTCTCTGCATGAACCACTAATACGAACTGCGTAAATAAGCGAGAACTCACCATGGGGGTCTTGTACTTGTGGATCACCACTTCTTTAGTTTCAGGAACTATGCCGATGCAAGAGACAAAACAGAGAATTCAAAGGCAGCAGGAACCCCCAATCTTTAGGGGCTGTCAGGGTTACGGGGTGGACTTTCAACAAGGTGTAAAATGAGATGTGGGCCATGAAGGATCCCACACAACAGTCAGGAGTACATTGACTGTGGCCCGTCTTATTCAGGTTTAAAGGAATAGTTCAACTTTGATTTTTTGTCATCTTGTTGCCTCCCTCTCGGGTTGCACTCTATCATTTTTGCACTTTTGTTATTTTAGAATCAAATACATACCACGCGGTCCTCAAAGAAACCCAGATGTGTTTGTCAGTAGCTCAACAAAATAAAACATCTGTGCTGACAAGTAGAAGAGCAACATAAAGTGCAAAAAATATAGAGAGCAATACAACGTGGTAAATAGTCAAGTCCAAACAAGCACACAGGACCGTTTAGTGATGTTGTAAAGTTTATCCTCTGACTCTCGGCGGAGGCATTTACTACCAGTATTTGAGCTAAGCTAACTAGCAATGAGCAACCTTTGCCTATTTCTTCTTCATAAATGCATACAGTTAAAAGGAATGGATGCTGCGGACTTGTCTTGAACCTGAGAGTAAGGCAACAAGCTAAAAGTTTTTTTTTTAAAATAACTTTTCTTTTAAGGTAAGTCCTGGTTATGTTTAAGAATATTAATATTTGTAATACATTTAAATGATCAGATTCACCCTACTGATTGGGAAGGCAAAGCATTGCATCTGAGTATGTGACTGTTGGTGAGATGTTCATGGCCCACAGAATGAACAAAGTAAAACACAGATGTCTTAGAACAGGAGACTTCAGAGGTTGTAAGGCTTCGTATATTAAAATCACAAAGGGAGAGAGAGAGAGAGAGAGAGAGAGAGAGAGAGAGAGAGAGAGAGAGAGAGAGAGAGCGAGAGAGAGAGAAAGAAAGGAGGACAACCTCCCCTCCCCAAACTTTTCCACCCGAGAGAACTCAAATTAAAAAAATGTAAAAGACAATCACAGAGAAGCAGCTAGAAGAGGCCAAAATCTTTTGACACAGAACCATCGCACTGGCCACAGGACATATTGACTTTTCATTAGTAACTGTGAACCCATAGCAGAGATGAGGAGGCTGAGATCCAGACAAAAATGAAGGGACTGGGAAATGTAAATCTCCCCCCCCCAAAAAAACACCAAAGATCTCCACTGTGTGAGATCCACAGGCAGACTATCAGATAATGAGAGATGGGGTCTGTTGGTGATCTCCGTAAATGAAAAGTAAGTGATGAAGGGAAAAGAGGGAAAACTCATGGCACAAGGAAAGACAAACAAATGAATGGAATGGATGGAGTGAGGAAATATTCTGCACGGAATTACTTGAGTAAGAAAAGGAGAAAGGTGACAACACTTTACCTGCTGGAGAATGAAGGTTTTCATAGTGGCAAAGATGAGGGTAACATTACAAAAGCAGCACAGAGACACGACAGTAACCCAGCCTGGCACTCAACTTTAACATCTAACGATCGTGTACTGCACTGTCATCCTGTGAGTCATGTTCTATCTGCGCAATTAAGGCTGTTTAAAAGCTAAAACTACAGCTTAGTCTCTGCTTACAATTGTCTTTCATTTTCAAAACAGATCACAAATATATAGTTTAGTTTTTCAAAGGGTAAAAATATATAATTGGGGTGTTTTTAATAAGACAACAATGGTGCATTATGTCACAGAGGGATATAGATAAGATATATTGAGGTTTAAATACACACACACATTGGTTCTGGTCTAATAGTATGAAAAAAAAACAGTACAATAAAGAATATTAGAAAACATATCTTTTTCAATGTTTCTCTTTCTCTTTTCAGCAATTATATTTGTAAACATATAAGTAAAAACATCTAACTGTACCACGAGAATGGACATTGTTTCGCTATGGTGGAACATTTTAGTTTTAATATTGTACTTGGGCCTATTTGTTTGAAAATACAAAAATAGTTCAAATACACAGCTTGACTTTCTTTCCTCCCACTTCCGTTAACAGTGTACAGACGTATTATGTTTCTCTCACTAACTGCGGCCCTTTTTTATCAACTTAATGACTGCTACTTGCTAAACGTCAGTGCTAACGTGTGATTCAAATCACTCAGTCAATCACCTACAGTCATCAGAGTCCCAGTGTTCTTTGGGGAGACCGCATATCCAATTAACTAAAGCCCTTATTAACTCTGGTCAAAACATTTGCCATGTTGCTGAGTTACTGCCGTGCCGAGTACAGGCCTAGAATCAATAGATGGTGTAATTACCAAATTCCTCCAGGACAAAGACTCCCTTCACTGTATTGCACTTTTTAATGTGACTCAGCTCTATGAAAACCTAAAAACAAACAAAAAAACAAACAAAACAAGACAGAACATTATTAACTCAACAACACTGGATGAAAAGTAAACACTTCATATTTAAAAAATGAACCATGTTGAACTTGTTTTATTCAGTATGAAGGGTTAAAATAAAACAACAACACATGGGGTGCAAGCTTTTAACAGCTAACCAACCAAAAGAAAAGCACATATGAGAAGTTTCCATGAGCAAACGCATACATGGGCGACGGTTAAATGAGGAGAAATGCATTTAGTCTGCTCAATGCTCAAAACCAATTCAACATAACTTGTTTCCTCAATGAAGTGTGAATATTATATGATAGTTTTAATTTGATGTCAAAACAGCATAGGTAGTTTTAAAAAAACACACATTTCTTTTTAAGCTCAGAGATGCAATATGGCCCATATGATGCATACATGGAAGTTCCATATAAAAATGTAGTTTAGGACACAAAATTAGATTTGCCACACAGCTACAACAGTTAAAAGAAAAAGATAGAGAAAACAAAAAAGGAACCCATTAAGATGTAACTGCTAAAAAGCAAACACAGCAGAGGTTGTGTACCTTCCGCTCCTTGCAGGGGGAGAGAGCATGGGAGAGAAATGGTTTGGATTATTATCGGACAGAAGAGCACAAATACTCGACGACACTCCCAAGAGGGCGCTATCCGCAGAAGCTTTGTACCAATTCAAAATCAAGAATCTAGCTATGAAGTTACCAATATGAAATAAATAAATAAATAAAATGCCACAAGAGGAATCAGCCCCAAAAACTAGTAAAAAAATAATAAAAAATACAGCTAAAGATTTGACTAGTGTTGAGAGCTGGATTCACCTTTTGTTTCCCCGGACTTTAAACATGTCAGTCCCCCAGAGCCCTCCATGCCTCCTCCTCCAGCAACAAGGGCTGGCACCAACACCACATGCTCACACAGCAGAACAGACAGGTGAGGGCAAGTCACTGACGGACCATAAGGCCCAATACGATGTAAGATGTCATCTCCAACACCATGCCACTGCAGAGCTGACTTATTACAACAATGTTGTATTTAGTAACTAAAAATAAAAATAAAAAGTATGGAAAAGGCATCCGGTGCTAATCAAAGCTCCAGTAAATAATGTGGTGAAACTGCTTTATTCAAAACACATGGAAGTATCCATGGCTATGCTGATCTGCTCACACTCTAAGTGCTGTAGCAATATGGTGTATTAAGCACCTTTGAGAAACTCATATCTGAAGTTAATTGTATTCCAATTTTAAGTAATGAAAAAACTCCTACCTCCTGCAATATACAGCCCCAAAACTTAACCTGAACCAAAGAGCCTGGGGCTAGAAAACGCAGACACAGTCAGGAAAAGCAGGCATCAATTATAACAGTGACTCGGTGTAGCAACATCCAAATCAGAAGGGTCAGTTCACCCCATTATAATAAAAAATTATCTGGCCGAGCAGAAAGTTTTGGATTAACAACCAAGATTAATGTCGTTTTATTTGAGATGCTCACTGCCATGAAAATGTGCGGCAGTGACTGACTTTTCGGCCACTTGAAAGGAAATCAGAAACAAGCTACACCCACAACACTGAATTTAATATGCCAAACATGGCGACCACATAATGGCAACATTATTATTCATTTGGATTGTTGTTTCTGTCCGCCAGATGAATGAAAGTCCAGTATTCATCCATCTTTTAGCTCTAGTTTTGCTGTCTACCGACTCTTGAGGGAAATAGTGGGCTGTTTAGCTGTTAAATGCTCCAATATGTTCCAACAGCTAATTGCTTAATTTTTCCTGTCTGACAGTCAGTTCTGGATTGGTATCGACAGAGGGTTTTGTGAAGAGGGAACCGAAAGAAATATAAGGGCCTGAGAGTTGAAACAATGAAATATAAGTGGCTGGGGAGTTCAACTGCGCTGAGACAAGGGGTCGGTCTGTTACTCAGTTGAGAGAAAATGTACAGAGAAGATACAAGGTTGTGGTAGAGTACGCAAAGATGTAGGCTATATCTTGTAAGTTGGGTGAACTGACAACTAAAATTTATTTTATTTTATTTTTTCAAAACAGTTTGAAGACGAGAATGTCTGATGAGGAATATTGCTGTGTCATGTAGGTGTCTCTCTGTCAGCTGCAATGACTCCCTGATCTATCAGCACGGTCACGTCTCAGACTATTCAGCCACAGTACGTTGTTCACATTCTAATGAACCTGGAGAAATACAGAAAACCCGACCTAGGACTAACAGCGCAGATGAGAAGACAACACATGACGATGTTCAAGGGTCCACACTTAGATGTAAAAGTTGCTATTCAATAGCCAATTATTAATGAAAAGTCTTTGCTCAAGGTCATCAGTCTTCCCACTGATGGACAACACACACACACACACACACACACACACACACACACACACACACACACACACACACACACAAAGTAACACTTCACCTCCTCCCACACAGTAAATGAACAATGAGGTTTGAGCACCACGGATGTAAAAAAAAAAAAAAAAAAAAATTGTTGTAGGATGTGTTAATATTGTTTTAGGAAACGCATGCATATGAATACACACACACACAAACACAAACTGAGCAAATCCAAAAAAAGCAAAAGCACAAACAGGAATTCTTCCTCTAAGGGAAAATATTAGGTACAAGTAAATGCCAATCTGACCTGTAGTCAGTCATTGCAAACATTTTGCCTTTGATTTAATCTTAATGACAATAGAGGAAGATATCACAAGATGAAAGGACATGAGGAAAACGGGAGAGACAGAAGGACGTGTGTGAGAACATGCCTGTGTGTGTGAGATGAGAAGATGTTTCTCTGCTCTGGTGTTGCCCTCTTACCTGGTTGTGCATGAATTTGAGGTTAATTCCTTCCAGTGTGACCTGCAGCAGACCACCTTCACCCGTTTTCATGTCCTGGACGGGGAACTCTCCGCCAAGCTCTGGACCTGAAGGAAACCACATAGGAATTTAGAGCTAAGTAGGGATAGTACATTTCCCCAAAAATACAACTCAAATCTCAAAAGGCTTAAGAAGAAAGAAAAATAACAAACTCCTGGGATGCATCATATCATACCTGGTTTAATGCTCTGCTGTCTTGCTGCTGCTCTTTCCATACTGTCTTTAACACAGTAGTAGAGTTCACGACACTAGAAGGCAAAGAAGAGAGTTATTTGAATTTTTCTCATGGATATTCTGAGGTGAATCAAATAAATGGGACATTTGGGACAATGATGCCATTTCTAACCTTTTTGGTATAGAACTTGTTGAGCTGTGTCTCTTGGCCGTTGCGTCTCCACAGACACAGCACCTTGGTCTTGGGGCAGTACGTCATGTTGATGAGCTTCTCGTACCACCAGCGCTCGTACACTGTGCCGATGTTGCTGCGCAGGACTATACAGTCGTCACAAACCTGAAACAGCCATGAGGGAAGTTTAAAGGTGCAGTGTGTCATAACTTATATTTGGCGTCATCTACTGTAGTAGTGAACATTTATAGATTGCAATGCTTCGTCTACCCCTAAAATATAGAGAATTTTACTGGAGCTACGGTGGCCTTCAAGGACAAGAAGCTAGTTACTAACTTCAGTCAAGCCCTTTTGCCTACCTCCATGAAAAAGATGTCTCCTGTGGTATCAGTGCCAGCATGTACTACAAAGGTTTGCTTCTTGATGTGACGGCTTCCACTGGGTCTGATTGGCAGCTCACGGCCGTTCTGAAAATAAATAGTTCAGTGCAAATAATTGAAAAAACAATAAACAGAAATGTAGGTTACTGATTTTCTTTTTTAAATTGAGATGTTCACCAGGTTGTTCAGTTTGTCCAGTAACTCGTTGATCTCTTGGCTGTACGTCAGGCCGATGTGGGACTTTCCCATCAAACGCCTCACTTTCTTCCTGATGTCATTTTTCTCCAACTAAACACACACAAAAAATCAACATGCTGAAGATATATAGGAGATTAAATGAATAAATAAAATCAATAGTATGGTATAGATCAACAAAGAACTATGTTGGGAACAGGCCTCCGTACTTTCATCATTAGCATGTATGCAACCATATTGTGCAGCAGGGTGGCTAGAAGTCTGTCTTCATCATCCTCCAGACGTTTACGGTCGTGGTCTCCAAGTGACAAGTATCTGTGTTGGCAAACAAAACACAGAAAAGCTAAATATTAAGAGACCAAAGCAGTATTAAAAACGTATTGAAGTGTAACTGGAAACAATTTGATGCTTCAAAAGAGTTCATTTGAAAATAAGGCAGCATGAATTAATGACACACAGGTGGAATAAAGCTTCACCTTTCAATCATCTCCTGAGGGCCCTGGTCCATACCCATTCCCTCACGCTCCAACATCACAGCATCTAGGTAGGCGTCCTCCCAGAACTGCAGCTGGTCCCACAGCGTGGAGCGCTCCTTACCTGAACACATGTCCACAGTACACATCATGGGGCTCCGAAAATGTGCAATGCTGGGCAACTTCCATTCAAACACACAACGTCATACTATATGCAGCCACAAACAAGGCCCTACTCTGACACACACATTATGAACAAAATCATGAGTCCTATACGTTTTTGAATTAAAAAGGTAACATTTTATAGGCACACTATTCAATTTACATTATTATACAGCATATCTGACTATTGCACTGTTAATCATTTCAGAGTAAATATTAACTGAGGAAATTACATTTTTATTTCCCATTTCCTTATTATGTTGGCTGCTTTTTAAATTTAGAAAGTGAGTTCCAAAAAGCCACAAAACAAACAAAATGCATGACAACTTTAAGGGGAGAAATTGAACTCTAATAATTTACACAGGATGCAAAAGATGTATAAAATATTTCAGTGACCAATCCAATTTCAATTTTAGGCACCCCAATCACACGGTGGTTACTCATTGGAATGCTTGACATTTCCCAATCTAATTTACCAACTGGTGGCTCATCTTGAGAGCGCTCAACTCATAATTACATCTCTGACAGCACTTGAAGGCAACATGCACCCAATCTGCAACCCCACGAAATGTTGATCATTTAC
Organism: Ammodytes marinus; assembly: GCF_949987685.1. Lineage (NCBI taxonomy): Eukaryota > Metazoa > Chordata > Actinopteri > Uranoscopiformes > Ammodytidae > Ammodytes > Ammodytes marinus. The sequence goes on from NC_137230.1 coordinate 30,997,258, forward strand.
TTGAATGTTAGTGAGGAAACTTGGTGAAAATGTAAGTGATGAGAATTAAATGTTAAAGCTATAGTCTGTCACCCCCATGAGGAATTCTGAGTAATTACAACACTGTCTGCACATCTATATGAGGTTATGTTGATCGTGCATGCATTTTATACTTTCTACTGTACGCAAAGGTTTTTTCTTAGCAGTAGAATCATTAATTTAACATTTATTGTGCCCTTTTCTGGATTTTTTTAAGCTCCTGTGCCAGTGCGACCCCAGTTTGTGACTGCTGCCATACTGAAAAATACAGAGTTTTCTGGAGCTGAAGGGCTTAATCAACTTTGTGTCAACTCCTTTGGCGATGGCTTGAATGTAACCGACATTTATATGAAAAGTTTACACACTCTAGCTTTAAAAGTGAATGGAAATCAGACTTCTTGCTTCCTTTTATCTCTGTGAGGGGAAATTGCTGCCAAATTCTTCAGCACTGCTTATATTGACCACCTCCGTCTTCTGTTTAGAAAACACACAGATGTGCAGCACACAGGAAGGTATAACCCGCAACAGATCACAAATTAAACAAAGAGCTATTCCATGTGACACCCTTCCACCACACACACACACACACACACACACACACACACACACACACACACACACTTAGGAAAAGGGGCAAAGGCAAGAGATTAGCCCTACTTAGAGAAAAGGTTTCCATTGCAGCATCCTCTAGTTGATCCCAAACGGAGCTCTTATCACGGCCTGGAAGAGTTTCCCAGAAGGAGCAGCAGGAGGGACGAGAAGCAGCGAGAGCAGGAAGGGGTTAGGCCAAGAGGTGAGTGGGTTTAGTGGCAAAACAAGAGCAGACCCGAGAGAGACCACACCAGACAGAGCCACAAAGACAAGGACAAAAGACATACCACGCTCATTTAATCACTAATTTATAGCCTTTAGCTTAGACTGATATGTATGACGCAACATATTAAAAGTGTTTTATTGTTCACTCACTCATTTATAGCCTCACAAATTAAACTACCGGTACTCACTCATTTTTTGGTGATGATTATTAATGGTGATGAGGCAGTGGGTTTATGATCCGTTTAAATATAATGTACAAATTGTGTCTTATTGTTTTTTTTTAACATATTTAAATAATGTAGCTTAACTACAGGTCAAATTCATTATTTTTGTATTATGTTTACATAGTTGATTGATTGCCTTTGTACTTAATGTCCTGTCTGTCTGAAACTTTATGTTCTATGGTTGTTGTCCAACAGGTCTCTCTTGAGAATGAGAGCCCGTGTCTCATGAGATTATCTCTATACATAAAGGTTGAAAGACAAATTAAAATGTACAGCAATTCATTTGGAGTAGCTGTGGTCTTGACTTACCGTCATTCTTTATTTTTTTATATTCCTTTAATGTTAGATGGTTTTAGATGCATTTACCTAAATTGCTTAAATTTCTTTCCGAAACTCTCAGAAAGCAGTGAATACTTCCCACTTCACTCAGTAGTTTATTATTTCAAACTGGATAATCACTATGCTTACAATAGATAAAAAAAAAACAATATCAGTGTATAACCTCTCACCTTGAGTTCAGTTTCCTTTTTCCCAATAAAAACATTAACATTTCACCACTTCTATGTAATCACATGTCCGACTTCTGCTTTTGTCTCTTAAAAATTACTTAAAGTGAACTTTCACTGATCAGTGAAAGTTCACTTTGGTTTCATTAAAAGGAAAAGTAAGAGCTTGCATAATTTGTAGTGAGTGAAAGGTCATTACATCTAGCAACAGTTGATTTGCATTAGTGGAAATACCTTAAGGTTTCAAATTTTAAAAGATTTCCCTTGACAAACAGAGATAATGTTAGCAAAGCAAAGCAGGACAATCTACATTGACAGGAAAATGAGTGAATAGCGTTTTCTTAAAATGTTAGATAAGAAGTCAGCGGTTTGAGCTAAATGTAAGAGGCAGTAATAAAACTAGAGAGTAGAACATACCCAGCAGGCCTTCACAAAGGTAAATCCTCATACTGATGTCCTCCATGGGCTGAGCTGGCGACCCCTTTGACATCGGACCCTTTTTCAAAGCATTTAGCTGATCTTTTGCCCCTGGTTTCAGAGTGTGGGTCTTTCCCTGCGGAAACAGTTAAGGTCTTGTTTGTGAATCAACAGCGAGTACATTGACCAAAATACATTTTGATTGAGTATTGATTTATCGGTTTCTGCTCTATTTTGAACATCAATGTGTGCTATTGGCAGGGATCAACTGATCAAAGACCTTGTGCAAGTCTGTCTCCCCCTCTATGAAGTTGGTACCAAGAAAAGACACTGCTGGTGGTTCTGAGCAAAAAGCACCAGACATTTTTTTGGGGAAACTATCAGTGTCACGGCTGGATAGAAACTCTTGATGGATGACATTAAAAAAGTATTCCCCATCTCTTTTTTTGTCGGTGGCTAACTTTAACGAGCAAAGGGCCGAAGCAGTCCCTCCCCGTAGAACAGAAAGGAGTCTTGAAGAAGCGCAGGCCAGATGGCAGCAAGTCATCCGAGGCATCTGTGGATTTGCCCATCCATTTCTTTACATGCTAGAGAGAATATCAGTGTTTCCTAACGGCTTGTTTCAGACACCAGAGAGACCCTCTGCCCGGAGGGCAGGAAAAGTCTGGTGTGTAACTTTATGAATGATGTTGTTCTTTGGATCCAGAAATGCACGGTCGATATGGTCTTTGGTTGGAAGTTGAACCACTAAGGGAACATAACTAATCACTGTCTTATGTGTCCATCAGATCTCAAAGCCAACAGTCAAGGAGACCCCTGGTCTGTTTAAACCCTGCAGACAGCTGTCTACAAAGGCAGACTGTACAACTGATCTTAAGACGTCTTCCTGATCAACATGATGGTCTTAAGCCAGGTAGTGGGAGGTTGGAGTGGGAGGGAATTTTCCACATGCAGTTTTCCAGACCAATGGGTGCATTGAAATTAAAACAAATACTTCCCACTTAAAGTACTGGCACTTGTTAACCACCATTTGAACTTGAAGTTGCTGGCAGTTGCTGGACATTAAACGTCCTCTGACTTTCAGGTGTTTTTAAAAAGTGGAAAACTAGTCAGCAATGCATCACTCCCGGCACTTTCTGTGGAGCTTTGCAAGTAATCCATTAGTTCAAAAAAAGTAAGACCTTTATATTTCACTTATAGTGAGGTGGGGTTTTATACTTACAAACACTGTGCTGGTGGCCGGATTGGTTTCAATCTCGCTGTCAGAAAGAGTCCCTCTGGACTGAGTTAGATGCGCAGGCATTCTCCCACCGAGGCCATCGCCTGCTGTGCTGCTCAGGTCACTGTCGGCTCCAAGAGTCTCTCCAGAGCTATTGCTTATCTGAAAAACAAAAAGACGGCTGTTAGAAAAACACATAAGTGGAGTGGTTTCACAGGCACAAGGCTTGGCATTAAGGGAGCTTCTAGCGTTCATATTCATGGTAATCATTAGGTAAAGAAAAAAGAAAAGTTGATTAATTCAATCATCCAACACAGGCTGACAGTGTGAAGTAATGAAATGAACAGGAAAAAGGTGTATAATATGTAAGTTGGCCATGCCCTACCACTGTGCTAGCCTCCGAGTCCTGGCTGGTGCTTCTTGTCAGGATCGGTGGCTCTGAGCTCGTTACAGACTCTGTGTCGCTCTTCTGTGAACCCGAAGAAAGAAAAAAAAAAGTTACACTTTAGAAGACGGTAAAAATTATCTGCACAGCGCTAGCTGTTTTAGCAATCGAAGACCAACACCATAAGAGTATGTTTTGAATGTTTAGCATCTGAAAAAATTAATAAATGGTGAATCACATCCAGGTATCATTTGTACATTAATTTCATTCTGTACTTGACAGCAACAACAAGTTTTCACACCACAATTCTCTAGGAACCAACCTGAGATCCAGATGTGACACTGAGGCCACTGTCAGCACTGATTTGGGATTTCTTCTCTTCTGCATCAGTCACCTGAGGGCGCTGCTGCTTTGCTCCGTCAGACCCTGCAGGACACACACGGTTATCAGCACATATTTGTGAATTTGACTTTATCTTCTTGCCTTACCTAGAGTTGACTTAACCCAAAGCCACCACAGCACAGCAACACTGACGGTACGTCCAGCTTAAGTGCCAAAGCCTCTATTTAAACACGGCATTACACTTGTGACACAGCAAAGCAAACCGTGTAAGGCCATCTTATTCATGATTGAGAAACTATTTCAATATTGGCTCAGAGCCTTAAACATCCTCTAGCTAAGAATAAAGGGTGACCATAATACAGCTTTTTCTGTGCATAAAGGTGTCACTTTTTGTTAAATTCAGTGAATATATCCCCACGATGCACTACCTGTCCGTGCCCATGTGTGCGCTGAGAAAATATGTGTTAATACAGAGCTTAGGCTCTGTAAACTTGTATGTAAACAAAGGATATGTAAACAAACGGGGTCCACCATAATTAGAAACATGCCAAGGCTGTGTATTAACACTGGATTTTTCAGATTGTCAGCACATACACAATATGGACAGGTGGTGGATTGTGAGATGTTTCACTGATTTTGACAAAAAGTGTTTTGACAACCAACCAGCATTCTCCAAAATCACTTTTAACTCTACCTTTAACTGAGTAGTAAGTCACATGGTTTTATTAAAGAGCAGACAGAGAAGTTAAAAAAGGGGCAAGCGGATTGTGCCATTAACAGTTAGGGGAAAAGTTGACCGCAAACAAAACTGCACAAGCACAACATTATTTTTCAGTCAATGCTGCAAATGGGGCCAAAGTTAGACCAAAAACAATAAACAGACACAGGCAGTTAGGCATGCATTGCAGACAAACTGGTGGACGGTAAGGGAGACATTTCTTTTTGAAGTGTGATTTTGTTATTCATCATCTCAGTAGGTGCAAACATGGTGACCTGTGGAACCTCCTTTAGTTTATTTTTTAGTGTTTGTGTGAAACTAAACGTTTGCAAACCATTTTATAAAACGCCCAAAAATGAATAAACAGTTTGAAGCAAGCCACTTGAAACTGGAAAAAAATACAGTTAAAAGAGCAGGACAGAGCAGAAGCAGGTAATAATATCGGCTCATCTGATTTCATGGTGTAAATGCAAAAAATACACTGGTAAACAAAATTACACATTGTTGAGCCAGTGCTTATAACAAAAATACACAGTATCAAGGGCCCTGAGTCCAAAGTCGATTGGGATAGATATCTATATCAATAAACATTTGTAATCTTATTTGAACTATATAATGTAATGTCTTAACTGTATAGCAGTGAAAAACATTGCATTGAACAAATACTATACAATATTACATTCCCGTGAGTGTTGGCTTCTTCAGTATATTCTGCATCACAACTTGTGAGATATAGCTATAAGGTTAACAAAGATAATGTTATTATTTACTCTAGATACTGTATTGTACAACATCTAGCACATACTGTATGGAATAACTTAACAAAACATCCCAAGAATGATTGCCACCTCAAGCGGTCATTAAAATGAAATGTTTTTGTAATTAAAACAAGTGTAATTTCTTCTCTGACCCTAGTTGATATTATAGAACATTTTGAAAATGTAATACCACTACAGCGTACAGTAGGTACAACTAGATACAAAGTATCTCCACTTAGAAAAAAGTCATTCTTGTTATCAGCTGAAACGACCCTGATCCAAATCTCACTTATATTACATAATCAATCCAATGTTAAAATCTTGATTTTATAATCTCACATCAAGACTCTCATGCCTCTATTTATTTCTGTAAATTATTCTGGCAGTCTTACTATTCACGGACAAAGACAAAGAGTGAGTATCAAAAGGTGGAGAAAAGGTCAACAGCTGAACACCCCAAGAAATCCTGTTTATTTTTTTTTTGGTGTGTGAAAAGTCTCTTACTCTGTGGTTTTTCCATAGCTTTTTGCTTATCCTGGTGCTTGCTCCACAATTCTACCCAAGATGCATTGCAAGCAAGGAGAGAAAGACAGAGAGAGAGTCAGAGAGCTGGTTGAAAGGGCATGTATGGTGGATGAGCATTAAAATCAACAAAAACAAATTAAGCATTGAGAAGAAGTCATTATTACTGAACAAGGTTGTGTTGTAATGCTTGCATGTAGCTGTGCCTTAATCTGGGCAAAATTCAAAAGAAGTCATTTGTGGACCCACCGTGTGGGACAGCTACTAAGGTAACATTACAACACACCCAGAGCTCCTGGAACCAAAGTCCTGGAGAGCCACACAGTGATGTCAGAATGAGCTTTAGTGCTGACCATAGGCCAACGATCTCATCGACTGCATTAGTCTGGCTCTCCAGAGCAAAGGTGAGAGAGAGAGAGACAGAGGGAGAGAGAGAGAGATGGTTGATTCGGAAAAGAGCATGGAATGGGGTTGAGATGCCGACTAGCCAGCAGGTGAAATGGAGCAGTTGCAGAAGCCGGGATGCACGTCTCACAGCATTCTGTAGAATTGAAGGTGCAACTTCTCACAGGAAAATAAGGGGTGCGGGTAGGAAAGGTGTCAGGGTGGTTGACTGAAAGTGTCCCCCGTATACAGACCCAGAATCAGTCTTGTAAAAATTAAGTGCTAGAGATTATATAGGATTTTCTAAATTAGTTGGTTCTTTAGCAACCAATGGAAAACTTTTTTATCTCTCTTTCCTGGGACTGTTTACTGGGGAGTGATTCTTCCACCCTCCATGCTGAGAGCAAAGGCAGCTGCCGTTTACTACAGCACGCCTTGCAGAAACCTGCAGTAAAGGCAAAGACGAGCACCAATTTGACTATCGATGCGCAAACATACCTCTGGTTTCCCTCGTCCACTACTGCAGATTTAGGTATTGGAAGACCAAAACAAAGAACATGCATTCAAGGTGCTAAGAGGCTTACAACAGAACTCCAGAGAAGAGGCAAACGAGCACAGATGTTTAAGGAAGGGGAGACAAACACACGCAGTCCAGCCTGGGGAACACAGGGAAATATTCCAGACACTTTTCAAGGTGAATCTACATCCACAATAGGACAATTTTAACCAGGGCTGAATTCTGAATTTAGAGTTTAAAATACATTCTTATTTTGAAAATCATTACCACTAAAGAATTTGATCAAATTAGTGGAATTATAAAAAAATATAAACGAAATTGATTTCAGCAATAATCACCAGTATTTCCGATCAAAGTGTGTGGAATATTAGAACACCTGTAAGAATCTTTCGGGACAGGTGAGGGGATCTTTCTTTGAGATGGTTGTAGGGTTGTAGCAGGGGGGAGGAGGGGTACTGGGTATTAAGGGTGATGAGCTTGTAGGGCACGGGGGTAGGGGGATCTAACAGTGCACATGCAACCGGGGCTGGAGTGGTGTACACACCAATCGAGGCAATAAAGTTCTCCTCGTTTAGACTCCGGGAATCAAAGGGGCGGGCTCCTTTGCTGGTTGGGTGGTGCGGCAGCTGCAGGTGGGGAACATTCAGAAGGCCTTGAGGTCTGGCCATCTCCATGCGACCAGTAGGGCTCTCTTTACTCCCCGGGCTGCCAGCACTGTCTGTGGGGCTTCGCTTGCGTTTTTCTGGGTCTACCAAGTTATCAAAATTAAGGGTGGGGGGGCCAAAGACAGAGTTGAAGAAAATTGCAGAAAAAATAAAATATTTGAAATTTGCAGAAAAAGAAAAAACTTGGAGGTTTGAAGTGGAAGAGGATTAACAGTGTTAGACCAAGGAGTAAAATGATCTAAACTTAACAATTACAGGTTAATGTTTTAGTGAGTCGACGTCTAGCATGCCGCTTAAAGCTTAATATAAAACAAACAATGCTAAGACAAGGACAAGAGTTAGTAGCACAGTCATAAAAAAAAACATATGTTCTTTTAATTTAGTTTCCATAAATTAAGCAATCAAGCGTTAAATTGAAGCATTCCTGAGCCAAACGTATGGAATGTACCTTTGGTTTGATAGTGTGTGCGTGCTATTTCCAAAAGGCTGAAGACACTGGCCATTCCTCCCAGGCCGGCGTTAGTGTACGAGTGCTCCAGACTGGAAACGGTGCACTTCAAGATGTCCAGCATGCCTTTGTACACCTTTCTGCTCACCTCCTGGAAACAAAACAGTGATAAAGTTTATAATGACTTGGGCGCCCTTAGCTCAGTTGGTAGGGCGTCCCCCCCGCGGTCGTTCTCTGCATGTCACTCCCCTCTCTGCCCCATTTCACCTCTGTCTCTTCTCACTATCAATAAAGCATACAAAATGTCAAAAAAATATTGTGTAAAAAATAAATAAAAAAAAGTTTATAATGATTTCACCACGACAGAAAAATACAAGCAGGACACTGCAAGCCCCATGGTATAAAGGATAAAGGGTGTGATGTTACACGGATTTAAATGTCCTCAGAGAAATTTGTGATGGTGTGGTTTATATGTTTATCATCAAGAAAACTACACCTGCAAAACATAATTGTATGCACATTCCGACTAAATTGACACACTCTTTGGCAGGGGTTTTCAAAGTGTGAGAGAGTGAGCCCCCCCTCAGAGAACAAATTTCAGCGGAGCCCCTCCGGGTCTGATGAATTAGACGCTATTGAAGAAAGACACATGGATTTCCCATAAAAATATTAATTTAAAATAAAAAATAAAAATGTATGCAGGGTCCTCTGGGTTGGGCTTGGTGCTCTTTTTCTTTAACGAGACCTATTTCTCTGTAATATAATGAATGCATTTAAATGCAGTGAGAGGAACGAAGCAGAAGAACTCTTGTCCAGCTATGCCGTGATCTTAATATAAAAAACACAAACTATTCATATTCATCCGCGCCCCCCCTGCCATAACCCCGCGGCCCCACAGTTTGAAAACCACTGATCTATGGCACTCACTACACTATTATATTCAAGCTTTTCATATTATAAGGAATATTGAGTATGTCTTAGCACATCCGTTGAAGGTGGGGAGGGCAGAAACAAGTATCTCACCACATCACGTATTATCTCTTGTCTGGCATCTTCCTCCGACTGGATGGCTCTGTTCAGCTTACTCAGCACAAACACACGGAGCTGCTCGTTCTCCAGCAGGCGGCGCACTTTCTTCATGTTGAGCCAGCCGACTCCCTGACCATCCAGAACACTCTGCACGACTTCCTTCAAGAACTGCTGGTTCTCACTGAAGAATAACAATCATTTCAGTCACATTCAAGTAAATAAACACCACTTGCATGGAGGTGGATATGGTGAATAACTAACGTGTAAAATAGTAGTAGAAAATAGTCATGTGTTTCAGTAGCCCATTTAAGCAGTTGCAGGAACTGACGTGTATTTGTGTACCGTACTTTCCGTACTATATGCCGCACTGGACAATAAGCCGCAGGTGTTATAATGTTTAATTACCATATGTAAGAGTTCGTGCACAGAGGGGATTGTCGGGAAAGAGATGGCTGCTTGAGGAAGCTCCCACATTTCAACAAACAAGTTGCATATTTGCATAACGTACGTAAGTGTTACCATTTTGTGCAATAGTAGCTATTAGGGATGGGCACGAGTGTTTTCGCTACTCGTGTGATCGCTTGCAATCCTCGAGGATCAATCGATTCCTCGTTAAACTTTTTTCTATTTTTAGGACGCAACGCATATGTCTACAGAACAACGGTTGACCGCAATAAAGCGCTCAATGCTTATGTCAAACAGTCACAGTTGCCATATGATATTAAGGATTTATTTTCCACAAGTTTAAAACACATTTTCCTAACTGAAAGTAATTAAATAAGCGGGCCACAATTTAAACCGATCAAGTAGGTCTGCGGTGGAGAGAGAAAAAAGAGAGAGAAAAAAAGCATGGGCTGTAGTTGGCTAACATTCAAAATAGACATTTAAAATAAGAAGGGCAGCAAATACAATAAAATTATTGTCCTACAATTTAAACACATAGATAGGCTAAATAACTCACCAAAGCAGTAGAAGTAGTAGGCTAGTATATCCAACCACGTAATGCTCACTCCTGTCCGTGACTAATTACCGCGACTAATTCCTCGTTAACGGAACGTTACACCGTCGGCTTTTGAATCTCAATCCTATATTCCATAATAAAGGCTTCTTAAATGTCGTTTGCTCGAATGTGCCCGAAGTCAGCCTGGCTTCTTTCCAAGTTTTCCAGCACCGCATTCAGCTCCGCGGTGCTGTGGAGACCACACACTGGCTGCGCTGCACGGAGGTGTCTGTTTGACACAACGCTTAGTTTATTTAACTTGGATCAAAATATTTAATTTTGTTAAACTTTATATCCGTTTTGTGCCGTTTTGTACACGTATATAACATTTTAAAATAGGGGCGGCCCGCCGGCCGGCCTAAAGGCTACAAACACTAAAAAAAACAAAAAACGATTTTCCTCATCCACCAATCGAGATCATTTGAAACGAGGAGTACTCGAGTACTCGATTACTAACGCCCATCCCCAGTAGCTACAGAATATATACTGTGCTGTGTAATAACAGGGTCGAAAAACGGGGAAAAAGTCGCGGCTTGTAGGCCGAAAAGTACGGTAAATAATAACAAATGAGAACAATTCCCTATCCCTGTCAAATAAAATAAAGATTATGCAACAACTGTACCTTCATACACTTGATACTGACAGTGTTTTTAACATTTGCAACAGATATAGTATAATTAAATTAAATCTATGTTTTGACAATATGCTATTATCCTTCATGTAGCCATGTTGACTGATCTTTTACATTTGAAAGAATTCCTCACCTTGTGTTGTTGATTCGACCCTGCGGAGAAGGCGGTTCTCTCTTTACTGTTGGACTGTGTTTGATTACTGATGACTTCTGGTCCACAAGTGCTCGAGGTGCACGTGCGCCTGGAAGAAGAACCAAAGCAATGAGGTTTCAGAACCACAGATAAAAAAAAACAAAATAACAAAACAAACACTGCAAACTACTAGGTCACTAGACAGAGGAGCACTCAGTAGAAGTGGACTGGGCACACACAGAGGCAACTGCTCACTAGGAACTGTAAACCAGGACAGGAGACATCCTTCAAACTTCTTTTTTTTTTTTTAAAGCTCCCACATTAAATAGAAAAAAAAGCAGTTTGCATCATTTGTGGATAGGAGGGACACACCTTGAATCTACTGAAGGTTATCTACTGCTGAACAGACAAATTAATGGAGCTCCTAGTCTATTATTACATCAAGAAAGGTGAAGGACAAACCAAACACAGACATGGTACACAGACAGACAGACAGACAGACAGACAGACAGACAGACATACAGACAGAGAGACACGCGCACGCGCACATACACAGGAGTCCAAATAGTGCTCTTGGTGGCATCACACATTAGCAGCATAGAGATGTAAGGTCAGACAGAGGATAGTGTGTACAGAGATCAATGATGACATGCATGAAAATAAAATTAAGGAATGTGTAGATGGCAAGGTAAAGGAGCTGCACTAATTGTTATACATTGTTGTGTTGGGTGGCTCAATCATTTGATCATTATATTATATTTATAATATAGAGGCTTAAAATATTAGGCAAGTGTATTTTGTTTCTCATTTAATTGACTCGACTGAATAAATTACAATGGGACATGACCCAAGTCCAAACCATTGCAGCATGTGATGTGGTGTAACTGGTGAATAATTAGTGTTACAGTGGAGGAAATAAGTATTTGATCCCTCACTGATTTTGTAAATGTGCCCACTTACAAAGAAATGAGCGGTCTATAATTTTAAAGCTAGGTTTATTTTAACAGTGTTAGACAGAATATCAAAAAGAAAATCCAGAAAATCACATAAAAAAAAAAGATATAAATTATTTTGCATTTCATTGAGTGAAAAAAGTATTTGATCCCCTACCAATTATAAAGAATTCTGGCTCCCACAGATTAGTTCTCGTACTTTAAAAAAAAGTGTTCCTAATCTCAACTAGTTTCCTCTATAAAACACACCTGTCTCAACTTGTTACCTGTATAAAAAGACACCTGTCCACAGAGTCAATAAATCAAACTCCAACATCTCCATCATGGGCAAGACCAAAGAGCTGTCTAAGGACATCAGGGACAAGATTGTAGACCTGCGCAAGGCCAGAATAGACTATAAGACCATTGGCGAGGAGCTGGGTGAGAAGGAGACAACTGTAGGTGCGATTATTTGAAAATAAAAGAAACACAAAATAACCATCAATCTCCCTCGATCTGGGGCTCCATGCAAGATCTCCCCTTGTGGGGAATCAATGATCATGAGAAAGGTGAGGGATCAGCCCAGATCTACACGGGAGGAGCTTGTTTATGATCCCAAGGCAGCTGGGACCACAGTCACCAAGAAAACCATTGGTAACACACTATGCAGTAATGGATTGAAACCATGTAGTGCCCGAAAGGTCCCCCTGCTCAAGAAGGGAACCGTCTGAAGTTTGCCAATGAACACCTTAACGACTCAGAGAATGCTTGGGAGAAGGTGATGTGGTCAGATTAAAACAAAATCAAGTTCTTTGGTATCATAGTGACTCGCCATGCTTGGATGAAGAGGAGTTCTGACTATGACCCCAAGAACACCATCCCCACAGTCAAGCATGGAGGTTGAAGCATTATGCTTTGGGGGTGTTTCTCTTCTAAGTGGACAGTTGGACTTCACTGCATCGAGGGAACTATGGATGGGGCCATGTACCATGAAATACTAGGTGACAACCTCTTTCGCTCAGCCACGTCCGTAAAAATGGGTCGTGGATGGGTCTTCAAGCACGTCAATGACCCTAAAAATACAGCAAAGGCAACAAAGGAGTGGCTCAAGAAGAAGCACATTAAGGTCATGGAGTGGCCTAGCCAGTCTCCGGACCTTAATCCAATAGATCTGTGGAGGGAACTGAAGCTCAAGTGACAGCCTCAAAACCTTAAAGATTAGGAGAGGATCTGCAAAGAGGAGTGGTCCAAATATCCTCCTGAGATGTGTGCAAACCTCGTCATCAACTACAAGACACGTCTGACCTCTGCACTTGCCAACAAGGGTTTCTCCACCAAGTACTAAGCAATGTTTTGATAGGGGATCAAATCATTGTGTTATCAATGAAATGCAAAATAATTTCTATCTTTTTTATGTGATTTTCTGAATTTTCTTTTTGATATTCTGTCTATCACTGTTAAAATAAACCTAGCATTACATTTATAGACCGTTCATTTCATTGTAAGTGGGCAAACTTACAAAATCAGTGAGGGATCAAATACTTATTTCCTCCACTGTATATCTTGTTGCAGAAGTTTGTTCTTTGTCTCTTAGATTTTTAGCACTGCTATTATTCAAAGGACATCATATCAGGACATAATACATTCCCCTGATGAGAATGGTATAATTCTGTCTCAAGCTGGGAGGGTAAGTACACATAGCACGTTCTTATCAGCCTTTCTGCACAGTCTGAATATGCATCTTCTACATTCTCAATGTACGGATCAGTTGACTGGCCACGGCATGGGTTGCAAACACTGAATATAAACTAGGAACCCCAAGCAAGTTATGTCCATGGATAAATAAGCATCTTCAAAAATGTTGACAAGAGGGGAGAAATGCAACATATCTCTGTGTGTTTCTATGAACAGAAAGTAAAAAGATAAAAGAAAAATATGCAGCTGCAAGATAGCTCTGAGATGCAGACAATACAGTGTCTGTACTGAAGTTTGATAGCACCGATATATCACGCATGCAAAATACTTCTCCAGTTATATGGAAACAAGCTCACTACAGTTTGTAATGGTGTGGCAACCATGAGGGAAAATTATCAGTTGAGGTGCTCAAACTGCCAACCAACATTTCTGACCTGCCGAAATTCCAACCAATAGTCCAACAGCTATGAATTTCAGGTACTCAAACAAATGACGTGAACCTCCTCAGACAGCACTTTGAACAATAACCAATCTGGAGCTCAATTGGTCAAGCCTTATCGGGTAAAGGATGATTCAAAGTTGGAGGAAACATGTACAATAAAACATATTGGATGTGTGACATCATCACAATATTGTTTTTGCAACCAAATATCGTATTTTAATGTAGCATGTTTAACTGCATCAAGTGCCCGCAATTTTCTGAAGACCATTTCACATTCATTGCAATACTATAAATCATAAAACATTTTAAGGGTTGATCCAACTACAGCAACTCACAACTGAACTGATCCACACTAAGATCTACACTGCATTAAGTAAATCTGTCCTGAGATAGACAAAGACCACAAATACAGAGAAAAGTCTCAAAGTGACTCAAGCTGACAATATCTCATTTTCATCACACTGAGTCTGTTTCTAAGGCATGAAAGGATAGAGGAGGAGCACATTCTCAGAGACAGAGAGCGTTCTGGTCCGACAAATACTGTATAATTATAGGCTCTAGGCTGCTTTATTGTCAGTGTAATTTAAAAGCGGGGACTCATTGTTCATGATGGTTTCTGTCAAGGGGTATCAGAAATTGGGTGTATTCTTCCAAAACATACAATAACACAAGCAGAAGGCTTGGAAACCAACACTGCAAAGCTGTTCTTTAAATTTAATCTAGGAGTCATTTCGATAAAAACAGCATTTGAAATACAAAGGCTCTTCGGTATGATAAACATTACTGCACAGAGATGCTGGAGAAAACTTTTGGATTTGTGTAACATTAGTATGCCCAGAAATGTTTTGGGTTAAATGAAAAAGTTGGATAGACTTGAGGCCATTATCAATATTTGCAGGTCTTGGACAGACCACAGCTTTTAACTGTGATTTTATACTTTTTAGTTGCAGTTTATCAATGGGGGAAACTTTGAGACAGCAGTATTTTTAAATGGCACTTGATCCTAGGGGTCATTGATGTGTCAACCTGAGTAGCAAGGGAGAGGGTAGTCAAACCAATCTGATTCCCAGGTCTGGGTCAGCAAAAAGGGCAGCTTGCAAAAAAAGTTTGAAAACCTGTTAAATATGCCAATCTGCAACATCGGCAGATCGTTCTTGGCCTCAGTTGGCACATTGATGAAATTGAATTTATCTGCCAGGTTGTACTTTAAGTGACATACACACTATCTAGCCAAAACTATATAAAAAAAAATTGTAAAAGCATGAACTTAGTTAACTGAAAGTTAAAGAAAACGTTTTCCCCACTTACATTCAAAATTCCCATATTTCTACTGTGTTAGTTTGTTTGGGCCCAACCCCCATTAATCCCATAGAGCACGGGAGCAGAGGGACAAGAAAACAATGAATGAGTAGATTAGCTTAGTCTATTCCATTCTTAAATTGTACCTCATACATATTTTGTCTTGTGCCTCATTTGTTTCCTTGAGGCCATTCCTTGCAGTATACCGTTGAACTTATTCCTGTGAATATTTTATTTAGGTATTCTTTTCTTATAAATCCTTTGAAAATTGTTTGTGATAGAGCTAGTTCAATGAATAAAATCATAAATACTATGGAGTGAAATAACAGTTAGTCACTATGGATGGTGGCGAGGTAAGACAACAGACTCAATGCTGCACTGGATCTTTGATGACACAAACGATGACTGAGATTAGGATAGACAGAGAGGGATGCTGGGAGATGTAGTTGACTGGCTTGGAGAAACATGCAGCTAACTCAATAAAAGGGCAGAACCCACCTTCTCCGTTCCCCGGGCCGGCCTCTGTAATTATCTCCATTAGAGAATTTAGCCCAAATACTGCACAACAAAACCCAGAATTAGTCCCACGAAAAGAAGAACAGAGAGAGGGACACCGACCCAGACACAACCAGTCTGAACATCAACCCATAACACTACAGACATGCTCCAAAAAAAGAATATAAAAAGTAAATGAGGAAAGGGCAGACAGAAAAGATAAGGAGACAACATGTTCTGATGATGGCATGGCATCACCTCTGAAAGTGTTCGATAAGATGACTAATGACATTAGTCTACTGAGTAGGAGCTGTGTATAGCTCATACTCTGTTTCATATACATCAGTGCCTGAACGATGTGTATAATGATGAACAGTCCAGTTGGACAATGAAAATGTAAACCTAGACCAATGGATGGAGTTGATTTACTTGTTTTTGCATGATGTAATAATAATAATAATGCACATTAAAACTTCATTAGGACATAAAATAATAATAAAAGAGTCTTCAATGCTATTGTTAAAATAGTGATCGACCTCAAAAGCCTATGGAAACACTCATCAATGGAAATTCATCAAACAAGCAAGCAAGGTTAAAAGAACTTAGATATAACTACATCCAGACATTAACTAGGTAAATGCACTTTATTGAGGACTGAGAATCATTCTTGTGCAGATGCCACACCAATAACAGAAGAAATCTCTAGGCTATGAATGTGTGCATCATAGCGCATCAAAAAGACTCCCACCAGTCACACACAGCAGAATGGCAAAGGAATAAAGGGGAAGGCATGGATAAACATGAACCACATTAAAAGGTGTGTCTTCTATCTTAGGCCTATGCTGAGAAACAGGGTGTAAGATAGGTATAGGTCACTTCAAGTACAAAGAAATGCCTAGTCAGGGGGCTAGAACAAACTATCACACCAGACATAACATACCCGGGCTGTCAGGGGAATCTGAACAACAAAGACAAAACACACAATAATCAACAGAACATTTTCCATGGCAGCTATTCCACATGGAGTGGAGCTATTGAGTTACATTACCATGCTGCATCTGGTTTTTATCTCAATTAAAGTGAAAATCCAGCCTAAACATAATTCATACGAGCCAATTCAACTTAAAAAAATATAATTTGTCAGGTTTGATAACTCTATTCCCACAGGCAATTTCAGTTAGTATAACTTCAGGAAAGGCGTGTGTGTTGTAAACATAATTTACTATCTCAGTTAAGACTCTATAAAAAAAATCTGAATATGAGCACCAGCTGCCAGTGCCGTTGAATTCATTGTGTTATGTTTAGGTTTCCATTCATGTGTGACTGCACGTAATCTCATATCTTCTGATCATAAATCCATAAAACCATATACTGCTGCAGAAGGCTTGGATTGTTTACTCATTCTCTGTTTGCTGGGACAAAGATTGAAACCTGCCATGCCACATTTATCCGCTTTAAATGATCCGTGGCTTTGTAACAAAGTTTATATGAACTACTTCAAACATGCTTAATCAGTTACAAGTACTGTGAAAAAAGTCAAATACAAAGGCTGAGGTATAGTTGAATATAGGCTAAGAAAACATTCACATGAGAAATACTTGATCATCCCCGCAAATGAGGAGCAAAACGTGCAAGACCATGGTGGCAGCAACAACCGTGAAGTGATTTTTAAGATGGATTTTCCTGTTACTCTTGAGAGAAAAACCTTTTTTGATATATCCTCAATATTCTCCTTTAAAATAGTGCCATATCTGTCTGGCAAACCAGCAGGAAGAAAGTCAGGCTATAAAAAGAGCTCTACAAACCTGCTTGATCCATTTCCTCCTCAATATCAATAGTGAAATATTCTTTTAAAGCAAAAATTAATTTACAAAACAAAAACAAAACAAAAAGGCAAAGAAGAAAAGTCAAATTATTTAAAAAAGAACACTAAGAAGAAAAACGCCTGCCTGTTTGGACTAGTATAAAATAGTAATGGTTTATTTTTTGTGGGAAAGCAATGCTGGCCTTAGACATATCAATGAAAAGTCAGGGCTTGTTTATTATAAGAATGGTATAAACATATACATATATAATGCAAACATGAAGCCAGTGACTTTGTAAAATTATACATGAGTGGTTTAGAAAAACAAAAATGTTGACACTAAACCTTTTTATTGTTTTGGTAAACTCTCCCTATTGTACCAGTATGACCAAGAAATGTTATAATAATGTTTATTTTTGCCCCTGAACAACTGGTACAGACAATAAGATAATCATCAAACACATCAAAACATAGTCAGGTTAGCTCTTACCTTTGAGACTGGGGAAAGGCGTTGCTTTCTCCCTTGCTGCCTTGTTGGGAATAGCAATATTGGACAGACTGAAGCTGGTGCCGTGGTTCTTGTAAAGATTGCCTGGGGTGGGAGTGATAATAATATAATCAGATAACAGAAAACAGAACCAAAACAGTACAATTGCGGGCCAAAAAAACATTACAATGTGCTTAAAGATGCTAAACCTCTTAACAGAGCTTAGGGAATCTGCTAAATGGGGTGGCAATTGTTTGTTGTTCATTATGAATGACCGCTTTCACGACGCTACACATTAATCTACTGTTATTATAGAAAACAGATGTACTGTAGGTACTTTTAAGAATAAAATAACACAACATCAAATAGTTTGTGTTTATAATAGTATCCATTAATTCTGTTCAATGCAATGGCAGTGTTTTGCTTAAGAGAAAACCAACTCATTTTGTTCTCTAGACAAAACAGAAAGTTCACTGTGACAAGGCAACATCATGTACACCCTGCATACGAATGCCTTTTTGAATTTGTGAGGGTGCATGTTCTAGCTTACACAAGGTTATAAGTATTTAAGAATGGGTGAACTAGATCTGACAAGTGCTATTGGTTTTGGCTTTTCAAATTCATCATCGCCCACATACATCAGCCTTCTTTGAAATGATTTACATTTTGGGCCTAGCTTGAAAGAAACCCAATGAAATTCAAATATGCTTACTGGCAAAAGACATGAGTCCTCCAAATCCATCATTGCTGTTATTGGAGATGGTGGAGTTTGGCGAGCTGTTCCGGGAGTCTCCCTCCCCGTCAGACTCTCCTGGAAGCCTCAGGCTACTAGGACGTAAAGGACGCTGTAACCTAAAGAGACAAACACGACATATACAAATATAATACATAAACGTATAGTAAGTATAAAGTCTGCCATATAATAATAATAGTATAACTATAATCCAAACTATATTCTATCATTTATGTAAGTTTTTCATTTAATGTTTTTTTTAAATTGTATGAACTATAGTTCCATGTTTTTTTAAGTCAGGTTCTGAGACTGTTTTTGTTTTAATATTTAAATTGAATGTTCATAGGGTAGGCATTATAAGCCTCGGCTTGAGCCCACACCTTTATGATCAATGTTCTATTGCTATGCCTGCAATGAATGTACTCTGCTTTGCTTTCATGGACTGAAACACATTTCTTACTACTACTTCTTACTAATACAGGAAAACAGGAACACATGCATACAAAATGGGAAACTGTCAAGCATTCACACCATCTCATGACATAACACCACCAAAGATTCAAGACCACCATGAATGAAGAGATTGATTTGACATGCTGGATTTGGATAGAGCACAGAAGAACATTGCATGGTTGGTCAGAGAGCCCATTTGAATGATGATAATGCGGTCATTCAAGTTATGAACAAGTTTAACACACTTGTTGCCATTGAGGTTCTGGTTGAATCGAGGGGTGTATGACTCCACTTGCTCTTCTGCATCAGGGTCATCTTCTGTGGGGAAGCCGTACTGGGGTTCAAAGTATGGGTTATCATACTCCTGCTTTTTGTTGCTGTGCTCCACTAGGCCAGCATCGGCTGCAGGTCTGAGGAAGGGCTGGCTGCCCAAAGCAGGGACAGGGTTCTGTAAAGCGGCACCTGCTGATGCTTCAATTTCAGGTATTTCCACCTGCTCCTGGAAAAATGAACACACAGATTAATGGGAACTGTGTAAATTTGCTCTTAATATGACCAATTAAATATTATTCTGCTTCATTTCATGTTAATATTCATGGTCATATCAATTATTCTTATGACATTTAGTTTCTTAAAAAGGAAAAAGAAGACAAGGAAGAAAAATAGATTCCAAAAGGGAAATTAAGCTTTAATTGGAATGATCACACACCTGGTTGACTCCCTGGATGACAGTGTTGGGACTAGAGCTTGCCGTAGTGCTGGAGCTTGAACGGAGAGGTTGTCCATCAGTGGGTTCTGCAGGTGCGTCCCCGCTCGGTGGACCCTCAGAGCCCCGGACTTCCTTAAAGTCCTCGAAGTCTTGAATCTCCACCTCACTAGCGTCGCCCAGTGCAGCGTGGGTAGGCGGGTCCAAGCCTAGGACATCAAGGTAAAAAAATTATAAGGAAGGAAACGGTGCAAGTATGATCAATGCCTATCTTGTTATGAAACAAGGTCTTACTTGGTGTGTCTCCCTGGATGTCTCCTTGGATCATCTCGCTCACAAGGTCTCCAAGAGAGGAATAGGATGAGCTGGAGTCATCGCATCCCTCACTGTCACTACCACTGCAACACATAAAATGCATTTCTAAGAGCTGACTAAACAAATATCTACAGCAACAACTTAAATAAACCAAGTACTAAACTAAGAAGAATAAATTGGACTGTTACACTGAAAAGTTGTTCTTTCTTACCTGTCCGTGGGGTCAGAATCGTTGGCCTCTTCCTCCAAGGGACCAGCCATGGCTTCCACTAGCTGGGAGCTTCCATCATACACTCGATAGGACACAGGCTGGAGCTGGTGGGCGTACCACTTAGGCTTGTCTCCGATTAAAGAGGGGTCAAACATATCTGAAACGAAAGCGTGCAGAGTTTAATCTTTATAACACTTTAACACATTTTCCATAATGCATATTTTACCAGATACAGACCGCTATCATCTTTAATGTGCCTTACTGTTATGTATCCTCTGAAAGGCAAGGTTGGTAGGATTGAGAGCCCATTCCCCGTAGTATTCCACCGCCTGGGTGTGAGAGAGTTTATCTGCAAAACTAGAGCGTCGTGGCCGAGATTGAAGGAAAGAGGATGACTGAAAAGCCACCACAGGCCGGGGGAAGAGCCGCAATGTGCGAGTGTGCATCTGGAACCCCTGGAGAACATTTGGGGAGTTGAAGAACCGTACCATGGCAACCCTTTAAGAGAATAGCATATGTTAAGTTAGTTATAAGTTACTGTGTGTGGCTGAGATAAGCAGTATCTCTAATAATTATACTTTTGTAATTTTCCCCCCCTTTTCAGACAAATGGACAGTGGAAAGAAGGTTACCTGGTGGCTACATCCACCGAATCAACGTCATTGCCGTAAATGAGCGGGTTGAACTCTGTGGAGGACGGCGAAGCTTTGTCTCGGCCCGGTGGGAGCAGGGGCATCTCGTTACCTTCCTGGAACTTCTCCAGGTTCAGAATGGGCTGCGTGTTCAAACTCATACTGGCCAAGGCCTACAACAGGTGACAAGTCACACAAATTACACACATAACAGTGGATCGGCATACAATAAAACAGTGCTGTGATGGACCACTCCCACGATTGGCATCAACATTTTGGTAAAAATATAAATGTATACACCTAATGCTATATTAACTTAACATTAGGGGAAACAATTGGGGCCAAAGGGACTACAAAATGGAAATGGTTGAAGGGGGATTTTATGGGATGATCCAATGAAATATTAGAATTATTTTATAATAAAATACTATTGATCCTTCTTACTACCAAGCATCTCTGCTACCTAGTAGTACTGTATGATCAAGTGTGTTAAGAGATCATAAACTATAGGGTCCAATTTAATTTGACTCTTTAACAAATACTGAGGCGCAGGGTCAGCTTTTTGCATGTTGATGCCTGTAGTGGGTGTGTCGCTTTGGATAGGAAGGGCACAAGGGAAGTAAGTCACTATGCATGGTTTGCTTTGAAGAAACTGCTGCAGACTGAAGTGTCAGTGTTTAGCTTAGCATAATGGAACATTTAGTTGCTGGGTCTGGATGAATGTTAAATTTGTCAAAGGGATAAGCTTCATCGTATCGTTGTTTTGGTTAAAGGAAAACTCACTGATGCCAAGATAGATGCGCGCACATTCAGTCATGCTAAAGCCAGAGCTAAGCAGTGTATCAAAAAACTGGTCTGCAACATTCTGTGGCACTGTTATGCATTTATTTATCCACGTCCCGAAGAGTAGGAGACCAGTAGTAGTGACAAGCAAAATAATGTGAGAGAGAAGAGATATATCCGTGCAGGGGCATTACACATTCCACAGGAGGAGAAATCGGTAACCTTATGCTCAGAGGAGAAGATCTGCTTTTGGGTGATCACGGTCAACCTAACCAGACACTAGGAAAGAGATGCGGGGAGAATCACATGAAGGCCTGGGGTGATTACTTCGTGACTGACACTGGACACAGCACATGATGGAAGGGTCACAACCATTGCCCTTTCCGTTTCTTTTCTTTGTCTCCTTTCAACAGAACTTCCCTATTTGTCTTTTCTTTTTTTTTGCTGACAGCAAATATGAATATATTAGATATATGGTTTATAGCCGAACTTGATTCATATAGATCTTCATGAAAAAAATGCTGATGCTATTTCTGATTCCTTTGGGCAATCAAAGATGTCTTGACGTGTTATCAGGACCATTTCAAATTAAATTCTCTGAAGAAAGGAGATAAGAAAAGATACATTTGTGTTCAATTTGAAAAGGTGAATGGAGTGTGTGTGTAGAGAGAATTGGCAAGACTTGGTGAAAGTGAAGACAAAGAAAAGGATATAAGAGATGATTTTATGCTTAACAGGGGAAGACAGTGAGAAACACAGACAAAACATAACCAGACTTCAACTACACAATCCAGACACTCAAAGACACATGAAGGATATCCATGGTGACCAACTGGGACAAACCAGTGGTCACAATGGAGTTGTGGTGAGTGACAGAAACAAAAACAGATCTTTTCAGTAACATAGATAAAATACTTGCACAATCAAGCACCTGCGGAAAAACAAAAGCCTTGTCTAATTGTTCAGGGAAAAAAATGCAATCATTTTGGTAAAAAGTAAATAAATCAGTCCCTGATTGGAGACTAATTCATTTGAGTTATCCAGTGTTAAGTGCAAGTATTTTCAGCGGCTCTCACATCAGCAGCACTCTGCTTTGGTATCACAGTCTTCAGATAATCAGTTAAGCCGTCCTCAGTGACATTATCTCCATTCACAGTTAGTTTCAATATTGTGTGCTTGTTTCCAAACACGCAACCGCTAAACTGAGGGTTTCTCACACTCCTACTCAACAGCCTCTCGAGTCACACGTCTGCACACGGGGGAGAGAGTTGCTAATCACACACACACACACGGCATGAATCAGAACCAGATTCTGACTTTGGGTTAGATAATTGGGTTAGGGGGAGCAATGTATTTACTACCAGTACAGCATCACTAAAGGTTTAGTTTGGGGAGCAGGGACCTAGGATCTGGTTTTACCTCCAAGAGCTAGAGCATGCAACAAGAACAGAAAAAAAAAGAAAGAAAAACATTTATGTACGTTAGTGCACTTCAAAACTCATTTCCAATGCTCGCACATTCATCTACAATACATACAACTCTGTGGGAGAAGGAAGCCTATTCTTCACACTGCTGAAAGAGAAGGTTAACATGTATTGAAGAGTGAATTAACTAACAAGGCGCTCCGTAGCAGAACCTGCGTCATATGTGCCATTGGGCCCACTGGTTTTGGGTTGCCATAATGCACCAGAATCAGAAAATGAAAGGAGTTATCGGACAAATCAGTTGCAGTACCTGTTTCAGATGTTTCTTAAGCTCGAGTGCTTCAGGCTCTGGAAGAGGTGGAAGAATCTCTGCATTGGTGGGGGCTGTAACCTGTAGACAAATACAACAATTGAAAGTAGATTAGAAAATTCAGTAGGTAGCAGCAATGAAGGTATTAAAAATAACTGTTTGACCATAATGTACATTACATTATTGCCCGGGTTTTTAAAAATCCTTTTAAAATGTAATAAGTAGATTGATTGATTGAATATTTTATTATTGTGTCATGCATTAGCATGCCCAGCCCAGTAGAAATAACTTATTAGAATAATCTGGACATTCAAACATGAAACAGAACATGAAAACAGAAGAAACTGGTTTGGAAGGAGGAAGAGAACGCCATGTTGATGAACTGACCTTGCTGCTGTCAAGGTCAACAAGCCACAGATCGTCTGGTATTTTGAAACCTGCTTTGTAGAGGAAGAAGCTGGCCGGTACACCTATGATGTAAGGAGTGGGGGCAAGAAGGAGCTGTGGGGAGAAGAAAACATACAAGTCACTCACAATTCCATGTAACCCCGAAGGACAGCATTTGCAATTAAAGCCTACATTTTAGGACGGCAAATGTATCTAAATTAATTCGAAATCGTAATATGACCTACTGCAATTTTCACATCGCAGGAAAGTGCATATTTGTTTAAGACTAAATATGTCAAAATAGCATTTTAAATTACGTATTGGCATACTGCATGAGTTGTCCAGTCTACACAGATTCCCACAAAATTACACCATAATAATTTTAATATGTTTTTCAATACAAATGAGAATAATAATGTAAAGTAATCATTCTGTCTAATATGGCTAATCATATCGTAAATTGCAATATCAGTCACAATATTCCCAATTAGATATCTTTTTTCCAAACTGTGCAGCCCTTCTAAATTTGAAAACACACAAAAAGAAAACAACCTTTTTGAAATGTGTCTAGAACAAATGACGCGTTTTACCTGTTCAGCAGAGGCCATGCATGTTGGCAGTAAGGGGATGACAGGGAACATGTACTCCAGAGGGTAGATCATGGCCACAAAGGCCATGACGCTCATAGACAAAGCATTGTAATCTCTGGATTGTAGGATGACCTGAGGAAAGAAAGAAAGACACATGAAAAATGACTGAAAAAACACAACATCAATGTGTTTTATAAGGAAAACCTTTCACACTTGTCAATTACTGTGTATTTCACTATACAGTACATTTTGATGGCTTTCATTGCCTTGTTATGTTCATCCAGTCATACTTAGAAGTCACCAAGACTTCTTGCTCTGGTGCTTTTTCTCACAATTATTTGTCCGATTTATTCATATTCTATTATCCATCCTCTTTTTGTCTGAAATGTTATTGTGTGAACACCCCAATTTTACTTGAATTAGTTATAATCTGTTATTTAAGATTCATTTGGTAGCACAAAATCCTTGAAATAAATTTACCATGAAAGCTTACAGCAGCATTTAGTTCAGCCTGACTGAATTTAATGATACACTGAATTCATTTTCAAATAACCAAAATGAATGAATACAATATGTCAGCGTTTCAAACTAGTTGAGATAAATTTACAATGGAGGAGGAAAAAGGGTGAGGGGGCTGCAAAGAAAAAGCTCATTCATTACTGCACGTGGACAGACAATCGGAAAAAAAAACATTTCAATAAATCTGCAGTTCCAAGTCAAAAGTAAAAAACACTTATTTCAAAGAACCCGTGTACCAATGACACTTTAAATCAAGAACAACACACAAGAGAACACTACACCAGCACCGAACAAGGATTTATATTACATCCCTACTAGTGTTCCTAGTGTCGAAGGAGATAGGAGAGACAGAGATTAAATGTCTTTTTTTCAGTCATACAGACTTCTCTTTACCCATCATGCTTTGTCCACAGTGCAGTAACAGGGCTTCAGTGATCCTACATCTAGTACAAAATGTCCGATCAAGGTCACTCAGGGCATTTCTCACAAGGTCTTTGAAAAACCTCTTTGTCCAGGCTGGGACACACAGCTGCACTACTATAAAGTAGCAATGAGGAACTTTCAGTTTTTGTTGATTATAGCGGCCCTTTGGGCCAAAAGTGGTAGAGATGTTACGACACCAGCGCCTGCTGTCTTAAGGATCTTTGCTAGAGCGTGCCGGCTTTGTGTGCATTTGTTAAGGAAGCAAGTGAAAGAGCCATGCAGGATGCATTACAATGAGGTCATGTATTTATATGCGAACGTGTCGGATTAATAATGGTATGATGATGGAAGTAAACTTTGATTTAGTACCATTCAGGGGTGTTCTTGTATGCCTTCTGTGAATCGATTTATCTAAGTTTGTGGGAAATCATACCCAAGCAAAGGTATTAATAATAACTATATAACAAAAGCATTCTTTTCAACGATGGTCTCGTTTGCTGCAACAGGTAATTTATATTCATCAGAGAACATTTGACTGTTGACACATAATCATTTAAAAGTTCCTCAAAGTCTCTTTAAATATAGATTTGCTTGATCTTCTTGAAACAATCAGTCTGATCTTTAATAAAATCCAGAATGTGATTTGGTAGCAGTTGAAGACAACCACACAAGACATTTCCTTCTGGTCTTTAAAACTACAAAAGGAAAACAAAGTGACATGTCCAAGCGATGATTGATGAGCGTGGTATTCTGAGCTCACTGCTGTAGGCCTTATTACCTTGTGCTCTAGCAGGATACAGCTGAGGACCTGCAGACAGGCGTCCACCCCCAGCAGCTCTAGGGGCAGGTGCAGGGGGAAGTCCACCATGGAGAAGCGGGAGTTGTCAGGCAGGGCGAAGGTGAGTGGCCGTTTGAGTTCATGGGGTAGGACCTCCACATCCACACGCCTCTGACCCGCCACTGGTACCGGTGAGCGCAGCAACCGATACACCCAGGACTCTATCTCCCTCAGGTCAGCCAGCAGCTGGCTGCCTTTCTCTTCAACAGACAGCGCTCCAGTGAACACACGCCACATGGTGTCCCTGGGAAGCACGTAAACAAGAGTGTTAATTCTCACTGTATACATCAATATTTCCTTTACATTAAAAAGGTACAACTTGCATAATTACTGATCTTGACAAAGTAATTTTGTCTACAAACGTTCTACAGAATCACTGACTCAACCTTAAATTATTATTTTCATTATATATTCTATTTCATTCATTGTTGATCCATAAAATGTCAAACAAATGTCAAGACGTAATGCCTATCTCATTTATGTGTGACATGTTTCAAGCTACTTCAGTGACAAATTAAGTGACTCTTATAAGCCTCGATATATTTTGAGAAAAAATATTTAAACATGTAAAACATCTAATACTAATATGTCTGTCAGTGTCAACATTCATTTTTGGTACACAAGTGATGAGGCTAAATGATTAACTAATTTCTAGGGCTGGCACGAATTTCATTTCACAGGCTTCGAATATTCGTTGGATTTTCCAAGCGAGTATTCGAATACTCGTTCTAAAAATCACACCATCAAAACCAACATTAATAATCCCAATGTACTCACTGAAACAGAGTGTGTGAGCCGAAACAACAAGCTGCGTGGTCTGATGATGCTTTAATAACTTTCTAACGGTAATAAAGTCGGAGTTCCTTACTTTTCCCTGTCGTAGCGAACAGCTGTTGTTCTGTTCCAAATCAGCTGTCCTCTGTGCCATCGTAACCCTTACAGGAGCTTTTCAATTCATCCCGTAACATGCATCTTTTCGGGGATTTATAAATCCATACGAAGATCCAATATTGAAATTCTTCTGTGTCCATATTATATCCATTATTGACCGCGTATTCCCATGATACAAGCAAGTCACTGTTGATGATGGGCAATAGCAGCCTACAGCTGATATCACCAGTAGCGCTTTGAAAGGTCAGCGGTCAAAGTTAAAATAATTCAATAATATATTATAAATTAACGTCTAATTTGTATTTTACAGTTTTTGTATAACTTGTGTATCTAAATATTATTTGCTAACAATCTGTTGCAGTTTGAGCTACTTTTGCAAAAAATAAAAAATAAATCTGAATACTGAATTGAGCTCCGAATACTAATTTAACAAACGAATACTTGGATATTCGAATAATTCGGGCCAGCCCTACTAATTTCATTGCTGCAAACATCTACAATGAAGCATCTGCAAACACCCACGGAAATCACTAATACGATGAGCAAATGAGATAGAGAACACAGGAGAGGCACTTCAGCAATTGACGAAATATTGATGTGAAAACCCTCCACTCTACAAACACAAGGTGCCATTAAGCCCCTTCAGTGTGCGTGTGTGAGTGTGTGAGTGTGTGTGTGTGTGTGTGTGTGGCAGGGTGGGAGATAAATCATTAGTCCTTTAGAGCCCTCCCACCGACTGCAGCTGCTACCCTAAGGCAGCCCGAGACCTCAATCTGTCAGAGCCTCCCTCGCAGCCATTACGCCAGAGCTCTCTCCTCCTTCTCTGTCATTGCCACACCACATTTTAACAAACAATGTCGGGAAGAAATATTCTCATGGATCTGCTCAGCCTTTGGCTTGAATAGCCATTTCAGGGTCGTCAGAAAAACACACACATCATCTATCTACTGATGATATGTGAATCCAATATGTTCAAAACGTCAAGGTATGAGATAAACTGTGAAGGATTAACATTCCTACAATCCCCTAATGTTATAAAGGGTTAAAATATGCACCGCTTCTACAGCTAGAAATTGATGACTGGAGAAAATATGTGCATCTTGGATGACAAACAATCATACTTCGCCAGAGTGAAGTGACAGCTTAATTATCACTGTGTCAAAATTGCAATCTACTCTGTCTCCCATAGCAACAGAATAACCAGAAAATACTGGGTGCACAGACTAGAAGCACCTTGAGTATGAACAAAGAATTTGGCATTACAACTAAACCTATTTTGTTGTATGTTTCGTACAATGATAATAAAGAATCTTATCTACTCTCATCAGCACCATTGTTGGGTACACCTCTATTATCTTTCTCAGTACTTCAGCTGAACCTGAAATACTAGATGAAATCAATATTTGCTGTAATACAAATCATTCAAAAGAAAACCTTTTAAATCTACAATAGAGCATGTGGCTGCCAATTTTTAACATGAAGGTGGAGTATGATAGCATAAAGGTATTGTGAAAACGAAACAAGATGCAGATGGCCTGCAGACTGCATGGAGTCACAGACAAAGGCTATTGTGTTAATCCAGCATCACAAATATATACACAACAGGTGGACAATGACAGGAGCAGATGGAGAGAGAGAAAGCTAGTAGGCATTGAAGAACACACCAAAAAGCAACAAATGTAAGCGATTTCTGTCTTTTTAAATGTTTTAACTGAAGAAAAACTGTAAAACTGATCCAACTGTTTGAGCAACATCAGCTTGAATGTACTGATGTTATTCAACAGTTTAGAGATGATGAAGACAGTTTATATAGCACAAGCTGGATTTACCTGATGTTCTTGCATAACTAACCAGCATAGGTTAATTATGGGGCTATTGCTTTGAACAAGATGTGATAAACTTTGTACGCATTGAGTCAAAGACTTAAACTGGATGTTTGAAAGGAAATGCCAAGGGTTCATTAAAACAGAGGTTCCATGTAATATGGCGATGTGCCAGTGAAATTATGAGATCCTGTGAACAAAAGTTGACATTTGGCCTACGTGTGGCACAACAAACAGCTCAAAGGCCATGGAGTGTCAAAAGCAATTATTGTTCATCATCTAGCAAGCACTAATGTGCAAATAAATAGCAATCAACCAGATTTAAGTAGGTTAAGAGTATGTTTGTTGTGATTATGGGGCTGAGAAGTTCAATAATACCACATAAAAACCAGATGAGTTATGTGCAGGGGCCACAATAATATAACATCAGTTTTAATGTGGTATCAAACTTCTTTCTTCACTTAAATTGACCTAAATCTGGTACACCAAAGTAATGAATAATAAGCAATAATAGCAACAAATAGGTTTTCAAATCTAAAGCCTCACCTCTGGGTGGCACGAGGAAGCCCAGCTCTTTGAGTTAGCCTCTGACTGCAGCAGTCCACCAGCCTCTTGAGAATATATAAGCATTCCCTGAAGGTGGAGAAGAAGGGGTAGTGGCTGAGTATGCACAGCGAGGTCAGCGTGCTGTTGCGGTTCCTGGCGGCCATCTTAGCAGCGCTGCGTCTGTGCTGCGGGGACTTGCCGGCGTTTTGCTCGGCCCCTGCCTGTCCAGTCTGGTCTCCGGAGGCCGTAGGCGCTGACTCTCCATTGTTAGGTACAGTTAACGTGGAGGGTGGGCCTCCTCCGCTGCCATCAGACCCTTCACTTCCTGTCTCTGCCGCGTGTGCTGCGGACTCTGCGTGAGCGCTCTTGTCCCCGCGGGTACGGTGATGTCCTCCTTTCTGAAAGGAGCGGTAGAAGTTGACGCAGATGCCGTAGCGTGTGGTTCCAGAGTCTTTGTCGGTCAGAGTGAAGACGAAGGAGGAGTCGTCGCGGAGGCTGACCCTGCGCTGGCGTATACTGAGGCAGCCCTCTGGTTGGCAGAAGAACACCACGTCAGGCGGGAGAGGGAAGTCATGGTGGTCCTCCAGAGGGTAGCGGCGCAGAAGCTGAGGAGTCTGGGCCACATTGTCACTGCTTGGTTGCCTGGTATGGGAGATGGAAACATTTGTTTAGTTTATGAAGCGGCAACAGAGGTTATATTGCTGGAGTGGCTGCACACGTCATTAGTTTTATATGGTTTTACAACTCGTACCCGATGTTTCTCCAAATCAAATTTCCCCTTTGTGTATGAACACCGTTTTAAAATTCCATTCGAAAGATTCATTAAATGATGAGATAACTTTTCATAAGGGAGGAATCAAAGCCCTATCACTTGATATTGCAACACAATCAAATCCATGACGAGCATTTTGGAAAATCTGGTCAGGGTAGGTTGAATAAAACTCATCCCATTTCAGAACAAATCTGGCATGGCCCCTAAGCATAACTCTTAAATCCTTAAGTGTTCAAGTAGAGATACACAGTTGCTTACTCCAAACACAGGGGCAGACTGGCCAGTTCTAGAATTTCACTGTGTTCATGTGAATCATCCGTTTCCCCTTGGGCTAATGTGCTTGAAACAATGTGCTACTATTCTTCGTTATGAAAGCAAAACCATGTGGGAGTGTACATTCACATACAGCATTTTATGTTGTAGTTGTGGGTGTTGATGTTGGCTTGTGCTGTGCTATGCAGTATACCTGGCTGGGACATACATTTATTGCGACAAAACCCTGCATTTTTCTGCTGGAACACATAAACAAAACTGTTTATAGCAGCAACACAAGGCATCATAGTAATTAAAGACTTCTTCTTGTCACTAAAAAAAAATATAAAATTCCCTCCCTCGACTAAACTTTCAATTAATTTTCAGAGAAATAAAATAAACATTACCTTGCTCCGACCACCACCAAGTAGTCGAGGAGGCGAGGGCACGGTTTCTTTTTCTCCATCTTGGATTGTGCGCGTCCTGTACGTCACGGCATTCAGGATTTATTTTCCCTCTTGATTCAGTGTTGCCTTTCCATCACAACTGGGAATGTTCAGGTTTAAAGTTGAAACACAGCTCCTTGGGTATCATTGTGGTGGTTCAGTAGAGTCAAACCTTTAAAAGACACAAAAATATTATAATTATATAACATTTTCTGAATAGGAATTAATTAATTTGTAGGTATTTTATAAGTTTATTTGACCACAAATAACCAATAAACTACTGAATTGAGTAACAATGTGGTTGCATTCTAAAGAAATCTGTTCCAATGCATAACACTGACCACCAGCCACATGATATTAGCTTGACGTGCAGGTTGATATGTTGTCCCTGTAAATTAGGGCAACCTCATTGTCTCACGAGTTGAAATAAAGGTCATTAAATTGAATAACCCCTCAAGGAAGTGGCTTTTATTCACAAACTGGAATGGCAGATCAGCAAAGATACACAATGTACTTGCATTGAATTCTGGTTAACTAAGGCTCTTGCCAGTCAAGAAACTGGAAATATTTTCTTCTTCTACAATTGATTTGTAAATAATTTGTAAAATAAATACATCTTTGAAGAAGCCCTTGAACATGACATCAATATTTAACTTGAAATGTGTTTTCTTGGTATCAAACTGTAGTGTAGCCCTGCTGGAAATGTCACTGCAATGACATATCTGTATTTTACATGAAATAAAAGAAATTAACTTTAATATATCAAACTGGCATACAATACTCCCATTGTGTGACCATCATCTCTACCAGACAGAGTACATGGCAGATAACAAGACAAAGCTAGGGAGTACAACAGTTGTAAGACGTGACAAGACTACATTAGTATCTACTGTGTACAGTGTTTTCCCCCAAGCAATAAAAGTATTCCTCCAACAGTGAACTAAAAAAATGCATGGTAATTTGTGTAAATTCCTATAAGTAATGTTTTGGCATTCATTTTTCTGTTATGACATATGTGTTTGCTGGTTGTTTGTGTTGGAGGATAAGGCCCTAATAAGTGGAGGTTTGCTGATTTAAGTAGCTTAAAGGCCTTTGTGGAATAAGCACCCTTCATTGCTTGAACTATGGCCCTTACAGAACTTTGACTGACTAGTTAATAGCAGGAAACTCAACCAGCACCTCTACATATTGCTATTCCCCTTTAAGTTTATACTTCTTCCTGCGTGCTTCCTAAACATGCTTT
This sequence comes from Ammodytes marinus, assembly GCF_949987685.1. Taxonomy (NCBI): domain Eukaryota; kingdom Metazoa; phylum Chordata; class Actinopteri; order Uranoscopiformes; family Ammodytidae; genus Ammodytes; species Ammodytes marinus. The sequence continues at coordinate 31,029,440 of NC_137230.1, forward strand.
TTATTTTATCTGCTTATTTTTTAACTTTTTATTTATTTTTTAGTGGTATTTTTGATATTTCTTAAATACATTTATTAATTAATTCATTCATTCATTCATTCATTCTTCTTCTCCATTCATTCCTGGAGCCACTAAGAGCTCCATTCCAGACAGTAGGGATGCAACAAGATACTGTTTATCAAATTATAAACATTTCAGGGCTAAATCATTTTACAAATGGGTATAAATAAATAGATATGTGAAACAGTCCAAAATAGCTTTACCAACAACACAGGTGCTTTATCATCTCTAAGGAACAAAGCTCTGGTAGTTGTCCTGTAAATAGTAAGATGTGAATGCATAAGCAGCAAACCAATTAAAAAAACAAACAAACCAAAAGGGAGAGGTTGGGGATTATGCTAGGCTGAACCCTTAACAGATTAATGCTGATAATTTTACAGGAAAACATTTCACAGATATTTCATCTTATGCTAGTAGCTGCAATGTGATACATTACTTATGCACAATGAGCTTGCTTGCCATTCCTCCCCGTCACATACACACACACACACACACACACACACACACACACACACACACACACACACACACACACACACACACACACACACACACACACACACACACACACACACACACACACACACACACACACACACACACACACACACACACACACACACACACACACACACACACACACACACACACACACACACACACACACACACACACACACACACACACACACACACACACAAACACAAAAGGAGGTTGGGTATCAGGATGAAACTAAACTCGTTTCATTTACATCTATCAGTTACAGTAACTAAAGTTAATACCATTGTGTTTAAAGTCTAGTCTTTTCTGAGAAGTGGTTGTCGTTCACTATATCGCACTACACATAAAACAATTGATCGTCCTTCCCAACACGACAGGATGCCCTACAAAAACGAAATCAAGCTTAATCGGGGCTGATATCGTGTAGTCTGACACCGGACACAACGATATAAATAGCCTCAAAAGGGCAACAATGCAAACATTTTCATGACAAGGAACTACAATGAGAGGGAATTTTTTTTTTTAACTGTGTCTCTTTCAGATTTCAACCCGATTGGTAATTGATGTTAGAAAATGGCATCTGTACAAAAAAGTTCCTGCCATTTCATTCTAAGGTACAACATCAAAACTGCTAAGTGGGATGTGTTGAAACATTTCTGAAAGGACAAGCCCAAATACGCAACTACATCATATCCGGTGACAAAGAAAATACAGTAGCAGGAGTGTCATGCCATGGTCAACAGCATTTACTCCAATGCAACTTTCAGAAACTCCACCCTGAAACACAAACACTGTACCCAAGAGCAGTATTCCCTGTCTTTTAAAGGCTGTTATCACTGTACTGATAAGCTAATGGAGCTTTAATTTAGGCAGAGGTTCATATACACGCCATACCACATGGTTTTATGTGGGGGAAAAGGACTAGACCGTGCTTTCTACTTGAAGATGTGTCATAAGTTTAGAATAAGTTTTAATAATTTAGATAAGACAGAAGTCTGCATTGGCCTAAATCTAGATTTTTATTTGCTTATTTTTGAATTTAATTAATTCAAGGAGCCACTAAAAAGCCAATAAGAATTACGATTTATAATTATCTTGACATAAAAAAAAGTAATAAATAATGAATAATCTATTTTTTCACAGGTGTATGTTTCAGTGCTGTAATGTGAAATGCTTCTAAATGTAGGTCTATCGGACATTGTTGTCCAGTTGCAGTGTCACGTTTCCATTATGGTGTCAATGTCTGTTGGGCAGATTTCAGAGGCAGCTCATCTAAAAAAAGCTCAACAGATATTGTGGTTTGGTAAACTCTCAATGTTTTTTGGAGTTTCATTTTCAATTACTGACTTGCCAAAAGTCAGTTACAGCTTCAACTGTACACATTATAAAGAGATAATTGACCCATAAAAAGCCTCTTGTTAAAAAAAAAGAAGCCACCTTACACAAAATGGTTTGTTTATATTGTTGAAAATGATAACAGCAGAAATAAAGAGACTGTGTTATTGTTATCTACATTGATTATTTGGTACAAATAAGCTGCATGCAAGTCATGAAGGCACATCACAGGCTATCATCAGCCTGTGAGTGACTCAGCTCTGGCAAACGGACACTAGGGGTGACTTAATCATAGAGGGCTTTCAGATGCATTATGGGTCTAATTATCTCTTAATAAGCCCAATCGGAGTAGAGGAGCCATTCACAGAGGGACATAAGCCAAATCTGAAGTAGACTAATCTAGAGGGAGCATGATGGTAAAATGGTGAAAATTCAATTAATTACCACACAGATCCCAAATAGGAAATGCTAAAAACACTATCAGTGTCACTGACACATTTATATCAAAACATTGCTACCTAAGTTACTGGATACCATCGTACCATGTTTCTGAAGAATTTAAGCAGGTCACACACGCAATAGTGTATGATGTGTGCAGTGCCATAAGAAGAAACGGTTGCAACAGCACTGCATAGTGGGCTGAAACATGTTTTGTTGAGTAAGCCCTTATCACATTTTGTAAAATTATTCAAATAAGGTGCAGGCGTGATAGTCTCCTCGCTTCTTAATTTCAATGGACAAGTAGACCAAAGTTAACTGTCACTTAACTTTATGAGTTTTATCTGCATTGAGAGATTAGTAAAAATACAAACCCTTTTGTTGAAACAATACATTTTCAAAACAAGTTCTTTACACAATCCTATTTCTAAATACATGGCACAACTCTGATGCTGTTGGAGAGTCGTAAAAATGTGAACCTTCCTCACAGCAATGACAAGTGACAAAGGAGGAAAATAATTTCAACAGTGATGTCTAGGCATATGCAGAATACAGATGTAACCCTTTTTATCAGCCAAAACCATCAAGACCAGACAATGAATCAAGTCAACGTGCCCGTCTCGCGAGTATGTCTGCTTCCTGGTGCAAGGCCAAAATGGCTATATCATTGAAGCAGCAGAGCTGGAGGCAGAGTCATCCTGCACAAAGACACAGAACCACCACAACATTATTTTTAGATAAGGATGGAAGGACGACACCACTTCACTCATGTATTAAATGAGTGAACCTGGTTTTGAACCTTGTTTCGCTGCCTAAAAAAAATTATATTAAATAAAAATAAATAAAAAGAGATAAACGAAACCACAACAACAAGTGTAAACTTCAAAGCAAAATCATGATTTAGGTTAGTAATAGACAGACCTAGTCAGAGTGTTCTGCAGGCAGCACCACTCACTCACTCACTCACTGGTTATATAAGAGAGGAGATGGAGATGATTCACAGGCTTCCAACATGGACAGCATTTGTTGCCAGACACAGTGAACTAACAGCAAACACTGATTAAATTCAGTTTAAGCGAGGATGCGTACACACAGGTTTCTAGACCTTGTCCAGTCTGTAATCCCCATTGTTGATGCACATAACTAAAGCACATACAGTTTTCCCTTGTCTGTTGTTTGTACAATAGGAAATGTATTTATATGTTTTGAAAAAAGGTCCATTCACTCCTACGGATCCCCTCTTCATGACTTGTAACAGTGGTAGTTGGGTAGGTAAGTAGCTCCTTAGCTATGGAAAAAAAAATTGTTTTCTCTTGAGTGACATAAAAGGAACTCAGCTTAATGTGTTGTATGTAACAACAATGACCTTGTCATTTAAAAGGCTACTGTACTAAAATAGGTTCGCATTTCTGTACATTTTTGTTTACAGTGTCACCCTTGTTTAAAAAATAAATAAAATTATAAAACAGTACATTTGTCTAAAAATGGATTGCATTATAAAGATCACACCGGATATCTTGACCCACAGCTGGGTAACTGCAGTGCATGGTAGGGGACATGTTTGTTCCTTGTAAACATGTGTCATTGTTAATCGTGCTGGGGCTTTGACATCCAACATGAATCTTACTTCAGGATTAATAAAACTGACATGATCTCGTCTTCATAAGTAATAAATATGAAACAAGTCTGCAACATCTATGGCTGCCTACTACACTCTATCTGATCATTTGGAAAATACCTGATTTAAAATATATATGGTGTAGCATCTATTAAAATACATATTAAAATACAGAATGTTTTAGGATATTTACCACCAGAATGGCAAATTAATTATGTCTACAGTGCCTTGTTTCTCAACCTTCTGATTTTTACCCCAAATGTCATTGTCATTCAATCTATTTAGCGTTAAACCTAGCTACTTCTTCATCTCATCAGTGGTGTCGTGTCGGATGCTGTTTTTTAAATGCAAAACGATGTGATGACTTTCAATGACACGCGATGCCAAGGGAGTGGGTGTAGTTACGGACAAATCCCACATGCGCTACCGTTGGTTACGAGGTGAATTTTACTACCTAACAGGATAATTGGAGATTACAGTAACGACATACTGAGGAGAGGATAACATTATAAGCACTGTAATAAGGCACTACCAACGCCTACTGTGTTGTCCATATATTATATTATATTTTATTATATAATATAATACAATATTTTGAATTCAAGTATATTGTATGATATAATAAATGACAAGCTGTCAGGCCCTTGCTCTGCATCCTTTCACCTCCACACTGCTAGTTTCATGGTTACCTACGTCACGGATGGATTATTAGCTATCGAGCTAAACTAGCTAGCTGCTAACAGTAGCTTGACCAATTTTTTTCTCATAAATAGTGACATTTCAAACATGACAAAACAGTGGCGAAATCAAAACAAACGTGAGAACATACTGCAACCAGCCAATGGGGTGGTTTTGGTAAAACACACATTGAGTGAAGGACATGCTCACCTGCTAACATTAGCCAGTTAGCCGCTAACCGTACGCCCCGGAGCCAGCTGCTGATGACGGCCCGGGTGGAGAGCTCCGTGCTCGGTCACAGAATGAGGGAGGAAGCGGTGTCCGTCTCTATACAGCCTTGTTTTCACCTAGGTTACAATCTATCATTAGGGTACGTCGAAAGACTGAAAATGCTTGCTAGTTCTTGTGGCTGGTTCACAGCATAATAAAATTATGCGAGAGTGTGGTGTCCGCCTCCCTGCTCGGTCAGTTACAACCTGCCTTCACAACATCCTCCTCATCATCCACCGTCAGAAGGGAGTTCCGCATACTGAGAGCCAGCCAGCCAGAGCTAACGGAAGCGAGCGACAGACAAGCCCTCACGAAAAACAGCTGCCTACAGGGACTAACGTTCTGGCTGTGGTGTTGGTTGTAGTAAACTCAATCAATATTAACTGCTGGTTGCGGTATTTAATGGTCTTTTCTGTCGCCTGACAGTGCCGAGCAAAGCTTTTTTGAGCACCTGAGAGCTACCCCCACGGTCCCACCACCCCAGAACTGTGAATTTATGACTGATCAAATGACTGGAAGGAAAATAAGCTCTGGCCAAATTAAATATCAATACTACCTTTTATTATTATTATTATTTATTAACACTTCTATTCACTTAAGACACTGTAAGACACATTTGGTAAAGGGTCTATGATCTTATTCATGCAAAACTATAGCTCCTATTTTGTAAATAGACAATATAGCACATTTCTCTCTTAGATTATCTTATTGTAGGCTAAACTTTAATTATTGTAACTTATATTATTTAGGTTTATGTTCATTCTATGTTCAATGAGTGCATGGTCTGACCACAGCAAATTCCTTAGAGCAATTCCTATATTCCTGGCTGGCAGTGGCAATAACACCGATTATGACATAAATGACCTGATTCATACATCAAACATGTCACCAGTAAAAAAGAGTCTGATTCCAAACATATATCACCACTACAGCATAGCTTTAATTTAAAAGGCTACTGTACTAAAATAGGTTCGCATTTCTGTACATTTTTGTTTACAGTGTCACCCTTTGAAGGCATTAATTAAATGAGATCAGAGTTGACAAGTACATACAGTCCCCTCCATAAGTATCGGAACAGTGAGGCCAATTCCTTTATTTTTGCTGTAGACTGGAAACATTTGGGTTCGACACCAAAATATGAATATGAGACAATAGATCAACATTTAAGCTTTCATTTCCAGGTATTTACATCTGGATCTGATACACAACTGAGAAGATAGCATTTTTTGTAAAGGAACACCACATTTTTAGTTGAGCAAAAGTATTGGAACAGATAGACTTAAAGTAAATTAAAGTGAATAAGACTTAATATTTTGTTGCAAATCCTTCACTTGCAATAACTGCATCAAGCCTGTGACCCATTGACATAACAAAACTTTTGCATTCTTCTTTTGTGATGATTTTCCAGGCCTTTACCGCAGCCTCATTCAGTTGCTGTTTGTTTTGGGGGGTTACACCCTTCGGTCTCCTCTTTAGCAGGTAGAAATGCATGCTCTATAGGGTTTAAGTCTGGAGATTGACTTGGCCAGTCTAAAACTTATTTCTTGCCCCTGATGAACTCCTTTGTTGTTTTTGCAGTTTTTTAGGGTCAATACCTTGCTGCATGATGAAGGATTTTCCAATCAGTTCGGTTGCATATTTCTTTAAATTGGCAAACAGAATGTTTCTGTAGACTTCTAAGTTAATTTTGCTGCTGTCATCATGTGTTACTGTGTTGTTGTCAAGATGAACCTTTACCAAAGTGATGGAAAGGCTAAAGTTTGGAGAAAGAAAGGATCTGCTCATGACCCCAAGCATACAAGCTCATCTGTGAAACACGGTGGAGGCAATGTCATGGCTTAGGCTTGCATGGCTTCTTCTCGGATGGGCTCATTAATCTTCATTGATGATGTAACACATGATGGCAACAGCTAAATGAACTCAGAAGTTTACACAAACATTTTGTCTGCCAAAGAAAGATGCAACCAAACTGATTGGAAGATCCTTCATAATGCAGCAAGATAATGACCCAAAACACACTGCAAAAAAAACAAAGGAGTTAATCAGGGTCAATAAATGGAAGGTTTTAGACTGGTCAAGTCAATCTCCAGACCTAAACCCTAAAGAGCAAGCACTTTACCTGCTAAAGAGGAGACTGAAGAGAGTAAACAAACTGCAACTGAATAAGGCTGCGGTGAAAGCCTGGAAAAGCATCAAAAAGGAGGATTCAAAAGTTTTGTGATGTCAATGGGTCACAGGCTTGATGCAGTTGTTGCAAGTGAAGGCTTTGCAACAAAATATTAAGTCTTATTCACTTTAATTTATTTTAAGTCTATCTGTTCCAATACTTTTGCTCACCTAAAAATGTGGTGTTCCTTTACAAATAATGCTATCTTCTCAGTTGTGTATCAGATCCAGATGTGAATACCTGGAAATGAAAGCTGTAATGTTGACCTTATTGTCTCATATTCATATGTTGGTGTCAAACCCAAATGTTTCCAGTCTACAGCAAAAATAAAGGAATTGGCCTCACTGTTCCGATACTTATGGAGGGGACTGTATGTACATTAAAGTTAAGCTTGATACCTATAGCATTACCATGACATTCACCATTAATCAAAGATTTAAGAGCTAACAACATATGCATTCTGCTCATTAGTACAGCACACTATGAAAACATCTATCCATAAATTGCCAGAGAATTCAACTTGGGCTTGGTTGGGCCAAGAAAGTTTTGCATAGCCAACTGAAAAAACACTGGTAGGCTATATAGTTTGAAAAAAGCCGCACACTCCCACACCTGTTTTTAATATCCATCCATCTGTCTGAGAGAAAACCATAAAATACATTACCAAAGGGTTAGAAGGATGTAAGAAATTCAATAACAAAAACATGCTTCAATTATCTCAACTTTTGAGAGGGAAGGCAAATAGCTGGACACAATCCTCACAGCCAGCAAAATGCCAGGACATCATTGATTTTTGTCTTTTTGTGTTCCTGCTGAATGAGCTGTGCCTGAGGAAATTTTGCTTTTATACTTTAAGCGCTATGGATATCATGTTTGACATTCAATTCAGGCAACTTTCAGATAAGCAATGCAACACAATGCAGCTAGAGATGGGGATTACACTTTTAACTCTTCAACAGAACTGGAGTGCACAGAAAACAAACATCTGGTGCTGCTGGGGAGAGGAAGAAAACACTTTATGTTGCTGTGATGATTCTCCAGGCTCAAGAACACACTCTACCACTGTTAAAGGTTCAGTAAGCGGAATGGTCAGTTTAGCTAACTTCCTGTCACTGACTGCAGTTAGCAGTCCGCTCCCTCGTCCCCACATTAATGCACTGCGGTCTTCAACAGTGAGTTATCTAGCACCTTCTCAGATAAGTAAGTGTGATAATAAAAAAAAATAAAAAAAACATGATAAAAACCATCAAAACAGATTGTGGGAAGGATTTTTACCTGCTCCGCCATTGTAGGCGCATACATTCACCCATAGACATTATAATGTCTATGCATTCACCCGTCTGTTGCTCTGCACGTGCACCGGCAGTGAGACGGGTGTTGGTTTGTAGCCTTCTCTCTTGTGATTGGATATTCATTTCGGGATCCCCGATTACATGCAGAGCAGCAGTGATCACTATGTAAGTGATCACTGTATGAATAAAGAGCGATGTAACACTTATATTAACATAAATAAATCGCTTACTTCACCTTTAATACAATGAATAATGCGGAAGGGGAAAAACATCCATTTGTTTGTAGTAATTCCAACAACCAATAGGTGGAGCTAGCTGCATTTTGTCCATTTACATTCTCTTTAATCAGTCATATCTCTCGGGTTATAGGTGAAAGATGCAAATGCAGAAAGTAAATTATGGTCCACCGCTAAAATTAGTAATTTAATTAACAAAATCAATTTTTTGTCATAGAACTGAATTGAATTACAAATACAGCCTCATGATTTAACTTTCCAATTCATGGTTTTACCGTTATTTTGAGCGGTATAAGTATTGTAATATTTTCTTCACTGAAGGCATTTTAACATGTCCAAGTAGGAAAAGAAGAGGTGTAGGCTACATAATCTCATTAATGATGGCCAAATCCCATTTAGCTGCTTGTGCATGTTGGCTCACTGTATACATGGCAAACGGCAAGCCACTTAAATATAACGAAGCCATCCATCACTATTGGTCAAAAATGTCTGTGCCGTCAAAAGGTCTTAAAATACACAATGGATCATTGATTTAAACAAAAAGCATGAATCAATTAAAAAAAAACAGTCCCACTGCAATTGTAGCATTGAAAGTCATATTATTAAAACATAATTTCCATCATCAAGTGCTTTTGGAAAACATTGCCTGAATTGGATAAGATCAAAACGCTGCCTGTTTGTTATCATAATTATTAGTTTGAGTTACTGTATGTGTTCTTGTGTTACTGTGAAGAATAAATATCCCATCTTAGCTGTAACATGTTAGCCAATAAATGCAATTGTATTAATTAAAAACATAAGCAATTCTAGCTGAAAATGGTAGAAGGCACTTCAATTAATTATCTGTTGTGTTGACTTGTGTCTCATAGTATTGAAAAGCTAAAATAGCAAACTACATTTATGGTTATGGAAGTCTAACACAGAGAGAATAAAATTCACAATTATTCTTTTTCTTTGACAATCCTTTATCATCTGTTTACGCATTTCAAGTTTACACTTAATAGTAGAATGCATGGGAAACAGAGAATGAACATAAACATTTAAGTATGTGTTATCAAGTTTATTTTAACATGAAAATGTTATGTTTCCACTCATTTTCCATTGTTCTCTGCTCCCTGTGAACATAGATTTTGGTACAGTTTTTAGCGACCAGTTAAAGCTATTAGCGTTGAGTACCAGTTCAAGGGAGATACTCAAGACCATGGTAGACCTTTAAATCATGCCAGTTTTCAACCGGATATTTTGCTTTACATCTTGGCCTCAGTATCAGTCACACAGTATATTATCAAAAATAAAAAGCTGTGCAATTTTATCTTTCCTTTTCAAACTAAATGTATGTTTCTCATGCATTTATTTTACCCATAAATGCTTCAGATTAAAAAAAAAATTGAAATGAAATGAATAAAGCCGTTCATACTACCATACATACAATGACAAAAAATGTGTTTATAGAGGCATTCCTTTGTATTTTGATTTATACAATATTGTCAGAATGGATCAGTATTAATTTCAAAAGGAGGGTCATAGAAATAACAGTTTGACTTCCTTTTTTTAAGAATTATTTCATCTTTAAATGGAATTTGAAGACACGTTAGTACAACCTATTTCAAGGTACCAGTGCTCTGCGTAGAAAAGAAAAGAAAAGAGAAAGATTTAGTCGCATCACCTGTAAATGAGGGGACAGTCACCTGCTGAGGTTTACCTTCTTTTCTGTTAGTTTGTGATTGTATTATCTTGTGGATTATTTTCCTGTGTGCGCTCTATACATTTTTCTTGTGAAAATAAATATACAATTTACATTAAAGTTAATGGGCATCTACAAATGACCAAAAGGGTCCCTTATGCACTTGGAAGAACACTAAAGTAAACCAAATAGAAATCAAAGAAGCCTCCAGTTCACAGAGGTCTACTTCACATTACTTTACCTGAGCGACTACACCAACCTTTTGATTTCTGCACTTACCCCAAAAAGGAACACAATCAACACCAACCAGATGGCCTACCATGTTATCCTAACATCAATAAAGTCAACAGCAGATATGGTACTGCTCATGCCCAACTCTGTATCCTTTTCCACCTATTGCACGTCTGCAAAATTTCAGCTGAATGGTAAGCTGGTATCCCCATGTTTGAGACAGCCACAGCCAAAACCTGCTCAGAGTTTTTCGATTATAATTGTTAGAAGATGAGTATAGAACTGCACTACAGATCATAATAACTCAACAAATATCAAAATCAAAAGATAACTGACTAGAGAGCCTGATGCTGGTATTTAATATCGCCATAATCAAGTCAGCATCTACACAATAAGAAGTACAAGAAAAGGCTCCAGAAAAAAAACTAGGTGTCCATGTTTTTTCCTCATGAACAAAAAAACGTTAAGCAGTCTGTTTGACCGCAAAGGGCAGTGAAGCCCGCCTCCCACCAGAACAAATCTCAATGCTGTAACCAATCCCCGACCAAATGGACAGACCGGAGTCAGTGTTCCTGCTTGATGTTCTGTGTGTATCAAGCCTTTTAAAGTCATTCGTTGACGTCCCAGATCTCAGAGAGCAGGGGAGGAAGCTTCTTGTCCTGAAGACGAAGGGCAAAAACCTGCTCCGAGTGGACGCTACTTAGTGTACGAAGGCTCACCAGCTTCATCAGCATACGGGGAAACATCAAGTGATCCTAAAGAAAGCATTGAGACAAAATTACAAACAATTATAAAAACTACTACTAGGAGAGAATAACTTCTGCCCTACACCGCTTCTGCAATGACAAATAATGTTCAACGGTAGCCCTGTTTTCAGTTAAACAAAAAATAAAGATAGATTTTGGAGGCTTACAATTAAAAGCGTTAAGAGTAAAAACTGTTTATCCTAATTGCCTTTCTAATCTAGCACACAACTGTTCTTGGTACAAAACAGGTCTGAACAAAAAAAATGTAACCTCAGCCCTGACCCAATGTCCTTGTTGTGATGACGACAACCAGGTTATGCTGACATACCGTCGGTCAAAAGAGAAGAGGTTACGTCAACAGCTTGGCACTTACATTTGGTCTCTTTATCATGATGTAAGAGCGCAGTGCGTCCACATAGGGCTGCTGCAGCCGCTCCACCAATTCATGATCCTGCACATTCGGCCGGTCTTAACAGTTTACAAAACAAAGAAAATGTCAGTTTCTTTAATTATCAGATATATTTTGTGATTCAAGATTTGTGAAAAAAACACACAAAACAACCCATTTGTTTTTTACACAGACAGTTTTAGACCAAAGAACATTTCCACTGTATGATTAAGATTTTCTACAGTTATTTAGTTTATGAATTCCGACCTGCAGAAAAGATGTTGATAGCGATGAGCAGGGCATATTCGGCCTCGTCCAAATGCAGGTCATTCATTCCTTTTGAAAACTCAAAGATGGGGTTAATGAACTCAAACTGAAGCCCTGAGGAGGACAGAGTTGAGAAACAGAGAGGGATAAGGAAAAAACAAATTGTTGTTTAAAAGAACGAAATGTAATGCATTAAAACACTGTGGGCTTTTGTAATTACTGTAAACATTGAAAGTTAGCCCAACGAGGGCAATATCTTTCTATATAAATTACATATCAAACATACCCTTTTGTCAGAATGGTTACATTCCCACAGAATACACAGCGTTTACGCATTTCATAGATGGAATTATCGAATGGTTGCTGTCTAGTTGTTACAATAGCTACGGCATGTTTTGGTTAAAGCAAAGCTTTTTTTAAACAGCATGTAAGACGGGTGGAAAACAGACAGCTTAAGTGTTATTAATATCTTCCACAAAAATTTGACAGGCAGAAATGAGCAAATGCACCTGCTTTGGCGAAGTCCTCCTTATTATAGCTGAAATCCTTCAGAAATGTTATGCTATCGATAGCAGGGTTGTACCGCCGAGATGTCTCCAGCAGCATAATCTGAGGAAGAGGAACAATTTTTTTTTAGCTGAATAATAATTAATATACAGCCATAGTAAGGCAAGCGGATAGGAGGAAATATTCAAATAAATTGATGCGGGTAGCAACTGAGGAGTAGAATGTATACTTTCTGTCTACCGATTTATGCTTGAACAGCAAAGAACATGACATTACTACCTTATTTTGTAATACAAGTTAATTGTTCTTTCCTCTAGGAAGTTCATGCATTCTGTTCAATTGTAACATATTCAGGAAGGTGCTAAAGCCGCCGCTACAAAAATCGTTATCTAATAGCAGATGATGACAAACCTCAATGGTAGACGTCTTGAGTAGGGCAATCTGGTCCTCCCTTGTGAGCTCCAGGAAACCAGGAAGCTGTTTAGCAAAATCCACAATCTCCTGGACTGACATGATTGCTAGCTCAGTGAAGTGGGCAAACCTCTGCTGACGCACCTCTCGGTTCTGCAAGTCCTGACTGTGTGGCCAGGGCTGTTGGATGGAAAACACAAAACACACACACACACACACACACACACACTGAATCAACCTTCGCCTGATATTGTCAAAGCAGCAGACACAGCATATTGTAGGTCAACCGTGGACAACAGAGATGTTCAAATCAAGAACACTTTGAACAGAAACTGATGGTACCTGCACACAACAGCAGTCGCACAATGACTACAATAAGTCTCCATAGCAGTGTTGCCATACACAGAATAAATACAGCTCTTTTATTAGCATTTTTTTTTTTTTTTTAGGTAAACCTAATTTTATTGTCTCAGTTAATTGTTACAACCGCCACCGACCAAACAGTTTGAACAAAGCAAAGGGGCCAACCGTAGCAAACAAAATGCCCGTTTACAGAGCTTAAGCTTTGTATTAGCACTGGATTTTTATCAGCGAACACACAGTACGGACAGATAGCGGGTCGTCAAGAGATATTCACAGAAGTTGAATAGAGGTGATTTTGTCAAGGAACATTCTCCAGAATTGCTGACAACACCTTAACATTTTAGCAATAAGAGGGTGTTGACAAAAACTCAATGACACAATGTGGGTAACATTACACAAAAGACAGATAACTGGTCAAAAACAACCTCTCCTCTGAGACATTCACTTACAGTCACTTTGGGTCGGTCTAGAAAGGACCTCTTGTTGCATTGCTTCTGCATGGACACCAGCTTCTCTATCATGTCCTGCTGCTGTGGATCCAGTGGGGCTGGCTCCGGCAGCAGGGTGGGGGTCACCACTGTGGACGGGTGCGCTGTGTCATCCTCATGCTGCTTCTTCATCTTCTTCCGTCTGATCTGTTCCTCAGAGAGAACGCCTACAGGGCAAAGAGGAGGGACATCAATGCCAGACACTGCAGGCCAAAACATTGTTTTTTCAATCACATGTACATTTTTTGATTTCTGGGTATTTTGCTTCTCTAATACTAGAATAAATACAATTAAAGTATTTTACCTACTTCGAAAGGCACTCACATCAACTAAACTTCGATAATTTTTAGCACTTGAAAGTCGTCAAAAGTTGTTAATTGTCGGATTTATTTTCATGTACGTTGATTTATAAAATGGAAGAAAGGCTTTATCCAAAATCTGTTCGGTAAAAACTTTGGACAATAATATGTTACAAAAATTGAACAAAGATTTTAACTTTGGCTTTATCCACAATCTGGATTTTAGTTTTTTTTAAAGAGATGCAAATTTCCACTAAATTATTTATATACTGCCAAATTTGCAAATTTATTCAAAAATTTCTGAAAAAAACTAATAAAAAAAACCTTAATTTTTGTCTTAATTTAAGTGATCAACTGGCAAAGATTCACAATGATGTCTGTAAGTTAACATGTTTACCACCATATTCACCTTCAGTGTCTAGCCTTAACAAGATGTTACATGTCATTGTCATGAATTTCACTCAGGTTGCAAACCCACACGCCAAATTGCAGTGGAATCAACATTTGACAAACAGACACTCACACTGCTCCAGCATGCCCGCCTCCCGACACTTGCGCAGGCGGCACTGTTGGCACTTGCGGCGCATGTACATGTCCATTTCACATCGTCCGTTGTTCTTGCAGGAGTACTGGGCACTTTTAATGACGCTGCGTCGGAAGAAGCCCTTGCAGCCCTCGCAGCTCAACACGTTGTAATGGAAACCAGAGGCCTTGTCACCACATACACTGCACACCTCATTGCCAAGCATCTTGGGAGCAGGTCCCTTCTTCCTCTTCACTGGCTGGCCATCTACACACATATGAAAAAGAAGACGATGTGGAAAATCACAATAAACACCTTAAACAGTTTCAGTCCAGGAAATTTCGAGGCAGCAACTTATTTGATGTGTGCTGCATTTGGTTTCTAATACTTCTCAACCCTGTTATTATAGGCAAGGCAAGTTTATTTACCGGTATATAGCACAATTCAGACACAAGGACACTCAAAGTGCTTTACAGAGACAGAAACAAAAATACATTAAGATGAGACATTAGAAATCGCATATTTAGAGATCGCAAAAACATAGAACAAATACAGGCAGTCTTCAGATTTGATTTAAAAGAGCTGAAGGTTGCAGCAGACCTCAAGTCCTCTGGGAGTTTATTCCAGATATTTGGTGCATAAAAACAAAAAGCTACCTCTCTATTATACAGACGTTTCATAAACACATAATAGCAGGATTAATGGATAGAATCGTACTGGTTGTACGATATTAACTACTACTTCAGTGTGTATAACTATAAAAAAATCAATATGAAATACTTATTCAAGTGAGGTATTTAATTTATGTGTCGCAATTGTTGCATTAAAAAAGGGCAACTATGGGCATGTCATGTCTGCAATTAGGAGGGTTTAGCAAAAACAAATACTGGTCAGTCTCGTGGGAACTTGTCAAACCAGTCCAATTACAACACACATGTCCTTTAGGAACCACACTAGAGACACACACAGCTAATATCTCCATGTCACTGCATTTTGCAAACTCAGTGATGTCCTGTTTTGCTCAAGAATGACTAATGGTAGTTACTAGCAGCAACATTTACAAAACGTGCACAATGTGTTTTATGAATTGTTTTTGATTTACACAGATTCACAACTTTGGACTCCCTCAATAATAACAAAAAACAGCACACATTCTTCTTGTATTTAATTCACTTTTCTTTGGTTAACATTTTAAGTATTTCAATGCAAGGAGCATTCAAGTTTAAAGTGTGAAACATTACAGCTAATTAGTGCATCTTCACTCACCTCCACTGGCAGATGTGTCCCCTGCAGCTGGATCCAGCTTAATGTCACCGGGCTCTATGGGCAGAGGGCTGCTGATCTCAGTGAGTGAGGGGCCATTGTTAGGGGGGACGGGGAAGTCGTCTGGCTGAGAGAGGTCAGCCAGCGACAGCAGGACGTCAGGCTTCATTGTTCCACTGCCTTCCTCAACCATGCAGTCCAGCTGCAGCTCAGATGCCCCGTCAAACACCTTTCTCTCATCTGACAGGAGGAGACAGTCACAATCACATTCAAAACAACTCACAACAAGCAACCACCGTGTGCCATGTGTTCAAAAGAGATGTTTAGCTTCCAAACATTTCTGCTGAGACCATTCTTTTAGGCTGTAGAAAACAAAGCAGTCTTGTGACACATAAGCGCAATTAAAAAAAACTGATTAAAAAGACACCCATGCATGATCTCGATATTATTGTAAATCAAAATGTTTTTGTTTTAGGAAACAACATAATAGAGTAATAAACAGAGTAATAAAACAACAACAATATAACTTTGTGGCATTGCAAAAAAAAAAAGAGTTCTTTAAGGAAATGAACCCTGTCCAGTTGATCTCTAAACAGTGGAAAAATACAGAAGTGGTTCCTCTTACCATGACCAACATCTGGGATATCAGTCACAGAAAGCGTGGACATCTTCTGCACAGCAGCTTGTCATTACGAAATCAACGTGCACCTGTGCATAAACATATAAATCATATTTATTTATTTATTATTCTTTCGGACAATTAATATTCAATTAAGAGGGCAATGTTAGAATTATAATAAAAAAAAACATTCCTCAAAATGAAAAGGAAATTCTCTGAAGCAACATTTCTGACTGCATCCCCCTCCAGGGAAATCCATCTATACAAGACCTCCCTTGATTAGGACAGGGACTCCGTGTCTAGCTCAAGGGCAGTTCTTCAAGGTGCTTGCTTTAACAGGGGGCTTAATTCAGGTCAGTCAACTATCTCACCCAAACTTTAAATCTAGAAAATAGAAGGCCTGGTCAAAGCCTGCTCATGAACTTTTTTTTTATAGGAAAATGGTTTCAGCTTAGTATGAGACAAGAGACACAACTTTGTCAAATAACTTTGTTTCAGACAGTCTGCGTCTTTTCAAATAGTCAGTCATCAAATATTGTCTGACGAAGAGAGACTATTTACTTATATACTATACTAAATGTACTATTTAATTATAAGGCCGTCACTGTCCCTTTCCTCCCTCATGTGACCTAATTGTTTTCTTTTAATATGTGTCCTTAATGACTCGCTCCAATGATTGGATTATATTGCATGGGCCTGCTGTTTTTACCGAACTAGGAAAACTCAGAAAATTTGTTTTTCCTCACTGTGCTGACCTCATGTGTTATACTGCATCCTATTTCACTTCTAACCATTGTTGTTTTACTAGATTGACTCGCTCTGTTCTTTTAGCAACTTTATTTGCATTGCAATGTTATCTATATTCTTATTGGTGTATGTTGGTGTCTGTTGGACCCGTGCCTGATGGTTTTTTACTGTTACAGGTCCTTTATAATCTACAGAGGAAATATGAGACTGTTTCATAAACAGTTCCTCAAATTTGTTTTAAAATAAAGATTATAATTGAATAAATGAATGACATACTTCAGAGTGTGAGACTCAGATTCATGTCAAGCTGTACTATACGACTTAATTCTGAGTTCAATTTAAACTTGTATTCATTTCACAGAGGGACACTTGTGTTTCCCAAGGCTTCAGAGTTATGTTACCAGTAACAAATCTACATATTAAAGCAGACGTGGGAAGGTAGAAATGGTATGAAGGTAAAAACGTATTCCTTTGTAGCCTGTGTACACATTCAAAACAAGGATGTGGTAATGTGACATCAACGGCAGGGTAGTTTTTATGATCATAAACCGCATAATGTCATTCTTAGAAAGATCTAAAAATGTTACAAGTCTTGAATATCAAGCTTGCATCCTGTCATACATGCGTGTACAGGAAAGCCAGCTGGCTGAAAAAGCAGAAATGAAAGTTTGTCATGTGTCATATATGGATGCATTTCAGGAAACTGATTCAGCAGACCCACATGCATGACTTTTGGCTATTTTTAACCAGCCTACAAGGAGGACACCCCAGAAATGTTAACACCCTCCCGGTTTGATGCATGCATTAAACTATACTTCTTTATTTGGTAAAAAGAGAACGTATTGCACAGTCTCTTTCTCTCTCAATAATATGTCAGAAGCACTATTTGGCTATAACATTGCAACAGTGGACACTGGACAGTAAGCTCAATCAGAGTCTGGCGGTGCGTCAAGTGTGAGTGTGTGTGGAAGGGCGCCAAAGACAAGTTTGTTTTATGTAACTGTTCGTGATGTCGCTTTTACGTCATTAAAACATGGGGTAAAAGGACCCAATAGAACTCCCATTATAAACTATTTAACGAAAGCAACTGTTCAGTAAACTTGGTTCAGTAAAAACATCTTCTTGACTATGTGGCCTCCCGTCAAATTATGTTAAGCAGAAAATAAAGTGAAAACCATTTTGAAAAAAAAACAAAACAATAATTTTCCAAGCCCCAATGATAAGCTTGTAATTACCTTAGTAAACCAGTAAAGCGCTTATCGCTACATCAGTCCCAAGATAAAATCATTCACATATGAGAATTAATTCATGATGACATCTTTTTGGCTTTAAGTTTGTTTTATAGAAGTTTAGACTGTATAACACATGTAAATACATTCTGATGGGACTTTCTCAATAATACACTAGATTTATTTGTCACAACATTGTCATACAAAGCCTCATTTAACTTAAATTGATCTGCCACACTGACTCCATTACAGGCACAGTGTTGGACTGACCTTACCTCTGAAGTGGATGTCTTCTTTATCGCCTATCCATCTTGTCCACAACCTCAGTCTGTCAGTATCTCAGGGCAGATGGACAAATTGCTTACCTGGTGAGCCTTCAGGAGGCCAAAAACCCCTGAGGCTTTTTGAGTGGAGGTTTAAATGGCTCGATATCTGGAAGAGAGAGAGAGTAGAAAGAAGACGAGTCACTTTACAATACCCAATGGGAGACGGGAGGGAAAACACAGACAGAGACAGAGAGGAGGGAGGGAGGGAGGGAACACAAGAGGTTACTATTGGTCATGTTCATGGCTTTGATATCCTGGCAGCATTTTCCTTTTTAAGTATTTAATAAGCACTAAGCAGCCCATTTTACTCTAACAGCCTTGTGGGACCATATAACGTAAAATAATTTCAGAAAATGTAATAACTTTTGAACATTCTATTAATTTGGTTCTGGAGAATGTGTTATTTTACCCTTTGTTTACATACCAATAGAGTCTAGGATGTGTATTAACAGTGGATTTTTGACAACGAATACTATCCAGAATCACTTTCTTTAAATTTGATTGAAAATTTAATAAAGCCCTAAAACATAATAATTAAATGTCCCAACTGATATTGTAGCATTTTCCAGATAATGTCAAACAACTTTTTACATTATTAGGAATTTATGAGACTTTCAGGTTGAACATTTCTTCCCCAAACTTATTTTATCATTATTTAATGCTTTGTTTATTTACTCCATTTTGTGTTTTATCGCCTGTTAACAAACCCTCAATAACATCCATTTAGTCAACACGTGTTCCAACTTTACCTGTGTTACTTAATAATGTATGTGTTTAATAATAACATGTATTATATTATCTGGAGACCCTGATATTACAATATCAGTCAGGGCATTCTATTACATTATTCGTTTTTTTTTTTACATTTTCATTCAAGTTAGTAAGTGCCAAATGTATTCCATTTTCAACAGCAGACACCTGAGTAAAGATGATCTCATCTTTTCTCTAGTTCTTTTCAAATAGAACCAATATTGTGGCCCACAGAATGCTATCCTTGTAAAAAGGATGTAACCACTCAAAGCCTTTCTTTTGAAACTCATGTAAGCAGCAGCATAGTAGATCATAAGTCTAGGTGTATTTGACTTTTGATAGAAAAAGCTCTCAAATCTGAATTACAGACAATAGGTCCGGTAATAAAAAGGCATCAACTTTTATTGGGTGAATTTACATTCTTTGGTTATGAAACATTTCTGCTCTGCCTGTGAACTCATGCCATCCCCGCCGCGATCCCCGTGTTCAAGTCCAATGTCCCTTGATCTTATCAGCTAGTCACCTTTGGCCAGTTCCATGTTTTCATAGACTACCAAAATTTCAACGAAAGCACCAAATAAAATCAATAAAGTGCTGAATAAAACCAAAATTATTTATAATATTTTACACCTTTTTTCTACCTCACACGAACAGAAAAAAATCTACTTGCACAAAGCCACAAGACTCAACCACAAAAGGACCTGGTTAAGATATTATAACTTTCTGATTCTAACAAATTCAAGTATTATAAGTATTATATCAACACTACAGTTGCATCTACCTTAAGAATACCTGACCAGTTTGTGACTTAAATATAATTCAACTGGATTTTAAAATATCTTGCTGCTGACACCCCAAATTAGACAAGAGAGCGTTAATACTAAATAGAGCTATTGATTTGATGTATTTTAGCTAAAACATATCATCTATTAGTATTAATCAATAAGTCAATCATTCTGACAGTCTATCACTCTAATTAAAATATGATAAATGTTAACCAGAGACCTTTGGGTTTCAAAATACTGGTTGGACCAAAAAAGCTAAACATATGCTTTGGGATATTATAATGGTCATATATAACTATTTTAGAGGATCAATTCTGAACATAATTGGCAGATTTGTGGTTAGAATAATTAAAATGTTTTTCAGTTGATCTCCTTATAGCAAAACAATGTCCCGAATCCCCTGAGCGACCATGTTGGTGGGTTACAGAGTGATAGTGACAAAGCTGTGTTCATAAATGCTTCTCACAGTCAGTTACCCAACGTTAGTGCACAAATAAAGTCAGCATGTCTGAATGGGAAAACTCCAATGTTCAAAGTCTCAGAGTTACAACGGATGTCACTCTCTCCGGTGAAGCAAAAATGGACTGCCACACTCAGCAACAACTTGGTGGGAAAGCAAAGAGTCAGTGCTTTTAAGCTCTGAAATTGATCAAAGTTCCCACCAACACAATGAAGGGAAGAAGAAGTACAAGCAGCGGCACTACTTCTAGCAGACCCACCCAGATGTTTTCACTTCTCCTGTCTACAGACATTCTGCTCAGGTTAAAGGTGAAGTAAGAGGTTTATTTATGTTAATATAAGTGTTAAATCAGTGATCACTTACATAATGTGCGCGTTTCATAAAGCTGATCTCTCAGTCAGCTGCTTTGCATGTACTCGGCAAATAAACTTATTGGAGTATCCCGAAATTTTTATAAATAAAGTAAATATTTTACAAAGATTGAAGACAATTTTCTTAAACAAGGCCTAGCAGATCTAATGGTTTTACCTGCAAAAGCTCAAAATGACAAAGTCACCATCATCATCTTTCTGGCCATCTTTCTGGCCATCTGAACTCATCAGTGGTGGCGTTAAGTGGAATGGAGATGTCACTCTCTTCTGAGCTACTGTAGACAATCACTTTCTTTTGGTGACCAGCGTATACAGCCATGCCACTGGCACAACTCTCAGAAATGTACTTTGCACTAGCTACATTTCTGCCTTTAAATCAAGGCTCAAAACCCGTATGTACACCCTGGTGTTTCCTCCCCATTAACTATCTTACCTCAGCACTACTATCTTTGTTTATATGTGGGTGTCTGGGCTTTATGACTTTTATTTTGGTTATTGTTATTTTACCTTAATTTTTTACCTACTGAATGCACTATGTTCAGCACTTTGGAAAGCGCAAACTGTTATAAATGTGGTTTTATAAATACATTTTACTTACTTACTTATAACTCACCTTGGCCCTTTGGCACAAATCACCCCAACCACATAATTTTGGATAATAAGCATGATGCAGCAGTTTAGGGATGACATTGTGCTCACTATATAGACACAAAGTGTAACATACTAAAGCACTAAAACATGTGTCAAATGTTTTCAAACGTGTTTATAATTGTTCAGACACAATAAACAAAAAACCTTGATCATGGAAATTTTACTTTGAAAGGCAAAAAACTGTTTTTTGAGCTTAAATGTGCTTATATCTTATTCCATGTTTCTCCCTACTTTACAGGATGAGTTAAATGGATGGCTCTTCTTAAATATGTGGTCACATTTCCAATTTCTTCTATGGTTTTCTAGAAAAAAGGGGTGGCACAACTTCCCCACCGGCACAACTTAGGCAACTCTCCCCTATAGTATATACACTCCATGGTCTCACTGCTGGTGCACGCCAGAGCAACAGATGGGTTCTGTGTATGCACCTACAATGGCGGAGCAGGTAAAAATCCTTCCCAATGTCTGTTTTGATGGTTTTTATCACGTTTTATCACACTTATGGATCTGAGATGATGCTAGATAACTTGCTGCTTTAAGACCGCAGTGCATTAATGTGGTGACGTAGGGACGAGCGAGGGGACCGCTAACTGCAGTAACTGACAGGAAGTTAGCTAAAAGAACCATTCCGCTTACAGCACCTTCAACGTTGGGTGCTGTTAATCTGGGTATTATGTTAGCAGTGTTGGGGAGTAGTGAACTCCATGTAATTTCACTAGCAGTTTACCAGTAGCATACCGATAGTTCAACTGCATTCATATCTGCGTAGTGATTCAAGTAGTTAAATTACTTGTATGCCGTCTTTTGTTTAGTTGACTACTGAAACTACTAACATGTTTGGGCCATAAAAGAAAAAGGCATGCATTTGTATTTGACTGTTGCTTCTCTAATTGAACCCATTGACAAGTCCTGTCCCCTTTTATCTTTCATCCTCATGTTTAATTTTCAGCTCAACTCACCTGTGAATATATTTAAATTATTGTTTTGAATCTTTTTGTAGTTTTATTTTGTTATTCATCAACAAAAGGTCATTAAAAATGTTTTACAGTTCCTGCAATACACTCTTTTTGTATTATATTCACATGTACATTGTTAATTTTATCATTTTTTACAAAGTTTTAACCACAAATGTTAAAGGCCTACTTCACCAGTTTGAATATGAAGGTGTATTGAATTCTGAGATCCTATGTAGTATAAATGTGCAAAAATCACAGAAAGAGAAATATATGGTTAAAAAAAACGTACTTTGTAAATATCACTGTGATGTCACAGTAAAAGACATCACAGTAATATTTACAAAGTAAGTTTTTTTTAAACCCTATATTTCTCTTTCTGTGATGTCACGAGAAAGAGAAATATAGGGTTAAAAAAAACACACTTTCTGCCTTTTCTCAGGCTAGGATGAACCGATTTCAATTTTTTTCGCACATTTATACTACATAGGATCTCAGAATTCAATACACCTTCATATTCAAACCGGTGGAGTAGGCCTTTAAGTAGTAAGTTTGCCATTTCTCCCTAGGGTAGCTTTGCTGTGGTTCAACATGTTCCAGTGTGAATTAATCGGTAATTTGCAAAGCAATGCTTTCAAAGTATAGCTTCCCCAACACTGCATGTTAGTTCACCAAACTATTAAAAATTATAAACATGTAAATCATTCCAACAGGTGCCAAAGTGTCAAGTCTGCAGTCGCCCACACCAATGACTAACTGTAAAACCATTCATGTTTGGGGGCTCTAAGTTAAAACCAAAAACATTATAACCAGGCATGCTTATCAACGGGAGAGATATAAAACAAAACTGTGTCAGCCTTTGTCAAGCTAAATTAGCTTTGGTGAAGCTAGTTATCTAGTTGTGGTTGTCCACTGAGAGTTGACGTCAGTGTTATTTCGCAATGGAGTTATGCATACACCTGAAAGAGCAAGTCACCACTACAAAGAACACAGTGTTAACGTGGTTGTTTTTCTTGTTTTTACCAAAGACTTACTGCTAACCTTAGCCAAGTGAGTTAGCTAGTGCTAGTCAATGTTAACTAGCCTTACGGTCAGTGAACTGGGATGAAAATAAATACATATAGCTACAAGTTAAGCGTGTAAACATCAGCTGACAACAATAGCTCATCTGCGTTATTTGTTAACTCATTAGATTTTAAACATTGCCATTATACATATGAAAACAAGACGTTTTGGTGAGATTAGCTTAATAGCGAATCCAAACCAAACAAGGCCAGTATGGTTTACGTTAGCCTAACACCTCCGCGCTCGACAGAAACTCCCTTAAAACAAGTTCAACATAGCTGACTGAGCTAACTTCACATCACGGACACCACAAACATGACACAAAGGAGCAACATTACTTGACTTGCCAGGGAATTCACGGGCTTTGCGACTAGTTTAGTGAGGGGTCGGCTACTCCGTCCGTATGTGGCTGTTGACAGCGGCTTTGACAACCGGAGCTAGCATATTAGCATGTTAGCTCGCTAACCAGCGGAGTTATGTCATGTGACTGAGCAGCCCCGCGAGCTCAAGCTGGCTGCGCAGGAGGGAAGAGAGGTGGTTTATGGCCCAGTGTTTGGTCTCACAGGCACCAGGGTTCACACCTGACCCACTATTCTAGTCAAAACAATATTCTCCAATCAAGTGGCAATGATCAGAAAATGCTTCATACCCAGGGGGCAAAACCCTCTTGTTTTGGAAAACAGACATTGGCTGTTGTAAAAGGTTGTTCACCAGAAATTATATCTGGGACCTTCAAGGATCACAACCTGGGTGGACAACCTGGTCAACTACCTGCTGGAAAGCTACAGGGGGCCGAAATAGAAAATCGGAACCATGGTTAGGGTTAATGCGAGGGTAAAACTTTTTTTTGTACTTATAGATATCATAATGAAACGTTGCCAGTTGATTACTGGCTTTAAAACAATGATTTTTTGTATTGAAGTTTTTTTTTTAAATGTTTGAATATATATGCAAATTTGTCATATTTCACAAATTATGCACACATTTGCACATCTTTAAAAACCAAAAATCTAGATATTGGATGAAGCCAGAGTTAAAATCTTTATTGCATTTTGACATTACATAAGTGTTTTAAGTTTCTACATAACAAACTTCCTCTGTGAAATGGTGTGATAATTCTGGTTTGATAGTGGTTAGATTGACATGATTTGATAGTTTTTTTCACTACTTTGACCCAAAAATCTCAACTTCTAAATCACTTACGTCAACTAAACTTTCCATAATCATTCTCAGCACTATTCTGAATGTTATTAAAGAAGGATTTTTTTACACAGCCTTTTTGAATTTTTTAAATCAAAAAATACTATGTACAGGTCTTAAAAATGCATTATGGCATGTTATGAAGAAGAAAATGTCTCATAAATCAGGCTATGAACAACATATGAAAAATTCCTTCTTCAATAACCTACAGAATAGTGCTAAGAATGATTATGGAAAGTTTAGTTGATGCAAGTGATTTAGAGGTTGAGATTTCTGGGTCAGAGTAATGAAAAAAACTATCAAATCACGTTTATTCACACACTATCAAACCAGAATTGTCACACCATTTCTCACAGAGGAAGTTTCTTATGTAGAAACTTAACACACTTATATAAAGTCAAAATTTAATAAAGATTTCAACTCTTGCTTTAGCCAATATCTAGATTTTTGGTTTTTAAAGATCAGCAAATCTGTGCATAATTTGTGAAATATGCTACATTTGCATATATATTCAAACATTTTTTTTAAAACTTCAATACAAAACATCATTGTTTTAATGTCAGTAATCAACTGGCAAAGTTTCACGATGATATCTATAAGTTAAAAAAATTCAATCTTACCCTCACATTAAACCGTGGTTCCGAGTTTCTATTTCGGCCCCCTGTAGCTTTCAAGCAGGTAGTTGACCAGGTTTTCCACCAGGTTGTGATCCTTGAAGGTCCTATATATAATTTCTGGTGAACAACCTTTTACAACAGCCCATGTCCAAAAAATCACTTTGCCCCCTAGGTATCATATGTTTTACCCAAATAACCATTACCTGCAGAAACTAAAAAATACATTATCATAGTTAGCGCTGTTGCATTTATTTTTGTATCGCCCACATAGCATACAATAAAAACGGGGAGTATGTTGTCACTATTTACCCTCAGTTTGCCCTAGTTGGGAAACTTTTATTTTTTGGATTTACTGAAAATTACAGCCATTAGTGTATACATTATACTTGATAAATACATTTAAAAACAGTCAAACTGTCTGTTTTATCCAGGAGACACATATTATTTGGACAAAATACTCTAATTGTTGTCATATTCATACCATCAGTCATAGAGGAAGTATTCAATAATGTTTTATATAACGTTGTTTATATCTCTGACATAGGCTATATCTGTAGAGCTGTTCACATACCTACAGTTCACTTTCACAGAGAAATATATTACACCTATTTTCTTGTCACTTCACTGAGCCACCGCTTGAGGGCAGCATCTCCCGAGGCAAAACAGGAAGTTGAAGTAGACAGAGCGGCATTTTTATCTTCGCCGAGGAAGAAGAGGCACAAAAACAATCACAAACCTCTCGTGTCCCCTTTTCCTGCACTTTTTGGGCAGTTTTCTGCATAATTTCACTGTTTCGAGAAGGTGGACACCATGCCCGTTATATGTGCGGCAATCGCGTGCAACAACAAGTTTGTCAAAGGGTCGGAAATCAGATTTTACAGGTACGTAACGTTTACTTTTCACCGGCTTGGTGGTGAATTCATTTTTGGCATAACTTTGATTTTGAATTATGTTAACTGATAAAATATACTCATGATAAACGCAAGTTTTATGATAACGCTAAACAAACAAAATATGCTTAATTCATGATTGGCTGCTTCACATGATCCTGTTATAGCTTAACGTGGTGCAGCCATGGACCTATTATAAGAGCTGCAGCAGAGCTAATGTTACCTTCGAATTGTTATTGGTTTGCTGAAGCTCGCCAAGGTAAAATAATACTCATGATGGAATCATAGATGAGTAATAAAAGACAATAAAAAAACCTAATCGTATATCATTAATAACAAGATAACGGAAAACAAGACGAGCCAAGTCAATGTGGTGCTTTAGTTTATGCTTCAGATAGTTTAATTTTTCCATCATACAGAAAAAATGTGCATTATTTACAGATTTGTAAAGCATTTAATAAATAACCTTATGAATGAGGGATTCTATTATTAGTTTTGAACATCAAAATTAAAGATAAAAAAACAAACAAAACAAGAGGAACAAAAATAGTAGCTGAAGTAAGGAATTTTGTAAACTTTCTGTCAAAGCAAGTAAAAAAGTATTTTGTGCAGATGGACGCAGTTATAGGGAAGGAAGTCATGCTTTATCACCTATTTAAAGCTTGGGATCACCGTTTGTATATTTATATTGTAATTTTGGAATTCAAATGTAATTGATATAGGACAAGATCCCTCCAGTCCTCTGTGTTTCGATCTCCTGTTCACATTGTTGTTTTTTATTTCTCAATAGTGACCTGTTGGCTATACATTATCCCTTACTTAAATCCCTACCACTTTCTCACTTCTCCTCTATCCACTCATAGATCAATTAACTTTTACTTCCCAAATATAAATATACTAACGCAGCTTTCCAAAACTTTATATATCTGATAAAGCATGACTTATAACTACATCCAGCTGCACAAAATACTTTACTTTCTGCTTTGACAGAAAGTTTACAATGACCGTTTGTTTTGATGATGGCTAAATACCTGCACCTTCTGTCTGTTTTGTAACGGTCTCCTCCCTCTCATGTGTGTCAGGTTCCCACTCAGCAAACCTCAACTCGCCAACAAATGGGTGAACAGTCTGGGGATGAAAAACTTCATCCCGACCGCCAACACATGCCTCTGCTCGGAGCATTTCAGGACCGACTGCTTTAGAGACTACAAAGGCAAACAGTTTCTTCGGGAGGATGCAGTGCCCACCATATTCACCCAGGGACATGATTCGTCAAAGGTATGAGGTTCACTATACAATACGTAGGCCTACTCTGTATCTCACAATTTGTTAGGAGTCCAAACAAGGTAATCCTGTTCTGGTTTTCATGTTTAATAAATAATCATGCCAACTAATAACATAAAAACGTGTTCTTTAGCCGTATGTATGAAGGAAAAAATACCATGAAAAAATGTTAACAATTCAGAACCAAGGCCTTAGTTTATTTAAGTAAAATGACAAGGCAAGATGATGTGATCACATCATCGTTCAGAGAAAGTGAGAGAGCGAGCTTGGTTACAGATGCTCAGTTATATCAAATTAAACTAAATACCTTCATATCCTTTAACCAATTTAAACAAACTATCTTAAATCTGCCAAACTCTACCTGTAACGGTTTTAATTAGGCTATATTGTACTTTCACCCATTTAATTTTAATTGCTGCCACTCTTCACCACAGTGTAAATGTTTCAATTGTTTTTTTTTCTTCACCTGTTGTTGTGTATTTGATGTATTTGCATTGAATATTGTTTATGTATTGTTGTTTTTCCTTTGAATTTGTTTGAACTCGACGTCATTGTAAATGAGGGCCACCCCTCAATTGGTCTCTCGAGGATAAATAAAAGTTAAATGAAAATATATTAGTTTGCGTCTTGCGTCCTCCTCTTGTCCCAGGAATTCTTCTTATCTTGCCGTAAATTTCTTGCCGTAAATGTTGCAAAGGTCCGTGACTTGCTAAGCTCAGAGGCCTTGGAAGTATCTATATCTATGAGTCAGATGATTCAGGTTTTAACAAGTATTCCTTTGTTAGCAGATACACAACTCTCTCCCTTCTGCTAAGAATGTTACTCCTCTTGTCCGAGGTGTAATTTCTCCCACATGTGATTCACTGTGAGCCTCTCTATCTTCCCTGTTTTTGTATCTGTGAAGGAACATTTAGATCAATGGTATAATTTTAGTTAATCTCATAAAATTATCAGTTAATATATATATATATATATATTGATTGTTTATTTGATTATATCAAATCTATTTTTCTATCACAACCCCTTAGATTGAACTTCGTAAAAGAGGAGTGCCACCAAAGGAGACGACCTTCGCGAATCCAGTGGGAACACAAGCCGACAGAGACAGAGCGAAAGAGGCCGCAGGTCTACTACGCAGAGACAGAAGAGGAGGCACTAGGGTGAGTAGTTTAATGTTGGCTGTATTGTGGGTAGATCATGTTGTGTTTATCTTTTTAAAAGTATCACACCAGTGTTCTGAACTTGATGATAGCTCATTAACTTGTAAATTGGATCTACATTACTGAACATTCGTATTTGAAAGATATCTCAAGTAGTAAATGGGCTAAAAACTGTAAATAATCATTTACATCCTTAACTTTTATCAGTGTCACAATTGTTACACAAATTGAGGCTGAAAAAAAATTACATAATTTAAAATCCATTGTGATTTACAATTGTTCCAACCAAAACTGCATGCTGCTGATGGTTTCCAACTATTTCTACTAACAATAGTAATATTAGTAGTGACTGTGGTTAAAGCAAAGTCCAGTAGTCACATTATGTTCTTTAAGAAAAAGTAGACTAATCTGCCCAGAAACCACTAAGGATATTTATTTGATCACAGGGTGGACGAGGAGGGCGCGGAGGAAAACAGATGTCTGACAGGTGAGACGATATGTGTGGATTGAATCGAAAGATAAAAATGTCTTACTTTGTTTTCATTTCTTAATCTTTGTCACTCAGTGATTTGATGAGGCCCATTTGAAACACTGTACAGCTCTTTTTATTATGTAGCCCATCCCTGATTTCACTCAGGCCCTTGTCAGGTTTGTTATGGAACAAGTGAAAACGTAGCTTCTTCTGAATTCATCACAATATTTGCTTGTGGACAAAAAAATAATAATAATCTGGGGTTATAAAGTAGATTGTGATGTGTATCTTCATATGTATTTTCATTGCCAGACAGTGGTTTATGATGAAATAGGTAAATGTATACAGAGAGTTAATGAGTGGCAGTGATCATTCTATCGTCTTTATTGTGGTGCCCACAGACAGACGCCGGGACCCAAGAGCAGAGTTTACGACAGCAAAGGCAAGCTGCTCTCAAACAGCAAAGACTTGTGTGACTGTCTGGATGTGGACTGTATGGGCTGCTTCTACCCTTGCCGCGAATGCGGCTCACGCAAGTGCGGAGTGGAGTGCCGCTGTGACCGGAAGTGGCTTTACGAGCAGGTGGAGGTGGAAGGAGGAGAAATCATCCGGAACAAGTTTGCTATTTAGTTGGCAGTGACTCTTAAAATTTTCATTCATGGTTCCTGAGGGAGTCTTGGAATCAAAACTCGCCCTGTAAGTCTGACGGTTCATACCATTTGAAGTGTTTTTGTTTTTCTCACATTTTTATCTGATATTTTTTAAGTTCTGCGAAGCTACTGACCATGGCAGAAAAATATGCTTTTTGTTCCTGTTTTCTTAAAAGTAATTTTCTGTTGTGTTCTTCAGTAAAGATATTGTTTGTGCCCTTTAGTGTTAATAAACTACTTTCTTAATATCTTCGTTGTTGATGTGATGCAGAGGTATTATTAACATACAGTATCCGGAATTTTTCATGTCCAAATCCCAAATTCCAGTTTGTCCCAATGAGTTGCTGAATTCGAGCTGTTGTTGTTCAGAATCAACGGTTTCTGTATAATCAGTTGGTTTAATCGTGTGACATTTACGAATGAGAGAAAGACTTGCATACACAAGAAAACCTTTCAGCTATAGGTCATTCAAAGATACACATAATGTTTTGTCTTTATTCATTCTTACCAAACAGCAAAACTGTGCAGGGCAATAAATAGCACCTCATGAGTAAACATATGCCCGAGTCAGTCAAAACAACTGTTAAAGTGTCCAATGACGGATTAAAAGAGACATTTGGATATGTATGTTAACATCGCATTTAAAGTGACAATTATATGAGAGTCCTGGATGTGAAAATAGCAGCAGAGTCAGGAAGGGCAGCTATTGCGCAGTCTGTCTGTCTGTGTAAGGAAACTGTTCAGGAAGATTGTTCTTGTTTTAATGGCCAGTTCTGCATCCGTAGTTGCTGTGTACGACATAGTTCAATTAGTCAGAATATGCGCTCCTCTGTGAGGGGGACAAAAAATAGCAAATGGTTGGAAGGTCAGAAGTAAACCTTGTGTCCCACTCTATATCTGTCCAATGTCATAAGCAGTGGTCTAGGGGAGCGTAATCCTTTTCTGAATAACTCCATTATGTGAGCAATACAAAAGCACCATGTTATGCAGAGGCCTTTTGACATTTTAAGACATTAATTCATGTGTCTGTGATGCTTCTCAGTAATCCATCTATTAAATTAAAATGTAATTATTTTCTGTTTCAATGAGGTCACAGGATACACAGGAGGACCCCCCCCCCCCACCCCACACACACACTCACATACACACATACTCACAGATACACACTGAGCAGCATGAAACAGCAGTTCATCACTTTAGCAAAAGAAAGAGTTGCCTCAGACAGTAATATGTCATATTAACACATCCAAGGTTGCTCTGTCTCCATATAATCAGCTTTTGTCCAGGCTACAACATCAGCAAAGCCTGAAAAATTACAATGATAAATATTTGTGTTATTCAAGGGCATGCTAATTAAATGTGAGTCCTGCTGTTTTGTTAAATGGTGTGCCGTCAGCATAACATCACATCACTGGAATCATGTTGTGTTAAATGTAGGCCTGCTGTTCTGTTATATCTTTTGCAATGTTTTGCATTGCCAGTGTCTTCATTTTATAGTTGGTCATCAAAGGGCTACATATAAATTAAGCTTATTAAGTCAAAGTTAAGGTAAAGTTCAAAACAATTCTCAGTGGGAAAATTCATTTTGCACCTGCTGATAGAAATACAGTACGTTGTGTTGAATGTAGCCTCCAGACATTTTGCTCAGAAAGCAATTTTTTTTTCTTCATATACTGTGTTTGTGAGTTCCAATTATTACCAGCTGAAGGGTGGTTCGCACAGGGCACTGCAGAAGCTAGAACTGCCACTAATACAACTATTGGTTGGGTGGCCATGAAATCAATTAATTTAAAGTAATCATAGGCTAATTGAATTACCACAATTTTGACAATAGATTCATCATTCAAGCCATTTATCAAACATTAAGGCTGACGAGACCACATTTATGTTAACTGCTCTCTATTTAGAGATAGGCAGAAATCCAAAAATTTGTTTGAACTTCCTTAAAAAAATTGTTCTCTGGCCAAAGAACAATTAATTAGGGGGTTGATTTTAAGTTAGGCATGGGATTCCTGTCATTGTTCTCCCCTGTGGAACATCAGCGAAAACAGAGATCGATAGCCAGGTTTAGCTCTACGGTTTGAGATCAACTAATTAAATTTTACCAAAGCGGTTGAAAGTAAGTGGTAGAAATGATGTCTTTGGGGAACTATTCCGCTGTGGTGGAAGTGTGTGCCCTTCTATTTGCCATGTTTCTAGAGTTGAACAAGGCCTAGCCTACATCATTGCTGAGAGCGGCTTTATCACCATTCCTTCATGTCACATTTATCCTCTGTTTTCCCCCCTCTGCTGCGTGTGGGCCTCAGGGTGCTGGTATTGATGTAAAAGATGTTGATGTCGTGATTCCACACAGGCTAAAATAGCAGCAGACTCACACACACTACCTTCAGGCCACAGTTTGAACGTCCGTACATGCCAGCTTGTACTCAACCACTGCAAGTGACATAGGTCAGCTTCGCCCGAAAGGCTGGTCATTGCTGTATCTCGTCTATAGTAACTTTACCCTTGGCCTCCGGAATAAAAGCTGAAAACATTTCTCATATATTTCCTTTCTGAAACTGCATCAATACTGCCTCAAAGTTCAAAAATAATATTTCTGCAATCATCCCACATCTTATTGCTTTTTTCCCCGCATTTTCTTTAATCGATCGCCTCACTTGTTCGGTCACCATGGCTTTGAACCTCACACTACTGGCTGGATGGAATATTGATATAAGGGTTCTACAGTTACATACATAAAAAACATTCAAGATTAGACTTAACAGTACAATTATACACTGATTTCTAAGAAACAACACTGATACAGATGGTATTTTTGAGACGGAATATATAGGGCCAATTGACCTATTTTAGGTTCAGTTTCCTCATTTAAAAGGGGTACTTCTCTGAGTAGGAAAACAACACTTGTCTCTGGAGGGAGCTTGGAGCTATCGAGGACTAAACGTCAGAATATCTAATTCACTTCAGCTTTATTACGAGCATTTTTTCTTCTATCTTTCTCTTGTGAGTTTCCCATATGTTGTGAAAATACAATACTGAATTGCTAAAGTAGCCGTTTATGAGAAGAAGAAGAAACATTAAAATATACATAAATACATTTCCAGGCCTTCAAAAGTGAATAAACTATCACAGCAGTGTCCGTTTTCTACCTTTTTTTTCAATGTATTTCAGCTTTTATGTTTCAGTACAGGCTGAGGCAATACAAAATAACTATTCCAACATAGATCTGCTCTTTTCCTTTTTCCCACTCCCTCACACCAGGGTCATCACTGCCTCGGAGCAAAACATTAAATCCTAAAAATAAATCTTCCCATGAGGATTTTCTCAATGAGTTTACTTCACCACACTAATGCTGACAACACATTACACTGTTAGCCTGAATTTCTAATAATTAGTTGACAGCAATGCAGATTTGAATTGATTTAATTTGATTGTATATGTCACATGCCACTAAGTATCCCATCCCATCCCATATCCCATCCCAAAACAAAATATATTTCATCTTTGGCTTCTGGTACAATATCCAAAGACAACATATTCTATTTTGCGAAATAGCATATTGCAGCAGTCACAATATGATAGTGTATCTTATAAACTGTCTAGAAGTAGAACTAACATCTAATGCATAAAATAAAACCATTGCCACAAAAAGTAAAACATGTTAAATATAATTATTTGCTGTTTCATTATCTCCCTTATTGTATCTGCTACAATTACAATGTTATGCTTTGTAAGAGTTCTGATGAGAGAAAGATTTTGCTTAGTGAGCGGTTTCTAAATTTAGTCCGGCCTACTAAAGAGAGCCACTGATCCGCAGACACTTTGGTGGAACTTTTTTGGATACACACTACATATCTAGGTTTTCATTGGGGATGAGCTCCGGTTCTCAGCCTGAAAACTTAAAATGGCAGGATTATGGAATGTAAAGGGTCAGCGGCTCGGGTAAGGACAATTTAATGTCTCAGAAGGTTATGCTCACTCTGCCATCTCACTGCTACAGTGTCTTCTGCACGACTTATAATACTTTGCTGTGACAGAGGCGTTAACAGCTGCAGGTTGGACCAGGACGAAATGTGCTGTAAGAATACAAATTGATTTGAATTAAATAAACCAAGGCCCATTTTATAATATACATTGAGGGGAGACATATCCTCCAACATTCAAATATGCAAAAAAAATTGATATAGAAGATAAAAAGAAAAAAATGCTATAATAAGACAAGCACATAACGTCGAATAACTAAATAATTATTATCAAATTTAATCATAAATATAAGAACTTGTTCCAGTTGTTTAGTGCATTTTTGCGTATGGTTTGTCTAAGGGGTTAATGTTCCATCAGCTGTTGATGTAATCATTATTATTGTTACATTTAGGGTGCCTTTGTGAATTGATTTTTTTTTTAAATATACATTTCTTCTAGAGGGAGACCCCCCCCCCCCACACCACTAATGTCCAATCCATGGCCACGTCCTTGTATAAAACTATATAAACCAATGAAAGAATAATTGACAACCCAGAAACTCAAGTCATACCAGGTTTATTCTAGTACCAAGACAACCAAGTGAGATATTAGGTAAAGAGGTTTATTTAGAAGGGCAGAGACCTGGGTGTCCGGTAAGGCGCCCGCAGTGCGTGCTTCCTGCGTAACAGGCCGAGCACTCACAGCTTCTAGCTACAGGGACAGTGACGCCCTCCGGACATCCTTCAATGTGTTTCACCTCGTAGGTCCAGTCCCCATTACAGATCCTCTGTTCAGCCCAGTCATCATAGCCGATGTAGACAGGGTCCTGTCATAAACACAAACAGATTACAGTGTTAAAATAAACATGTTCATAAATGCAACTAATCCAGTCCCTCTCATGAGAATCTGACAAAACATAACTAGAAAGAACAAGATCTTGAATTAGGGAGAATGTTGAGTTACTTGACCAAATCTAAATCTGCAAAAGTTTGTTTACATCAGTTTGGTTTGTAAACGCAACAGCAAACCTAAAGTCTATGTCAAAAAGGTTAGATTTTGACAAAGTTAGAGTTATTTTGATATAAAAACAAATATTAAGCTAAACTTAGAGTAATCGATTCAATGGAAAAACTCCCTCAAGCTTGTTTGACATAAGTAATCAATGAGGTTGTCTGAAAACTATAGCCTTTTGTCTGTCCTCCTCCAGTTTTCTCTGGTGGAGACGAGACGGCGAGGATCTGGTCCGCCCTCAGCATCTGAAGTCCTCGTGCATCCACACTATTTTCATTTTTATATTATGTCATACTGTTTGACTTTGTTTTATTGTATGCAATGTGAAGCCCACTGAGGCAAATGCAAATTTGTGATTCTGGGCTATAAAAATAAAATTGATTTGATTTGATTTGATAGCCACATTTATAGGTGACAACTTCATACACTGGAGTTTAGCTCAATATATTTATGCATACAAGTAGTGAAAATTTACTTTATTTGTACTTTATTATCATAAGGAAATAAAGCATACTTTTTCCCCTACATTTATCAGACATATTTAATAACTAGTTTCTTTGCAAATTAGTGGATCAACTGTTTAATTGTCGGTTACCTCGTGGTAGCACTGTCCTTCACATCCGGTGGTGTATATGAGCTCGGTGCTGCCACACATCTCCATGGCGATGCTGATTTTGGTCAGATGACAGCCGAAGTTGCAGCCATGCCCAGCCCCCACCAGCGCCATCACTGCTGCCACGACAACCAGCTGCATCCTCTGCTGGGTGCAGCACAGACGCTGCCACAAGAGGGCGTCACATATCACATCTGATACTTCAAACACTGGTTTAAAGTGACTTTTTTCCAACATAAGTTGCATTAAGTCATGCAGAGGTTTGTTTGTTGGTGGTTTGAATGCTAAAGGATATTTATGTTTCACTTAAGTTCTTTAAATTTTTCCTTGAAACATAATTCAAATATTTTTAATTATGTTTATAAAAGTACATTACAGTACAAATAGTAGTGGTAGAAGTGTGTGTGCTGTATATTAGAATATAGACTTTAATTAAACATATAATAGAGAAGATATAATTTGATCCAAAAACTGTTTCAAATGTACAGTATGAGAAATGTAAACAACATTCAAAAACATTAATGATAATTTCGGAATTATAAAAAATGAATAGGCTACTACTTACTGTATCATATTTGATACACACATTTTAAACCGATTACAAATATATAAAGTACACTATGATAATTACATGATACCTCAATTAAGCAAATATTTATCTTAAAATATAAGTAAACCTTAATATTACCACAGCTTCCTCAATATTAGCCAAATTAACACGTTAGACTTATTGTGCCTCTATGCAGACTTTCATCCTCACATCTACCAACCCCTGATAGAAATTAGAAATTAAAATTACCGGCATGGGCTAAACCAAGATATACATTTTTTTTTTTTTAACTTGATATGACAGGATCAAATTCGTTACAGGGAGTGCTTCAACTCATTATTATTTTTCTACTTGTAACATCTGTTAAAGGTTCTACTCAGTAGCATAAGTCTATATATCATCTCAATATATTACTTAAACATTATGGCAGAATATTAATACAATTTGTTGAATGAAATGAAAATGTACCTGTAGAGTTCTGCTGTTGCTTCGAACCTCAGTTGCACGTCTTGGTTTCTTCTGTTACTCGCTAAACATCTGTAGCAGCTTCTGACCTGACACTGTCCTCACTGTTAGTTAAATAGTGCTGCTCATTAATCCTTTTGATCTATTCAGCCTTGGGCTCGGTGCTACTTTTCCCTCAACAGTTCGGAGATGGCTCGCCTCTCAAGGCCTTTCCTACCGAGGATGTGGAGGAGTGGGTCGTTATCTGTAGAAATCTTGTTTGGACTATAGAGGTGATCACAGACCATGTAATAATAATCATAATTAGATGGAACATAGATGGAAAATAATCAAGCATTGGTAATTAATTTGCCATGGTCCATCGTCATTGCTTTGGCTACCAGTGTAGTAACGGTAGAAACTCAGATTGCTGTCAATATATATATATACAGTTTATATACAGTATATAAATATAGCGTTCTGAGGTAAGGTTTATTTTTGTCACTTCCTGCTGAACATCCATCAAATAAACTTAAGCCAAAAAAGTTTTCCACTGTGGCTATATAAGTAGCCTATTTTAACCGATACATCAACGTCTACGACTGCGGGGGACCTCATCGGCCCTCGCAATCTGTATGAATAATCTATCCGGACGAATCATAAATCTAGGGCTCCAAAGTTTCTCCAAAACATGTTTTTAATTAATGAGGTGCCATTTAGTTTCTGGGGATCCAGTATTCAAATCATTTACAAAATAATCTGTGAGAAAATACTCTCTTAACACAGATACAAGTACAATCAACGTCAAAAAGTAAAAGTACTCATTTTGTCAAAACCATCACATTATTATACTGTTCATGTTTTTTTTTTTTATAAAATCTTTATTTAAAAGGGACAATGTACAGTTAGAACATAAATGTTGCCATTTGATGCACTATACCAGATTATAGCTTTAAGCTAATTTGCATCTGTAGTCCCTTGGCAGGTCACAAAAATACAACACAGTAACAAGACAGATTATTAGTATACAGGGATAAAACACCACAACAACATGGCTACACACGTCTGCGTGCAACTCCCCCCACCTTCCTCATCCCACCCACGCCCACACACACAAAAACAAGTCTAAGGACCAAATTGGTGGTTGCAGAGCTGAGCAGCTTTTAACAGCTTTTTTAGGTTAGATTTGAAGACTCTGAGAGAGCTACTGCCCCTTACGGCGTCAGGTAAGGTATTCCACTGGTTTGTGGCTCTTACAGAAAAAGCAGATTGCCCCGCTACAGTGCGGCGAAATGGTATGGTACAATCTCGTATGGAGGATATTCTAGTGGATCTGATGGAATTTGACGAGCGAGCGTGGACAAAAACACATAATGACTGTGGGGCCAAACCATTTAAAATTTTATAGACCATACACAAATTGACGAATAACCTAAAATTCTCAAAGCTCAATAACTCATGTTTCTGAAGTATCCTACAATGATGGTAACGAATTGGCTTTTTGTCCAGTGTTTTTAAGGTTTGTTTGTATAAAGACTCCAGAGGTCTCAAAGTGGATTCACCAGCCTGCCCCCAGCAGGTGATACAATATGACATGCGGGACAAAATCATGGCGTGCATAAATATCTTGGCTGCATCCAGAGAGAGACAATTTCTGATGTGTTTAAAATTAACTAAATTGTATTTTATGGTTTTAACCATTTTTTTGACATGTTTCTTAAATTTTAAATTTGGATCCAGAAACAGGCCAAGATATTTAAATTCAGTAACTATATCAATTCGTTCACCTTTAATGAGAATCTCAACATCAGGAATTTGTACCATGGTTTTAGAAAAAAACATACATTTTGTTTTGTTTACATTTAAACTCAAACATGATTGATCAAGCCAAAGAGTGATTCTCTCCAGTGCAGTTGTTAACTTAGCAGCTGCTAAGTCAGCTGTTTTAGCATGTACATGAACAACAGTGTCATCTGCATACATCTGCAGATCGACGTCAGCACACTGTTCAGCAAGATCATTAATATAAAGACTAAATAATAAAGGACCCAATACCGAGCCTTGTGGGACTCCCATAGTACATGTCCTGTAACTGGACTGTGCATCACAGACTTTAACACATTGCCTCCTGTTTGATAAATATGACGACATCCAAGCCAGAGCTCTAGGCGAAAAATTAAATTTAGAAAGTTTTGATATTAAGACACTGTGGTTAACTGTATCAAATGCTTTACGCAGGTCTAAAAATACAGCACCAACTACTCCGCCTTTATCGAGCCGTGATTTAATTTGCTCTATTAAATGTAAGGAGGCAGTCTCGGTTGAATGGTTCGCTCTAAAACCAAATTGCATACAATGTAGACCAAAATTGCTGGTGTTAAGAAATGAGGTCAGTTGTTCAATGACAACCTTTTCAGCAATTTTTGAAAATACTGGCAGTATGCTTATAGGTCGATAGTTACTAGCTTCAAGGCGGTCTCCAGATTTAAAAACAGGTGTGACAATGGCACATTTCCAGTCATCAGGAAAAAGACTACGTTTAAAAGAGAGATTAGTTAGGTGAGTGACAGGACAGGATAAAATATCCTTATGTGACTTAACAAACTTTGCATAATGCATTTTGTTGGATCATTATCGCTAAGGTTGTAGCTGGTCCATTTATTTTAATATGGCAAGTATCCGTGGGATCAATGTGAAGAATACATTTAGTGTAGTAGAAGTATCAAGTTACACACAATACAATGGATCAAGTCAAGAACAAGCACCTTTTAAATTGTATTCGAGTTGTAGGACAGGTGAGTAAATGTACTTTTTTTATGCATAGGCTACCTGCTTTCCTACCTTTCCTTTTTACACATGCTGATGTTTTTTTGGGAGAGTCTATAGTCTGCAAAAAAAGTTACCACTGCACCATGAGCTGGCCAGTCTGCAGTGACAGTAGAATATACTTGGGCTTCAGCCACGGTTCATCCAACGGCTGCTCCGTCTGCCCTTGTAGCCACCTGGGACTCAGGTGCTGGAGCATCCTGCCACACTGCCGTACCTCCCTAACAAGCCTGCAAGGACGCCCTCGTCCTCTGAGGACGCGCTACTTTTCTTTAGGAAGCCTCAGCTGAAATACATCATAGTTAGCGACGTGCATTTTTGTCCTTAATGAACACCAGTCATTGCTGATTAATCCTGTATTCGGATTTGAACACATCATTAGTCATTTGCATAGAAATCTGAATCACAGCTGGTAATTCCTTTGAAAGTGAGAGCATCTGCACTGAAACGTGATTTATTAAAGGTGTAGCCAGCGATTATGGAGAATGACTCTGTCTTTAAGTCTGGAGTTGAAACTAAAACGTCCATGCATGCATTGCATCCATATACTAATTACATGGACAGCTTATTGACAGTCAACCTGGTTTTCTCGAAAAGGACAGGTAAGACTTTCAAGTTTTGAAGTTCAAGTCAATTGTAGTGACTAAGTCCCACTAGCCGCTTTTGTATTGTTTAGACAATGTGCTCTGTGAAACAAATGATATTCAGCTTGCTACCATACATCAAACTGCGTTTATTGGGTTTTTAGTCTGTGACTTCCAATACATCTTCCAAAAACTTTACTACAACAAAGAGGATGGTAGAATACAATAGAGCACAGTCCAACACTGTTTGCCTACTTGATTCAGCAAAACATCTGTCGTTGCTGGCATGAGCTTTCATTAGCCAGCTGTGGCCAGCCAGGGCCTTCCACATACACCACCTAGTGTTCGGATTCCAACAAATACAACAAAAATACAAGCGTATTTTCATGGCTCTAACATCGATATAATAGCCCTAAAAAAAAACTAATTTGTTGAAGTTGGTCAGAAAACAGACAGATGCTAGCCTGGCTCCGCCCGCCCGCCTACTTCCGGCCAAATTTTATTTTCCCTTCAGTAGTCAGTCTGGGTGTACAGCCCATTTCCCAGTTTTTCCTTGAGATTCGACAGCTGGTCCAATCAGCGAACAGAGCGAGTGGCTGAGAACGATGACGTCGAAGTCGCGCTCCAGTTTCAGTTGCCAGAAGCCGGCTCATGACACACGTGACGACCAAACGTTATGCGATTGGTTGGCTAATCCAGAGTGGCACTGGGCAGATCCAATAGTTTTAAACTTTAACAGACACCCGCCTCCATGAGTGAACGTTTGCCAATTACAGCACTGCCAGACCTTCTGTACAAATGAAATGAAGTACGATGGTCTGGTAGTACCAGGCTAGACAGATGCTGTATCTGAGTGAGAATCTTATGTCTCTTTCCCTGAGCCATAGGAAGAGAAGGCCACTGGGAATTAATTTGGAAATGATGGACGAGGTGATAGTTTAAGTGCCTGAGGTGATTTTCTGGTTCGTAAATCTAAGGACAACTACAGTAAAAAGTAGTTGTCCTTAGACAACAAAAAAAACTAATTTGGGTGTAACGGCTCACACCAGCTTTATGTGAAGCCACACATAAAACCGCCCTGAGGCGACGGACATC
The DNA here is from genome assembly GCF_949987685.1 of Ammodytes marinus. NCBI lineage: Eukaryota > Metazoa > Chordata > Actinopteri > Uranoscopiformes > Ammodytidae > Ammodytes > Ammodytes marinus. The sequence goes on from NC_137230.1 coordinate 31,070,520, forward strand.
TTGCTGACATTACAGATCTGAGTCGCAGCGGGGTCATCTGTTATGAGCCCTGTAACAGGGTCACTTTGTTTTTTATCAACGCACTGTAAACACTGCCATAACAGGCCTGCCAACATCCACAAACCAACTCTGTCTCTCACTCACACACACACACACACACACACACACACACACACACTTGTAGGGCTATACTTGTTAGGACATACATTGACATTATGCAGTCCCTAGCACCTTACCCAAACCCAAACAATCAAAACTAATTGCCTAACCCCAATCCTTACATTAACCCTAACCTAATTCATACCTGAACCTTAGCGCCTAGTCTTAACCCTCAAACAGCCCTTTAAAGGCCTGTCCTGAAGTGAAATGTCCTCACTTTCCAAAAATGTCATCCCGTAAAAATCAAATTGGTTCTCACAAAAATAGTTGTACAAGTACACACACACACAATAACACGTACACACTCCACAGAGCTTCGCTGCTTCCACCTGCTACTGCTCGAGTCCTTTTGAAATCATCGTGACTTGGGAATAAAAGACACACTTGACATGGCCCTGAACACACCACATCACGCCATGCTCATGTTTACCCAGCTTCCATCAGGCCTAAACAAAACGCCTCCACAGCGCTCCCAAGGACAAGACTTTTGTTATGCGACTGTGCTGGAGGTTTCGGAGTGCAGTCGTAGGTGTGTTTTTACGTTGATTCTTCACTGTCTTTTGTTCTCTATACTCGATTCACAACATACAGGACATGGCAGGCTGTCTTTTTAACTGTGTAGTCAAGGGATATAGCCAGGTCCACAATTGCCCAAGTAAGTTGTATCACTGGCTGCTTCACTCAGTATAATTCTAAAATGTTGAATTAGGTATTTTAATGACATTTGTATGTATTTTGGTCTGCACAACAATTATAATTTAATATTATATTTTACATACCTATAGTGCATCAGGGGTTTTTGAAAATAGTGTGTCCTCTTCTTTAAAAATGTAGTTCTGTCCAAATGAAAGATTCGAAGAGAACTGAGTGGGAAAATTAGTGGAATAAGTTATTTTTTACACATCTGCTTAAAGTACAAAGCAGTGGAGCCCAGTTAATAGCTTTCAACTTAAATAGTAAAACTCCTGTTACATTGTCAGACTCACAAAAGGACATGTACAAAAAGGAGAATGGACCAAGATTGATGATCCCTGCTGACCACTAATGCAAAACTTGACTTTCCATCATTCTGACAAGGTTAAAATGTTTCCATTGCACCGGTGACACTTACACTTTAGTGCCAAAAGAGCCATAGATATCCTATTTTTTCATTCACTGCAGTGCTTTCCCTTCCTTGGTGAAAAAAACTTGGTGCCTGCATTATCCAATAGGGCAGTCACTTTTCATTTAGAAATTGTAATATTCGTACTAACATTGGGTTAAAAGTTCATGTTCGAATTTATTAAAAATTAATTAGGCCTACTGGTCATTTTGAATTTGTTAAATTTATTTGAAAATGTGACAGCTCTATTACTCATCATAAAATCGGATTCAGATGTAGCAGCTAATGTTACTTCACTTCTTTCTAACTCCACACCGCAAGTTTTTTATTTATTTTTTATTTACGACTGTCTGAACCAACACTGACTCAAGTTACATCACTTGCGGCAATATCAAATTTCACTGCAGCCACAAAAATGCTTCTAACCTATGTGGCAGTAATCTTAAACAGAATTTGATGTGAAACTATTGAATTTGGATCGATCCGTGGATCCGTGGCGTCAGTCCGATATCCGATGAGTGGATTGCAGCCAGATCGGACCCGATAGGTTAAACCCCAAAGTTAAACAATTATCACTGCATCACTTAGGCCTACTCCTTCACCTCTAATGTCAAATGTCTCCAATGTTTGAAAAAAATTGTCATTTTAACAATAATCGCTTGAAGGCAGCTTGGGTCTGGTTTAAGATAGGCTACAAATACAAACTGGTGAATTGTTTAAATGTTTGTTTGTTTTTGTTTTACTGTGTCAAGTTTGCTAGTTTTAATTAAAGGAGGATTTTGACAACAGATGCAGCTGTGCCATCGGTTCAAAGAGTCTGGCCTAAACTTGTTTTTAATAAGGCGTCTTCTATCCTCACTTCATTAACTCTTATCATTATGGACTTCACAACTCCCCCTGGTGCTGACGGAGGTGGATACTCAGTCAAGTGCATGTGGGGTGAGTGTGCAGAACAGTGCGTGTGTGGTGATGGATGGTGCTTTGCCTACATCTTGTGCAAACTGGAAAGGAGCTCCTCCAATGTCTGAGGTGAGTATCAACAATACAGAGAGAGACAAACTCTTTAAAGCCCATTTCAACCCAAATCCACACAATCCTTCTGACTATGTAATTTAGGAGGTTTGTTGCATGATAGTAATTATCTGAAAAGAGTTAGTCATATTCATTAATCCAAATTAAAGATATTGTCATTAAAGTTTTATAAACTTTACAGAAATTCGGTTTAGATTAGGCGTGCTATGCTCTGGTTCTTATTACAAAATAAGTATTGTGAACTAATCACGGGGTGCTCTGTAAAACAATTACTGTTGCCATGGAGATCGTTTGATATGGCAACGCCCACACAGTCCTGTCAAACGGTCCAGACAGCAGAAAATCTGTTTTACCAAGTTTGATAATATATGAAAATGTATTTTCAATCAGATTTCTGTAAAAGCTTATTGAGACACCAAACTTTGATAAAAACAAATATAGAGTTTTACTATTTGAGACCAGGTTTCCAGAGTCTTTAGAGAATCAGTGAGTAATGCTTGCACCGTCAACATTAGCCTCTACATCGGATTTTATATTTTGCTTCAGATTTCATCTTAAGAGATTGAAGTGAATAACTGCATAGGCATCCAAAAATATCTCTACAGGAATATTACAACTAGAGATTCAACAAACGCCTCAGGGAATGATTAGGATTCCTTGGAGGAACATTGCATCAGTTTTCTCGTCTGGAATAACAGGCTGTTCTTGCCCTAATTATAGAGTTTCTGAATCAAATGTACTGATTGCTGTGTATCCCAGCGCCAGGCCGGCAGTGGTACCTGCTGAAAAACCAATTATCTACACAATCAAATTAAAACTGGGAGGTTTCAAAGATGCAATGAATAAGATTTTTAACTGTCCCAATGCGCACAATGATCCAAGTAAATCTGTGGTGGCAATAATGTGGTAGATCAATAACAGTGACTCAACAGTTACCTCGCCAGGTGCTGAAATGTCTGGTTTTTAAAAGTTTTCAAAAGGTGTGGATGTGCACTTTTGACTTCTCTGGGAAAGACCAACAGGACAGCTTGTCAGACTAAATAATAAAGTTTAGATAGGCTAACAATACAGAATGATACATGATGATGTACCGTATAACCTATAAGCTACGGTGGCCTTCAAGGACAAGAAAATAGTAACTAAAATGGCATCATCCACCCAAGCCTGCCCACACTGATGGCTGGGCCCCTGAAAACCTCCAGTCAATGGGCCCCCCTTACCCATACTTGACTAGTATCAATGCGTGTGAGTGCGCTCATCCCTAAATAAACACATAGTATTTGTAGAGAGACTAACTATTTTATTAACCTTTATTTATACAGGTAAAATCTCATTGAGACCCAGGGTCTCATTTACAAGAGAGACCTGTTCAGGTAGGCATCAGCAGCAACACAAAGTTACAGGGTAACTAAACATACAGGAGACACAACACAGAACACAAATGGTAAAATAACGCAGTACAAAGGGCAAAGAACAAATTAAGTACAAGTTATGTACAAGTGCAGACCCCCACGGACTGTCTCAACAGCCTTCCTACTATGTTATCAACCAGGGACTTGCGGGGACAGTTTGGGGAGGAAGGACTCATTATTATTTTAAAATAGTTGCACATTTCTGACTTAGCCCGGGCCCAGCCTTTTTTTTTTATTACTGCACATTACAATAAATCATTTGAAATCTTTTGGTGGTATTGTTGAAATAAATAACAATTAAAAATCAACAAAATTCTTCACACAAAAATGAAAAAAGGCGGTTCTCTACACCATCTACCCTCAAAACTATAAAGTTGGCCTATGTTTGGTTGCAACATGTAGGCTTAGTACATTCTGCTCTCATCACTGCAAAAGCACTGACATGTTTACTGAGAAAGTGCAATATTACTGAAATTATTACAAAAAAGTTCTTAAACTTTGAATTCAAATCTGTTCCTTTAATTATTTCCAACTTCTTTGTGCCTTGTATCTTTCTTTGCATTAAGAACTTTTTAGGTCTATTTTTATTTTTAGAAAAAAATACAGAAAGCAGGACCTTGGTGTTTACGGCAATAATTAAAACAGGATGATGCTGCTCGTCAGCTTCATTGTGGTATGACTCAGCTGGTTGGTCGATTGGCCAAGTTTGTGAAAAACTGGTCAGACCTGGCTGGTCGTGTCAACCTGATGACTTATGTCAAAGCCTTTAGAAGTTATTGTCCCCAAAGGGAAATTCTTCATCACAAACATTTACATTATGGTAAGAGAGAATTTAAACCCGCTTGTAAACTCAGGAAAATGACAGAGTAACTAGCCTGTCCTCTTTATAAGAATGTAGAAGAACTACAAAAGGTAACCTGTTCTTTCATCTGGTCCATATACTTTTCACAACGACACCCAGACACAAGTAACAGGTACATGTGTTTTCCGTGAGTAGGAAAGACTCAGGAAAAAGAATCCAGCCAAAACTGTTTAATATCAAAACCAATCTTGTCACCATTTGGCACACAAAGGGTTCATAGGATGGATTAAGTTTGAAACAGTATCACTCCTCTGTGCTCAATCTGAAACATTTTGAACATCTCTGCTTTTCTATTGATATTATCTGGGGTTGATGCTTCCACAGGTATTGTCTGAGTACAGTAAAGGAAAGTAATGCATACTTTTATTAGATAATTACATTTACCTAGTATATGGAGACACCTGAATTCATAATTTTTTTTTCAAATTTAAAAACTATTCAAGACTAGATAATTTTTTGAGAGTTCAAATTAAATGGATGCAGGGTTCAAAGTCAAGACAATTTCTTGGAGAACAAATGTATATATTTTTTTAGATTTAGATTAACACATCCCAAACCTTGGCCACAACTAGGTGGGAAACCTTTAAGACATATATAAGGAGTCGAATTACAAGTTATACAAGTTCCCTGGCCCACCTCCATTCCCCATCAGATCAGTTATGTGGTACCCAGTCCACCTGCCCTGGGTTAGGGTGGGGGAGTTAATGTTTCTCAAAATAGTTGTATCGTCTGGGATAAACAAATAGCACAGGCACACAAGATGTCAAATACCCACTATTCCCAAAGGAACAGCAGTGATAACAAAAATATGTATATTATGGTCCAGAATACCATCAATGGTACTGGACCAAATTAAAATTATCTTTCACAACACATGTTCTCCAGTCCAGAGTCAGCACAAAATGCACTTTATTTTACTTAATTTAGACCGTTAGGCCTTCAAGATTTTAGTTTTGAGGTCCATCGGCTTTTTGCTGCCAATCTCTGGGCTGTCGACCAACCCGTAACAGATTCAAGGCCTGCAAAATACAGATTTTCCACCCCGTGCCCACAAAAATGTACATTAAGTTATGGGTTGGTTTTTTATGTTTAAACTAACTGTGTTAATATTTGACGCTCAGAGGAGTGCCCCACCCAACCTGTTCCCAGAAAAGTCAATCTGTGACATTCTGGCGACACTAAGCATTAAACATGTCCAGCTGCTGGCTCTGGCCCAGGCTTTTCAAATGGCCATAAGCGGAGCAGCAGCTCTGTGTAAACACCAAACTTTGAATAGATATTGACATTTTACTCAAGTAACACATTTTAATTAAAATTTTCGGTTAAAAATAAAGTTTAGCTTAGTTAGGTTATTGGCTTCCAAAGACAATGGGCCCCCCAAATAGCTGGGCCCTAGAAAGCTTTCCCACTTTCTACCCCTTATGGGCGGCCCTGCATCCACCACTGGCTCGCTCAAGTCTTTCCACAATATCAAGTGAAGAGGTGAAGATGCATTTAGTTACTGATTCTATAGTACTTCTTAGTCTTTTGACAGGTCCATTTACGGCGGACGCACTATATATAAAAAATGCATAAGGCCGTTAAATTTGTCCGGTGGAGGTCAAATAATGGCTTATTTTCAAGCCATTATATACTAGTTAAAACCTACTTCTGAATATTTTATTCCATTCCAAGTCTGTTCTAAAAACTCAAAAACATGAAAATTCCCTTCACACACTGCACCTTTAAAGATCTCTGCTTCACCAATCTTTATGGTAAAAACTAAACAAAACTGACTTTTAATTGCATTTTTTGTAAATTGCAGGTTTCAGCAAATGTTGAAACTACTTGCTCACTAATCATCTTCTTGCTTATGTAGTTCTTCCTTTTAAGTATCATTATTTCCACTTAACTGTGGCTTATACCTGAAAATAAATAAGAGCTCATGCGGCTAATTGGAAAATGACTTATCTGTTGTTTTCAATACTCATTACCCTACTGCTAAAAAAAATAATGCATTCTTAATCTCTTTCCAATAGTGATACATTTATTCCCGAGCACAGAGATTTGTAAGACTGCGTTCTGTGTTACAGTGTTCAAATTGGCGAATGTATTCTCTAAAAAACAGATTGTGTTTTCTTTTGTTGGGGATTTATCAGAGATGTGATTATGAGGATGCTGATAGCAGGGTCCCGAGCAAAGGGCTGCTGAAGTGTTTGGCCACTTAAATATTGGTTTATTATGAATGTTGTACAATTTTATATCACACCACATCGTTTTAAACATGGTTCTGTTCTGTCGAAACCTACAAACCTTGGAAACCTTAAATCAGACACAAAGGAAAAAGCAGGATCAATGTGAATCACAGTGTCGCTGTGTTTGACATTTAAAGATGTTTTATCATATAACTTGTTCTCTATAAAGACATGTGTTGTCTTCATAACGTTTAAATGAGGATCAGAGGAAAACAGGGTTTGGATTAATTAGATTCACCCATAATTCCTTGGGGCACATGAACCGAACCTCAGACCCTGACACCGTCAGAATAACAATAATTTTGTTTTGTGTTTAGTAGCCTACTTTTTCACAACTTTTTGGCAACTGTTGTTTCAGGGATTGTATACCTTTAAGAGAGAAACTACTGAAATGCTTTCATAGAGAGCAAATACATTACTTTTTGGGGGTAAGGACACCGGTTGCCATCCAGTATAGATAGTGAAGGGCAGAGGAGGCTCCGGTGTGAGACTGCAGCACGGTGCGCAGTGACCGGCTGCATCCACTGGGGGAGGACCGAGCACCGCCTGCACGCTCTGCGGTACATGGACGACTTCTCCACCGATGCTCTCCATCATCATCACACACACACACGCACACACGCACGCACGCACACACACTCACTCACACGCACACACACACACACACACACACACACACACACACACACACACACACACACACACACACACACACACACACACACACACACACACACACACACACACACACACACACACACACACACACACTGGAAAGGATACCGGAGTAGCCTATAGGTAGGACTACAGCGGCAGACATATAGATGTGTGATGCTCAGACTAAACCATAGGGCTATTTCCCCTCGCCTGAGTCAAGGTAAACTTTTAGCCGCCCTTGCGTCCTTTCGCCTTGAGCCGTCATTGATGCCAACTCGCTGCATGCACACCTGCTTGTTTTTGTTCCACCTTTTTTCCTGGAAACCCGTATTGCTGCCAGTGTACCGGGAGCGTTGCCGCAGAAACGGGGGCTGAAGTGGCGTTAGATCCTGTTGAATTGAGACAAGACGTCGAGACGCAGCCAAAAAAAAAAAAAAAAGTGTCCCTCCTCATAGTGCGTCAGATCACGGATGTGTGTATAGTGGATGATGCTATTTGGATACGACGAGGGATTTATGATTTTTTACCTACCCCAAAATCAAGACGGGAATTTGGGCAAAAGCAAAGAACTGCATCCTTACCTAGCCTTCCTCCTCCTTCTCCTCTTCCAGCAGAATTGTTTATAGGAGGGCTGAGGCGAGCTCATTTTGGCCCCTTTTCACATGTAAGTAGGAATGTCAGAATAAAGGGAAGCTAATGGGCAGAAATGCGTGCGTAATGTCTATTCTAAACATAAATGCATTCCATGCATTCAAATCCCGAAAACCTACTTCCATGTTTACTCACTATAATAATAATTAGTATCATAATAACAACAACAATAATAATAATAACAATTATTACCAGAATGATGTGCCAATGAAGTTTTAGCGCACACATATTGCAAAAGACGTCTAGTATCGTGCTGTGGCCAAAACAACAGATAAATGAATAGCCTACATCTCCCCCCCCCCCCCCTCACCTAAACAAACTGCTGTTTTCTCTTGTCTTTTTCTCACAGCTTACAGGAGCGTCACAGGAATAAGGTAATACAGATTCACCGGAGCTTCATGATAGAAGAGTAAATATTAAATATAAAATCTCATCAAATAAAATGGCAACCAGGAGTGACCACAGAGGATCAAGAAACGCGCACGCCGCGGCCGTGAGGAAATTAACCACCTGATGGGCACCAGCGAAAGGGGAGAGCAGAGACTGTTTTGGTGTCGCTTGTTGACTTCGTGATTTATAATGCTGGACAAATACAGGGCGCTGCTGCAAGTTTGACACACAGGGGGAGTTTGCGTAACCGGCTGTGCCATAGGCCTTTACGAGCAGTATTTTGGAACTGGCAATGATGTCATGACATTTTTGGAAGGCCTGTGCCTATACGGGCCACACGGACTAATCAACACCTCTTTCTCCTACCATGTAAGTAGCCACATGGACTGCACTCAACATGGACCTTATTGAGGTGTGTTTGTTGTTGTGAGACTCTCCTATTTCGAACCACCACTGATTGGTCGAAAGCAATTGATGTCTCATGTTCTGCGTGCGCGCGCGTTGAGCTGCAACTTTGATCCTCTGGACTGCACCTTGCACGTCACCCTGGGGCTGTTTCTGTAGCGCTGCTCTTCACGGACCGGACTGGACCGAAGCGAACCGAACCTCTCACTGACTAAACCCAAAATGGAGTTTGCCATAGTGGGTGCGGACGGCGGGTGCAACAATCACCTGCCTTACGGATGTGCCCAAGCGGCTCGCGCACGGGAGAAGGAGAGCGAGAGTGAGCGACAAGCTGTTCAGTCCAGAGCGGCGGGAGACGGTTTGGAAGGTGAAGGCGGCAGTAGCGGCAGCGACAACGGCAACGGCACGGGGGGGTCCAACACCGACACCACCACAACCTCCTCGAGCGCTCATCTCCTTAACAACCGTCAGCATCAGTCTCGCGCCGCCTCCACCAACAGCAGCTCCTCCTCCTCTCAGCACCAGCACGAGCCTGAGCAACAGCACAGAGTTCTCAGAGAGCGGAAAAAGCAACGCGGCGTTGGACGGTGGAGACGCACTCTCGGCGGGGACCTGCGCCACTCGGAGCTGGCGCTGCTCGGTTCGGAGGAGGACATGATGATAGAGGAGGAGGAAGAGGAGGCCGAGGGAGCCGAGGAAGAGGAGGGGGAGGCGGGGGGGTTCGGGCTAGGGGAAGGGGGGAAGGACCGGGGAAGCAAGAGGTCCAGTTTTCTGCTGTGCAACATCATGGATGATGAGCAGCACGAGACCGAGACCGTGTCGCTGACTGACAGGCGGCCCCAGTCCGGCTACGAGAACGTTTTCAGTGAGTTCGGCTGCTGCGAGAGAGTGGTCATCAACGTGTCGGGCTTGAAGTTTGAAACTCAGCGCAAGACTCTCGCTCAGTTCCCGGACACGCTCCTGGGAGACCCCGACAAGCGCATCAGGTACTTCGACCCGCTGAGAAACGAGTACTTCTTCGACCGGAACCGACCGAGTTTTGACGCGATTCTGTACTATTATCAGTCGGGGGGTCGGTTGAAAAGGCCGGCCAACGTGCCGTTTGACATCTTCTCCGAGGAGGTGAAGTTTTACGAGCTCGGGGACGAGGCGATACTCAAGTTTCGGGAGGATGAGGGTTTTGTCAAAGAGGAGGAGAAGCCGCTGCCAGAGGACGAGTTCAAGAGGCAGATTTGGCTGCTCTTTGAGTATCCGGAGAGCTCGCAGCCGGCCAGGGGCATAGCGGTGGTGTCCGTGCTGGTCATAGTCATTTCTATTGTAATTTTCTGCCTGGAGACGCTGCCGGAGTTCAGGGACGAGAAAGAGTATCTACAACCACGACTGAACTCCACTCAACCTGACCACGGATTTACTCCTTTCAACGACCCGTTTTTCATAGTGGAGACGGTGTGCATCATCTGGTTCTCCTTTGAGATTATAGTGCGTTTCTTCGCGTGTCCGAGCAAAAAGGATTTCTTTAAAAACATTATGAACACAATAGACATCGTCTCCATTTTGCCTTATTTCATAACCCTCGGCACGGACCTGGCGCAGCACCAAGGCAAAGGGGACCAGGCGATGAGCTTCGCCATCCTGAGAATAATACGCCTCGTGAGGGTCTTTCGCATCTTCAAGCTGTCCCGGCACTCCAAGGGACTGCAGATCCTTGGGCACACACTGCGCGCGAGCATGAGGGAGCTGGCCCTTCTCATCTTCTTCCTCGTCATAGGCGTCATTCTCTTCTCCAGCGCGGTGTACTTTGCCGAGGCGGACGAGCCATTGTCTCAGTTCACGAGCATCCCCGACGCGTTCTGGTGGGCCGTTGTAACCATGACGACGGTGGGTTACGGTGACATGAAGCCCATCACCGTCGGTGGGAAGATAGTGGGCTCCCTGTGTGCGATCGCCGGCGTGCTGACCATCGCGCTCCCTGTACCCGTCATAGTGTCCAACTTCAACTACTTTTACCACAGGGAGACGGATAACGAAGACCAGACAGCACCCGTGGTGGAGAGCATGCCCCCCGGATGCCCCTATTTCCCGGACTTTCTGAGGAAATTCAAAGGCTCGCCTTCTGGGTCATCGATGGGCGACAAAGCGGAGTATATGGAGATGGAGGAAGGGGTGACGGAGTCGCTTTGCGGGCTGGACAAGAGCCCCAGTAAAGGGAACGGCACGGACATAGGCAGGAAAAACAGTACTATCTCCAAATCCATTCAGACTGACGTGTGATTACAAGTAGTGTTTCGTTTTTCCTTTTCTTTCTTTTCTGAAGAAAAATAGGCCCTATAAAGATACCGAAGGCACAAGAGCAGGTGGTCCCCTTAACACAAGTTTTACGCACGCCTCAGAGAACCCCCCCTCCCCCACACACACACACATAGACACACTCACACAGACACACTCAAAGGTCACAAATTGGCAAGATGCAATATTCTATCTCACTCTATCTCACTCCCAAAATTATCTCCAAGCCGACGAACTTTTATGAACAATTATGACGAATAATTCATAATATAATTCCTGTGCGGGCTTCCAAATCTGATATTAAATCGAAATAATAGACAAGACAGGCTATGCATTCGCACTTTATAAGTTCCATCTGTCAATAACAGAAATGGTATAGAGATGATATTTTGCTGTTATGCAATATAGTTAATAATTCGTTTGCACTAATGTAGAATTTGCGCTGAGCTTGGCACATTTCTTATTGTGAGACAGCAACTGTAGGCCATGCAAATGGCAAAGATTAAGTTATCGTCTGACCACTTAGCTGAAGAATGTGGTAACTTCCTCGAAGGGAGCAAACGGAGGATATCATTATCCTCTTTCATACGCTGCCAATAAAAATTGGACTCCTTTAAAGGAAAGGCCGAAGACGGATAAAAAACGTGTGTTACCGTTCCAACACTTAATATTAACAAAAAAGCGCATTGATAAGAAATAGCATTTAGTAGTCATCAAATAAACCAGGGCTAGAGTTACTTCTATGACATTTACACCAATATGCTTTTCCACAAAAGGCCAAAAAATAAATAAATCGCCTTGTGTTGTGGATTCATCATGAGAGCTAAAGCACAGGAATCACGAGAAATGACTTGCCCCGTCAGGTTTTTGTGTGGACAGGCTCGGGGCCTTGGCGACAACAGTTTCCCCGGTTTCATTAAAACCACTTAAAAATGACAATATCCCTTTACACGGACGCAGATGGATGGAATGGCAAAAACGACTCTGTGATGGAAACGCTTTGGAGAGTTGTTTGCCAGCACCTTCCTCTCCTGTTCGCTGGACTTCGTGCACAAAAAAATATATTTTTCCCCTCAAGAGGACTATGATTATCTCCGAGCTGAGAGGATCCTCGGGATGTGGATGTCTTCCAAGGTATGTAGGCTGCAGTTTGTGTGTGACAGTGATTTTTATGCAGTGATGATGAAAACAACTCCCAATGTCACGGGGGTTAGTCAGAAAATATGTAAATAAATACATAAATACACAGCAAATGCAACAATCACTTAGTGCTGTCTTGAAATATACATAATATTTAATAATATCTCACACTAATATTTATTTTCAACACTTGTTTGTCCTCCAAACGTAAACATGACGCATGATTACACGTGCGTAATAGTGCGTAATATAACGTAGAATGACGCTGGGCCAAATGCGGCCGAATGAGGCGCACGTCCGAGTCAGGTCTAATACCCAACAGTACTGCAAACAACTTATCATTCATAGCTGTAATTGCCCCATTTTAGGTGACACAAGGTCAGACTGCTAAGAGCTTGGGCCAAAAGCTGTGGGAGATTTACTGCCAAGGATTCTGTGGCTCATTAATAGTGTCTTAAAAGGTTTACAAATGCAATACTTAAAGCAAAGTGTGAGATCAGTAGTTGTTCATCTGAAAGGGAAGTCATAGTGCCACAGACCAGCCTACTCCCTGCTTTGTTGGACAGTCTCTATATTCACGTGGAAAGATAACTGATTGGATTTTTGATTGGACTATTTGTCTCTCACCATCCACAGCAGCTGTGGTATAAGGGTATTGTGCCAAACAAAGACAGGATATTGTTTCACTATATTTATCAGTCTAGACGATGACTTTTAGGATTTAAAATGTAATATGTCAAATGGTGTCATGCTTTTTGTTACTGCACTTGGATGTTTAATCTTCCCTGTGCATAATGAAGTGTGTGTAGAATTTGACACAGAAAGGCTGGTCACACATTCATCTGCTAAATGGGGGAAGTTTCTCTGTAACTCTTCTTCAATCTCAGTTTGAGACGTTTGTATACAAGCAAGATTTTAGGACATCACTGCTTATTTGAAAGCCAATTTTTGGTCCCATAGGAACTTTGCGTATTGATGGATTCTGGATTTTTTTTTGTGGAAAAGACATTGGTAATCAAAGCAAGGGTATTCTTTAGGTCTTGAATAATGTTTAGATGGCCCTTTAAGTAGTAGAAGGTTAGTTCCACATTGTTATGGGTTTAATGAAATAAACTAATATACAAGAAGTGAAAAATGACAGTATAGAAATACGTCAGCAGTTCTTTATAATCTACATAAACTCTTGACTGGGTTCGTGAGATTTAAAGGAAACTGTGCTTTAGTGAATTTGCACTCCTTTGAAGTGTTTTGAATATTGATAAAAATGCATCAAAATATTCACATATTAACATTCATAAAGTAGATCCACAAGGAGAGTCACTCACTCACTTAGAGCCTCAGCATTCCTCAGCACATAAACACTGAATCAGCATATAATCATTTATTGCACTTGGGTTTCCTCTGAAGAACTATTCATACAATATATTTTCAACACCTGCCACCTCACACTCACTACACACACATGCACATTGCGCACACACACACACACACTGCACATACAAAAACATGCAGCCTGCCACACAGCCGTCCCCTCTCCATACCTCACACTTAGCACTTACATAACATGGCTTATGGCGAGATTCACAATCCAAAATATTTTTCCAACAAAGTGTGTGGGTCAGGCATATTCTTAGGCCTGTAGCAGCCGAGCCGACTGTGAAAACAGCCTGTGTCATCCTGAGCCATGAGCAGAGCCGAATTCTTTTTCATAGTGTCCAATCGTCACATGCACGGCAGCTCTTTGTAGTGCATATTTAGACCATATGGCCGGGCCATGTGACAAAGCAGAGAGTTATTTATGGTTATTTCTCCAAAAGTATTCCCCGACTGTCCAAGGACATATGGGAGAGGAAACAAAGTTAGTGTGGGGTACAACATGTCAAACTAGGTTGTGTAATAAGAGAGAGAACAAAGTTCAAATGAGTTGTGTTGATCAACAGTAAGTTAATTTCTGCTTTTTCTATTCAATAGTCACTTATCTGTAAAGACACCAAACATTTGCTGGTTGAAGTTTCTCCAGTGTGACAATAGGCTGATCACCTCTATAATAAACTACTGTTACACTTGTGCGGGGACAAAATATATTTTGAAAGTGTCACTTTAGGTTATGGGAGCTATTGATGTTCTTTTGTAAATGTTTACGTCTCATGTGAACTAAATTACTAGTTGATTGATAATTTGATACGATTTCTGACAGTTTCCCTGATCACAGTTCTAAGAGATGCTGACACAACTACAGTTTTTTGTGGTTAAATTATTCATTGATAAATGTTGTTTACAATACTCCGCTCTAGTACACAGTGGAAACAGCATGGAACCAGAGTCATTCAGGTTTTTGTAGAGTGAACTCAACCGGTGAGAGTCACATCTGCTCACAACCAAAGCTGGATTACCAGTCAGGCAGAAGGGACAACTGCATAGTGGCCCAAAAGGCCCTAGGTTTTCCGTGTGGCAATTACTTTGTTGTACTTCAATTAATATATATATATATATATATATTTTTTTTTAGATCATATGTAACTCAACATGTGTTATTATTAGTAGTAGTACCGTAAATAGGACGTCACTAAGTACATATACAGTAAATCTTATCTTTTATAGGAAGGTCCTCGCCTAAAAGTCGGAGTAGACAGTTACATAAATATGTGTTTACTTATTTTGCACGTACGCCCGTCGCCTTAAGGATATTTAGTATTTCAGTTGAAGTCACAGAAAAAACAGCTATATACCAAATATGGGGAAGGGTCCGGTTAGAAATACTTATTGGTTTTAAGGATTCAAGGCCAAAAGCATTGGGGGAATGTGTGTGTGGGGGGTTAGATTTTATTTGACATGGACATCACAATTACATAGACGAAAATGGATGCAATGTTTAAGTGATTTAGCATACATGTTAATTCTCAATATCTGTCCTCAAGAAAGTTTTTAAAGAAAATAATTGAAGATATGAAGAAAATCAGGCAATAAACCACTTGATAGCTATTCGTGAGAGGACTGTTGTTTTAATTGTGGCCATTGTTTAAGTCCTCTAACCTGGGATAGCACGGAATAGGAACAACCTGTTAGCTTGAATGTAGAATGTGTAGACCAATACAAAGTCACAAATCAAAAATTAAAATATTTGGATATTTCAACCAAAGTGTGCTGCCATTCTGCCGGAAAACACACCCTTAATGGTACAAATACAGGTGTAAGAAAATGTAATCAATTCTCTTTTACTGTATATGTGCAGTTATACAGAAGTCTTATGTACCTGTGCACCTCACTGGCAAAAGGCCCAACTACTACTACTCCTGCTCCAGAGTTAAAATGCCCTCCATGTCTCAGTGATAATCAGATTGCTTTAAACTAAGTCAATAAAATGTACTATCAGACCAGTTTGCAGCTTCTCCATTGTAGTTATCACTTTGGCATCCACATCTACAAATGTTTTATTGAATTAGTCGCCTACCGCTCCACACTTTATGTGGCTAGATCGAAACATCCTGTTCTGCATAACTGAAGCCAAATTGTGCTGACAACCGCAGGTCAAAGTCACCGCTGACCCCTGCTGACAAATGGCTCATTTAGCAGCTCAAACAAAATGACTCTTATAGCTTCAGCCAAGACATCCATCCATCTTCTATATCCGCTGCTAATACCTACTCAGGGTCACAGTGGGCTCCAGTCCATCCCAGCATGCACAGGGAGAGAGGCAGGGAACGCACTGCACATACTGACAGATATATTCTGCAGAGGTATCACACACACATTTAGACTAATTGCCATTCCTTAGGAAAATATTTAGAGTTTCCAGGTTACCCAAACTGGACTGTGGGGGGATGCTCACAGTGTAGGATTATGGCTAATCACAAAATACTATACCCTAGCTAAAACTAACCAATGCAGTTTAACATACCGCAAATAACAAAAACAAAATTCAGAACAGACTTGGTAGAAATGGAATACGATAATCATATCTTTTATTAAGTGTTTATAAAATCGCTTGAAAATTAAAGTTTTTTTTTTATTACCTTAGAATGAGCGTGTTGCATAGCCATGTTTTTACATTAGCACAGAATGGGCAAACTAAACGACCTTATATATATATATATATATATATATATATATATATATATATATATATATATATATATATATATATATATATACAGTATATATAGTGTGTGTCTGCTGGAAATGGAGCTGTTGGGAGAGGAAGAAGAGGTACTATAGAATAAATAACTGAATACATCTTCACCTCATCCCTTGATATGGTGGGAAGACTTGAGGCAGGGGTGGATAATGATGATGTGGTCTTTAGTAGCTATCTTCTTGTCCTTGAAGGCCACATGTTCAGAGTTTGACCGAGAAAGTTTTTCTTTCTGTCACAGTTTTTCCACTGATCCAGACGGCCATGTTTTCATATATAATGATTTTGTGGAAGTATCATTAATCAAGCAAAATTACGTGGACTAAAACAACATGATAATTACTGCTTGTTTGAGAAAAGAATCTTAAATGTATTGTATTAAGTAAATAACCTATCCATAGCGGAGCCATCATGCCTTTACTGATGCAATATTTTTCCTTGGAAGTAACCAAAGCAACATGAAAAGAAAACAAACAAAAAAAAACGAGTAGAAGTTCATGAGGCTGGAATGTCTGTCTATTCATCTGGCTAGCCAATACATTAATCAGGCCTGATAAAGGGCTGTCAGCTGGCTGCGTTGCCAACACACACAAGAGACGATCCCAGCTGTTGTCATCATCGTGCGAGTATTTACAATAATTATCGTCCCTTCAAGAAAATGAGCCAGCTCAAGTTACCTTCTTGTAGAATCGTTTACAAATGGTTTCGAAGAGGAAGAGATTTAATTCGCCAACTTTGACTCAAGACGGCTATTAGCTTTGATTATTAATAGGCTACTGTCCAAAGCTATTGGTCGGAGAAAGCTGAGCCAAAGGCAGTGGGCAGCGAGGTTAACATAATAGGCATTTAAACAGGTGAGAAAGCACGGCCGGCATGTTTTGGAACTGGTTCTGATGTACGGCTTGGGGATATGACAAAAGAACAAATATTTAAACTAATCCTAATCGGGACTGTAATGTTTTACTTTCCGTGTGTTCTAACAGGTGATAATGTCAAAGCATCAAACAGATTGGTGGTGTTGCCCGTCTTAGCTGCCACTTGTCTTCGGCACAGTTTGCAGTTCACGCTGCTCTATTTTTTGGTCGGATGGTTAAAAGTCATATCTCCAATTTGAGTGACTTTTTGTTCTTGTAGGCAGTGGTTTCATCTTGAATTGAATTGGCGGGCTATTTTTTCTTCAGTGTTGCTATCACTCATTTCACCTGTGTTTTCATTACAGAACTACAAGCCCTACTACCAGCCGTACCTCTATTCCTGATAGAGGTACAGCTTTTTGCTCTCCATGTTCTTCAGTTCAATGGCAGGTGGCAACTAGTGGTTGAGTGAGTTGATTTAGCACCCCCTAGTATGGGAGGTTTGATTTTTCCGAACGTTTTTCGAACAGTTATCACTGAAGAACATTTTATATAAAGATCATTTTCATTATTGTTTTATCACACAGCCCTATTTTGTTGGGTAAGTCAGCAAACCCCTCCCCTGAACAAAGATCATCTGATCATCTGTTATCTACTGTAACATTAAAAGCCTTTCAAGCTTTAGATTTAAAGAGTTTGGATCATGGTCTTTGATAGCCATGAGTGAATTAATTTGTTAGCCATTGCCATGTCATGTCAGTCAACAAAATCAATAGTCACCAACAGCTTTTGTTCACTTCTGTCTGAAATCTAGGACGCATTGTTTAAAAATTCTATGCTAAATCCGTCCCTATTATCGCTGTGTAAACTCTGCTGTATAATGAACTGGTTGTAGGCTACAAACTGCCATTTCTTTGACCAATGAACAGCACTTCATTAACATCTTACTTGCTCCAGTCCATCATGTACTCTGCAAAGACTGTTAGACACCTCCCATTTTCCACGTAAACAAAATGTTCACATCCCAGTCTGATGAGAGCAGGAATAAAGCTCTCTTGGGATTACAGTGTTGGTGTAAATTTAAACCAGCTCATGGTTTCCATGTTACATAATGTCCCTCTATTGACGGATAGCAACCCGATTCTTTAAACCCTCTACTGTATCCCCTCTTTCTAATTGGCTGCATTAATCTCACAGTATCCCAGGCTTTATTGTGTTACGTGTAGATTGTATTGCTAATTACACATATGCCTCGGTGTTGGATATCTTCACCCACAGAAAAAAACTGTCTGCTTTTGTATGCTCATGCCATTGTCTTATGTAGTTACAGAAACAGCAGATGTTGCATGTCATGTGTTTAAAAAAATACATGCTGGATTGGTTTCATAGGTTCCAAAATGAAATATAAAAGAGTGTTAATTTTGGCAGCGTTTTAAGATTTAGTCTTAATCACATTTCAGTTTTAGTCAATGGAAAGTCATGACATTCTAGTCAACTTAAAGTCAAAATGTTTTTCTCTTTTCAATTAGAGACTTTTATTGCTTCCACCTCACCAGCTTCTTTAAAAAAAATTAAAGTGATAATTTAACTCAAATCATATTCATTGTGGCTAATGAAGAAATACCAACCATCCATGGTTAGCTGTGTAAAAGATTTTCAGCATTTAAATAATATGTACTCCAGGAAAATAGCAAGAAAGATTTGTGGGGATGTATGTTGTTTCTTGATTTGACTTATCTTCCTTACTTTTGAAGTATTTGCTCATCTTTATTTATATCTATAGTATAGTATAGCCTAAGATAATAATAAATCCTCTGATTGCACTCGACTACTTTTGAGGAGCAGTTTGTCTCAAACGAACCTTACGATTTTGACAGACAGACTAAAAACTCGATATCATTGATTTTTAAGGTCTGATAGCTGACCACTAACATTTCAGTCCCTTCTTGTCAAAGAAAACAATACAAACATTTGGTCATAGTTTTTTTTTAAATCTATTTTTAGCTTGTTGTCATCTTGTCTTAGTCATAAAAAAAAGGTTGTTGACATTTATGGTCATAGTTTTTGTTAACGGAATGAACTCCGATATGAAAGAAAGTATAGGTTTCAAAATCGATATTGAGAATATGATTAGATATGCTGTCAGTGCAAACAGAGATATGTGTAGTCAAAATGTTGATTAGATTTTCTGCCACACACTAACAATCTGGGACAACGGATGACTACAGATTTGTAATAGCGCTGGGAAAGGTAAGCATTTCAAAGATTTGTCATATCAAGTTTAGGCTTCCCCCCCTCATTTTGTGTGCTACCTAAACCCCCACAGTGCTGCAGCTTTTTATGAACAAGCTTGAGATATGATTAAATGGAGCAGCTGCTCAAACATTAAAAGTTTTCTCTGACACTCCCCGCAAAGATGAGCTGGTGATGAGCCTAGGCAGGCGCCCTGCTGGTCCACTAAACTTTTGAGGGGCCGCAGATGCTGTGGAAATCAAGAAATACACACACACACACACAAACACTCCCCACACACGCCCCCCACACACACACACGCGCGCGTTTGTACGGCTTTACTTGTGACGACATTCATTGACATTATGCATTCCCTAACACTTACCCTAACCCTCAAAACGAATTGCCAAACCCCAATCCTTACACTTACACTTACCCTAACCTAAACCTAATTCATACCTGAACCTTAAAACTAGTCTTAACTCTCAAACAGCCCTTTGAAGGTATGTCCCAAAGTGAGAGCCGGCTAACAGGTCCTCACTTTACAAAATTGTCCTCACTTCTAAGGTCCAAATTAAAAGCTCAAATTGGTTCTCAGGAAAATAGTTGTAGAAGAACACAAACACACATGAGTATGTGTCTAAAAAATAATTGGTCAGTGAACTGGACTGCTATTCATTCACTTCAGAGGTCATCTATTGTAAGGTGTAATGGAACCATCAAGTACAAGGGTCGAGTTTTCATGTTCTGATAGTGGGTTTCTTCCAAGCAACTGGTTCCTTGAACAGAAATAAGGGTTCAGAGAAAAGGGTTATAAATATGACGAAGCACTTACATGAAAAGTGCAGCTAATTTACTGTATTACCGGCCACTGCAGAGAAAAGCAGATACTGTTTGGGCATTATGTGTGTGTCAGCATTATCTAAAGAAACTTTGTTGAACTGTAAACCATAATTAAGTTGTTCTGATGGTCTTGAGATGTTGCTTTTTTTAAAGTCATTAAATGTGAGTTGTTAACAGTGCAACGACAAACAACTGGCTTAGAGAATATATACAGAGAGCAGATCTCTAATATTGTATTAATAATAATTCACAGCTTAAAGAGCTTTGATATGTTTCTACTTGTCCATACCACGAACAGTGTCAGACAAAGTTACCAACTACCTGGTGAAGAAAGTCTAAGTAAAAAGACCATAATGATAACGTTGCACCTTTTTCACTGCATGTGTGAAACGGCAATCTCATGAGCAAAAAAAAAAAAAACGTATATATTGATCAAGTATCAGGATTGTGTCTGCTTGTTTAAGAGTTTTTCAGCCCCTAATGACAAGAAATCCATTAAATGTATTAGTAGCTTTAAGTTAGTTCTCAGTAGATAAGGGATACCGACATGTGCTTACAGTTAGCCCAACCAGCTAATTTTTTAGCCTGGGTGATTCAAGCAAGATGATGGACATGGGATGTATTATTACCTTTATTTTAATTTTCTGTTAAATCTGATTCCTTTTCGAGCTACAAAAAGACTTCTAACTTGTTACTTAGCTTAACAGCTAGCTCAAAATCTCATTTATAGCAGGCCTAGTAGCAATAATCATCAAAATACCTTCTATTATCGCAGCAGATGTAGGATTGCCAGTTCAGCCGAGAGTAGATTGCTGTGTTTTATATACTGTACATTAACTTGAAGCCTTTGTACTCAGCACCGAACAATGCGACAATTCTTCATCCACAATATTATGCTGCACAGTCGAGAATACCAGTAACAATCCATCTTCTGCCTCTATTCTTTTCTCTGAAACCTGTGTTTTTTGTGCCTTTTTTCTTGTTCTGTCAGTAGCTTGACAAACTATTTCAATGATTACATTCTACACAGTTTGATAGCAATGTCAGTAAGTAATATACCACCATTATCTAACAGACATTACAGATGGTGTACTGTACATTGTGCAATATGTTATATTATTTACTCTATTGTGGTGTTGTCAGATAACCTAGGCCTCAACTCAGATCAAATCAGAGCGTTATTCAGTGCGTGTACATCTGAATACCCTTTACAGTATGTGAGTATTTTTTCTCCATTCGTTCAAAACTGCCTGACAACTGTTAATGTTAACTGCCGATAGCTAATATCAAGTTATGTAAGTGCCACGTGTGCAGTCAACATCAATTATAGTCACACAACCTCAATTTTCACCCCGTGGTCAGTCTAGGCCTGCCGTGGACATGGAAAACAGAAATCCTAGATGAGCCTAGATCAGGGAGTAGCTTCTCCTCTCGTATCGATCGCTGTTATGTAAACTTGAGCTGGGCTTTTCCAACATTAAGTATATTCTCGAGCGGCGATCGTACATGATGGAAAATGGCTGCCATGACCAGGCCTCTCCAGACCTCCACTCCCACTCTCTCTGCTCTCTCTTGCCTTTGGAGTGACTAGATGCGTTTATGTGGAGTGACTAACGCTCGCTCTAAAGGGCCTGGGGTATATCTTGCTGTGTCTGAATGTGTGCGGGTATGTGCATTTGTGTGTGTGTGTGTGTGCACGGAGGCTGCACGCAGCCAATCAGCACACTGGCCGGGGTCTGACTTGCTAACATGAAGATGAGTCAGTTGTGTGGTCTCCAAAGAACGAGACCCCCCCGCCCCCCTACACACACACAGCCTGTATCTCGATGCACGCACGTTTGATTTGTAATCGTGCATAAGAGTGGGTGTGTACAGTAACGCTGTAGTGCCAATTCATATGGAGGAGGATGGAGGTGAGACCATGAGAACAGGCACTAAATTGGTACCAGTTCCTTATTTGTCAGTACTAAATTATTGAGAAACTCATTGTTATTCAGTATAACGTAGCAGCATTTTCAAATTCTTAAATGTCCCCTAATTATGAATCACCTTCCAGTGTTGAGCTGCAATTTCTTTGTTCTACATTCATGGCTGACAGGGGAACGTGTTCAGAGGCATGGCTTACTTTACTACATTTAATTAAAATGCAGCCAAATGCAGTACAATACAGCATGCCCAATCACCTGTTCAAAGAGTCATGAAGCTCACCTTCATTGTCAGAATTCATTTCTGTCGGTTACTTTTTTTGCAGTGACATATTTTCCTAGCATACATAACACAGTTATTAATATGCAGGTGGTACAGCACAGTGGCTCAGTGTTTAACACTATCATCTCACAGCAAGAAGCTCCTTGTTTTGGCTAGATAATGAATGGATGGATGGCTTTTGGGGATTTACTCAACAGGTATTGGTTTGATGATGAACTGAGTTCATCATGTTGCATTGGATATCTTTGAATTTGTTATGAGGTCTTGACCGTCTTAGCTTACCACATACATAAGGTAATGTTGCCTGGTTAGCTGAGGTTAATGTAGCTTTATAAAATAAACATCATGGTGCTTCTATTGTCTTTCTATACAGTGGAGAGCACATTTACTGGATACAGAAATAGTGGAAGGAAGAGCATTTTACAGAAATGAATTTAAAGCAGCAGCTGGCCTATGGGTGAATCATTGCAAATGAAATATCTACCAACCCTTTCTTACACATTTTCGCAGTTAAAGCCCAAAGGTGCCATAGAGTAGACGTGCTACTTAGTGCATGGGGTTAAACTTTATATTGTACCAATTTCAAGAACAAGCATCTGCACAGCACAGTGGTGGTTGCGTTTAAAATGTATGTTGTTGGTACCATCCCAAAAAAATTCCCTTGAGCTCTGGTTTGCTCAAATAGCTACTACCTCTGTCTCCTGCAAGTATCTGCTGAATGTAACACAGATAGCTGTGTGGTTAACCAAACTGCTTGACTGTTTTCCTCCGTGGCACATCGCAGCCCTTCTGCCCACCCCGTTCCCCTCTTTGATCTCACACACTCTTACTTACTTACTTACACACACACACCCTCTCACTGGCTTCCACGGTTTCAGTTTTCCTTTTGATTTAAGTTACTGCAGTAGGTCGGTTTCATTTTATTTATGCTGCTTTACGTCTCATTCAGATAATTTGTTATCGCGTGTCTTTGCTCCTTGTCTCCCTCTGCTGATCTTATCCAATTTGGCTCCAATTAGTGTGTTCCCGATAGCTGCGGTGATTTAAAAAAAATCAGCTGGAGTGTAAATTAATAACCCTCTGTATATAATGTTTTTATGGGCACTGGATTAGCCCGTGTGGATAAGGCTTTTGTCATTTTAAAATAGGGTGCTGGATATGCACTGCTTTGCTAATTATGTGGGAAACAGCTATTTAAAGTGGTTCAAATCATAACTTACTGAGCCATCATATTGTTTATTTGGTTATTCTTTCATGTGTCTGACTTTGAAATTAGTTAATGATACGGTACAATGCCAATTCTGCTAGCACTGCCTATGTCAAGAGTTATGTTTTTCATACATTTGGTACTTGGTTTTCTAAATGCTGGAACATGTTAATCAAAACAGGACGTGGAATTAAGTCTCCCAGCATACTGATTAGCTGTTTAGCAGTTTTTGGCTTTGCTCACACCTCCGAGGGTGAAACACATCTTTATGTTCAAGGGACTTTGCAGTTTCATTTTTCTTGGGCCGGGTCCATGCCACTATTTTGGAAGGCTTTCACTGACGTCTATTGGATTATGCAAAGACACCACAACGTCCTCTTTTAGTATTTTTGTTTCACTTCCCTGGGGCCACTAACAGTAAATCCTTTCTGCCTCAAGCCAAGCCCTTGGTTTCATACAGTCATGGTTTCTGCCTCTTCATTAGACGTTAGGCTCTGCACTTGGCATATTTAAATGGCTGTCACACACAGCACTGATGGAAAATTCCATTTAATTTTTTTAATGTTAACAAATGGTTGATTTGTTGATTTTTCCGGCAGCTACAGTGTGTGTCATATCCTTGTGTGGGCCAGAAATCTTATGCAAGCGCTATTTATCATAAAAAAAGTCTCTTTCAGCACCAGACTAAGAATGAAAAGTATATTGTTTTGCTTAAATGTTAGAAACCAGATGCAAGTTAACCACACAGATCATGTTTAAATTATTCTTTTTTAAAGTTGTCCACATAACTGATTTTATTAATCAAATCTCAAGTCAACTTTTATACTTAAACTTTGTACTGACATTTTAATCCAAGAATCAGCAGATATGAATACAGCAGTAAACTATAACGTTTACTGCCCGTTACCAGAGCGATCATTCAGCTTAAGGGCTTGTGTCCAAGTTGTGTTTCTTTTCTCTTTTTTCGGGTGGAACACTGGCCAAAAAGCGTTTGTGCGCTGGGAGAGCGAACGCTTTGGGTCGAGAGAAAACATAGGCACAGGAAATGGCCAAAAAGCTCCACATCCCCTGCACTGAATTCAAAGCCTCGACTCATTATTCTGCGAGTCGACGTATCAGAGGCATGAAAGCGATCTAATTTTACTGTGGCTTTTTTGCTGCGGCAGTTGTGGTGCTGAGGAGAGGATTGCCAACTGCGCTGTCCTTTTACGCACCACTACTGCCACAGTAATGTTCAGATTTAATCATTTGCATTGGAGCCCTTATGACAATAAGAATGAAAGGCTTTGTTGTCTTAGGTGGTGGTCATATTAACTGTGTCGGCTGTAGGCTTTGAGTGTTTCTAAGGTGATTTAACATCCCGGTAGACGAGGATGCTTTACATTTTGCACTGCGCTGTTTGCAAAAGCCTCTTGTTTGAAGCTTAATTTTCATCCGCGCACATTTGCAGAAGTGAAGCTCCTGCAGCGCGCTCACGACCAGACATGAGCTCGCATTTAAGGTTAGGTTACATCCGCTATTTCCAATAAAGAGATTTTTAAATACGGGAAACCCTACGAATTTACGATTTCTATTATCTTTCTTTAGAGTCGGCTTGAGCACAAGTCGACAATCGATCGTTGTGTTGACACATTGTTCACATCCAGCTGCTCACAGAACAAGTTAAGTGCACCGCCACACCCCCTCTAACTTTTTCAGAGAGGAGGAAGATAGAACAAGGAAGAAGGGATGAAGTGGGGGAGGAAGAGAGAAAAAAGGGGATGAGGTGGGGAGGGGAGAAGGGAAAATAATGAGGGG
Source organism: Ammodytes marinus (assembly GCF_949987685.1). Taxonomy (NCBI): domain Eukaryota; kingdom Metazoa; phylum Chordata; class Actinopteri; order Uranoscopiformes; family Ammodytidae; genus Ammodytes; species Ammodytes marinus. Next base: position 31,096,123 of record NC_137230.1, read on the forward strand.
AAGAAGAGGGGATATTACACATATTGTAATAAGCAGGCTTATTCGTGGTGACGATAGCATTGGTCCTTGGAGGACTTTCCCTGCATGTAAGGGGTACCTGACCAGAACAAGTCTGAGAACCCCTGCTCTAAATCACATACTGTATTATATAACACTCTGCAGTAAGATATATGAATATACTGTAGCCTACATGATTCCAGAATCAAATTCTTCCTCCCAACCGTGGTAGACATGTTGTTGAGTTTCCTTCTGTGGCAGCATGTGGGGAGAGAGACACATTATTAGTTATCTCACTGTTTGCCTCTTTGGGTTTCCTGTGAGCTAATTGGAGTCCTCCCATGTGTCCCGGCTGAAAAGCGCATGTTTGTGGATAAAAATAGGTGCAGCATTTCCTGCTGTGCCAGGGACGGGATTTGTTTAAAAAAAGACCCCACCTTGGTTCTGCTTGTTAATTCTAGCAGTAGCTGCTGCATCTGATAAACTGCAATCATGTACAAATGTGAACGACAAACATTGTGCACTGTACAATAAATAAAAAAGGGAGATCCTAATTTTCATTCCAGCTCTGTAACATTGGGACCAGTATTTGAAAACCGAAAAAGAATAATGAAGACGGTATGAATAATAAACCAGATTCTACCCACCATTTTTTCTTACAGTATATCACTGCCTAATGCATTGGATCATGACACTTTCTCCATTTTGTCTGTTTTTATTGGCTAACTATAACTAAAATACAGATTAGTTTAAACAGTATAACTGTAATTATAACATTATTAATATTTTCATCTGTGTGAAAAAGTATCGTCCCTTACTGTGACAGGACATGACTCTACATACAGCTGGAAAATGATGTCCACACTATCACACTCTAATTTTAGCTTTCCCAGTGCCTGCCTGCCTGCGATTTTGGTTTGATTTATTTGCTACGTTCAATTAAAAAGTTATCGATTGCACTGATCAGATCAGTCTGGCAGTGAAGGTGTGTTGGAGGTTTGCATTTCGCACCATTTATGCTGAAAAATTAAGCGTATAAACCCAATAAAATAATTATTTAGCTAGCACATTTTCCAAGATTAACAGACACTGTTAATTTAAATAAACTAATTTTAAATACGATTTTGTGCATAAAGTTACAGTTTTTATGCTCAAATGGGAGTATTTCAGTGTTGTCAAGACATTTCAGTAAAAGAGCCATGATAGTGAAGGCTTGTCAGGGGCCAAAACGCTGATGGTGGTTTATATAAGTATTTTACAACTCCACCGCTCCACCTTTAAGGAGCCCCTAAGGTGACATGGGAAAAGAATATTAAAAAAATGTTTTACTGGTGCGCACCAGATACTATCCTGTTGCCCCAAGAAAGTTTCCAATGCTCAAGTCTTTCTCGTGCCTACGGGATAGTTTCTGGTGTGCACCAGAAAGTAAAAGTTAAAAAAAAAAATCCCATGTCACACAACCTCACTTTTTCATTATTTTTCAGGAGCATCAGCAACCAATTAGCTATAATATGTTTACTTAATGGGTATAGTTATTGATTAGTAACACCATATCTAAAGCAAACCTAACCAATGTAAATGATAGAGGTGTTTCATATATTTGCTGCTTAAATAAATAAATTAGGTTTCAAGATAATTTTTTGGCATTTCCAATGCTCTTTTATTGATAGTTTAGAGAGGACCTCACTTTAAAACATAAGTTTTAGTAGAGTTCTGAATCATTGAGGTGTTCGATGATGTGTTCGATATCAAACTGACAGACACAAACCCCGTGAAAATCTTCAGATGTAGAAGTGTGACTGTGTATGCATGACGAAAAACTTTCTGAGTTCTGCTTATTAAGTCGCAAAAATTAACACCACTGAAGTGTAACGAATAAGAAAAGTGTGGAGACTTTTACTTCATTTTATCCTATTTAGACTGTTACTATCAATCTATTTTTAAACTTTATTTTATCTTAGCTTAATTTCTATATTGTATAGTACTTTCTTGTATGAAAGGTGCTATACAAATAAAGATCATTTTTATTACGTTTATTATATTTAGGTGAGGTATGACATCATCAGGCCCATGTTAGTTTGAAGAATTGTCCAGCGTTAGTTTGTACTTTTCGTCCGGTGTGTTGTCGTGACAGCGCTCTCCCCGTGTGCCAGATTTGATCAACTTGTTCCCTGTAATGTTGTTCCTGGGTTGCATTCCCATGCATTATGTCGAAAGCACTCTCCCCAAGGATGGGGCGGAGGGCGGCATAAGTCATAAGAAAGAAACCCGTGTTTGGGGAGAAATTTAATCATCGTCATGGCAACAAGGACTGGAATCTCTGATAGTGGCTGCTATGGAAAGCAGTATTCTCCTCTCTCCTGTGTGTGTGTGTGTGTGTGTGTGTGTGTGTGTGTGTGTGTGTGTGTGTGTGTCATTGTATTTGAGTGTGGTAAATGTAAGAGTAAAAAAAAACATATGTGTGAACATTTGCACTTTCTAGAATTCTGTATTTTTCTTCCATGTCTCACCCACAGTTTGGAAAATGTGTGTGTTGGAGAGCAGGGTTCTTTCCCCCAGCAGATCGCTGGCAAACTGGACAGCTTTAAAAATAGCAATATTATAAGAATGACTTTTTTTATGTGACTCAATCTGCTGCACTTTCTGGAGTGAAATGCGAGTGCTAAACAGCGAGCGAGTCACCTCATGATATCAGTAACAGTTCAGGGTCTTGGCCGTCTAGCTACATGCTGTTTTTAAAGTGGCTCTCGGTAACAGCTGGGGAGCAGAGTTTAACCCAAGGTGCAGGGTTGAATTATGCATTACACTGTGCATATTACACCAAGTTTTTGTAAATGCAGTGCTTGTCCTGTCTCCTCGCTCCACACTGTGTTTACAGCTACTCATCTGTAAATAACACATGAAGAAGTAGCTATTTATATATATCTCAGTGCTTATAAAGTGACGTTTTACTTAATGGTTATAATAATGTGCAATCTGCAGTCCTTTTAACCCGTTTTATTCTAAATTCAAGGTCATTTTGTTTGTTTATTCAGGTTGCCTGGAGTCTGTAATTTTTATTTATTTACTACTCATGTCATGTGTGCTGTTTGTGGTTATACATTTAATTTATTAAACCATCAGTGCATGCTGGGCAAGCACTAAAAAATAGGCCTTAACAATCTCACGGTTTTTATTTTTTAGCTAAGTCCTTGATAGATGAAGGACAGGGTGATTTCATTATTATTATAAATGGATACAGTATATTTGATATTTTGATATTGTGACACAGTTTAGTCCTTATTGCAGTTTATAATTAGCATCATGGTCGTATTATTCCTCATAGAGCTATTAGTTCACTGTCTGCATTATTGGTAATTTGCCAAGTGTTGAGTTGAAAGCATGGTTGAAAGCAGCTTCAGATTAGATTGTTACATTTGAAAGGTGATGTCATCAACCCAGCCTACGATCTAAGGTTCAATTCCACTCAGTAAGGTTTCAATTAAATGAACACATAAGGCGATAACAAGAACTCAAGGTCCTGGCACATTTGTGTTATTGATTTCAATGTATTGAAATGTAGTATTTGACTAAATACTACATTTCTTAACCGGTATCATTCTGGCGTGTTCGTGCAATTTTTTTATCGGAAAACTACGAGTTACAGATCATATTTCAAAAGAAAGGCAGAAACTAACTGGTTCAGTCATGACAGAGTATTGGTCATGAAAGAAAAGTAAAGAAGTTGATGGCCATAGCTCAGACTTAACAGACGGCACAGGCTTTACGCCAACTTCCGACAAAATGTGCAGAAGGGATTCAGGAATAGTTTCTAGGTAGCTGCTACGGAGTCAAATAGGATGCTAAGGACTACACCAGAAAAGTAATAATTTTCTTTTATGTCCATATATGGTATGACAGCCCAGTTACAGACAGAAAACTAGCCCATCCAGGAGCAAGGTGTGGTTAACTTTCATCTTTCCTGGAGAGTTCATGTTGATGCTGGAAAAGGACTCAGAAACCGGTGTGCAAACTTAGGTAAAAAACAATATCTGAGTGGGTTTTTAATGTTGCCCCTAAGAACATATGAAGGTTATCTAAATACGGAAAAGGAAGTGGAAAGGACACATTGAATATTAATTAAGTGTTAGCAACTAAATAAGTAAGACAAAGATAGGCATCTATAAAAAGGCTTGCCTATATAGGTGGTATTTCAAAAGCCCCTTAAAAGAGTTCAGAGAATCAGCAGATCAGACAGATTTGGAGAAGAGATGGTTCAAGAGTGTTGGGGCTAAGACTGCGAAAGCCCGATCTCTTTTTGTTTTGCTGTAAGAGCAGGGAATAGATTTAAGGCCAAGGTTTGATGAATGGAGTGATCGAGGAGTGGAATACGGAATGAGAAGGTTGGAGATGTAACTTGGGGCAAGATCACGCAGTGCTTTGTAAGTGATCAACAGGATTTTGCAATTGATTCTAAATTGAATTGGGAGCCAACGATGGGAAATAAATAATAAATTAAGGGCATCGATGGTGTTTTGATGCTCCAACTAAGTCAATTTCACTTCACTTCCAATTTCACTGAACTTCCTAGCAAAAACCTTCCTAGCAAAAGCCTCATTATATTTGATGCTCCCGACATTCAAAAAAATGTTTGTCTTCACTCGTCGATGCACAATGGCTAGGTCCCTATAGCTGTCTTTGAATTTTGAGGTATACAGACAAACCTTGGAAAGAAACTGAAGGATTCACTTTCGAGACTAATGCGGTTTAATGACAATTCAGGAAGATGGCCCAGAATCAATCCAGTAATCATGCTTACCTTTATATCACTGCAATTAACCCCAGAGTTTCTAAGCAATACTGGTGCACAGAGAAAAATATATTTTTGTTGATTAGGTCCAAATGTCTGTATCAGCTGCCATGACCAGACGCCAAGCAATTCTTCCCTTTGTGCTATCACGGCAAAAAGGGAAATTATCTCATTAATTTTTTCTTTCTGAATACAGGAAATATTGCATTATGTACAGAGGAGCTGGCTGCTGTAAAATTAAATCACACTTGGTTCTGACACAATCATATACTATTGAGAAATCTTCAAAGTCTTCGTGTAACATGCGGATAGTAGCAGAAGCCTTTCAAGTTTATTCCACATTCAAATCAGATTTAATCAAATTTTATTTATATAGCCAAATATCACAAATAGCCAAATGCTTTTGTTGGCTTTACACTACGTACACGATTTGACATCCTGTGCCCTTAGACCCTACAGATTAGAACAGTCATTGACAATAATGTTTACATGCATTATATTTTTATGTTATATTATCCAACTTGCCTTTTGTTTACTGTACTGTTTTCATTGTTATGCCCCATCAGACCATGGCAAATTCCTTGAATGTTTGAACGTACTTGGCAATAAACCCTTTTTGGGTCGTTACTGATGCCTGTTACCTGTAACTCCTGATCCTGCATCTCATGAAGGCAATCTATGTCCAGTGACGGAATGGCAGACTGCATTATACAAAGAAAACTCCTGTAGAGAGAGGTAAATACAACATATAAATACATTGAACGGCTAAATTAGTAACTTTATAAAGGCCAAGGGCACCAAATCCACGTGTTTCTCTGATTTGAGGAAAGAAAATGTAATTTTCAATATTCATACTTGAACTGAGAACATAATTTGTTTGCAGTCATACCAGTAGATAATATTAGTCTGGCTAAATGTTGATGTTTTGTCTCAGACAGTCAATTGAGGAGGTGGTTGCAATTATGCTAGTGTAGAGTTGAGACCAAGAGGTTGAAGAAATGAAAGAAGTAGGAGGGATTGTTAGAAAGAAAATAAATATTCAAACCAAAGAGGCTTTTGAAAGGAGAGCAGAAGAAGATCTACAATGGAACAGTTCAAAGAGACTGAGGTGTTTGCGTGGAGCTGTATCTTCCTAGGTGTCATGAAAGAAGCACAATGCCTGAAGTGCAAATACAGTGTGCCAAGTGCAAGAAAAGTCAGAAAAATATTTTTTTTCTCTCTTTAAAACCATGAAAGGATTAAGTGAAGGAGGCACAACTATAAGCAGACAGTGGTTTGACATTGATTGAGTGTGATGGAAACACTGCAGGATAAATAGCTGTCCTCTAAGAACACAATGCAGGACCTGTTTCCAAATCATGCAACCGAGTTTCCTTATATGAACTCTTTAGAAAACAAAAAACGTTTTTATCAAAATGTAAACCAACCAACATCCAACTTGTAATGACGGCCCAGGCACCAATGCACTGTTGCTTTCATGAATGACAACAGAAACACTTGACGTAGCTGAGCCTTAAAGGTGAAGTCAGCCATTCTGGAGAATGCTTATTGACAAAATAAAACATTGTTTAGTGCACACAAAATGTACACGTGTTCTCCAGAATCGCTGACCTTTTTGAAGCATGGTTAATAGTGAGATCAGTTAATCCCTGCACCTGTAGCTCACGCAGATTTAATATCACTGTGCTGTTGCCTGCTGTGGATTGTTGCTTCATTATTCATACTTGCAAATTCCCAAGTACAGTGTTGAGGTGAGCTCAGTCAACACAACCATGTGAACAGGGCCAACGTGTGAGTCACTGCACTCATGTTCATGTCAGGCAGTTTCACAGATTTTAAATTACAAAAAAATATCAAGTCACAGCTTTGCACATGTCGTTATTCATGGAGGTAATTTTGCACATATGTTTTCAAACTGGGACGATTACCAAACAGGAAATGTTGCTTTTTCTTTACCAACACAGTGCTAGGGATGGATAGATCTGACTGATGCATGACCACAGTTTCCCATTTAAAAAAAAATAAGGTATAATTAGAAGCATAAAAGTGTCCAGTTGGAGAGGAGACACTAAGAAGTTGGCCATCTGGGATGGAGCCAGTCCTTGTGGGAAAGACTTGTCAAAAGGGGCTTTGATTTTTGCTAGAGGAAGAATGGGGTTGACATGTTTCTTCTCAAAGTCAAACCACGTGCCTAAATTGAATTTCCAGGTTGCAGTTTTTTACATTTCTCATTTGCAGCAAAATACGTGTCAAACAGAAAATTGCTTTCAAGTTAAGACTTCAAAGTCACATTGCTCATTATGATTTCCTTTGCGGGAGAAAGTAAATCAAGCTTTCTGGGAAAGGCGAGATTTAGGGCAGACAGGAGACGTTGTGGGAGATGTGACTGAGAAATTAATTCAGCCGTTTGACAAGACTCTGTATGTGAAGACTCAGAGCACACTGGCAGAGCTAAAACATGGCCAGAATGCCAAGGTAACCGCGTGAAAGTTGGTTGTCATCCATTTCCAGCTTCTCCTGGTTTATTGGGTAAGAGTCGAGTCATTGTGGTCAGGTTTAAAACTGAGTTTACTTTGGATCATACAGTGTTGTTTTGGGTCATGTCTGGGCAATTTCAACATATTGGACAACTACAGTTGTATATACAATGCAGTTTCTCAATCACTGAGGGGGCATTACATTAGTAACAGTTCATATAAACCAGAACAATATTCAAACTAAATATCATCTCTTAGGGCACTTTCACAACATGGCTAAGCCAAATCATGGTGAAATTGACACCTTTGGTCAGTTTTCTGTTAAGTCTTTTTAACAATGCACCAATTTAGGCTGACCAAATTAAAGAAAGTATTTACTGACGTTCTGCTGGCATGCAGGGCAGGTAATGTAACAGTAGAACGCTTTCTTATGGGTCAGACATAGTAGTTGTATTACATTAGAGTAGTTTATGCCTGTAAAAAAACACATCTGGTCAAATCAACTGTTGTTTTTTATTTTTGGATTATAATTATCCTGAAGTCAGTAAATGTGTAGTGTAGTGTAATGTAATGCTCAGATTCGAGTGTTTATAATGGCTCGGGCTACAGCCCCGGTTGCTCTTTTTGTATCAAGTGTCCTTCACCAGTTTTCTTTAAAAAAAAATTATTTGCCTAATTGAGCTGATGCATGCCTTTGGAAATGCCTGTGCATGACCCTGTAAGAGCAGATGTTGAGTGGGTGAGTAATGTGATGTCTGATCTCATAAAGCCAAATCTCAACTCATGCTAAGATGACTCATGGTCATAAAAGTGAAAAACTATCAAATTATGTTTAGGCAAAGCTCAGCATTAGTGCTCAATTCATTTTGTAATTATATATTAAGGGTTAGGGTTATACATATGTTTTATTTATATAAAGCCGTGACTGGGAAGCTACCACAATATTTGAAAAAATTATAAAAATAAATAATTATTAAATCTGCCTAACTCTACCTGTAACGGTTTTAATTAGGCTACTTTCACCCATTTAATTTGTATTGCAGCCATTCTACATCACTGTCTTAAGTGTTTCGATTGTTTTGTCTCTTTGTTGTGTGTATTTGATGTATTTGCATTGTATATTGGTATGCATTGTTGTTTTTGATTTGCATTTGTTTGACTCGACATCATTGCAAATGAGGGTCACCCCTCAATTGATCTCTCAAGTATAAATACAAGTTAAATAAATAAATTAGTTATAGTTTTTCAAAGTATGGTTCACAACTAATGTAGATGTATACTTTGCAAACCTGTACGTGCTGATGATTATTTCTTAATCACTGTGAAAATTATCTGACGTGGGTAAATATGACTTTAACCACTCCAATTTTGTTCTTTTTTGGTTAAATCTGGTTTGTTTTTACAATGCGCACATTTATTCGTACCAAATTAAATAAGATATGCTGAGGAGCCGCTGGGAGTGTGTGGGGGAGCCCTGCCAGATATGTACTTGCAGAAGTATTTCTTATGGGTCTGAAATTTGGAATTGGAAAATGTAAACATGATAATCAATATGCTACTTCAATGCAGGGAATTGCTGACTTATATTTTTCAGAAATACTGCTGACGAAATGTTTACATTTTCAACTTTGAATTGACACTCCTACAGTGTATCTAGACTCGCTCTTTTAAACATCATTATATTTGTGAACTTTGTTATTTTCTTTGTTATTGTCTCTCTTCAGTTGGTTTCAGGCTGATGGTGTATTGACCACACCTTTGACAAAATAGAATAAATCTTGGTTCAAGGTATCAATTTTAATCCAACACAGTTTAATTTAGCAAACTATGCATCAAGCTATGTGAGCTAATCAAATTCTGATCTGAAAGATAGGTTTGAAAAACTGACTATTGAGGCAAAAAAAAGCTGAAGAAGGGTTCCATAATCAATCCAAAGAATGATTTACATAGGAGATGCCAAAACCTTTCAAGATCCACAGTATTCAGATCAGATCCATCACAAGTATTTTTTGGTGGTCATGATGGCTCAAAATGGCTGGGAACCTTTATTTGAGTGTATTTCAAACTCTCTAAGTTATACACACATTGAAATAACACAAATGGAATTTACATTTCTACCTGTGTTATATATTTAATTTAATTAAAAAAAAAGTTTTTATATGTGTTAAAAGTTTTACAAATTAAGAAGTGTTTGACTTAGCCTATAAGAAACGTGTTTAATAAATACACATCTGATTTTTTGTCATTACATCTTTGACATTGGTTGGTTGTACATATTAAGTGAAATCAGCATGTCATTCTAGTTTTTAACCTCTTTGAAATTTCAAAATATATATATAGGCCTATATATTTTTTTTTATTAAAAAGACTGCAGATCTTGTCACCTCACACATGGCACTGAGAATAGCTTCAGTTGCAACATAAAAGGTGTGTTTAAAAAAATATTTTTAATCAAATATTATGTTGTTTTGAATCCATACTCCACAGTAGTTCTTATGTTATTGCCGGATATTAGCATTCATCAAATGCCCTCGCCATAATTGATGCTTAAAATCAAATAATCAAAACACAATTCCAATGGGTCAGTGGTGCAAAATGAGTTCTAGTTTGTAATTTAGTTTATAAATTGGGGGATGGATTGCCAGCAGCTACTATTATCAAGGGAACCAACATGGTAATTTTTATGCGTAGCAGCATGACTGGCAAGCATCTACATCTGCTGTTTGTAAGTGATCGTAGGCGTTTCATTAAGTCACTGTTGAAGTGCACATGTGAGAGAAGCCCTGCGGGGGCACAAGGTAGAGGAGACGGGTTTGGAGGTGGTACTATGTGACTGAAAGGGATGAGCAGATAATGACAGTTTTCATTTTAATGTAACAACTCTGTGGTTCTGTTACACACATTATGAAAGTGGGCTTAATGTACCACATTTAAAATCTGGACTTGATAAATAACAGACAAAATGTGATAAATTTAAATAATGCTTCTGCATTATGGAATATTTGTACCCGTGGGTAGTAGTTCTACATTTACATGGAAAGGTTGTATATAAGTTCATATCATTTTGGAAAAAATAATAGCTATAATTTGATCAAAGCATACAGTATATCCACATGTTGAGTCGGCTTTAATACGTTAACACAATGTATTGCAATAGAGAGTGCATGAAAATATAGTTAACAAGCAAGCAGAGGTCTACTCTAACAGTTAACTATAATTGATGTCTAGCTTCACCGTCTTACTTTAGGCAAGGCAAGGCAAGTTTATTTATATAGCACAATTCAGACACAAGGCCACTCAAAGTGCTTTACAGGGTCATGAAATACATCAAGATTAAAATACATCAAGTATAGAATACACGTTAAAAAAATGAATAAAAAATACGAATAGAAATAAAACATTTAAATAAAATAAAAATTATATTTACTCAGTTAATTAGACATAGTTTACAACAACAACATATCCTCTAGAAAAAACTATCACATAGTATTCCAGTTGCATTGATGTTTTCTTGTTTTCCAATTTCCAGTCTATAAACCTCAGCTGTCAAGATGTGTTTTCAAGGCCGCAAAAAGTTTAACTTTGACATTGTGGACTCTAAACCAGTCGTTATGTCAGTAAATTGTGGGGCTAAAAGATTAGATAAGAACTGCTGTCTCTTTGTATCAGTGTCACAGCAAACACAAGCATCTAAAACTATTGCTTATTTGGCTACTGACATGATAGTAATTGGCGCTAACCCAGTTTGCAGATGCTTCTGCTGTCTCTTTTTAGATTACGTACTGTATAGTGTACACTGATTATGTAACTCAAAGGCAGGAACGTACATTTTGACAATGGATCATTTTTAATTCAGGGAATGCTTGAAAACCACAACTAGGGCAGTACAATTGTATTAAGTTGTAATAAGTACCTCTCATACAACACGTCTAGTTAAGAGTGGACCAGAGCATTGTTGCATTAATGATGTTTTCCTGGCCAATGCCTATTTGTGTGCTGCCTTTAATTCACAGAGACATTCTGCCATGGTGTAATGTGACTCGCTATGTTGCACATGTGCTTTCCAAACAGCAGCTCTCTCTCACCCTCAGACAATAACACAAACTGTTTGTTTGTGTTTTTGTCTGATACAAACACCTGAAGCTTGGCATCGTCATGCAGCAGCACACATATCTAATGAGTACAGAAAACAGTGATGTAGCTGCTGGAGTTTGGGCTCCATAGAGGTTAGATAAACATTACAGAGGAGCAGATGTGCAAGTTTTTTTCCCACAGAAACGTGCTGACAGAGAGCTTGGTGGTTTGAAATAAGCCCAGTGTGTGTTGTGTCCCTGGCGTACATTGCGCCGCAGGTTCCGCCGATCCTGGCCTGCATATTTATAGTCCATGGTGTGTTATTCTGTGTATGTTTGTATGAGTGTGTGAGACTGGGAAAGCTAGTGTGGATCTGCGAGCGCTGCAGGGGTGTGAGGCAAGAAGCAGCAAGAGCAAGAAAAACCCTGCTGCCCTTGGATTAGTGTCAGCACGCAGGAAGCCAGGCACCGTGCTACATGTGCATGTTGACTCTCATATAGACAGTCCCACAGGATTATTTTATCAGTTTTATTTGATATATCTGAAGACAAAGGATGGCATTGCATCTATTTGTTGCTGTGTAATTTTGTCAGATTGGTGATTACTGTATAAGTGCAGTGATTTACTATTTATTTTCTTCTCAAATAATATGAAATTGTATAGGGGAGGACTATACAAGCATTATGCTTCTGCTTGCTCCTTCTACAACACGTCCTTTTTTGTTCTTTGATGAAATCTGATTGATTTATCTATGTTTGCTTTTTATCTTGTTAACTCTGACTTTTACAGTGTGTGTAGATTGTTCGAGAGATACATAAATTACCATTACAAAACATTTGTGAAGATTTCATTGCGATCCTTGCCTTATGTTGTAGACATTAAGTATAACGTGCATTTGAAATTTTGCTAACCCTGCAAAAACTGCGTCCTCAGATTTTGAAATGCCCTAAGGAGCTTGTAAATATTTGTGTCTCACTCAGCCCACCAAAGAGCAGCACATGCAGCTTTTGTGGGTCATGATTGTTCATCATCTGACCTCTTGTTCTCCAGCAAGCCGCAGGAAATGCTGGCACGGTAATAAATAACGTCTGATATCCTTAGGAAAGGAGAAGCAAAGTCGTGTCTGTTTTAATACAATCTCAAAAACATCAGAACATTTCTTGGACAAAAATCAGGCTTCCCTTGAAAAATTTAACTGGTGACTTGTCTGTGAAGCTCTCAATGGCGCTTTGATGATGATGATAGTTTCAAGTGCCTGTGACACACAGATCAGAAAAATATTTAGATGAGGATATTAAGAAAAACACTTCAGTGTCTGAGAGGATATTCTTATGGCAAGGCAAGCTCAAGTGCAATCTGCCATGACTGTGCAGCTCTAGTTTGAATAAAATTAAAAGGTGAGATGACAGTTTTCTACCTGACGACAAAGTACTACAATCATGAGCTCATAGTCAAGGGCTATTGACAGAGACCATGCCTCTTTGCACTAGGACAGCTTAAATTTATATTTTTTCTTCTGAAATGTATTTTATAGTTTATTCCGCCATTTGTTGATGTCAATGATGTTTGTTGTGTCTCTGTATGTCTAGATTTCAGTTTATAAAGTGCGTGGCTGAGAAAATTGTAGCACTAATTACAACATTGCAACAGAAAGCCTTTTCCAAATGCTTATTTTTCTTTTTGAGGTTATGTCAGATTAATTAAACCAGTAAGATGATGTATGTATACCCATAATGTATTAAAATAAATGTGCCTTCTGGAAAAGATTTACCACCTCAGATGTGGCAGGAGGCTGCAGGGTTGATGTGCAAGCAGCGGTAACGAGTAATGAGAAGCTGTTATGTCTCATTTCCCAAACCCGATTCAGCAGTAATAGTATTTACGGCCAATGTCCTCACCTATTTGCCCTTTTGAGGAGTTTGTTCCAGTCTGAGGGACAGACATTAGTCTTCTGTTCAAGTGGAAAACTTTCCCAGTGTCAGACGTCACTGCAGGGGCCAGGTGGAAAAAAACTGCATAGGTTCGTCACTAAAACTGAAGAACTGCGTATGGTTCGGTTAATCTATCTCTATCATACGAGTGAAACTAGGTGCAGATGCATTATCCACTCACATACCGTATAGCCATACATAGTGTAGACATGCACTTAATTACCTGTGAATATCAATAGCTTTTAAACCTGGCATTGGGCCAGCAACAAAAAATGATCTATTGATTGTGTTGCATGACTGAGGTCCTTCAAGAACACCTGAGCAGATGCCCTTATTCACAGCCATTATGCACAGCTGAGGCTATTCATTTTTGCCATATTGCCACTCAATTAATCACACATTTACCATCATCAGCAGTAATCATCACCATCAAATATCAGAGAGGTTATCGAAAGTCAGATCACTTCAGTCCAAAGACATTATAATTTTACAATTTTTCTAAGCCTGGTGGATCTCTGCAGTCTAACTTTGACTGGTTTATTCTTAACTGTTAGGTGTTCACTGTGAATGAGCAATAAGTAATCTAGTAAACTTGAGTTGACCACTCTCCGCAGGTGGCAAACTTGCTAACAGTCCACATAGACCTCAGCTCAGAAAACCAATAACTTCTCCATTTTAGTTTATAATGTCACATTAAGCCAATCGCCTACATAAAGGATTATTACCCATCAATGAACAACTCAGATTGAATTGCCAGTTTGTTTAACTTTATTCATTCAGTGTGACATTTTTCCAATTCCTTGTTATTTTGGGGTGTTATTTTGTTTTAACCCATTAGTTCTGTCAAACATAATTTTCAAAAGCTGCAGTAGCTGTTGCTAAAAGCAGTAAAGGTTTTTTATGTTGATCTCTAGGACATACTGTATGTCGATAAAAGAGATGTTATTCCTGTAGACCTACAACTTATACAACTGTATTGATTTCATCCATGCTTGCTGCACATTTTCTGTAACTTTTTATCATGAATCTAGTTAAATAGCAATGTAGGAAGATGGCATCCGAGTGTTTAACTCCACACTTCTAAACTCTGACAGTTGAAAACAGCTGTTAAGTGGCACAACTACAGGCCGATACAACTGGCGGGCAAGATATATTTTTAACAGATGGAGAGTTATGACACAAGAGATGATTCCATGTATCCAGCGCTTGTGTCTGGATATCGAGTCTAAGTCTCAGTTTATAGTATTTCCAGGACTCAGTTTGTACTTAAGGATGCCAGACATTGACTGTCAGAATAATCTATGAGAAGAGTCTTCTATATATTTCATCTTTATCACTGGAAGTCTCTGATGAGCCACTGTCTCAGCACTCGATTATTGTGTCTTTTGGGATACATTTTTGAAAACGCACAGGGCGTAAACTCTCTGTTGGGTTTTCTTCTTACTCAGTCTTGTAAATCAAATTAAAAAGTTACATCATTTTGTGAAACGCTCTATATGTACGTATTTTCTAAAGATAATAGGGCAATAATTCTGTGGTAATAAGCTATTGGGAAAGATTCTGTCAAAGTTGGCAACCAAAAATTACGATGTTGGCATTTCTTGAACTCTTGGGGCTGTCAGGCCTTGATCTTTTTCCATTATTCATTGTAAGTAACCTCAATGCAACAAAGCTCTTAGCTCATTACACATTATACAGTATAATAATCACACTTCGGCTTAATTTTTTTTTTCTCATGAAAGAAAAAGGTTTTTTTTATGTCCTGGACCAATTTACTGTTTGGTTTTGAAACTTACCAGACATAAAAACATTTGTCACTTATTTGTCATTTAGCAACTGCACAAAAACACCAATTAACATTATGTGGAGTGGGTATTTGGTGTTGTACTAGGCTATGTCGTCACTTTACGGCCCTGTTACCCTGCAGCTGTAGGTTCCCTACTTTAAACACACAGAAGCTGTTTTTATTTCAACACCGACACCTGAGAGAAAATACACCACTGTGCTCTACTGTAAACCACTGCCTTCTTCATTTCTTTACTCAGAGAGACACTGACATTTTAGCCTAACAGTTGTGTGAGGTCACAGAAACAGGACAATATTAAGGATATCACCTGAGCTCACATGAATTCACCTTGTCGCTGCTTTTCAGAAATTCAAATGTCTCTAACACTCTGTAGTCTGTATACTCAGTACCGACTTGAATAGTGAATATATTTTTCCTCTCATCATTACAGTTGGAGGGCATTTGAGGGTCTGCTTACTCAAGCAACTCCCCAAACAAACAAAATCTCAAATGTAAACAACCATAGGTTTAGCTCCAAAAGTCTTAATAAGGGAATTCGATAAAAGGACTCTGTATGTTTGTTGTAATTGCCTTGCTGCAGCAATAATTGCATGCAGGATGTCTTCAACTCCAGGGAGACTATGTGGAAATTCTCAAATTATTGAGGTGGAGAATTATACAACAGCTGCTGTGGTAAAAAGAGGACGCTCATCTCTAATAGCCCGAGTCTTAATAAGCACAAACAGCTATGCCACAGAACCGTTATTCATTTGAATTTAACAATTTTTACAAACAAGCTACAGAAGTGGGTTGTGTCAGGCTGGTATACATTTTTTTTTAAATATTTAAATCTGTAAAAATATGCTGTATCCACCTGAATAAAAGTCACCATCATTGATTGCAATAGTCATTGCATTACTTCAAATTTGAATTACTTTATGTTATGAACATAACTTTTGCTTGTGATTTTCGAAATCAAAAGGAAATGGCTGAGCATACTGAACCTACCTGACCACATTTTAACTAGTGAATTCGTATTGCTGACTTCAGGACAAAACCAATTTAAAAAGGACAAACACGTGGCGTTTGTCCATGCCCTCCAGAATGACATAGAAGGATTTTCTGCCCCATTTGGCAGGAAGACATTTTGTCTGTGCCTTTCAAAACTGATACACACACTGTTGAAAAATGATTCAGTTTTATCATGTGAGAACACAATGGTAAAGATTAAGTTAGGTTTTGGCACGAAAAAGACTGTCAGGGAAATATAATGTTTTGGTATCATGTCAGTATTTTCGTAAGGTTCATCTTTGTCATCGTTATATGACTAAACAATTGATTTAAATTAGGAAACAATTGTGGCGATGTCGATTTAGTCTGATGTTTGTTGACCCAAGCATCCACCCGTACCTTTTCCTTATGTAGACTTTTTCGGTCTATGACAAGCAACTTCATCCTCTATTCCCATCCTAATAACTACAGCTGCTATGGGATTTATGACTTTAACGTATGTAGGACATATTTTATTTTTTTGGGATACAGTGCAGTTTTTTAAGGTGTTTTTGGGAGGTACATTTTGTTTATATTATGTTGTTTGTAGAAAACTTGAGATGGTTATTTATATACTTAAATTAGGTTGTACATAACTTTGGGATAGCGATTTGTATATTTATATTGCAAAGTAACATCTAGTATAAATGGATAGTGGAGAAATGGGACCGGGTAGGGCTTTATATATAAGAATTTACCCTTTTGGATATTGTTACTCTTGTTTTGTCAAATTTTGAGATATTAAATTTTTTTAGAAAGGTATTCATTACCAATTCTAAATAGAGTTTTTAAAACATAAATTACTTTTACTTTGTAGATAGCAAAAGTATAATGTGTGTATTTGTAGACCTGTATGTAAGAGGTGTTTCATAGTTAATGTTTGTAACACGGCCTAGTCATATCCCCTCCCCGAGAGCTTCAGAAGGAGCTGCTGCCTAATGACCCTGATGACTATCTTTAGTAGGATGCATCATGCCCAATTTCTGGGTGGAAAAGGAAAATAAACACAGTACCGGTGCGGGGCGTTTGGGCTATGTTGTTCAGGGTGCCATTTTTTTTTCATTAAATGACGATAGATTTGCATCCATTTCCTGTTTCTCTCTCTGTTACAGCTGTGCCAGTTACAAGGAGAGGGAGTTTCCTCCACATCTCTGGAAATAACCGAAAACAAGCAAAGACATTGCGACCGGTCGGACTGAAAAAGCAACAACGACGGAACGGAAATGGGCATTTGGACAAGTGGGGAAGAGAGACTTCAGAAACAAGTCCTCGATGGGAGTTGATACTGGAGTTGGCAAAGGAGTAAGTCGTGGCCCAAAATGATTGCCTTAATTATTACTACACATAAGATGTATGACGTGATGGAACCAAGAGACTTAAACAAGTTCAAAGATGTTTTATTTATGTGAAAAAAGTGTCTTGTAAGGAACAGATGTGAATATTTTAATATGATAGAGATAATGTTTTGGTTGTAACGTCGACATAATGTTTTAGTTGGGTCGGCTTCGTAGGTGTCATTGGTTACAAAATGGTGAGTTTGCTCTCTGCTTATGTGCAGTCAGCAGTACGACTTAATCTATTTTTATCTTGTTTCGTATTGTCAACCAAACAAGGCTGGCCTGAGTTGCTCGCTCAAACGCTGGCGACAAACTCTTAATTCACATTGTGTCATTATTACACCTGAAAATCCTCATTCAGAAAAGTGTATAGAGGTTTGGGAGAGACATATATTGACTGGCTCAATGCAACACACTGAATTACATCAGAACAATATCCTCTTACATTAAGATCCACTTACACTAAAGCAAAGATGTCAGGCACATTTACACAATCATAAATATTTGCCACACTCACTTTCTATCGCAGAAAAAAAGCGTACGGAACTCGCTCAAGCCGGGCTTTCACCGCGGTCGTAAAGATGAATTACCTTAGGTTTTTTTCTCAGATGCAAATTTAGAGCTGACCAGCTGCTTTGTTGATATGTTTTCACTTTGAATTTAACTGTATGCAAAAGTAACATGGACGTGTGTTATATATTTTTTTAAACCTAGCCTTGATAATTACATAACCAAAGGTGAAACCCTGAAATTATTTCATGTTGTGGACTTCTGGAAAATGTTGTGATATAGATGCACACCGAATAGGATAAAAAAATGTAAATAGCAGATATTTATACTTGTGTGTCCTAAAGATGTGTTGCAGATAAGAGTAATTTGAGACTTTTTACTTTCTTTGACTGTTATGATGACCATCAACCATAATCCTCTGTGTTCAGTGTGTCCCCACTGGTACAATCACGTTCCTCATATTGTTGCAAATGCTGCTCCAACATTCTTCACTATCATGTTTTTGGCTTTTATTTTCTTATTTTTTTTTTACATGTTCATTGATTTAACACACTGAAGTATATAAGGTGGATGTCTTATGTGCAGATTTGGCTGAGAGGTGTTGGATTTTTTCGTTACCAATCTTGGACATGCAATTTTGCCCGTTAATGAAATAATTAGAAATGTCCACTCCGACATGCCAGCTTTGTTTTACTTTTTAGAAGTAGAAGTAAATTATATTATATATATCGATGAAGACAGTCACTTATTTTCCTATATATTTTCCTTCAAATATTTGCCTATTATGGCACTTTTGATCCTAGTGTCTTTTCCCTCTAAATCCAAAGTTCACATTCTTGCTCTTTTTCTGTAATTACCTCAGTAATATTGTCCCTCCAAATGAATGTTCCAGATATTTCCTTACTGTCAGAAAAAAATACTTGTAACCACAAAAATAGCCACAGTAGTTTTGAAATAGATCTGTCAATAGTTTATTTGGAACTCCTCCGGGTACACAGGGTTCAGTTCCTCATTTCTGCAAACACATTTGAGGGACTGTCAAATCTGTCAAGGTGTTCATTCCTTAAAATGTTACACAACACTGAAAATGAGAATGAAAAAAAGAGTAAATCAAAGGGAAATTGAACATGAAAGAAAGGAATGGTAGTAATAGTGAATTGAAAGTAAGTAATAACTGGTTGTAGCTGTTTGTACAGATGATGAGAAAGGCCATGCTTGCAGTTACTTCTTAATGCCGTTAATGCTATGATGTCGGGGAAATAATCCTTTTATCTGGAATTACTGGAATATTATAAGTCATATAGGAAATAACCTTTTTTTGTCTTATCAAGATTACAAGATAATGAACGTAATAGGAAACAAACTTTGGTGATAATTGGTTGATTATCTTGAGATAATGAGATAATTAACTAGTGGACTTGAGATAGCAGAATTTTATGGTATAAATACAAGGAAGAAACAACCTTTGTTTTTGCGTTATCACAAGGAAACCAGCTTTGTTTTTTAAGATAATTGCAAGCACAGGGCCGTTGCTGACTTCTCTAGTGTGTGTTTAGAGAGAATTTTTTTTTTTTCAAATTGAGTAATTGTAAAGAAGTTATTTGGTCCTACTATTCCAAGAATAGAAAGGTATTAAAAGGGAATCACTTCATGTGGGTATAAGAAATGTAAAGATTACAGCGATGAACCAGTTAGCTTAGCATTGAGACACTTATTTAGTTACAGTTATCATATACTGTAGATAGTTTAAGCCCATCAATAGTTCTGCATCAGGACGTTCGCCATTGTGATCAAAAAGTGGAATATTGCTAAGTGGAAGATGCTTAACAGTGACAAAAAGATGGAGTTACCAAGAATGGTGATGCGCAAAACTAATTCAATAAATCCGATATTACAAGAAAACGACCGTGTGAAAAGACAGCGAAGTAATTGTATCTCAGAAATATGGTAAAAAAGTGAGCTTTGCACTTCCTATTATAAGCACATTTTGTGAACCATGCAGGCTGAGAACAAGCCTATTTCCCAAAAGGTTGAATCAGTCCTTTCAGAGATAAATTAGATAAAAATAGAATATAGTATCTGTAGAAATATATTTTCAGAAGTGATTTTATGACACTAATCTTGTCAGATTATGTGCCTCAAGCACAAGCTGTTCCAAACCTGATGGGCTCAGCCGGCAGAAGCCCCAGTGCATTGCTGGCCGGGAGTTAGGACTTGGGAACAATCACACACATACACATCTGAGATTTAGCTATAGCCCCAAATGCAAAACTATCATACCAAAAGGCAATAGACACAACAAATATGACACACATTCATACGTCAACATCAAGTGATTTGTTCAGCTAGAGCTCAATATTGTCTCAAAGCAGCACAAAGGATAGAAAGCCAAAGAGTGATTTGCCCCCAGGATAGTAGAACCAGATCGGCAAAGGAATTGATCCTTACGGCCAACACATCCAATCAAGCAGAACAAACAAGCCAAAGGATACTGAAATAAATCTGTTTAACTGGACAGTCTGTGTAACCCATTTCCTCAAGTCTATGAATTAAAACAATGTATTTGGTTGGAGGCTGCAATCATGTCAAGTTTGCACCGATATGGCACCCTCACTTAAATCTGCTGTCATCAGGTCAGGTCAGTATTGCCACCCAAAGACGGGATCGGCACCATAATGTATGACGAAAAAATATAGTAGATCTCTATAGGCAAGAGTTTGAAGCAGATTGAATATTACAGGAAGATTAATAATGTATCCTGGATTGTGAGCTGAATGAGATTTATGTGATTAATAAAAAGCTTAAAATCCACAGTTATCCACATTGATATTTATCAAGAGGTCATCCATAATATATCATGAATCAAAACATATCCTTATAGCTATAGTGCATACCTTTTTTCCATATAAATGAATCTGGGTTATATCCAAGTCATTGCCAAATGAGTTGACAAAAAGTTGATTAAGCCTATCAGCTCCACAATACTCCCTCTGTATTTCTCAGTATGGCAGCATTTACAAACTGGTGTCACCCCCCAAAAATGGTGCAGGAGCTCAAAAGCACCCACACAATGTTTCAGTTGTTAATTGTACGGCAAATAAAACACCTGGACGTACAGCAGAAGGTTTTAAATCCATGCGCAAGGCTTACCTCATGTAGATGCATGACAGTGTCTTTGTAATAACTCAGAATTCCTTATGGGGGCAACAGAAGTTACGCACTATAGCTTTTAGACAAATTAACAAATCAAATAGTTTCTTTCTTTGACTTTATGTGATTGAGCACAGCCAAGGACTTTATTTTTTAGAAATATGTTAACAGTCAATGTGTGTCTATGCAGGGGAAACTAGATAAAGCACACAACAATGTGAGATTATTAGACCATTTTAAATATCACATCTGAGCTGAAAACTCACCTGGGCTACATTTGTATTTTTTTTTAACACAAGCAAATGTTGCTGTCATATCTACTAGCCAGTGGAGGAAGATGAGTACCTATCAAATCAAACAGCCCATCAAAATAGAAATTAGTACTGAACTAATATTAAATACAATTCTTGTTGGAGATCGATTTAACAATTAGAAGGGCTATCTCCCACATGAGAAATTACTTTTCGGAGACTCCTCCAATCCTCCACAGAAGAACTAGGCCAGATTAACTTTAAGATTATTGTCCTTCCCCAATAAATAACAAATGTTTTTAGAAAAAAACTAACACAATTGACCACATCTAAACCGATGTAAAACAACAGCCGAGTAATTAGATTTAGTGAGGTACTAAATGTTACCTTGCTGTCAGTGTTGCCAGGTTTGACTGAGACAAAGCATCCCAATCAAATTCCTCAAGCCTGCCAAACCCTTATAAATGTTGCCAAATGTTTTATTTCCATATATAAAAAAGGCGGGCTGAGCTGCAAAGGAGCCTCAGGATGTTTTCCCGTACTTTGGTCATCTGTTCTAATAAACAATGTTACAATAATGGAAAAGAATCTCAATCCAATCTTTTGGATATTAATTAAACATTCACATCATCAACTTTAAGAATAGGTGTTAACTTTTACAGGCAATTTCTCACCGAGCCGTAACTGAATAACAACTTGTAATAGGTAAAGTTTCAGCCTAGCTGTAATCAACTGAAATATAATTCGTTTTTATTGATCATCTGCTATCAGTCTTCTCAGTCTCAATCATAGGCAGAGGGTGCGTCAATTCACTGGAAAATAGACACATTCCCCCCCCCAAAAAAAAAAACATGGTACAAAGAGAAGCCTAAATCTACACAAGTCAACAGCTGCAATGCCCATATCGTTTTTTAAATTCCTTTATCTCATGATCACAAGTTTTTATCTTGTGATCACGGAATAACCAAGCTTGTTTAATCTCATTACATTTAATATTAAAGACTATTATTTTGAGATCACAAGATAATCCCCCAATTACAACAAAAGGTTGTTTCCATTGATGTTCATCATCTCATGATTTAGAGAAGACAAAGCTCTATTTAAGTTAATAAACTCTTGATCTCGAGATAACTGACTATAAAATTATAAATAATGAGTTGAGACTTGCACTTCTTTGTTATCTCATGATCTCTTGTGACAGAGTAAAAAGATATATATACGGATATATATACAGTGACCGCTGTCGGCATTTGTACAAATCTTCAAAGCTGACAAAAACAATATCCACCCAATTTAATAAAACATAGCCAAACTGGATGGAAAACTACCAATCTGGCAACACTGACTGATTTTGCCCATAGTGCCCACACTTCTAGGTTTATTTTTATTTGTCGAATTTGGTTTTAAAAGAAATCTCACTTGTAAATGTTGTTTGAACACTAGAGCTGAGGGACATCTTTATTAAAGCACAACCTGAGCCCAGTATCTTCACATAGCACCCAGGTAGCACTGAAGACTTCTCCCCGGACACATACACACAATAAATAGTGATGCATTAGTCTGAGGTTAAAGACTATAGAAGGATTTACTGTGACATTCACAGATAACACCAGGAAGCAGTTTTATTTCTTAATCTCCTTATAAACAAGGTGGCTCATGAGGGATGCTGCAAAACTGTCGAACAGTGAGGCAGTTTGTATGTGTTTGGTACTTGCGCTGCATATTATGTGTCAGACACTGACTGGATTTCAGGTTGTTTCCACCGTCTGCCTCCTGCAGAACAGTATTAGTGCACTTTGCTGCAAATACAATGATTACTGTCTATTCCTGGTCATACCTGTATTTAGGGAATTGTCTCACATAGGAGACAAATACAAATCCTATGAGGAACTTATACACGTTTGTTTAAAGGCCTTACAGTTTATGTTGACTTATCACACTTACAAATTCTCAGTTGTCATTACTTAAAGAAGTAATTTTGATCATAATTTGAAGATGACATATTCCTTCAGAAAATTTGATATTGATTAAACAATAACAGCCTTCATTAGCTTAAATATCACCCAAATTTAAGTTTGTTACGTTGGAACGCCCTTTAATTTTCTGGCTCAGGAGTCAGACTATGGTAAATTAAGAATTGGATAATTTCACACAGATGAGGATGACAGAGATTGACAAAGTGTAATTTAGGGTGTGGTGTGAAGAAACAGTTACAAACACAAACACACATGACAAACATTCTCAAAAATTATTTGAGTATTTGATCCTCTTAATTTGCCATACATGATAGTAAACATACTATATTTGACTTTTTGACTGTCACCTTGGGCTGTAGAAAATTATAACAGGTACTTTCTTTCAAAACCATTTTCAATAATTTGATTGACATAATGTCAAATTGACAAAATATTTTGGAGATTAACCCATAATATTTTTTGGGGAAAACAACAAGAATTTAGGGATGTAGGGATATATAGCCTTAGATGTCTTTGCAGATTATATCGGTAAGTGATGAATCAGACTTTAGGTGTTAAAGTCTCAGCCGTCAATAAACTGTGACAGGGATCTTTGGGTCATAGTCTTGTAGTTTCTGAACTAAATCCACGTGAGCTTGATGAAGAAGGGGCACTGTTTGTTACATAACAAATTAATAATTTATTTAGATGTGAATTTGACAGGAAAAGGATGGGATTCAAACCCATAATAATCAGGTGCCTATGGAAGCTGGTGCAGTTTGGTCAGCCAAGGCCACGGTCACATTTATATGGCAGTTATAATCCAGTTTATCTTCATGAGTCATTCTGATCCTCACAGTCATCTCACCTGCAGAGAGGTAAACTATCTACATGCAGCCAGTGGAGATGTTGCTACACTGCTGCTGTGCCGTAGGGCTACAGTGTGGATAGTCATTTATAATAGCGACATACATTCATTCCTACATACTTGTAATTTTTTTGGGGTGGGGCGGTGGTGGGGGTGCTTTTGTTTTAATGTTACTGCTTCACATATGTGTTTGCCTAATATTCAAACTGTCCATTTGCCACTGCTTCTTCACTCATAACAAAGGAGGGAAATAATGATCAAAGGAATCAAAAGGAAAACTGACGGTTACAATTAACGAACATGTAAAATATTTCTACAATTCAGGGTGTTGAGAAATATCCATGTGAGTTTTGGCCAGCCTTGCTTTTATTCTGCATGATGCTTTGTTTTGAGAAAATTGCATCCTAACCCAAGGTATGTTTGTATTATTTTTCCAGAGTGAGCTCCTCTCCTTCTCTTTCATTCTCTCTTTCTCTTTCTCTCTCTCACTGTATCTTTGGAGCTTCTCACTTCTAACCTTAATTCTTGCTTTTTTTTGTTTTTTTGGTAAACCTTCCAAGTTCTGGATTTTCTACATTCATAACATTTTGTAGACAGCAATATGAGATGTGATTGAAAATGGAATATGTGCAATGTTGATTAAAGAAAAAAATAATATATTCAATAAAAATTCAGAAAACAGCAGCGTTTTAAGAAGTGCTTTTTTTCATCAGAGGTGAACTTTGAGTCAAGTCTATAGGTTTATAGCCCACCATGCCGTTATGTTCGTTCGAGCTAACTTCAGGAGGCAGCCGCACATGCTTTCACTTGTAAATTTAAATGCATTCAGTTCAACTGTGCCACACTGCAGTAATAGCAGTGTCACTTCGGAGTTGTACCCATAAATTAGGCGACAAATTAGTCTATTCACAGGAGTTTAATTTCCTCTCCCATAAAAGGTACAACGCTGTTTAAGCTCCAGGCTATCAGGGGTATCAGCAGCCTTATTTGTGGTCTGGTTTCTATTAACTTTCACTCAGTACTGGTTTCTCAAATAAAAGTGTCCCAAATATTTCAGAATCGCAGAAAAAGCAGCACAATTGCAACACATGTACGTTTATTGAATATTTTTCACTCAGAAATCCAATCCAATTAAAAATTATCATGTTGTGCAATCCATTGCTTGGTGTCGCCATACAGAGAAGCTAATTTGCTAAAATTCAGCATATTTGCCAACCTGACTAAGTGTTTTCAATGCTGACCTGTTGGGACTTGTTTACGTACATCGCTCGTGTCTCTTAGACAGAATCAGCTTTGTCAGCAGCGGCTGTATATCTCAGTGACAGAATGTTTTCATCCCCAATGGCCTTTTACAGTAGTTGCTTTTGAAACTCGATGCCCGAGCCGTTCATGTTTGACACCGTTTAAATATTTTAAATGGGTCCGTTGTGGTGCAATTACTTGACTCTTGGACAAAGAACACATCATCCATCAACCTAGTGATGGACAAACTGCTGTGCTTTGCCTCATAAAAAAATCCTGTTCACCTTCAACAAAACCTCCACAGAACAAGGAAAATAAACAGACAGCTAATAAACAAAATGTTGCAATGCTCCACACACCTTTGAGAAACTAAAGGAGTTTTTTGTAAGTTTGTCGAGCATGACAGCGTCCCCTGAAAGGCCAATGTATGACTCGGGCCACAGTGAAGAAAATTAGACCATCCGTTGAAGATATATATAGGCTAGTAGCTCACCCTATACAGCTGTCTGCACTAAACAAGACAAGGCACACAAGGTCTATCCTACACAATCACAGAAGGGTGTGCACACAGACATGCCTAAAACCAACCCAAACACTATAAGCACTAAATGTTAAAGCCACACACCCAGAGAGACTCCTTCAGATGACTGCTTCGTCATTGTGAGCCCACCTGAAAAAGCAGTGATGCAGACCAAATTCTCATTGGCTGTTTTGCACTTGTGATTTTACTTGTATAAACTATGAATGTGGACAAATAAGCCAGTCCTAGGTTGTTGGAAAACATTTAGTTACTTCTTGGATTTAGCTCCATTGAAAAAAGTATTTGGTTGTTCTTCCAATGTATTATGATATGATTCCTAAAGTTTGTAGCATCCTGAGGTAAGCATACAATTAAATCTCCCAGCATGCAACAGACTCATGAACGAGATAATCATCTTGCATTGTTAACAGTGTTAATGTCATTTACATTGTGCTCTAAAATGTTTCCACTGTTTTCATGATAACAATGAGTCATGAAGAGTAAATGCAGTTAAACCATGAGTAGTTTTGTGTCGTGTTGTGTGCACTGTTAGTAACATAGCTGGCTATTTTAGATCTAAGAGTGTATAAGCCACAAATCCAGGTTTGTGGAAAAAAGGCTCTTACTTTGATCCTCAAAATTCCATTTAATTAAAAGTTCAGATTTTGCATGGCAATGTAAACTACATGGAATTTGCTACATTGCTTTTAGTTTCATTGAGAAGAATGGAGTGCCTTGCCTCATATTTTAAAGTGCAGACAAATTGTTGCAGTGTATTTGGGGCTAAGCAAAAAACAAAAGGTTTTGAGTGTAATATTACATATTACATAGAGATAGAAGAAGAACTTGTCAAAAGGCTGCCACCTTCTCAGCTTCACACTTGTCACAGCTCTTGTTGCTTGTGTCAGAGTCTGCTACTGTCTTCCAGGAAAAGACTCCATCACTCAGAGGTGTAAGACAACACCTAATAGGGAACAATATCTTTACACATGGTGGGAGGGTTTGCTCTCATACTTCATGCCAGTGAATTTGGCCTTCACCGTTTCCCTTCTGCATTGAAACCCAACGCCGCCATACTGTACGCAGCCGGCCCCTGAAACCCAATCGTCCAGATCCCAAAAGGTCCCGCCCACTTCTTTATAAACCACACTCACGTCGCAAGGTACGGATGGAAAAGTTGTCAGCAACAATTGTGCTTGATGCTGCCATAGACAAACTGTTATTTTAAGTCCAGCAAATGTCAGTAGGGCCTTCTGCCAGACAAATACAACATGACTCAGGCCAGTGACCTCCTCAGGGAAACATTTACCACTTTCTGCACTTAGATCCAGTGGCGCTGACCTTGGACATACTCCCCTGGCATACTCCTTTCACTCTCAATTTATTAAATTTGACAGTCAATGACATTGGAGAGTTGTGATGTCAAGGATAGAGATAACATTTCACAGAATTGCTGTCGTATTAATCTATGTCTAAGATGATAGATTTACCTAGACGTAGAATAAGAGAGATTGAGAGCTTGAGATAGATAGATCAGATGGCAGACAGATGGATGGATGGATGGATAAACAGGCCAATAGATCGATATAAACATAGATAAGGTCACTAAATGCAAACATCCTGACAAACTTAAGAGTAAGATCAATTCTCAGGAAACGTGTTGAAGAGAGCTTAAGAAAGAGGCAGCAGGCCAAATTTAAAAAATCCAAATAACAGAACCATCAACAATCTCCAATGGATTTATCTAGCAGCTGCTTTAAAATTGGAAGCTTCCCACCAGTGTGAAAATAAACAATCAGTAAATAGTTTTGTTCCTATTGTTTAAATGTAGTATGTTTTCACTAATTTGACCACAGTGATCTCCTGATAACAAAACATCTTATTGGTCCATCACATACTTTGGCAGGCGTAAGTCCGTTGAGATCAAAGTCTAACCGGATATTTTTTCATTTGCACGGATGTTCGGCAGTGGTATGAATATGTTAAAAGGAACCCACTGAATTTAATCAGAGCACAATTTAAATGACATTCCATGAAATAATTGAAGACGAAAGTCTATGCTGGTTGTGAAAGGGCTTTTCAAACAGCTAAGTTTCTAATCTTTCTGCACACTTCGCTTTCTTATAAACAGTGAGTAAATTGCACTTTCTTTTGGTTTACTTATTCACATGTTAATGGTGTTTGAATGTTTATGCTTTCTTGTTTTCAAGAAAGAACATTTTGGGCTTAAATATTTTCCAAATACTCCTGCTCGGTTGTCAAAATGTCATTTCTAAGATACACAGAACTGCCCTTTACCCTGATTAGAGCCTCTGACAGATCTTCATCCATCTCTGACACTTCAATGTCTGAGAATGAATGGAGGTCAAGGGTTGAATTGTCCCAAAACAGGCCCAGGTCTGATGTGGCATCCATGCTCAGCAAGCCTGGCATTTTGGTGTCGGGGCCTCCCACGATGCGTAAGTGTATCTCCACTGCCAATTGTCGCTGCTGGCTCAAAGGTAAGATGTTTGTCCCGTCTATTTCTGTTTGGTGACCAAAACCAAAAAGGTTTTTCAGGTTTGGCCTCAGGTGACTGAGTGAGCGTCTTCCTCCATCACTCATCCTGGGTATCCCCAGAGATCTCAAAGTTACATTTGAAAATGTTAAAGTTTTTTAATGCAACTTAAAATTAAATGTAATACTGGTAAAAGTATGAAGGATATAGTAGAAATTCTGATGCACTTTAAGGTACTTTAAAAAAGAACATGTATTGTAAACTCACATTAATATACTCACATTGATATACTGTAACAACAAGGTATTTTTTTTTTTTGTCGCAGTGTCTCAAAGTATTTTAAAGAGCAATAAAAAAAATATAAGGCCATTGTAAAGTTCAGTACTCTGCAGTGAAATTCAATACTTTTAAGGCCTTATTTTGAGAATATTAAATTCAATGTTTTTAAGACCCGGCGGGTACCCCGAAGCCTGACAGCGTTTTCTATACGCAGCTTCCTCAGATGGTGATGCATGATAGCCCAAAGTGGTCGAACAGCTGGGGTCACCCCTGCACATCTCGCCGTACTCTGACACGTTCGTGAATAGCAGCTCTATTCATTCTGTTGCTGATTATGTGATTTAGTCACAGCTGCCGCTGCCAGAGTGGCTTGCTCACAAATTGATGCTGCTTGGAAAGAGAGAAGAAAGAAATGAGGCAGTGATCTCATCATCTGACATCTGAATTAGACATGTGTGATCGGTCTCGCCTCGCTTGTCTGTCGGAGATCAATTGAAGTGTATTCCCCAAACTCCAGAGGATGCTGGGAGCAGAAGAGCGGGGAGTAACTTTGAGGGGAAGATGGTTTGAGTGTAGAAAAGCACTTGGGTAAAGTGCATGAAGGGAAACTTCTGTTTGTTGTCATGGTAACAAGCAGTGTGGTCTGTAGCAAAAAAACATCACTGGCAATTGAGGCTTGATCCAGCGGCTCCTCACAGGCAGCACAGCTCCCTCCTCCATTTTGAACGTGGGAACGCTGGTTGTTCTGCAAATGTTTAATGATGCGTGATGCTCTGAATCATACGAAATATACAGATCATCAGAGCTGAAGAGAAATGTGGAGAGTTCCATGTGTAAGAACTGTGCTGTAGTAAAGTACTATCAGGGTGGATTGTAGGATTTCATACTGTAAATGGGAGGTGAATCACTGAATTGTTTTGGGGAGTGTGAGGATTGGAAGATGTGTCTTTTTATGATGTGTGGGATTCCGATGCAACCATGCATAAAGGTGAAGGAGGAAAATTGTCAACAACAATGACACTTACTGTAAGGGTGATACCGAACAATGTCAGTGGCAGATTTAAAGCGCCATCATGTGTAAACATTGTGCTGACGGTCTGAGGGATAAAACCACATAAATATGATAAACAGTGTTGGGTGGTACCTAAATATTCAGGGACCTCGGTGAATAAAATCAATTTGATACTCCTAGAAATACATTCTTCAGATATTTTAAACAGTGCATCTTAAAACTTTGGCAGTTCTACATGAAAATATCAGAGGCATTTACATTGTACAGTGTTATCTGTTAAAATGTGCAACTTTGAAGTTATTCAAGTACAATTGTTGAGTAGTTGCTTGGGTTATGTTAGTGATAACAAGATTGTGAGGCAGTTAGTAACTTGCTTACATGAATTATTTTAGAGTATCTCATCTTGCGGTTTTAATGGAGAGACATGGCTAGCATATCACTAATAAAACTTCCCATCTGTCACTTAATTATGTAACTTTAAAAATATGTTTTGCTGCAGGACATTTTCTGTCAGCATCCTGTTTGTATGGAAACAATACATTAAAATGCTAAAACAAATGTTCACTCCAACATCTATTTTATCATTAAAACGAGTAAGTCGGCACGTTGGCGACACCTTTGAACAAAAGCGGTAGTATTTTTACGACGCCAGCTGTCGTGAAGCTGTTTTCTAGCTCGTGCAGGGCCTCAAGATTCAAATAATCAGGAAGCAATATAGTGCGTGTCCGTGTGTTGAAAGTGTGAGGGCACCGGACTCTTTTCGGCTCGGTGAGAGTGGTTAGTGACACAGCATCAACTACACCTGATTGCAATGAGTTGATCCATTGTCACCTCTCACGGAGCTGAACGAGTATGTGTCCCCACAAAGCGAATGAACGAGAGACGGCAGTTAGTTATGGATCACGACGAGGTAATGTGTTTATGTTGTTGTAAATAATGACTATTTCAGATGAATAATGGTCATCTGATGATGCTGGTGAGGCAAAGTAAACTTTGTTTTAGTAGGCTACCGCTCATTCATTTAGGAGTAAACACTGCAGTCTAGGTTCGCTCCGTAAAATTGTGTATACGTTGCTTGGCAACGCCCACCCGCCCGCCTATCACTCTCCCTTTTAGCTTTTCTTCATTGCATTTTATTTTTTTTCTTTGATGGTTCAGCCCCGTTATCAGTCATTATGACGACAAATAACTGCCTCAAACAAGGCTCTCGCTCCCCTTCTAGGATGACCAGATCGCATTTCCATTACTTTTCACACGTCCCGCAAATTGAGACGTTGTCCCGCATTGTTATTGAAAGTGAGCCCCCCTTTTTAAATGCGTGTTTTATAATCTGGCATTTATCCGATAGCTGTGAGGAGACAGCAGTCTCCGTTTGTCTGTGTGTGTGTTTGTCTGTGTGTGTATCGGGCTGCTGGGCTGTAGTCTATATATATCTATGGTGCTGCCTGCAGTGCTTCAGCGTTCACCTTCTTGTTACTTCAAAATAAAAGCCAACTCACGTTTGTCAAGTGAAATGCTAATGTAAAGCCAGTGAAATGCTTTTAATGTGAAGCCGCAGCCTTAATGCTCTATTTGTTTAACAGTAGCTAACTTAACTGCTGCGCGCTGATCTAAAGATAGTGTTTTTTTAATATAGAAAGCCGTGTCTCTGGCATTACCGGTGGTGACACGAGTTTATTTTGCTAAAAAAAAACGGCACTTTGTCCCGCACAAACGTAGTCTTTGTCCCACATCTGGTGAATTGGGATCTGGTCTCCCTATCCCCATCCCTCACCTGGAGTGATAGGCTTCTCAAATCGCGTTCCTGCACCATACTGAAATCTGCGACCAATACGGATATGTGACCATAGAGCATGCACGAGCGAACCAAAAATCGGACTGGGTGTACGACCAGATCAAATGCAGTAATAAAAACTATATAAAAACTTCTTTCTTTGCACTGATGGTCTCGTTTGCTGTTAAAGGTAATTTATGATTATGAGAGGAAACATGAGGCTGTTTAAAAGATATTTAAATGTTACTCGTTGCCGCTTTAAGGTAATGCATTATTATCAATATCTGTAATCTCTGTTCTACTTAAAATATTTTTTTATCTAGTAAAATTGGTAAACAATTGGGGGCTGAGTGGTAAGCACCACAGCATGAAAGTTAAGGGTTGAAATTCCCACCCTGCATGGTGTCATCCCTATGTTCCCACAGCCCGTTGGTCCCACAGCCCGATGGTCCCACAGCCCTATGTTTCCTGAAATCGGCGATAGGTTCAGGCATAACAGCTGGGTGGTTAGGGTTAAGTTCAGGGGACAGGGAGAGGTTAGAATAGGAGTGACACTAGGGCTTTGCTATACGGCGATATATATCGTCTGACTAAATAAAAACGTCTATCGTTTCATTTTATGCAATATCGTTTATTTTGTTATGTTGCCAATCCCACTCTTCAGGACACAAACTATACATGTAGCACGCATTTAAGTTACTATTATTCAAACCGAAGATTTCCTACAGCGTAACTTCACATTAAAAGCATTTAACTGGTGAAATGTGAGGAATTAAAGTCAACTTTGACTTTTATTTTGAAGCAGAAACACTAAGCGCTTCCTAGTTCCTAGGCCCGCTGCGCTTCAATCACACTATTTCTGCCCGACCGCACCAGACTTTTCTCGCTTGTGTGATAATCAAAGTTCATTTCGGACACTGAAACCCATCGGTAACAGACCTGTCGGTGTTTGCACGATGGGGAGAGGAGCATATATCCCCGCTGACAGAGCAGTCGAGCCGGCGTTACCCGGGCAGCATTTGACAGGCTCGCAGGGTTAGCAGCCGAGCTAGCGGGGCAGTTTGGCTGCTGTCCCTGCGGGCTGTCAAGCGCTGCCCAGCTCGCAGTGTAAAGTTCCAAGAATGTGCGGCCCAGCTGCTCTCTCAGCGGTGAGAAGCTCCTGCACTCCCCGGGGCGGTCACCCTCTCCGCGGGATGAATTTACAAGCTGCCGCAGCCTCAACTAAAGACGATAGCTCCATTAGGCAAATGTTACATTTGCATTTTCTATTTTGTTGAATGCTTGACAGTTTGCATTTTAATTAAAGCAGAAAATAATAAAATATGGGTAAATACTTTATTTGTTGAGAATTTAATTATTTATATGAAATTTTTATATTTATTAATTTAATACATTTACAGAAAATATGCTATATCGTCAAATGTATCGTTATCGGGATAAGTAATTCCTATATCGGGATATGAGATTTTGGTCATATCGCCCAGCCCTAAGTGACACACACAGAAATACTATTCTCTATTATATTGTTGGATTACTTAGAAATGTGGGACCAACGGGCTGTGGGAACATAGACATGCTCGCGCCTGGGGCATTTGTGTATTCTCCTCTTGTTTGTGTGAAAATCTCCACGAACAGTCCAAACACATTCAGGTTAAGTGAACTGAAAAACGGGAAACGCTCCCTATGGGTGGATATAAATGATGGAAATGTCGTCTTTTTGTTATTGACAGAATTGTTTTATTAATTTATATGTGTTGTCTATTGTTTTTATTGTATGTCTTTTAAATTGACCTTGAGTCTTATAATATAATATAATGAAAATGATGATGATATATAAATGAAAATCACACAAAAGGGACAAATATATAATAGGATTAAGTGTAGGTTAGGATGGGGATTAAAGTGTATTATAACGAATAGACAGGGGTTTAAGATGTGGTTTAAGGAGTGAATCTTGTCAGTGGAGGTCTTCAGAAGTGTAGAAAGCCAAATGTGAGTATTTATGTGTGTGTGTGTTTTGTGGAGGCGGAAGAGACGCCTTATCACAGTACGGAAAGCCGCCTTGTTTGTCAACAAAGATCCTGTGTGAGATCTGGGACTCACCACTTTTGAATCAGACAACTTTCAGAGAGGCTTCAAAACACATTTTCCTTCAAGGTGCAAACGAGAAAAAAAACATTGAAACTTCTTTACACACACACACACACACACACACACACACACACACACACACACACACACACACACACACACACACACACACACACACACACACACACACACACACACACACACACACACACACACACACACACAAATAGATTGAATGACTGAAGCAAGCAGTATATGCAGTATAAGTATGTGCCTGCCATTCACTCTCAAGTGAAAATCCCCTGTGCAACCACAGCTGTAAACTGCCACAAGTCTGCTTTGATTGTCTGTGCGTGATTGAGCGAAAAAACAACACATCTCCTTTTGCTTCAAGAAAACACGTCTAAAATTAGCATGACCTTTTTAAAATCTTGTTTTCCAGGCACAGAAAAAGAAATCAAATGCCTTGCAGGGAAACAAAAGCCTTCCCACCATTCTGAACGTCACACAGTCTGATGCGCCTGGGAGCTCAGGCTTTGCATAAGATGAGCATTGATAAATTTAGCAGGGCTTATGTAACTCACGCTCAGTTCGAATCTTACTGATGAGGCAGAAGAAGACGTTTATTTAATTTCAGCTTGTCTCTGCTAATGATTTAAAAAAATGTCTTGAGCTAGAGACGCTACAAACGTAAGGTTGTGAAAGAAGACCTTGACATGGAGCAGTCACGGAGGAGTCACTAAGCTGATGAATACCACACTGTGAAAAGGTGGTGTTATGGAAATGTTTGTCAGAAGTCCCCCCCCCATGTCCCCAAGCTGCAGCCTCCGCATGAATATCCACAGTGGAAAACCCCAGAGAAGCTGTCAGTCTATTTTTGGGTGTTGCGTGAATTCAACTTTCACTATGTAGAGTAAAAGCTCCAGTACCCACCACAAAAAAATAAAAAATTAAGTGCACAATGTTAATATTCAAAAGAATTGTCACCAAAAGAAAAGTTGTTTTACAAAAAGCCCTGACAGTATAAAGAATAAAGCCTGTCAGTTCTGCAGGATGTGTTCTTTTCTCTTCACTGCGTCTGGAGTCGAGAAGCGCTCAGACGCACTGGAGCGTTATGGTAAGAGATACCCATCAAGGAGTGTGTTGGCCGGGGAGACACCCACTCTCCTGCACTTTGGATGGACAATTCTGTGCCAATCTGAATAGCCTTGAAGAAATCCACAGTCACGGACCCATACATTGTATTCATTTGAGAATTGGTAAATGCATTTCAGATACACAAACACTCAGGGCTTGTGCGTTCGGGGGAGACGACAGACGGGGAAATAATCAGAACGGCGGCCAAGAGAATGTCAATTCAGCTCATCACCGGGAAGCAATTACCCCCTCTCCATAGACTGTTGCTGTGTTGCATAGCTGCTGGAAACATCCAGAGACCTCGAAGCGAGAACATACTGAAGGGCCGCACACAATCTCTTCCCATTCTCCCCTGGCAAAACGACCATCCAGCCATGCCAAATGTGGATCAGGAGCGAGAGATGAGCATAACACAGCCAAGAGGAATTCTGGGTAATACCACGCCAGTGATGAGCCTTTAGATGCTCCTCTGTCCATTTTGTTCAACATGAGCGGACACTGTTATGATTGTCGGCCCACTGAGAGAACTAGGTGGATGAAACTATTTCTCCAATGCTTCTTCACAAGACACAACATAAACACACAGCAGCAGAAATTGAGCATGAAAATCTCATTCATCAAAGATGCAAACTAAACTTTTTCAGGAAAATTATTTAAAATACTATTTTCTACTTGCATGCGTATAGAAACAAATAAAGATATGATCAGACCATACATGCTCAGAATGACCATTGTATACTTTTGGCAATTTTTTGCTTATATCGGTAATATACAATGTTTAGTTGAGAGGCATACAAGTGTGGGGAGAGTATTATTGGAATGTTGTAGATCACGTGGTACGAGGCATAGCCCCTGGTGCCGCACAAGATTTTTTATCCAGCCGTGAACTTAAAATAGCATTGTGGAAATAAGTAGCCAGTTCATTAATTAGTTAATCAACAGGAAATCAACTGGCAAAAATCAAATCTCATTAAGTAAATTATCAAGCAAAAATCGCAAAATCTTAAATGTGTCATTATAATTGTAATATAAAGGGTACTAGTGCTGTCAGTTTAACGCGTTATTAACGGTGTTAACGCAAACCCATTTTAACGGCGTTAATTTTTTTTATCGCACTTTTATGACTCTGGGACTACGCAGTGAAAGAACAGAAAGAAAGCTTGTCATTTGCAAAAGTCCTACTAATAACCCTGCACTCACACCAAAAGCTTCATGAACGTTAGTGGCAGCCGCCATTCATTCATTTACACTTTCATTTTCGCTACAAAGGGCGACTGGAGCCTCGGCTGCAGCAGCAACATAGCAACCACACACAGTCTGAAATAAGCCGTGGATGAATGACTCCCAAAACATTTAGGCCTACAACAACCAGTTTAATTGAGCCTTAATACTAATTTGTTTTATATAGCCTATGTTGTTTTATAGTTTGGTTTTCAATAAAAAAAGGAAGTTCCACTTGTGTTTGTGTATGCTGTTCTAGGGGTGGGGTGGGGGGGATCTACATTGTAGGCTATTTGCACTGAATTGGAAATTATCATAGGCCAATTTTAGAAGAAATACACTGATTCACAAGGGTGTAGATAATGGGTGTGATTTAAATGAGAAAAAATAATGGGACAAAAAGAAATCAAGTGACATTTAGAATAGATAAAAATGTGCGATTAATTGTGATTAATCGCGAGTTGAAATTAATGCAATTAATTTTATTTGTTTGACAGCACTAATAAATACATTTTTGTTTTAAGACTTCACACAAAACAAGCAATCTGAAGATGTCACCTTTTCTGAAAACCTGTGATGGGCATTTTCTAAATATCTCAGAATAAAGATTTATATTAACACATAAAAACACCAGTTTGTTCCCTCTCCACAACTAAACAATGATGTCAGATAAACTTATCGGTAGAATAAATTAAGGACGAAAGCAGGTGCACCTGTTGCAACTTGGCACAAACATTGCGCAGTTAACACTAATTGCGCTATTAAAACACTCATAAACACCAGCATGCCAGATACATTTTATTCCTTGCATTGATGACAGTGACAGGCGGACACTCCAACTTTCTTCTTCTTGATGAAATGTGAAGGACGGGGTATGTCAAACCGCGACAGATGGAAAGCGCAGTCCCTAAAGCCCACTTTACTAATTAAGGTCTGATGATATGTGACATTAAAATGTGCTCCCCCAGCTATTTTTCACCACATGTTTGGATACATAAGACTCATGACCTCTGGCTTTCGCAGATGCTGTTTCCAAATGACATGAGGTGGCCCCTTTGGTCTGTTAACTTCCTGCACGTAGACGACAGAGATAATTTAAATGAACGCTAGCTATCAGCTTGACACTGTGAGCGCACAGCTAATGTATCACCTACACGTACTGATCAATCTCAACTCTTTCTGCTGTTCTCACATTGCTCTTGAAAATATATAATGTCTCTCATTGTTTCCTCGAAACAATGAGAGTGGCTTGAGTTCCAGACAAGCTTTTCTTTTCAACTCTTACATCTATTTACATGCCAAATTACTTGGTTAAATTGAGGGAAACATAAACCTTTTAAATAACTTCTTTGTTATGGTTTGGGAATGGGATCCTTTCTGATTATGGTTTCCATCAAATCACCCTGACCTTGTCCGTTCACTGACTTTCTCACTCTCTAATAAAGTCACCTGACTTCCTAATTTGCTCACGCCTTAATAACTGTGACCCTTAGTGG
The DNA here is from genome assembly GCF_949987685.1 of Ammodytes marinus. Classification (NCBI taxonomy): domain Eukaryota; kingdom Metazoa; phylum Chordata; class Actinopteri; order Uranoscopiformes; family Ammodytidae; genus Ammodytes; species Ammodytes marinus. Next base: position 31,133,567 of record NC_137230.1, read on the forward strand.
TCGCCCTGGCAAGTGTTTACCAGCACACACTCCCCTCCAATAAATTTTTCTAAAAATATTTACATTTATTTTCCTGTGCTCATGCATGCTAACATCTAGGCCAAAAACTGAGAAGTATTGAAATTTTAATGTTTATAAATGATCAACTGTGTACTGAATTACTAATGCGGAAGGTGCAGCATAGAAGATGAAAGGCACACAGTGAAATGCGTGAATGCTGAGAGGTTTATAGCAGAGAGAAAGAGGGAGAAACAGAACACAGTAGTTGAACAACAGTATATGTCCCTAAAACACCCGAATTGTCAAGGCCGTTTCAGACGGAACGCGTTTGTCGCCCCTGGCAATGCATTGTCAATGGAGAGGCGAGCGGGGAGAGAGAAGGCGCGGCATTCTGTCAGGCGACACGACAAGCGGGCGCACTCCCGTGGAACTGTCGCTGCCGTGCTCGTGAAAATGCACGCGCACGCTCGCGGGGGCCGTTGGAATAGTTGAGAACTGTTTAACTTTTGACGCGCGGCAGTTGAAAATTTACTATCTATCGAAAATGGATGAGAAAATAGTGATCACTGTCGCTGAATTTCCGGAAATTTATAACTGCTTCTTGACCGCTTACCGGGACATTAACCGGAAGGCGTTCGCTTGGCAGACAATTGGAGCATCGCTGGGCATATCAGGTAACTTCATTTTAGACGTTTTAACTAGGCCTACATTGATAATAAGCTAGGCTATAAAGTTTGACTGCTAATTCAAACAACGTGTGCTATTGTCATGGACATATAGGCTAAATAAATATCGTTCTTCATCTAGTTTTATTGTTTTGGCCAAAAGTAGCCTATGGTCGCAAATACATTGCCAACCCATGTGAACGTTATAGTAGTTCAACACTGATTGTTATATTTAAGATAGGCTACATTATAACTCGTTTCTTTGTCATGGACATATAAAGAAATATTGTAGCAGAGGCAGTGAGGCCTGTCAGTCATTCAGCGGTCCTGTGACTGGCCAAAAGTAGGTGGGATGGTTTATTGTTGATGCTGCCGCTCGTGGGACTTGTGAACTAGCACTGATAATTCATCGTTCTTCATCTAGTTTTATTGTTTTGGCCAAAAGTAGCCTATTATATATACCGTAGTTCAACACTGATTGTTATATTTAAGATACATTATAACTCGTTTATTTGATTATTTCATCTACAAGCCAACCAAACCAAATTATTATAGAAAATTATTCTAAAAACTTTAAATGCTGCAACCTCTGTTAAATAAGCACATATTCAGTTTGATATAAATAAGTCATACCATTTTTGATTGTAAATTGTATAATTATATACATTTTAATTTGATTTGTAGATTGAAAGCTTCAGACTACTCCTGTCTGCCATGAAACTTCTCCTGCAGTGGATGAGAAATATTCGGTGAACTTATCCCTTACTAGGGAGGCCTCTTCGCTGGCATTGTTTGACCCAAACCTGCCAATCCGCTGGATGCCTGCCGGTGGAACTGGGCCAGTCAACCCGGTCTCCTCTGCCCTTTCTATTTCGCCGTGCCTCCGAAGAAAATTTTGCAGTATGCAAGTGGCTTTCACGGCCTTCACTGCCTTCTCTGGGGGGATCCCCAGCACGCGGTGAAACAGGCGCCACTGGGTGGCAAGGATGCCGAAGGCGTTCTCTACAATCCGGCGGGCACGAGACAGGCGGTAGTTGTAGAGACGCTCCTCTCTGGGGAGGTTTCGGCCTGGAAATGGGCGCATCAGGTGCCGCTGAAGAGGAAACGCCTCATCTCCGACGATGACATACGGCATCGGCCCCAGCATCTCAGCTCCAGGTAAAGGCCTGTCCTCTGGTATCCCGAGTGTGCCCTCCCTCAGACCTTTACCGAGAGGGGAGTTGGACAGAATGCCCCCATCACTATTCCTGCCAAATGCACCCACATCAATCACTCTGAACATATAGTTCGCATCAACCAGGGCCATCAGGACTATCGAGTGGGTGCCCTTATAATTGTAGTAAGCAGACCCAGCATTAACTGGGGCCTGCAATACCACGTGCTTCCCATCAATTGCTCCAATGCAATTTGGGAAGTTCCACCGCTGATGAAAATCTCCTGCGATGGTCTGCCAATCTTCCGTCGTAGGCACTGGCATGAAGTCAGGGAGGAGAGCGTCCCAAATGGCGTCGGTCACCTCACCAACGATGTCTGAGACAGTGGAGATGCCCACCCTGTAGCTGTAGGCTATCGTGGTGAAGGAGTCTCCAGTGGCCAGAAATCTGCAACAATACAATAAGGAAATGTTAAAAAAATATGTAAAAATTATTTGATGCTTTTCTGTGCTTAATCTTTTTTTCTTCTTTTTCTTTTGTCTTTTCATTAGCTGACATTGCAAGAAAACGGTGGAAGAATCTGCGGGATCAGTACATCCGGACAAGAAGGGGACTAAAGGATAGAAAGAGCGGGTCAGCAGCAGGAAGCCAGAAAGTATGGAAATATTACAACATCATGACTTTCCTAGAGCCGTTTGTTCAGGAGCGCCAGACGAGTGGCAATATGGAGGACGATTTTGGTCAGACAGAGGAGGATTCACAGCCGCACTCATCTGACCAGTGTCCAACCTGGCCCCCTTCCTCCCAGTCACCAACCTTACCCCCTCCCTCCGATAGTTCACCAACGCCCTCAACTCCCTCCCAGATCCTCCCGATGCCATCCACTCCCTCCCAGATTCTCCGGGCGCCATCCACTCCCTCCCAGATTCTCCCCACGCCCTCAACTCCCTCCCAGATTCTCCCAACGCCCTCAACTCCCTCCCAGATTCTCCGGGCGCCATCCACTCCCTCCCAGATTCTCCCAACGCCCTCAACGCCCTCAACTCCCTCCCAGATTCTACGGGCGCCATCCATTCCCTCCCAGATTCTCCGGGCGCCATCCACTCCCTCCCAGCCGGCAAAAAGAAGAAAGTCCTCAGAAATTGAGGACAACCTACTCCGGATGATTAGTGGTCTGTCACAGAAGGAAGAGGATGAGGATGAGCTCTACCTGCACAGCCTTCTACCAGCCATGAGGCGCCTAAATCCCAGGCAGAAGGCAAGGGCCAGAATGGAGATCTTCCAAGTGCTGACAAATATTGAATTTCCAGATGATTAAATTTGATTTTTAATTAATATTGTTGTTGTTTTTTTGTTAGTATTATTATGAATATCTTATTTTCAGTTGTTCCTTGTTTTTATTAATATGTGTTAACTTAAATACTTCTTCAATAAGGTTTTGAAAGCAAGACGTGAATTGCTAGTGCAATCTATTTTACAATGTGCTAAAAAGCAATAATAACCTTTTTAGTGTTTCTCTTAGTGTTGAGACATAATGACAGCGGAGTATTTGAGGGAGCAAGGAAATCTGTGAAGATATACAATTTGCACTGCCCTGCCACTGACTTTAAGTACTATAGGCCTAACAAACTACATTTATCACAGCGATGAACAGGGATTTTTTTTTTGTCTGGTTCATATCAAGCATTTAAAGACAATTTACACAATTGAATACTCACTTCTATAATCATTTAGGTGACAATCAGGTAAGCACAATTATAGGAGGTCCAATTGTACTTTATTTCTATGGGGCACACAATTCAGGGGCAGCCACACTGTTAAAGGAGTAGGTGAAACACTGGTCTTTAACTCACCGAAGACAGATGGACAGTCGTTCCTCAGTGGAGATGGGCTTCCTCATGTTGGTCTCAATCTTCAGGATCCTTGGGGCTACCAGGGCATGCAGATTGTCGAACAGAGCAGGGCTGAGTCGGAAATACACTTTAAATCTGGCAGGATCTGCCCTAAGGTCGTTCATAAGGTGGTGGTATTCGCCATGTTCTAACCGTGAAGTCAGGATCGGATGAACCCAAAGCCTCTGCCTCTTTTGCCTCTTGTACATGATATAAATTCGTATCAGCTCACACATCTGGATCATCCTTCTCCGCTGCAGCATGATTCAATGATTAAACTATACACACAATTATATTATTTACACCTATTAAAAAGAAAAAACCTATTCAAGTAAAAAACTAAGTAAAAAAGCTGAATTATCTGCTGCTGTATTGTGCTAATAAGTAAATAACGTGAACAAGTAAGTAATTTGCGGCTGGGATACACTAGTGAAGTGAACGGAGACCGTTTCCATGGTTACTATGCGTAACTGCCAAGCGTTTCCTCGCGGAGCGCTCCTCCGCCTGTCACTTCACACGGGGAGCGCAACGTGACGTCACGGTGCCAGGCGACAACGCGAGCGGAATGTCGCCTACCGTCTGAAACGGCCTTCAGTCTGTTCAAATTACGTCGCAATCGATGTCACAAAGTAAAACCACTCAATGCAGAATAATGATATGACATATCAAAGATTATTATAACTGATAAGTTAGAAGCAGGATTTGACTGTTATACTTGCTTGAGGTGGAGCTCATTTTTAACGTTTTATAAAGAACTGCAACTAAACAACAAATAATTTTTGTCATGGAGTAATTATTTTATCCGTTAATCAATTGTTTTATTTGTATAAAATCTGAAAATCATGTAAAATCCCAGCCCAAAGCAACAACTTCACAATGCTTGTTCCTAAATTAAAATTATTCAAATAATGAAAAGGAAGAGCAGCAAATCCTCAAACGCCGGAAATCATTCAATGCTTTTATATGAAAAAATTGCTAAACAATCAAAACTAATTAATTTTCAGTCAGTCAACTAACCAATTAATCAACTAGTTATTTCAGTTGTACTTTTTAAATTGTTAAACAATATTATTTTAAAAACTATTTATATGTTTTGTATTTAAAAATCTTAATTTATCCGACAATTAGTGACTACAGAGATATCAAAAAAAATTGGTAAAGTCCGATATTCCCCAATAAAATGCAGCAGAGTATAAGTAGTAGTATGAAATACACATACTGCACCTTACCTTGGTACCTTAAATGTATACCTTAGTATAGTGATTGAGATATTAAAATTGTTTATGTTAATTGTTTGTTAAAAATAACGTATTATCTTTATATCTTCATTGATTTACCCGTATTAGTATCGGCCATGGGCTAGGTTTAAAATGTATTGACAAACCATTAAAGGAGAAGTAAGTGATAGTAAGTCATTCAGCTTTGCAGTAATTGCCAGATAAAATGTAGAGTATCCCGCTCGTTTTTATCCAATCAGTTGACAGAGCGCTATAAAGAGGCGGGTCTCTGTGCCCTAGAACGATGACTCGCTTCTTTACATCGCGGCACTGACGAAGACGGCTGCACGTTCATCTGGTGTTGATGTTATGTGTTGAAAATGCTACATTAAAGTTTTTTTAGTGTAAACAGACACTACCCATTTTTTTTGCAGGTAACAGTGACGTAGGGACGAGGGAGGGGGACTGCTAACTACGGTAACTGACAGGAAGTTGGCTAAAAGGACCATATCACTTACTTCTCATTTAACAACATAGGAACGTGAAAAATAGTCTTGCTTTCTTCCACAAAAGTACAGTATCCTCCAGCAGCCTCCTGGAGAATAAACTCAACAAAGTCAAACCAATTTGACTCCTTAAAACCACTGTTTATATACACTTTGTTACATGATAGAGCCTAGGCTGTGTATGAACATAACAAAAAAAATTCAGCGCACACACAGTACCAACAGGTAGTGGATTGTGAGGAGATATTCACCGATTTTTGACAAAATAAAATTGGACAACAAGCTGGGATTGGAAAATTTGAATCACTGACTACACCTTTAATACAGGTATAGTACAAATTCTTCTTCCCAATGATGTCAAACACTATCAGCTGGGGAGCTGTGAAGGACAGAAAGGCCCCTGACATTCCTCAGCGCACACAGAGAGGAAAATATCTTCACAGTCATCGTCCCCTTGTTCAGACAGAATGTGGTGATAATAATACAGAGAGAGGAACAGAGCAGTGAGGTAGTGAGACAAAGACAGAGCAGGGAGGGGTGTTACAGTGGGCTGTAGGCCTGCAGCAGCTGACATGACCCTCCTCGTCTAGACTACACCAAACACACACAAGTCCCTGCTGGCTGGAAGCTTTAAATCATGCACATAAACAAATTCAGGCGTTCACTGTTTTGTTTTTTGGCAGTGCTAACTTTTCTCTCCTTGCCTCGTGCACATTTCTCCTCCCTTTAATTTTTGCATCTCAATTAAAAGCCCTTTTATACAGAGCGAAAATTGGACTCAATTGAACTAGGTTGACATATTGTTTTTATACCTTACTTTTCCTTAAAAAACTAATATATTTGTTATATATATTGACAAATATATATTTATGGTAATGGTCAAAACATCTAACGACTGCATATAAATCCATTAACATTAGATAACATCTCCCTCCCATACGTAACAATCGCCAGTTAAATGTGTTTGCAAAACCCCATAAATTGCTTGATTTTTTTTTCTTCTATATGTACTGTGTTCTCATATTCGGTTTCATTCGTTCCTCTTGGAACCGATTTCTTTGCTGCTGCAGTGACACAATTCCCCCACAGGGATCAATAAAGTTTTAATCTCGTCTTATCTTTTATGAATCTCTGCACAAGGGCAAAAGCCTCAGTAACGTGAAAGACGCATTGGCTGTGAAGATGGGAACAGAGAGGTGAACAGGAGAACCACTGCAACATTAATCATTATATCATCCCTGACCCTATAATATCATTTTACTTAGCATTTTGAGTGCAGTTGCGTCATGAGCGGTCACTGATTTTGTACATTGTGAGCAGATCCACAATTTTGCCCCTATTAGCTAAACCAATTATCTGGAATCAAAGTCTAAAAAAGTGGGTGCACCTAATATGCCTATTATGATTTTCCATTACACAGAAACAGGAGTTAAGGTCTATGGCCACCGAAGCATAGGTTATGCAATGCTTATTCCACATCAGAAAATGATATGGTTGGATGGTCGAAAAAAAAAATTGAGAGATTTCTTTAATCTGCTATCATTGCAAGTAGGACAATAGACAAATAAACTTTGGCATCACAAAAATAAGCATCTGTACGGTTACTGTGTTAGAACGTATTGCTCTTGGTCAGAGCAATACTTTAAAGGTGAAGTGAGCGGTTTATTTGTGTTGTGACAGCTCCTGGCACCTCCTGATTGGCAGGATTCCAGGAGATGATCGCTAATTACAAACACCCATGCTGGCTGATCTCCTCAGCTATATAAGCTGCAGGAATCAGCCACTTGGGTCCCCCTTCCTTGATGTATGGTTTCTTTTGCGTTGCGGTGCTTTGCTTTTGCTTAGTTAGTTTTGTTTTGCACATACATTACACTCTTCACTCACACAGACACAGCACCCATTACTGATTACTGACATTCACGCACCACTTAGTAATTTACGTTAAAGTTTGTTTAAATAAATTATTATTTGGTTAAACTTAATCTCTTGTGTGGTTTCCTCATTGTCATTCCCTTGAGCCGGGCTGTGACATGGGGGCTCGTCAATAAGTGGTTGGATTGAGTAATTGAACAGTTTGGAGGAATCACACAGGACAGGTTGGTAGTTTGTTTGGGAGCAGCTTCTTTTAATGGGGGCTACGTCAAACTAATTTGGTAAGTTTTTCAGTGATGAGTAAAACTTTTGGTAGTTAAACTGGAACTTGCTTCATCTAGCTTACTCTATAGATATTATGGTGAAGGAGTTAGGGTTTAACCTTGCATAATGGAGGAAATCAGTCTGGGCAATAATTGAAGGGACTTATTAGTCTTGGGATTAAAGGTGCGCAGTACTGGTTTTTGGGGAGGCCGGTTAGTCTTTGTTAAATCAGTTAATTTGTGCGCTAGTTATTATATTTTGGAAGCTCTTTTGTGGTTTAGTATTGTAAAGCAGGAGTGCATGGTTGGGGATTGAGCTTTGTGTCTGGAGTGGGTAATCGGCTGAGGCTAGGCTAACAGAGTTGATTGTCTGGTGAGCACATGTCTGAATTTGAACTGTCCCCGTTAGGCTTCAGTTGCGTTTCCCCCTTGGGTTGCGTGAATTTTTTTTCTTTTGTTGTTTTTCCCTTTTGGTAGTGCTGTGGGGCGTGGTTAGTGTCAATTGTTTAATGTCAATTGTCTCGGGAGCACATCCGAAGGATCTTGGGGGTTGTCTGCTTGCAGGTCGCCTTTCAAACCGGCTGGTTTACAGTGCATAAATACCCACCGCAAGCTGCATGAACACTAGGGTCAAGATTATTCAGGTTTGGATAGGCAGTTAGTGGGGAAGTTCTAATTCTATTTGCATCCCAGTGATCAAAGCTGTTTTGTCATGGCTTCTGTCGGTAGTTTTGTTCAATCTCCCTCTGAGGCAATGTTGAATGGTTGCACAAAAGACCAACTTTTGAAACTCGTGGAGCATTATGAGGTTGACATTGGGGATAAAAAGTTAAAGAAGGAAATTAAACGGGCACTGAGGGCTGCTTTAATTGAAAGTGGTGTTTTGCCAGTCACAGTGCAAAGTAATGCTGTGGTTTCTCCTACTGTAGGTCCAGTGGTGTAGTCTAGTTTTTTGTAGTGGGTATACTGTGATGATTCCTTCCTAGCCTCTTCTTGAATATGCAGCATAGCATTTGTACATTAAACATATGGCTTACACCGTGGTTAGTTTACAATTTTGTTGTTTCTGCATTAGGTGCAGCAAAGGCAAAAAACATTTTGCACCTTAGCCTGCCTTTTGAAACACAGAGTTTAGGATTTCTATTCCCAAATGAAATTGTGGGGGTATGGGGGTCTCCCCCAGATTTAAACAAAAATCAGTAAGTCTGTTCTAGGCCCTTGTAGGGGGATCCGGGGTTATGCCCCCCCGGGAGATTTTTTTTACCTTTTTTTTAAGTGAAATGCATGATGATCTGGTAGCCTGGCATTCCCAGACCTGCCACTAGGCGCTGGCAAATTAAATTTGCTGCGCGTGTTGGTCTGGACACGCTCTGTTGAAGCTTTATCAAGAAAGCCAGAAATCTGGCTGGTGGTTTCAATTGGTTCTATCTAATATGGGCGTGCCAGAGCCCTTTATATGGTGCTCTGGGGAGGACGTAACCGGATGACGACAGTGACGTGCATGCGACGTCGAAGCCGTGATAGTAAACATCAAATATGGCTGCGGATATGTTGTGTGAGTTTGAGACTGCTTTGGCCTCGACCCTTAACGATTTGGAAGACGGCACTCAAATCTTTCATTAGCAAGTAAGTGGAATGTTCTATTTTGCCGACCGACAACGGCAAACGTTTAATTTAACAGTTTAACAGCTGTTCGCTAAACGAAAGGGGCTTACGTCGCCTTGTGCATCGCTCTGATTGGTTGTAGTGCTATCCAACTGCGTGCAGTGGCATTTGAAATGCACAAGTAGGAGCCGCCCCTTGAGTTGGAAATTACTATTGATCGTGGCCAGACCCTCTATCGTTCAAGATATCAGGGTCTGGATTTCCAGGCTATGAATCTGGTGCACTTTGAGAGGAAAATTAAGAGGCTTAATCTGCAGAATTGTGTGAACAAAGAATTTGGAGACACAGGGTCGGGTGAATTAGAAGCTATTGAAGAAATACACTTGGATTTTCCATAAAAATATTAATTTAAAATAAAATATTATGCAGGGTCCTCTGGGATGGGCTTGGTTCTCTTTTTCTTTTATGGGACATATTTCTCTGTAATACAGTGAATGCATTTAAATGCAGTGAGAGGAACTAAGCAGTAGAACTCTGTTGTCCAGCTATCTTTTTTTCCACAGACGAGGCTGAAATATAGACTATACACAGTGCATGTGCAACTGAGGGCAGTCCCATTTCCTGGCGGTCGGGGGCCCTAAGCAACCGTTTAGTTCGCTTATGCCTCGGGCCGGCTCTGGTTTTCTGTCATGTTACTCAGTGCATGAGTTGACGGGGTGAATCAATCGCCACCTAAGCCTATGAAAACTGCACTGATGATCCAATCTTGAAGTGCTCGCAAAAGTTAATATGAATTTCAGACCGGTTATGCAAACTGAGAATATTACTTTTTCCTCATTGGGAGAAAATAAGTCCCTGCGCGCTTTTGGTGAGCTCCGACAGCACCGTGTGCGTCTCCCGAGGGGACTACTGAGCTGAATGTTGCGTCGCGCTGCCAGTATTTTCGGGTTGGACATCGCCCTTTCTTTTACACAACCGTTCGCAATGAAACGGGCCGTGGGGTAATGCCTGGTCCCGCTTATCTATTATAAGTCCGTTGCGACTTCCACAGGGACACAGCGCACAGGTTGAATTTATGAATGAAAGTATGACAGTTGAGTTCTGTCACTATCGAATTTGTTACGTGTCATTTCGGATTTCTTAGTGGGCATACCGAAATGCTGGAGCTTTCTTAGTGGGTATACTGCGTATACCTGCGTATCACGTAGACTACACCACTGTGTAGGTCTCACCTTTGATCAACAAAAAGAACTGATGTTAATACAGATGGAACATGAAAAGGCTCTTGAACGTACAAAAATGGATAAGGAGTTAGCGCTTGAAGCAATGAAACAAAGAACAGAGCAGGCAAAACTGGACATTGAACAATGTAAACTGGATCTAGTTAGAGAAGGTAAAATGGCAGGAACTGATATAACTAGGTCTGCTGGTTCATCTAGGGTGGATTGTACTAAGAATCTCAGATTGCTGCCTAAATTTGATGAGGAAGACCCAGATACGTTTTTTTTTTCTTGTTTGAGCGTCTCGCTGATACACAGGAGTGGCCTGATAGTGAACGTACGTTGTTACTTCAATGCGTGTTTAGAGGTATTAACAGCAGAACAGCATTAACAGCAGAACAGTGCAAAGAGTATAAAATGGTGAAAGAAGCCGTTTTAAAAGCTTATGAATTAGTTCCTGAAGCTTACAGGCAGCTCTTCAGAAATTGGAAAAAAGGGGAAAAGCAAACGCATGTGGATTTTGAAAGGGAGCTGGATATACATTTTGATCGGTGGTGTTCTGCATCCAGTGTTGTGTCATTTGAAGAACTGCGTAACCTTGTTGTGCTGGAACAATTTAAGCAGTCAGTGACTAACTATATATCTACTTATATCAATGAGAGAAAAGTTAAAACTCCAAAAGAAGCCGCTGTACTTGCGGACGAATATGGTTTAACACACAAGCGTATCTTTGGGGAGCAAAGTCAACAATGGTTTAGACTCAAAGACAGCGGGGAGAAAGGTGAATCAGATTTCAATCGGGGTTCTTCAAAGGGAGAGCTAGGCACAGTTGGGAACAACGAACCTAATACAACTTGTAATTATTGTCAGCGACAGGGGCACTGGAAGAAGGAGTGCCCTTTGTTAAAATCAAAAAAGGGTTTTGTTACAGGGCCTGCTCAATCCGTTGGGTTAGCTGTTCCGCTTAGTAGCTCCGAGTTAAGTACTGACAAAATTGTCCCTCCTTTTCAGATGCAACCCAGAGTGTTGAGTGCAGCTGATATTGCGTTAAGATATGCTCCATTTATATCAGAAGGTTTTGTATCCTTAGTTGACAATAGCAAGAAGGTGCCTGTCAACATTTTTAGAGATTCTGGGGCTCTAGTTAGCTTCATTAGGGAGTCAGCCTTACATTTTTCACCAGACTCTGACACAGGAAGGTGTGTTCGAATCAGAGGAATGGGTTTAAACACCATTGTTGTGCCTGTCCATGCTGTGCATTTGTCTTGTGGCATGATACAGGGGGATGTAGAGGTGGGTGTGCGTCCAGATTTGTCAATGAAGGTGTTGACATTATTCTGGGCAATGATTTGGCAGGAGCATGTATGTGGCCTGATGCGTCCACCTCTGATGGGTTGTGTGTATTGTCTCCTGCTAAAGCGAGGTCTGAGGTCCCTGAGCAGTCGGTGTGTGCCGTGTCCCGTTCTCTCAGTATGCTGCCAAGAGTTGACGTGCAAATAGCTGATCTTGGGTCTGTTTCTCATGCAGAATTGGTGAAGGACCAGATAGATGACCTTTCTTTAGTTAAACTATTTGATCGTGCTGTGTGTTCTGGTAAGTTCGGACACCATTCTGGAGCTTATTTTCTCCATAATGGCCTGCTGATGAGGAGGTGGGTCCCTCATGGGAGAAATTTGGCTGGGGGATCAGTGGGGAAGATTGTGCTTCCTGTGTGATATAGACAGCCGGTGATCGAAATGGCGCATGTAGCTGGTTAAGTGGGAGTGAGGAGTACATATGGACGGGTCCTTCAGCACTTTTTCTGGCCTTGTATGAAACAGGATATATCCACTTGTATAAAGACCTGGTAGCATTCATTCCTGTGGTGTGTTCCCGTTCTGTAGGGTCTTAGTTGCTTCTCGGGGATGCCGGCAGAGCCGGAGTGGGACTCATTTTCAGCCCTGGAGTTTCATGCCTCAGACCGGCCCATTTTAGTTCACGACCAACATTATTAATATAATGTAATAACAACCTTAATATGTACGTCTGCAAAAGTGCACTGTTCTCTGTACCCTTGTAATTCTGTGTTTTTAGACTGTGTGGACTCAAATGCTCCTGTGTAGCCTAGCCTATAGGTGGCTGCCATGGTGCTACTATGTGCAGTAGGAGTGTGCGGAGACGTCATTATCTGTATCTGTTCAACAAACACAATTATCTGTATCTGTATTAGGATATGACACCGGAAGTGGGCTGGGCTTATATCTGAATATTTTTTCACCAACAATTATTGTCCCTTCAGAGCCTCAAATTGATTTAATATTGGCATATTATTAATAATGAGATATATTTTCCTCATACTGTAAGCTACTTCTCATCTGTTTCTCTCTCTCATTATAAGTTATGAACTGTCTGAGCCCCTACACGTTTGACTGGGGGACATTGAACATTCAGAGTCTAAAACAGTAGGCCTATTACATCACAGTAAATCATAAACTTGCGCACTCTTTTTATTTTTAACTATAGTTGTATGATCCATCGATCTAGATAAGATTTATTTTTCCCGTTTATTTCCCTCTTCTCTCTCACTCTCTCTCTCTCTCTCTCTCTATAGGCCTATCTCTGTCGCGCTATCTCTCTCCCTATCTTTTTTAATTTCTAACTTAGTTCAATGAATAATTACTTTGGACTAGGAAACAGCGTTTTATAATCTAGTGATGTAAGTGATCAACGCACAAAAACTAAACTTTGTTTGAGCAAATCTCTTAGTTATAAACAGATTGTATGAACTAAACAGGCGGAGTCTTTGCAGATCAAATATTTAAAGATCGATTTTATTAAATGAATTACACGGCCCGTTGCCATTAGAGAGACGCGGTTCACGTTCAGAGATTTGAAATAAATTAAAGTCAGGAGGGACTGAAGGTGAGTTGGGGTCAGAAACTTCCAGCGGAATGGAGAGAGACCGCGGCTCACGGGGCCATGCATACATGCAGCCGGTCTTTCTCTTCTAAGCCACGGCAGCGGAGATGAACAGCTGATAGGTGCGACTCGTTAAGGCAGAACGCGCTGCGTCAATTTAGTGCATGATAGGCAAAATAAATAAATAGTTGTTTCCCGAATGATTCGGGAAGTAAAAATATTTGGATCGATCTCATTATCCGTGCTCATCGGAATAAATGTTCGGATTCGGGCACATCCCAGTGCAGCCGACGCTCCAGTCGCCATTGTCCCGAGCATAGGCCTACATTGAAAATAAATGACTGGGGGCTGGCACTAACTTTTATGAAGCCTTTGGTATGAGTGCAGAATTACAAGTTATCTTCTTTCACCGCGTAGTCCGACATGGAAGACATGCTGCTAGTGAGAGACACGCAGCAGGGCTAGGAGTCCTTAGTTCCTGTTTCTGCTTCAAAATAAAAGTCATCTCACGTTACGCCAGTTAGATGCTTTTAATGTGAAACTGAAGCTGTATGAAATGGTCAGTTTCCATTAGCAGTAACTTAACTGCGGACTAATAATATGATTTTTAATGCACCAATAGGTATAATGATATTTTAACCCAGTGCCATGACTGGGCCGGCCCTCGCAGCCCAAAAACCAGAGCGGCCCACCGGGAATGCTCCCGGTTCTCCCGATTAGCCACTCCGGGCCTGGATGCCGGTATACAAAATGTTAGGACAAAGAGATATATTTGTTCAATGGGTCAGTGGTCAGGCCTGAGCATACATGTCTTAGGCTTGTTTGTTTTGTTTGTTTGGTAATATAACTATGTTGCCCGTATCTAACTGTTGTTGTTTTGCAGGTTACGTGTTGAACCTCGTTTCTATGGAGGGGGGTGTGACAACTCCTGGCACCTCCTGATTGGCAGGCTTCCAGGAGATGATCGCTAATTACAAACACCCATGCTGGCTGATCTCCTCAGCTATATAAACTGCAGGAATCAGCCACTTGGGTCCCCCTTCCTTGATGTACAGTTTGTTTTGCTTTGCTTTGGATTTGCTTAGTTAGTTGTTTTGCACATACATTACACTCTTCACTCACACAGACACAGCACCCATTACTGATTACTGACATTCACGCACCACTTACATTAAAGTTTGTTTAAATAAATTATTATTTGGTTAAACTTAATCTCTTGTGTGGTTTCCTCATTGTCATTCCCTTGAGCCGGGCTGTGACAGTGTTAATATGTGTCATATCACTCCATATTCCTACAGCAATCACTTCAACAGAGTACGGACGTCATAGCACAGGTCTCCAAGTCATTCTGATTTGCAGTAATAGCCCAATTAAAATGTTGTAGTATCCCGATTTTTTTTTATCCAATCAGGAGTGAGAACGCTACAAACCGTCACTCGTCTCACTCATACTATGTACACTCCATGGTCTCACTGCCGGTGCACGCCAGAGCAACAGATGGGTGAATGTGTATACGCCTTCAATAGCGGAGCAGGTAAAAATCCTTCCCAATGTCTGTTTTGATGGTTTTTATCATGTTTTATCACACCAATGGATCTGAGATTATGCTAGATAACTTGCTGCTTGAAGACCACAATGCATTAATGTGGTGACGTAGGGACGAGCGAGGGGACTGCTAACTGCAGTAACTGACAGGAAGTTAGCTAAAAGAACGATTCCGCTTACAGCTCCTTTAACATCCAAGCCCTATTCGACTGCTTTGAGTTGTAATGTTGGCATGCTAACTGAAAACTACATTACAAGCTATACACAATTCACACAATGTTCCCAGTTAACAAAAATAAACATTGTTGGAATATTTACTGTAGTGAATACTGCAGTACCATCCATTTAACCATTCGTCATCTGCTGAAGTATCCAAAATGTGCACTTTTTTTATTGAACAGGCTTCGGATATCCAAGCTGACAGTTTATTTTATCGGTGATGACTAGGATTTAGAAAAAGCCAGTGAGATTAAAGACTAATCAAGGAGTCCCAAGTAAAATTAGTTGGCACACTACAAAAGTTTTGACAAGCAAGCTTTCAACTGCCTTCTGTCCACTGCTATTGATCCTAAAGGAAACAGACTGGCAGGATGCAGTGCAAGGCTGCTGGTCCAGGTCCCTAGACTGGAGAGTAAATTAATTTATTTGCTCCTTTGTGTAAACCATCTAATGAGTTCTACAAAGATTCTGCTTTAAAGGTACTTCATGTGTTTACAGCTTCAGCTTTTTCCTTTCTTGTCTGTTCATAGTTAACATTATTGTAATTTTTTAATTTTTAATTTTTTACTAGTATTTAATACTAGTATTTCTTGCGCCACTGCGCATGCACACCACACAAGTGTGAGTTGTTAAAAGTGGCGACAAAAGGGCAGAGAGCAGCAAACCCATATGACCTGCACTGGCTTTGTGTCTGTTTACGTTTTTGTATGAGAGCTGAATTCCAAGCCATACTTTTTGCACAATGTGTTGAAATTACATAGGAAAATAATAGAATAGAAATCCTTTAGAAACATGATTTACAAGAGTAGAAAGAAAATTAAAGTGAATTGGTTTAGTTTTTACATACTTCCATATTGTGTTGAAATGCAAGCTGAATTGATTATTGAACTGTTCATAGAAAGTCATATTTGTCACATGAAAAGCCTTTTCTCTAATATAATATTAGAGAAGGCAATTCATCTGTTGATTGTATTTAATAATCATTACAAAAGTAGGAAGTGATTAGCAAACTCTGAGTAGCAAACTCAGATGTGTATAAACCCATGTGATATTTTTGAAAATCACACATGGGTATGTACGTTAAAAAAAAATTGCATTGAGATGCATTGATAATCGATTTTGAATCGAATCGTTGACCTCTGAATCGGAATCGAATCGTGAGGTGCCAAGAGATTCCCACCCCTAATGATAAATAGTACATTATAAGTGTTATAGTCCATTTAAGAAGAACTTAGTATGCTACAATTCATTTATACACATTTGCATGATCTATTGTAATGCATTTCAAACAATGCAGATGTATTCACTCACTCATGCCAGTTTTATAGTTCATGTAAACAGTAAGTGTAAAAGTGACATACTGCACAATCTAAACAACCCTCCCTCCTAAAAGCCCTCTCTACAGATTTTGCAGAGTGGTGCAGTAGGTCTAAAATGTGCCTATTACCTAAAATAGTATATTTTCCCCCTGATTGTATCAGGATGGAAGCCTTCACAACCAAATACTAAATGACTGCAGAAATAATTTGTACATTTTAGGATGGACAAAAAGAGGAGAGTTATAGTTTAACAAATCCATCTTTTAAAGTGTACTCCCTCTGCTCTGAGAAGAGGAACACTTTTGCTCCTTCATGAAATGTCATTATGAAGCTTTAAAGCTGAAATCCTGAGGGTCGTGGCCTGGATACTAACTGAATACTGCCTACTAACGTACTAAACGCATTGTGAGCCATAGAGATACATTATTCTGCTCCACTGTATAAAAGTGATGCTAAATCTATTGGTGTGTGTGTGTGTGTGTGTGTGTGTGTGTGTGTGTGTGTGTGTGTGTGTGAGAGAGTGTGTGTGAGACCTATTTTTGAGAGAACCCATTTGAGTTTTAAACCATAGGAGTGAGGACATTTTGGAAGGTTCTTACTCCGGGACAGGCCTTTAAATGGTATTTGACGGGTTAAGACTATAGGTTTTAAGTTCAGGTAATAATAATGTTTAGGGTGAGTGTTAGTGTAAGGGTTGGGGTTTGGGTTAGGCAAATTAATTTTATGCCATTATGTCAATGAGTATCTTCACAAATAGTAGTAAGGCTCAACTTGGAAGTCAATAGTTTTAGCATCACTTTCATAAAGTGTAGCATAGCAGTTGAAAAACGTGATTTAAAAGGAACACGACAACAGGCGGAGTGAAGTACACTACACCAACTAACTCTTCACTCATGGACAAAAGCTCAATGACATAAGCACCCACTGCTACTCCCCTCAAGACAGGCATAAACAAGTCAGATAGTAGTAAGAACCATGTATTAATTTGTGTTGTTAAAATGGTCTTGGTGTTAAATTATACAGTAAGTAATTTTAACATTCAACTAACTTATAATAAGTATGCAGTATAATATTTTTCTTTCTTATATTGCTACGGTAGGTCACATTCAAACCAGAAAAGGTTAGGATTAGGTAGCATGCACAAAAAGACCAAATTGCACCTGCAATCAAATGATTCTTTGGAAACGGCTACATGAAGCTTACTATGTGGAGAAATTGTTGAGATTTCAAATAATAAACTGTAGGATATGTGACTATTTATTTATTGTAGGCTACGTATCATCAAAATGTTCAGTGTACATGTCTCTTGCACCATGACAATAGAATACACAAATATTCATTCAGTTGGTTGCAGGAATACCAACTGAAATGAACAGTTTCAGGGTTGTTGTGTACGTAGAATGTACTGTAGAATTTGTAGGTTGACATTTGAGTCCACCTACACATTCTTTTGTATCTGAACCACCTCCTCCACAACCTATAATACAAGAAGTCTTAGCAATATTGCCATGAAGCTGCTCAGTGAATAGTCTAGTTTTGTACTGCACCTCACATTCCTTTGTGTACTGAGGTTGGCCTGAAGAAGAAAAGTGGGCTACGCAATTACACAAGGACAAATTTGTATATATTTTTTTTGCTCCCTTCCTAGTTGGTTCTTACTCAAAACAAGCATTAATGCAGTGCAACTTGCCTGAAGCTGAGTATTGTCAGACATAAAAAAAATCTCCCATTTCCCCAGAAAATCCTTCACCAAGGGCATCTGGGGGGTATTTGATGCTTTGTAAACAGACAGTTGTCATCCTGTTAAAATGAGGGATAATCTGTGACCTTGCTTGTGTATGGTGTGTACTTTGCATGTGTTTAGCCTGCACACAAAAGATGAATTAGTTGCAACAGTTAACAAATGCCAGAACTTGTCAATGGGGAAATTGCAATGTAACTAATAGGCTTTGAGTTTGTGTTTGAACAGATTCAGAGCCTGGCTGATTTAATTTCATCTAGAGGAATATTGCAAATACAACAATGACTTCAACATTACAGAGTTGCGCTTTTAAACTGATGGTAAAACATCAGCATCCTTAGTGACAGAAAGACGCATGCAGCACCTTTAAAAACATCATTGTACCTCTAAAATGGGAGCAATATGCTGCTCTTCTTACTAGTCAAACAACACTCCCTGTTGTTCACCTGAGTCATGCCGCCCTTTGTCTCGATGCTGAACACCTATACCTACCACGTGCGACTCTGCCTTAAATTATACTTGATTTCAATAAATATATCTTGTTATGCTGTATATATTGTTATGAAAATGTTAACTATTCCTGGAAACGTGGCATGTCATTCGAAAAGTATCTCCCAATAGGCCCTTTTAACAGCCGACATTTTGATTTCATATATCAAAGTAGGAAGCACATACGAAACAGCTCAACTTAATCAGCCATCATTTATTTTATCATTTACACTATGATTTTTCTACTGTGACAAAATGTCTTCAGTGACAAAGGTCTACTGCTACTGTAAGAGTTGTGAGACACGGCTCAGTCCTCAGTTAGTAATATACTGTGACTTTGTTTCGTGGGGACATCAGCACCTTTGGAGCCTCTTCTTAAGTCCTCCATCATCTCATGGTTGCCCAGACGACGATTATCATTCTGGCTGGTACAACTGACCCACATCTGTCAGCTGCCAATGTATCATTTGCTGAGTGGACTGCACAAGCCAGTGATGAATGGACCTGCCTCCTCTGCTCAATATGATCTTGGCTGGCTTGCTGGCAATAATAGCTGGAAACGAAATAACTCCATAACAATGTCCACCATTTGATGTATTCAAATTTTCCAAAATGGCGAAAACTACTGCACTTTAGTTTAAAGGTAAACTCTTTTTTACTTGGGTAATTCAGGGTGTAAATAATATAAAGAATGATGGCTGTTTTCCATTTATTATGCATGCTGGTTCACTGTCACGGCTTACTGATACATTTAAGTACAATGGAGGAATCTTAACACTTCTCCTGCTATGAAAAGTCAAGTAAGGTGGCCCCTAGTCCTAAATCTGGATTGGCAGCGGGGGACGGGCAAATCGATATTGGCGATTGGGGTGTGACTGGAAAAATAACAAATGTATGAGGCTGAAGGAGGAAAGTCACTTTAAAAGACAGATTTCATCCACTACAGAACTTACTCTAAGACTTTGAAAGCTTTGAGATTTCAACACATTAAACAGCGGTTACTTTTGAGCAGTAAGCAGAATTTTTTTTCTCTCCCCATAACAGATTTGAGCATATCTTAAGGAAGAGAACCTAGGGAATATACTTTGAAAGCACTTCAAACTTACTCATCCTCCTCATCTCCTAATACACTTGAGCTGAGCGGCTAGTTGGATGAAGTGGATTCCCCTTAGGTACTAGGCAGCGTGACTAAGTCCAAGTCATTTCTTCCCCCAGCTACGACAATAACAGCATCCGTTTGCTGTTTTGAACAAACAGAAAAACCAGGGAGGGCAAACTAGTCTATAGTGACAGTGGTATGATCTTAGTATCACCTGCGGGTGGTTGCTTCCGTGTCTAGAGTTTATTTATTTTTTGCTCAGTCTTTGACTCTTTTGGCTCAAGGACCTCTATGTGCGTGACATGGAAAACTGAAGCTCTTAAAATAACAACCACCACAGACTCTGCTGGTAGAAAGTCCCAAGGACATTTCATTCTGTAGGATGCCGGTTGGATTTCGTACCATCATTTATAAAATAAAACTGATTAAAACATTTAGTTGGGGGTTTGAAAAACACGTAGCCTACGTTTAAGGTGATCAAAAATTCAGAGTCATATCGCAACACACCCAAATCCCTATTTGAAATGTTTGAAACCTTTTTGGTTTGATTGACTTGTGGATTTAGACATCAGTGATTCCCCCAGCGCTTTATAGTTAAGGCGGCCGCCTTAGCAAAACCGGCCCCCCGTCTTGACTACTGACCAACCAAAAAAAAAAAAAAATTAAATCTTTATTTTTTTATTTTTAGTGCTGCACAATTAATGTACTAGCAAGCGCGATGTGTGATTTTTCATGGTCAGAAATGCGCGAAAGGCCGTGATTTGCGGTAAATAAATGTGCACATATGTCTCCAAGCGTTTCTCTCTGCTCAGACTATCAGCTGCTCTGTGTCGGGGGCTCTGCGCGCGCGACCGTCCCGCGCTGCGCGCGACTACGGCATGTACGCGGGAAACGAGCAGCAGCAAACCGACATTTAACCTGTGGCGATAATAAACGCAGTGCGGTTCTATGGGGATATTTAGCTGAACAGAAAGAAGTGCTCTGCAAAGCTAGACTAGTTTAAAACTCCACATCACCGTGGCAACACAACTTATCGGCTCATACAGCGCAGAGAAAAGTCTGATACATGCATGAGAGTGATGGCCCAGGCACCTTTCAGTAAGTTTACAGAAGTGCACACTGTAACTGTCTTTGAAATGCCTTTAGTCATTTTAAGGGGAAAACACTTTGTATTATTTCAATAATTGAATTATTTTTCAAACAGCATGCTTGTGTAGCCATACAAGATTTATTTTTCTGAATTTTAAATGCTGCTTTATTTTTATGTTTTAAATTTGGAAATACATGTTCCAAAACAACCAATAACCTCTGTATTTAAAAAGAAATCAAGCAAGTAGGCTAATAATAACCATATATGAATTAATCGCATCACAGTATGCCTATTGTCCACAATAATCTCACAACAGCCCCCCATCCAAAAAGGAACTTTAAAAAGCACTTTGATACACATGTTAAGTGTATGGTCCATTATTTGTATTTAGTGTGTCTGCATGGTATTGCACCAAAACAGTAGAACTTTTCTTTAATTGTATTTTGTACCGTCTGCATGTTTGCACAAAATGTGCACATAGCAAACAAAATTGCACAACTGTAAGGTCAGTGTCATTCAAATAAACAGAACCATTTCTTTAGGGCGCATTGGCATCTTTGAGCAAAATACCCCCAAAATTTTCGCCGCGGCGCTTTGCGCCTCCTGTGCGGCTTAACAGTGACCACCTTGACTAAGACATTTCCTGGGGGAAACACTGGACATCTACTATGGCACATCATTTTAAAACTTCAATCGATCCAACGTTTATGCAGAAAGAAGTACAGTTGACAAGTGGCAGCTTATAGAGTGATATAATTTAGTCACATCTGGAAACAGGTGAATGCACTGCTGGGCATTTTCCTCATGCTCACAAAACAATCTAAATGCTATAGAAATGCTCAAAATTGCTAACATAAACAATTAAATTTGAGCGTGCTCATAAATTTGTTCATTTTGGCTCCCAAATTATTTTTTTAATCTTTTTTACACATTTAAAAATGCAACTAAAAATATGTTAACATTTACACTGCAACATTTAATAAGCCAGAGATCTGACAGCTTATGTTTAAGATTAAACTATAGCTGAATGTTTGGTGAAATCCGGATTGATTTAGTCCAAAACAAAAAGTTATATAATACCCTGGTAGATATATTGATCTAGAGGAAGACAAGGAAATACTGGGAACACAAAAAGAGTGTGGATTTTCTGCTAAAAAAACAGCTTAGAGAGGATGAATTGATTTGCTTTATAGGTTGCACAAATGCTTTCCCAGCAGTGCCTGTATTTGCATTTACATATCAATCTATTTGTTTCTGTATGGTGGTCATAATCAAAATGTTCAAATGGCATTATTCTCCTGTCACTATGTAAGTACTATGTTTGCAGAAACTTCCTGCTGTGTAGCAAGTCGTTCTGGAGGCGCCGACGGTGCCTCCAGGATCGGCATGACAAGCTGTTCATCACGTCCGGTCATTCATCAGTCATAGTCTGACCAAGTGTCTGGCAGTGAGGATGGACAAATACCCCACTACATGGTCCCACAGACACCTCCAGCTGTCTGGCTGAATGGCTGTCGGAGCCTCAAAGCCAGCGCTCACAGTCTGGGCCTCCTGAGTCACGCGCTTTGCTTCAACGACTTCGTCAGAGGCAGTATAGTCCAACATCTGAATGGCACTGAGCAACACTTCTTTCATTGTCGTGTTTGTCATTGTAGTTTTTACCACCTGAAGGTTATTTTTACAGATGTGCACGGTGGCTTTGAGGGTAAAATCCAAACAAATGTAAACAAAGGCAGGATCTAAGATATAAGACTGTGAGAACCTGCAACATTAACGTAAAACTAATCAATCAGCTAATATTCATCCTGAATTTACTCAACAAAATTGCTCAGCATAATTAGAACCGCGAACAGATTCATTTATAATTCAGTTTCAGTGTGGGAATAGCCAAACTATCAGAAAGTAATTACAGTGCAATTCTATTTAATACTATTAGATAGTGAAAGAGTGACTTTGTATCTTGTCTTGGGACCATATCTTTCCTGTAAAATAGAAATTAGTGGACCCAATATGATTTTGTTAAGTAAGTGAACCATCAGATACAGTGTCTTTATCTGGTCATTTTACCAGAAGTGATCATTCATGAATACAGTGGAATATGGAGCTGTATAGGAATGTCTGCCTTCACCCACATAGCTTCACCCACTTTGTAAAAGTAGCTACAAGAAACTTTTAGATTGTGTTGATACCAGCAGCCCCTTTAGACAAAAGCAAATTGCTTGCCAGCATCGTGTACATTTGTTCAGGAAGCAGGTGAATACTTCCATTCGGGATACACAAGATGTTCTGGGGCCTGTTTCAGGTAGCTGGTTTTACATACTCTGGGTTTAACCCTGCGCTCTGAGTTGGTCAACTCAGAGCGCAGGGTTGATAAGCAACTCTGGGTTTTCGGTTTCAGAACAGTGGATCAGCGTTGGGTTTATCAACTCTGAGCGTGTTCACTCTGGGTGGAGCGTGTGCATAAAAGCCATCGTCAATGGATCGCTGATAACATGATTCACCATGGAAACAGAAGAAACAAATGATTGATCCTCCCACTTCTCCACTTCTCAAAAAAGAAAAAAAGAAATCTCCGCTCCTCCCACTAGAGTTAGAAATATTAACGAATGAGCTTATGGTAGCCTATGGAGAAGAATTAACGGGATATTGTCTCATAACTCTGATCTAATCTCCTCGGCAATTCAGAAAAAAAACAGAGCAAACATTTTTTGTCAAGAGAATCATTTCGCTTCCGTATGAGAAGCCATAGTCTATTTTAAAAAGTTACGCATATCAGCTGTAAAGTAATAAAGCTGGCGCGGCACAGCATTGCTGCTGACAGTGTTTTATATTTGCTGTATAATATGTTGGCAAGCTATAGTCTAATAGCCTACTGTGCAGCAAACAGAACAGACTGTCGCTTCTTTTAAATGGGGAGTGAAAGACATTAACGTCAAGACACATTAGGTGACAGTTTCCATTGAAGAGCCTGATTGATTTATTACCAGATCCATTTTCCTCAAGTGATCACAGTTTACATTATTATATAATTTTTATATTCATATTAGGCTATTTAACGAGGCTCGTCTGTGACTTTAGGATCGCAGAAGTGAACTGTAACGATCGCGTGCAGCCGCAGCGTTACATGAATCCACCTGACATAAATCTGTTCAGTGACACAGACGTTAAAAAACATACAATACAAATAGGTTTATTAATCTGAATGTAGAGCATGTCACGATGTGTAAGGTGGCCGCCTATATGAACGGACCGAGGGCTGAGAACAAGGCTGATCAGATAAATGATTGGTCAAACGTAAAATCATCAGGAAATGATAAAAACATCCCGATGGAGATTTCTATAGAGTGATTTTGCTTCAAACTGTACAGGGACGCGTGTGACAGTGACACTCTTTCTTCAGTCGGAGCTGCAGCGTAAAGTGAAAACAAACTCGGGTAGGTCTAACCACCTCCCGAGCAGGTTAGACCCACGGCGTATGTTGCCGCAGTAACTGACTCTCGGTTGCACTGAACCTGCTACCTGAAACGGAAAACCCAGAGTTTCCACCAACTCAGAGCGAACAAACTCTGGGTTGCCTCAAAACCAGCTACCTGAAACAGGCCCCTGGTGTGCCTGCCATTCATCATTTTGTAAGTTTCCGGGTATCTTAATGTGAATCTCATGAATGAGATTTTGTAATATTTTGCTCAATTTGATTGAGGTTTTCCTGGTGGCATTGCCTCCTATGTCTGATTGCTTTCCAGGCCTGGTCCTGTTTTTTAAATATGAACTTTGAGCACACTGCTGAACTTCCTGTAAAGAGTATAACATGCCACTGTAAAAACAAAGTTAAGCCGCCACTAATTAGTTTTTCAAGCTGATTTTCCAACATCTTTCCCTAGAAACCACTCTGTGTTTAGGTCCCAATGGCATTTATTTCAAATACATTTCTTTCTTGTATTTCTGCTTTTTGAAACAAGCATCAAAAGGTTCTGAAAAAATCTGAGCCACCAGGAAAGCACAGAGGTTTCCTGTTTCTACCTTAAGATAAAAAAAGGTCTCCACCAAACCTTAAAAAAAATTGTCTTTAGTACAACTCTGCGAGGCATTCAATTACCGGACGGTGAAAGTACAGTGGTGGAAGCAGGGGCAGTTCTACAGGGGGGGCTACTGAAGAGCCTTGCCACCCCCCAGCTGCCCCCCTAACTTTTGCATTCTCAAAAATGTACTTGTAAGAACAAACCGCCACTATGTCAACAAGCCACTCAAATAATTGAAACAAACAATAAATTGAACAAAAGTAAATCATTTTGAATCTAATCTTATGCCCTGCCCCTCAAATACTTAGTCACGGCCCTGCATCATATGCGCATATCAGCGATCACACAGTTTGTCAGCGACTCAGCGCGCTGCTGTGCCATGCAGCCCGGTGAAGAGTAAGTGACCTGCTCCGAGCATCTGAAGGTGAAGTCTGTTTACCCTTGTGAATTTTAAACACACCAATTTAACTTAAAGTTAAATTTGTAATTAATGTAATGTAAAAGTAGCTAATTCATCAAAAAGAGCACACCCATTAATCGTTGGCCAAAACGGAAATCACTCGCTTGTGACTTGTAGGAGCATATTGCCCTTTTATTAATTTGTAGGCCTGTAGTACAGGCAAGAGCTTGATAAAAATATTTAAAAAAAACTTCCATGTTCGGATCCATACAATTTAACAGTGGGTCACCGTAGAGAGAGAGCGAGAGAGATGCCGTTTCTGAGACATTAAGTTACTACAGTGACACTGACAGTGCTCGCTAGGAGATCGATCATTTTCGATAATATCGATAAAACTCTCACATATCACAGCAAACGAGCAGCACAAATTAAACCAGGTTACACAATCATATGTTAAAGACATGAATAAATAAGTGAAAGAAAAGAGGGAAAAGAAGAAATAAATGTGAGGGATGAAGAGGAGGTTTTATATTCAGACAGGGAGGGACAGATGCAGGTAGTGATCAGCAGGCAGATGGAAGGTAGGCAGAGGGTCTGACTGCAGTCCCAGCCTAAACTACTATATTGTTATTCTCCTTCCATATAAATTCCACTAGACTAGAATGATATGTCATGTCACTCAAAATAACATGTTTCAGTTATTGCCTGTTTTCTGGTGTAGCAATGTGTTGTATAGGGTAAGCTATGTAGGCTTAAGATATACAAATTTCTTATTTAATCAGAAATGATGATCAATATGGGGATTCCCGCTACCGTCCTTCCCATGCCCCCCTGCCAAGACCTCTCGCCCCCCCTTCGCCACCCCAGGTACAATTTTCCAGATCCTCCACTGGGTGGAAGGCAATGCTTTATAAAAGGTAGGCTCATGAGAAGCTACAATATGGTAAAATGTATTTGACCTTTGACATCCAAACTCTATTCAGTTCATCTTTGAGTCAGAGTAGACATTTGTGAAAACTTTGAAGAAAATCCCTCCAAGCGTTCATGACATATTGCGCTCACGAGAATGGAACGGAAGGACAGACGTACGTATACATTACATACTGTATGCACAGACAGACGGAAAACCCAAAACATAATAAATGTCTCTGGGCTTTCGGCTATTGCTGGTGCGGAGACATCCTTAAAAATAGACAACACAGCAGAATAAAAACACTGAATTTCCCGTGTTTTGCCACCGGGCTTCATCAGAATTGCTCATCCATGAAGTGTGTTGGTGAAACAAAACTGAGATACTTCTGTGTGTTGGCAACTGTTTTCACTATGACCAAATGTTGGATGAACACACTACTGTTTAGAGGACGTATATCCAAATGAGTTGGGTTCCCAAAATGTCATCATCATAACACATATTTACAATTTAACTAATTCCATTTGACTTGAGTGAAATAAAGCAATCAATGATAAAAAGATAATACAGGACAGTAAAAGAAAATCAGTCTCAATGTTCACTTAACGCTCGTCCCGCTCCTCGTATAAAATATATAAAGTAAAAATGGGTCTACGACTCATATGAAATATATAAAAATATCACCAAAAAGAATAATTATCATTACATTAAGAATAAGAATCCATCTCAAGCTTGCTTATCATTAAGTCATTAATCCCAATGGGATTCAATTAACATTGATGTGAAATAGGAAAATGTGTAAATCTTTGCATCCACGAAGCGGAAAGCAGCGAGTGTTTGACCGAAGTAATCATACTTTAAACGATAGATCTATTATCAAATTTCTATATATGTTGTTGCCTACTGCTCGCTTGTAATACGATCTTATAAATTTGGTGAAATTAGCTTTGACAGGTTCATACAATGATGTCAAGTCCCATCCAGCTCAGTGGCTTTATAAGTGGGCTTCCCTTCCTGCCACTGAGGCAGGAAGGGAAGCCCATTAATAAAGCCACTGAGCTGGATGGGTTAGTGAGGTCATAGCCTAGTTACATCACTAGTTGGTTCTCAAGCTGATCAAACTGAGCAAATCCGTTCAGTGGCCTAGGACCGTGGCTGGGTACGTACGTACTGTATCATGTGACAATAGATAGAAGGTGATTTTAAAGTTCAAAGTAGCCTACCAGCATTTACATCATCAAATTTTTAATGACATTCACCAAAAGATGTCCAGATAGCAACATTTGTCAGCACTTGTGCCACCTGTGTGCGTCAAACACAATTTGCACGTAGGAAAAGTTCAGCTGTCAAAACCACTTTGATACAAATGCTTGTTTGGCAGCGCAGCGCAACGGGGAACAAAGTGTAGAAAAACAGTACTGCAAATTGTCCTGGCTGTCACATCGAGTTGACGTTAATGAGCACAACTGAATGAATATAAAAACAGTATAAAAACGTCTCCATTCTGGTATAAGCTGTAGCCACGTCAGCGACAAACGGCGGCGGCCCACAGCAAGACTAACATTCTCAGATGCATCTCAATTGAGTCACTGAAGCAGCCCTAACCCATTTCCAAATGAGCGTCTGGCAAAAGACCCTCCTTGTCAAGGCGGATAGAATGACTGCGCTGAGTCGCGTGGACGAATGGTGAGGGCGTCGAGCTGCGAACAGAATGAAAATGACCAAGAGAGACAGAGGGAGATACCCGGAGAGAGACAGCAATGGCAAATGCATCTCCCACACATTTAATGTCTCCATGTTGACGGTTTGTTTTTGCTATGATGATTCTGCAATGACTCACCATCTGACCTACATTTGAGCACAGAGGCTTATATAGAATCAAATAGATATCATTAGTCGTCTGCTCATCATCTACTTCGTACAAATTGCAGTCATTTAAAGAGGGAGTCATGCTTGTTCTCAAAATAAACGAATATTTCCCTACGATCTTAGCTGTCCGTACAGTGTGAGGGGAAAACATCTGGTTTATATACAGCCTAGGCTCTGTAAACTGGTATGTAAACAAAGGACATGTTAACAAAGGGGGGGCCCATCGTAGCTATCAACATACCTGTTTTTAATCTAGGCTGTCTATTAACACTGTTTTTTTCAGTGCACAAACAGTAAAGTAGTGGATTGTGATGAAATATTCACTGATTTTTACAGAAAGTGATTTGGAACAAGTGATTTTCACACCAAGCATTCCCCTGAATTGCTGATTTCATCTTTAATACCAACATACCAACCAATAAACATGTCCATGTCTTTTTCTGCATCACATCCTGTGCAGTCATGAGGAGATAGTGTTGCTGCCTCTTAAACTGTCATATCTATCAGTCAAGAACAAGAGTTATACAATTGATTTTTAGCTGATTCTGAAGCAGGCCATGAAGAACAAATAAAAACTTCCAGACTTTAACCTGACCCAAAAATATCTTAGCATTTGACCCACTGGTCCTAATATTTCTGAGATAAAATGAAAAACTTACATCAAACTGCTGAGAAAGGAACTAAAGCCTCAGGATCTGAACAGCATAATCTAATTTCAAGACCACTGAATTATTATAATGAGCCGTCCATGGATGTCGATGTGTATGTATGACAAACATTCCGTTGCCAACTTCCCTGAGGCGCTGTGTACACATACATACACTGCATGGCTTCGTGTGAGTCCACTTCACTGTTGACTGAATGATTTGGTGCAATGTGCACTCCTAGAAAGTAATTTTCTTGCTCAACATGGGGAAGGAGGCTGTACTCACAAGACCCAATATCCAACTACAAAGGGCACAATATATAAGGCAAAAAAAGCTATTTCAGAAGAAGGTCGCACAATGTCTTGGCACAAGCCAAGTAGTTTTTAGAGCTGCTACATTTGAAGGCGGAGTGAAAGTTGTGTGGCTATAGTGGTGAAGGTATTAATAAGTGGACCAGTGGGCATTTTTCCTTTAAAGTAATAGTTACATAAAAATGTCTGGCCAGTTCGTTTTCAGTCTTGCACGACATGCATGTTGTCACCGTACAGGAAAGGCTCACTACAAACTTCGGGGGGAAAGAATGTACACAAACATGGCTTTATATATTTCAAACACAAACATTGATAAAAATGCAATTTGAAGGTTGCTTAGACTCAGAGATCCATATTTTTACAGAAGAAAATAAAATGATTGGTCCAAAAAAATTATCAATATTGTGGTTGTGTGGCCTTAACAAAATCAACTATGGTGAGGTGCTGTACTTATCGAGAAGCAAAACCTTTCTAACTGACCTCTCGACTTGTCCACATTTAAATGCTATATTGAGATTTCCTTTATCTTTCCATATAGGTTACGGTTTGTTGTGGGTCATTCAGATTGCTTACAAACGATAAGAAGGCCTTTGGCCTAAACCACAGCAAAGCGGCAGGAAAAATATTTATGTTTGATAAAGATTCAGTGATACTGACTTTTATTTTCTGCAAGATAAAAAAAAAGCAGCTAGAATAACTCATAATGACCTTTGGAAACGTTACTCTTTGAAGCTATCTGCCACCTCCATAATCCTCAGAAGAACAAAGTCAGAATGCACTTGTGTATAGAAGAAACTGAGCTCTCTCTCTCTCTCTCACACACACAAATACACAACAAACACAAACACACACATGTCCTTTTCCACTCCTTCAGTTACATAACCTTAATGCAAAAGACAGCTTGACTAGGACATCCTGGGCTCATCTTGTGATCGTCGTTTACTTGGGCATGCTAGGGAATTCATTCATTCATTACCATGTTGAGCTGATGACCTGTACTGTATGTCAGGAGAGATCAATCGTGTGTAAATGAAGCGCTGGCAGAGTGTGTGTGTGTGTGTGTGTGTGTGTGTGTGTGTGAATATTTTGCTGCATGTCTGCTGTTTTACATGAAGAAAATCCACAAATGCCCATACGCACACACACACACACACACACGCAGTCGCGCACATTAATATTTTCATCTGCAAGTTACATGACCAAGTTTTCGGTAGCCTTTGCTTGTCTACATTGCAGAAGAAGATGAAGAGTGAGGAAGCCCATAACAAATAAGTCAATGGAAAATGAATACAACTCGAAGCGGTGAAAGAAACATTATATACTCTTAGTTTTCCTAAATTTAATCAAAAATTTAATTTTTTTTATATATAATAATACATATTATAGAAGACAATAAGACATGACATACATTAATAATACTAGAGTTTGTAGTTATATAGGAATGGGCAAGGAATTATGACAGACATTTTTGACAGATGTGTGTCATCATGACTTGTGGGGCGCACTTTATGTCGCAGAGGGGTAGTTTGAAGGATTAGTAGCGTAACTACATTACTATGCATGAAATAGCCTCAAATTTAGGTTACGTGTTCAATTGACCAAGGAGCAAAAATAATTAAAAAAAAACTTCTATTGTTCAATACCCCCCAATGTTGTTTTAGCCTGAATACACAGTTTGCAAAAGTTAACTGTGGTTTCATTTTCACCGTTATATGTTTGGATGATCAATACAGTTTTGAGAAGATATACGCTTTATCTTGCAAGAATACATCACATGACAAAAGACAAAACCTGGACTTCCGGGTTACAGAGCATGGAGTAGGTACGATCAATACAGTTTTGAGAAGATATACACTTTATCTTGCAAGAATACATCACATTGCCACAATCATTTTGTGAGAAGGTCAAACATATTTTATTCCAACTTAATGGGTGGCCGCGTATATTTCACCTTATCTATTGTGACAGCAAGTGCCAAGCGAACCACCTCTGGACCACAGTGAATGGGAACTCCTTGGCCCGGTCATGGAGAGGTATCCTTGGCAGGAGACCCATAATCCCTTGTTAGGGCCATCTGCTTCCCCCACAGTCTGTTGCCCTGTCCAACCTTAGCACAACCATGAGTATGGTCCGGCTTGTGATGCTGCAGCCATGTCCAGCCTGGAGGTTCCTCTGCAGCATGACAGAACAACACGCCTTCATTGTAGTGTGTCATCAGTGTTTTGTTGTATAAGGTGTGGAACCAGCTCCAGGGTGCGATTGTATCCTACTTGCAGCTTGTGTCCCTTAAACGGCCGTCCACATTTTCAGCAACTGTTCACAGTTGGTTGTTCTTTGTCCTGTGAATGATAAATTATAACTTCTATAACTTTGATCTGTGAAGTGATGATATAATCTGTCATGATAATGTCAGCTGAACCGGATCAACACCTGTGTCATAATTATTAATGGATAAAGCAGGTGGAATAATAACCTAATAGCCTACTTAACATGTTTGTGGCAGGGCAACAGAGCAGAGCAGCTCCATGCGTGGCTGTGTGCTTAGAAGCTGAGACGTTGAGTGGCTGGGAACAGAAATGAGCATGTATAGGTTGTTGGGT
This sequence comes from Ammodytes marinus, assembly GCF_949987685.1. Lineage (NCBI taxonomy): Eukaryota > Metazoa > Chordata > Actinopteri > Uranoscopiformes > Ammodytidae > Ammodytes > Ammodytes marinus. Next base: position 31,165,117 of record NC_137230.1, read on the forward strand.
TCTTCTCACTTTTTAATAGTTTGAATAAAACAGATAGAGATGTTAGAGAGAGACGTTGACCAGAGTTAGGCTACTATAGTCACTAAGAACTGTTCATACTCAAAGTTAAATTTGTCATCTTAATCAGTTATATGGGGTTAAGCTGTACAGTTTGAATGAAGCCAACATATAGTTCCTTAACAAAGTGTAGCCTACAATAACTTAACTATGGTTAAATGAGGTCCTGTCTGCTTCAAAATAAAAGTAATCTCACTTTTCGTCCGTTAATTGCTTTTAATGTGAAGCTGCGGCCCAGAGAAAGAGAGAGAGTGTGTGTGTGTGTGGGGGGGGGACTTACTTGTTGTCAGTAGTGATGGCTCGTCCACTCACAAAGTTGTAATGGCGGCGGTCCGTGTGTGATGGTGCGTTCCAGTTACATCAAACCATATCGGAAGTTGGAGGTCGGAACCAGTGGCGTGGCGTGGGGATTTTTTTTTTGAGGAAGCCAATTGAGACAACACCTTTAATCTACATGTTTATTGGAAGGTGGGGGACAGAAAAGGGTAGGCTACGTCGCAGCCCTATGGTCGCAGCTTGTATTTAAAGTGTAACTGCACCCTTTTACTTGTTTTTTGAGATATAAGCTGAATTAAATCACTATGTTGTTAAGGAACACATATATGCTGGTGTTAATATTGAAAAAAATTGCAATATGTTAAATATCGGCAATTCAAGAAATGTTTTGTATTGTAAATCATTTTAGAACTTTACTAAGATTTGAAAAAAACTTTTTCCTTCGGATTCGAAAAATGACGTACATGGGACTTTTTTGACCCCATGTACGTCATCACGTCGCCGCAAAGCCAGGCACGCTCTTCACAGGTCCATGACTGGTCCATAAGCGTTTACTGTTATACTGTCCCTCCAAGGATGTTATTTCGGGGGTTAACACCCTTCACTTCTACCGACAGTGTGTCTGCAATATCTCGCTTGCGCGAACACACACACACAGACACACACAGACCCGGACTCGTTCATTGTTTCACTTTATTGACACACGCTACCGCTCGCTCTCCTCGCTCACACACACACACACACACACACACACACACTGCCGCTCGTTCACTTGCGCTACTCGGTCTCCTAACACTACGATAGAAACACCCGCCAACAATTTAGAATAAGAAAAGTCCTCCACCTCAGACGACCTATCTGTGTGGCATAGCCTATATGAGCTCACTGTGTAGCGACAGTGCCGTTAGACTTTGTGTCACTCGATATTTCAATGAAGTCATGTCATTCAGATCTTCCTGAGTGATAGCTAGCAGCTAGCTAGCCCCCTCCTTCACAGACACCGCGCCCACCCCTTCCCGAAAGTCGGCCGGCTGATGTCGGAATGTTTAAAAACAATGGTTCTCAAACAGAATTCAGAATCCATGGTCTGAAAGCATTTTTCAAAATCGTGCAGTAGCTCAAACAGGGGGTGCAGTTACCCTTTAATGTAACTACAAGAGCTATTATAGCGCCTCGTCAATTTACCAGGATTTACACACGCCTGTAATCTGTCCGACACCGCTCGTTCGCTCTCTCTCTCTCACTCACTCTCTCACTCACACACCTCCTAATTGTCTTATTAAATTATAATTTTTATTATAAATGCACCTCCCACCCCGACCGGAATGCACAACTTGCCGCTTAATGCCCAATATAGATTCGAATTCATTCACAATATAATTAGGGGACGTGTTAGGCTATTTTAAGTTTCACCTTCACGTGAGACACGACTCACACAATCAGTTGTATGTGCTTGACATACACACATACTTTCTATACATCCTTTTTGTTTAAGAACTAGGCCAAATGTTCATTATACAACACTACTTAAGACAACCCAGAACAACTTCAGTGGATACCAATGCAACTTAATCCAGGCAATCAAGGCACATTCAGCAATAAAATAACACAAAACATAACACACATAGCTACACGGACAGTTAAGGGAACAGTTAACCCGCGCCGGGAGAAGGTGTGTATTTTACTCACTATTTGTAGAGGAAGGCCATTAGCTGAAGATTGCCGCTACCAGCTAGCCACTCGGTGCGGACATAGTTCTCCTCACTGAACGTGCGATAAACTTTCTTTCTCTCCACACGCATTGGCCTGCCGTCAGATAAGATTTTTAATGGCTCCTCAATTGGCAGTTTGGAAAAATAATTTTTTACTAAATACTCAAAATCTCCACTCTCATAACTGTTCTTGCTAATATAATAACAATGCAAACATGCTAATATCCCGCTATTGTTATTGTTGTTACATTTCAGTGACGTTGATAATGATGCTTTGATTTGATTGGTGTGAAGCCAAGGGCCGAGTGGCTTCCCTTGGCACCCTCATGACACCCTCCTGACCAATCACAGGAGGGCAGTGTCAAGACAATAGCCTCACCTGATTGGTCAATCCTTCTTTCTTTTTTTTCACTAAGGGATGCCAGCTCGGGCTGGCTTCCTTGCTGACATAAAGGCTGTATCCCGTTACAGAGACCGCCTCCTCTCGCGGTCTATGAAGGCTATAGCCTGTGAAGGCCGATTCGAAGGCCGAACGAGCGTTGTTAAACGGGACGGTCTCCGCCATGGACATATAAAGAAATGGACACCGTATTGAAACATGGCGCCCATTCATTCCTATGAAAGCTGCTCATTGGCGCAGAGAAGCAACAAGGAAGCGGCCATACTGCTCTCATGAGAGCCCTGGAGCAGTGTAACGTTGTAATATGTCCGTGCATTAAGCTAAGCGGGACGAGCACAGTTGCATTGTTTATCGACCATGGAAGTATAAGTTACTAATCCCCGATGATTCTCTGTATGTAATCTTTAAATTACACCCCGTCGTTGTAAAGTAATATAGTGATAAACGAAGATTCCTCCCGCCACCGGAGGCCGGGCCGTCCGAAGCAACGGTTGTTTCACTACGGCTCCTTTTAGCGGCTACACGCCTAACGGCTAAAACTGAAAATAAAACGGCTATAAAACGCTTTCGGTGGCGTTTTGAAAAGCGAAAACTTCCATTCTATTAGTACATGGTCTAAAGAAAAGTATGAGCCTTTGATTGATATCCAGAAAAAATGTAGCGGAGATACATTCTTGTTTGACAAAATTGTATTGGGAATGAATGGGCCAGGGCCACCGCAGGGCCACTATGATCTCCATTTTGTTTTTTACGGACCCGTCCCAGACAGTCAAATGAGTTGGTCTGGTTGTTTCAGGATAATCCCTCCCCCGGCCGCTGGCGCAGGCAGTTCTTACCTCAAGCCCAGCTCAATCCTGGGGTTTGAGTTGAGCCGGTTTTTACAGGCCGGAGCCGGTTCTCTGGCATTGTGAAACCAAAACAATGGTTCTAGCTCCGAACTAGCCCGGAACCGACTCCGATTTTGCTGCGGTGTGAAAGGCCTACGGGACAAAACGCCACTGGTCGGAACTGGGAGTGACGTCACCCCCGACCTGATTGCGTTCCAGTTACTTGATAGTCGGAACTCGGAAAAAAAGTGAGAAGAACGATGGATGCCCGAAGAAAAGCTGTTGCCGTTTTAGCTCTTGCCGAGTACAAGAAACTACAAGAAAAATATGCAGTCCACTTCAAAAACATGACAGAACATGACAGTAAACGCAGAAGGTATGTCTGTTTGTTTTGATACATGTTTTTTTCTGTTTAGTTTATACGGCTAACGGGATATTTCATTGGAGTTTTGTTTCAATTTACCGTGCATCAGAATAAACGGGTACAACCATACAACAGCTTCAATGAGAAATCCCGTTATCTTTACTTTAGACACAATAACAATGGGTCATGACCGGTTTCAATTAGGCTACTTGAATATTTAAAATAAAATAAAAACATCACGTCTTGCATTTCTTGTTGTGGCGGGGCTGATTTTTGGCATTAACCGTCAACCGTGGTGGAGGCCGGCTCACCTTATTAAAATAGCCTCTTGGGTCTGAAAAGAGAGCGAGATAAAAAAAAATCGTATCGTTATTTTCTTATAAGCCTAGGCGTAATGCTGATTGACAAAAAGCCTCTGACTCACTGTCATTACTTGTTCAATTGGTTGTGTTGATAACAAATTATAATACAGAAGATTGCTACTGTTTTTGGGTTTGCTATTGGCTCACTGCAAACCAGGGCCTGTTAAGTTACAAGTGTATTAGGTAGCCTACACCTTGATCAAACAAAATAATGCAGTCAATTGTTTTTTATGAGGATGTAGTAGGCAGGACCTATGTGTATAGTCTAATATTGTGTCATACATTGAAGCATTCGTTATTTGCAAAAACTTAATTTCAAATAAGATAAAAACATCCCCAACCCGAATTGTTCTAATTATTTCAAAATGAAGCAACTCATACAGTGATAGTACTTAAATAGTACTTTAATATATTCTATAGAATTGTATTCTTTATTTTAACCTCACTTTTTTTCTGACTTAGGATACTTATACAGTGGTTGACACTAAGGTTTCAAAAGCACTTGCACATAGTGCAAGTGCAGGTCATGTTTGACTTGCCCGAATGTAATGTTCACTTGCCCAAATAAAAACAAAAACGATTAAACAGTTATGAAGAGTATAATTTAATCATACCTTTTTACATACAACCAACAACAATTCATGTAGCCTACATATCATTGTACATACAGCCAAGCAATAACATGCAGACAGAACTGTGAAATGAACTATCACTTGAAAAATAAAATATATATAATATATATACATCATGAAACAAAGATTTAAATAGCTTATTTTTTAACTTGCATATCAAAATTACACACAACATACAGAACTAACTTAAACTACAACATAATGTACAAGGTGTACTTAATCCTCCTCTTCCTCCTCCTCCTCTGACACCAGTTCCTGAACCCCTTGTTGACTAGTTGTAGGTCGTCTTATTCTTTTTGAGGATCCCCACCAACGCTGAACGGCAGCATCAGCGTCGAATGAGTCCTCAGGTGGACCCATGATGCTGAGGAACATCAGCATCTGGAGCTGGGTGGGTGTCAGCCTGGATCTTTGGTCCGATTTGATCCGCTTCATTGAGGAAAATCCTCTTTCACACCCTGCAGTGCTCACTGGGAGGACCAGGTACACCTCCATCAGATGGGCCAAGGCCTTGAACCTGGTCTTCTTTTCCTCTTAAAATAGAAAAGCTTATTTTATTATTAATATTATATTTTAAAACTGGGGCACTAAATCTGACTGTGGCTTTACTTCTTATAATTAAGAATTTTCAACATACCACACTGCAGGATGCCCAAAAAGAGCTCACTGATTGTGCTGTGAGTCCGACTCCTTGCATATGACTTGTAAAGTGCAAAGTCAGCTTCTGCCTCCTCACAGCTGGTCCCAGCCCTCTCAAGGAGTTTCTTGTAATGCTGTGCCACCTTCCTGAACTGTTCCTTCCCGAATACCCCATGGTCCTCTCTGGACGTAGGCCAACGGGAAGGATCCAGTACCGCAAACTGCGCCACCACACTGTCCTCCTGCAGGTCCTTCAGCCTCTCCTCGAGGTGTGTGATTATGGAGTCTGTTAAGAGTAGAGCAGTGTTTATTATTATTATTATAATTTTTTGTATTAATAAAAGTGATTTTATAAGTGCACAAAGGTTGATTTATTTACTGTATTATATAAATTCAGTTTTATTAGCCATCAAATCTTTAAGTGAAACATTACCTATGACTTCCTTTCTCGTGATGAGAAGTGTCGTGGTCCCCACTTTGTGGAGTTTCACTCCCCTGTAGGACCCTGTACGCTCCACATCCTGGGCCACCTTTGACATCTCCGGGCCCATGCTGGATTTGAGCTCCACCAGGTTTAGAAAGCACCTGAAAGATAAAAGAGAAATCGCTGAAATGCCTGACTCAAAACAGAGAGGTGCTCCAGGACATCACACATAAAGTGCATGAAGAGAACACTTTCGTGATCGAGGAGGAGGGAGAGAACCTTCTTTGCTCGTCCAGACACTGAAGGAGATGGTTTTGGGGAGCGCTCAGGACTGGCCATATCTTCAAAGTGGGCCACTAAGACCCTGTGGCTGTTACACACGATCTGAAACAATAGTTATGTCAAAGATTTTTATATCCGTTCATAAGTTGAAAATCTGTAAAATGCCAAATGCAACTAACAAAAGCATATAATGATTAAATAATGGTTTGTATAATACCTTAACAGCACAATAAACGTACGGCAGCCATCGAGCGCCACGGAGTGTAGTGGGCCTCAGGACTTTCTCCTCCAGTGCCTCAGCAATAAGATGGAGCTCCCTTATTGCTTTAGGGGAGTAGAGTTATTGGTCATATAAATGAACCAACACCTCCTGTAAATTTGCCATCTTGGGGTGTTCCTTGATCGCCCCCACCACATCAAGCTCCAATCTGTGGGCTGTACAATGGATCGAAACTAAGTGCTCCACATCTTGCTTGAGTCGGGCTGCCACCCCCGACTTGGAACCCAGGTTGACTGCAGCCCCATCACTGCCGAACCCCACCAGCCTGGCTTTCCAGTCACTCACTCCTGCCTCGTCCATGCCTACAACAGAAGCACATTATTTCTAGAGATAAAAAACTGTATATTTGACTTTTTTACTTATTTTTGCATAAAGATAGCCTTTACATAAGTTGCTTTACAAATAATATATCAAATATTTTTTATGACCAGGCTACACAAATGTACTCACAAGTTTCAACAGCCTCCAAGACAGCCGCTGCATGAGCATGTCTTACTGCATGGATGCCCACATAAATATTCTTTGGGCCCCCTGCAGCCAAGAGCCTCACAAACACCACTTCGTTCTCCATCCTGGCAGAATCCGTGGCCCCATCAATCATAATGGAGAGATACCTAGCCTTGTTTATGGTCTGGACTAGTTTCTTCTGCTCTATCTCGAAAATTCCTCCAAGGAATCTAATTAAATAAAAATAAAATGTACTTTGACATAGACACTTTCATCCAAAGTTGTGCCTTTAATCTTATCTATTTATATTCTAAATGTTTTTATTGAAACTATTATTTTATTTAGATGCAGTTTATTTGTTTGTGATTTTTTGTGGGTCTTGATGTTTTTTGTTTTTGTTTTGTTTGCTTGGTTTTGGTAATTGTTTTCTTTTTATATATATATATATTTTTATATATTTTTTTTGTTTATATGTAACCTGGAGAGGTCACTCGATAAGCCCATTCGGGTTTCTGACCTCTCCAGCACATACTCTTTTAATCTTTACATGTGTTAATGTATTTGTTGAGTGTGTTTGAGTGTGTGCAAATAAATAAATAAATAAATTAAGCATGATTCATTTTCAATGTTTAAATAACCACTATAAATGACATTTATTTATATGGAATATGTATAAGTAATTATGAATTGCTATTAGAAAGTCAATCAATATATATTTTCTTAAGAAATAATTTACCTCTTGCGTGCATTATTGCTATTATAGCAATCGGACACCTTGCCGCCTGTTCTGGCAACCAGAGCACGGAGATGGGGGAATTCTGTGAACGGCTGCTCTCTTTTTGCTACATAATATGCAATGTGCATGTTATTGACCATCTTCTCCCGGAGTTTTTCCTCCATCCGCAGAACACCCCTCATGACCGGAGGCAGCGGTGCGTCACCTCCAAGTGATGCACGCTGTTGCGCGTTCTCACAGAGGAGATGGCGCTTGCTCTGGCCGTGAGCTTTTAATATGGGTTGTCTGAATGACTGGCACCCATTAAACAATGATGCTGTCCTGTAAATACATTTGAATTCCAGTAAATGTAACGTTAATGCCAACGTAATTAGGCTATGTTTACCATTAGTTGTAAAATAGAAGTCTTACCGGTCGGCAATGGCAGGGAACTCCCTGCAGACTTTGCACAGGAGAACGCTCTCTTCTGCATTGTGCTGCACCCAGGGAAATTCTACCTTCCAGTCATCAACAAACTTACGTTTGCGGGTCGTTTCGTATTTTTTCGGAGCACTTGGTCGTGCTGCAGAATCTAGAAGGGGATGATGCTTCTGGTTTTACGCTATCCTGGGGAGCTGAGGCTGTGGGCACTAATGCCTCTGGCCTCCGCACCTCCATCCCTGCTGCTGTACCAACCACAGGGAAGACCACATCGTGTTTATCAGACAAGGCGGTTATTATCTTTTACCTTTTTGTATGCATCCACTAGTGTGTGTCACTTTCTGGCGACCTTGTCCGGGCAGAAGGTCTGTTCGAAATGGCCTCCCAACTTCTGTGCTGCCTCCTTCCACAGCATTTTTTTATTTGATTGGGCGATTCAAGTCCTTATCTAGGAAATATGTGCTCCTGTCAGCATCAGTTTGGTACAGAGGACCGAGGAAGGGAATTGTTCTCATCTCATCCATGAACATGGCAGCATCTTTATCTAAATAGACTTTAAAAAAGGACAGACATAGGCCTAGTTAACATCACATCATGATAGATGTCTACAATGAAATCATTATTTATATTACAATATTGGAGCACAACAGTGCCTCTCCATGCTCAGCCACACACAAACTGCCTACACAATTTAAAAAATAACCCATGAAAATAAAACGGCTAAATAAACACTAAGCTGTTTTAACCATTGTTTACCGATGTATTAGTCAGAATCTATTTTAAATACATCCAAATGGAGCATGTACAGGCCATGTCAACCTTTTCCGCCATCGTTTAATGCAGAACAATCGAAACTTTAAACATTATTTAAACAAAGTAGCCTATAACATTGGCCGCTTAATCGCTACAACCCAGGTTGACAGTTGTAGCAATCACCTCGGGTTAGCCGTTGTTAGCTTAACAGTTAATAACAACGCTCTGTGGTACTTTGAGCTACTTGATATCGTTTAATATTTCCTGACAATTAAACGTACAGATTTAAGAGAGGCAGTATCGTGGGTACGGGTGCTTTTACGTGACATAAATAATACATAAGAGCTAAAATGTTATATTACAGCTGTGTTTACTTACTGTTAATTCGCGGAGCAGCCATCTTTATTGTTGATGTTGGGGTTGTCTACTTGTCTCCGACTTTCCGAGTAGGAAATCCGACCTCAGGGGGCGTTCCATTCTAAATTTCCGACTTTGAAGTCGGAAATCCGAGTTCCCAGTACAACTGGAACGCACCATTAGTGTCAACCAGGTATCAGTTAACTTCAGCTTCCGCTATTACACCGTGTTCCAAATGATTATGCAAATTGGATTGAAGTGTCATAAACATGTAATGTTTTGTTTTTCAATTAAACTCATGTATGATATTGTGTCTCAGGACGCCTTGGATCATTGAAATCAATCTCATACACCTGTGATAATTAGTTTGCCATGTGAGCCCAATCAAAGGAAATCTACTTAAAAAGGACGTTCCACATGTTTCAAGCAATATGGGAAAGAAAAAGGATCTCTCTGCTGCCGAAAAGCGTCAAATAGTTGTCCTTTGAGCCCGCTCCTTTTTGCTATTGCAATCGAACCACTTGCGATTGCCATTCGCGGTAACAAACAAATTCAGGGAATATGGAGAGGAGGAATTGAACATAAGGTATCATTATACGCCGATGATTTACTTTTGTTTGTCGCCAAGCCAGCCACCTCTTTACTGGAGGCACTTTCTGTGTTGGAGGTCTTTAGTCAGTTTTCTGGCTATAAACTTAACCTGAGTAAGAGCGAACTCTTTCCGATTAAAGTGTAACTGCACCCTTTTACTTGTTTTTTGAGATAGAAGCTGAATTAAATCACTATGTTGTTAAGGAACACTTATATGCTGGTGTTGATATTGAAAAAAATTGCAATATGTTAAATATCGGCAATTTAAGAAATGTTTTGTATTGTAAATCATTTTAGAACTTTACTAAGATTTGAAAAAAACTTTTTCCTTTTGGTTCGAAAAATGACGTACATGTTGACTTAATGTACGTCATCACGTCGCCGCAAAGCCGGTCACGCTCTTCACAGGTCCATGGCTGATCCATGAGCTACTACTGTTATACCATCCCTCCAAGGATGTTATTTCGGGGGTTAACGTTAACACACTTCACTTCTATCGGCAGTGTGTCTGCATTATCTCACACTGTATAACACACACACACACACGGACCCGGACTTGTTCATTACTTCACTTGATTGACACACGCTACCGCTTGCTCGCTCTCCTCGCTCACACACAGACACACACAGACTGCCGCTCGTTCACTTGCGCTACTCGGTCTCCTAACACTACGATAGAAACACCCGCCAACAATTTAGAATAAGAAAGTCCTCCACCTCAGACGACCCATCTGTGTGGCATATGAGCTCACTGTGTAGCGATAGTGCCGTTAGACTTTGTGTCACTCGATATTTCAATGAAGTCATGTCATTCAGATCTTCCTGAGTGACAGCTACTAGCAGCTAGCCCCCTCCTTCACTGACACCGCGCGCCCCCCTCCCTCCCGAAAGTCGGCCGGCTGATGTCGGAATGTTTAAAAACAATGGTTCTCAAACGGAATTCAGAATCCATGGTCTGAAAGCATTTTTCAAAATCGTGCAGTAGCTCAAACAGGGGGTGCAGTTACCCTTTAATAAAGAAGCTCTTAAACTTGATTATACAGCTCTCCCACTCAAAGTGGTAACAGAGCAGCTGAGTTACCTTGGGGTATGTTTTACCAGAAATTTTAAAAACCTATTTAAATCGAACTTCCTCAAATTATTGGATCAGGCGAAGCAAATATTATCGAAGTGGTCTCCTCTGGCTTTCTCTCTCATAGGTAGAATAAATTCAATTAAAATGACATTTTATGACCAAAGTTCCTATACAGGGCTCCAGACTAACTTTTTTCATTGGGTGCACCGGTGCGCCTAACTTTTTCATCTAGGTGCACCAGCATATATTTTGGGTGCACCAAATTAGTGCTGCATGAATTGGAGAAATGCGATTATAGTGGCCAATATTGCGATTTGCGATGCAATATAATAAATGGTAGGCTATTATGATTCTACTTTCTTGGTTTTCAAGGAAGATTTGAGAATATTGACAGCTTCAATACCTGATCTCAATTTAAAACAAGCACACTAAGAATCAGTGAAAATATAAAAAATAAAGCTTCTACTAGGCCTATACTGTTTTCAAAATAATCAAAATTATAGTTAAAAAATGTAATAAAAAAAAAATACTTCCCCATTAAAATAAATGCATTCCTCCAAAGACAATAGTCTCTATAAGCATTATCGAGTCTCCTTATCGATCCGGGTCTTTATCGATACCACTATCCATACTTTTCTATTATTTTGTTGAAAGATAACTGGTATTATTGCTTTAATTGCCCATAAGATGATCAGAGCTCAAGATAGGATGTTAAACAGGTCATAATTCCATAGTTAGGCTACTATCTATTTTATATTGCTGAAAAAAACAAGTTTTTCACCAAAACTGTATTATTAAAATTTCTCTCCAAAAACCAAACATTTTTTTTTTTTGTTACATTTGAACACACCATGATGACCTTTTATTTACCTTTGCCTAAAATTTATATTACCGAGGTGACCTGAACACAACACATTTGACACCGTTAGCAACTTTTTTTTAAGCTAACTAGCTCTATATCACATGCTATATCCTGCCGATTTTAACATGGATTTGAAAACTGGATAACTATTTTTAACTGACAGGACTTTCTACACCGTCCGGTTGTATGATAACTACCGCTGCTTTGAATGACTGTTGATGCGCACGGTGCCGACTCTCCGAGCCCGTCTGCAGCAGCAGCTGTGCGCATTTTTTTTATTTTTTTGGACTACAGGTAGACGGATACTGAGTTGAAGGAGTTTTTTTTCAACCCAAAGACAGTTCATGGTAGGCAACTCTTTTATATGCCTTTGTTTTCCGTCAAAGTTCAGCGTGGATGCTGCTGCGCGTCGGCGTCCATGTTTGTTTGTTTACTCTGCTGTCGACTCGGCAACCGTCTTGCACGCCGTGTAGGTGCGCGCGCAGATACACACACACACCGACACACACACACACACACACACACACACACACACTGTCAGAGGGGCGCTACCAAAAAGACGAGAGGAGCAGTTGGAACGTATAGACACACGCGCGCACATTTATCCTACATTGAATCGCAATCGCAGCAGCCAATTTTGCGGTTATGTAATTGCACTAGCTGCTCACATCGCAATTAGATGAATCGTGCAGCACAACACCCAATATTACATTTAATATGACGTGATCAATTTCAGGTGCACTGGTGCGACCAGTGGAAATATCTGGTCGCACTCCACAGATTTTTGGGCGCATGTGCGCCCAAATTAGGCGCACTCTGGAGCCCTGCTATATCTATTTCCAATGTCTCCCCATCTTTCTCCCCAAATCCTTTTTTCAGGCCCTTGACTCTTTAATGATAAATTATATTTGGAATGGTAAACACCCTCGGTTACGGAAATCTTTTCTTCAAAGACCCAAACAAACAGGTGGAATGGCCCTCCCTAATTTCCAATACTATTACTGGGCTAATATCCGTTCTTTAGTGTATTGGGTGCATTTTCACCTTGACGACTCAGCCCCAGTCTGGGTAACAATGGAGTCCAGCGCTATTAGCCCATTGTCTCTATCTGCCCTCTTAAGCGCCGCACTTCCACTCTCTTCGGCTATTCCCAACAGTAGTCCCGTGATTAAGCACTCCCTTTGAATTTGGACCCAATTTAGGAAGAATTTTGGAATGCAGAATTTTTCACTTTTCAGCCCTATTGCAGCTAATCATTTGTTTACTCCCTCGACGGTGGATGGTGCATTCAAGATCTGGCATAAAAAAGGCTTAAAATGCATCGGTGATTTATTTATTAATGATCTATTTGCTAGTTTTTCTCAATTGACAAAACATTTTGGTATCGAAAAGACTAATTTTTTTCCGATTTCTGCAAATCAGGCATTTTACGCAGAAGTTAATTCCCCAATTCCCTTATAAACAGCCAGCCAATCATGTCGATTTGTTTCTTTCTGTAAACCCCACATTAAAAGGCTCAATTTCTGTGTTTTTCAACCTTATTTCGAAGTTGCATAGCCCCTGATTAGCAGCTATAAGAACCCTGTGGGAGTAGGACCTAGGTTCTGCCTTCACAGATCACATGTGGGATTCAGTCCTGGATCGGATACACTCTACCTCCATGTGCGCCCGACATGCTCATGTGCAATTTACAGTAGTACATCGTATCCACATATCTAAAACTAAATTAGCTCGTATGTTCCCCGATGTAGACCCGACCTGTGATAGCTGTAAGAGCGCACCGGCATCACTCTTTCACATGTACTGGTTGTGTCCCACCTTGACTGAGTTCTGGACATCAGTTTTTCAAACAATTTCTGAAGTACTTCAGCATCAAATTGAGCCGAACCCTTCCACTGCAATTTTTGGCATCGCTCCCAATTCAGGCTTGCCTAAAGTGAAGCTAAAGATACTGGCCTTCACCTCTTTACTTGCTCGTAGGGCTATCTTACTTAAATGGAAAGATCCTGCTCCTCCTTCCCACTCACATTGGAGTGTGTTCGGGGGGAAAAAAGGGGAAAAAGTTTCTAACCCATTGTGCTACAATTGCTTTGCAACTTTGAAATTCAATAAAAAAACCTTTGAAAAGAAAAGTCAAATAGTGCAATACCTTGGACAAGGTATGAAAACAATAGATATTTCAAAGAAACTGAAGCGTGATCATCGTACTGTGAAGAGTTTTGTGGCTGATTCAGAGCACAGACGGGTTTGTGCAGATAAAGGCATAATGAGGAAGTTTTCTGCCAGACAAATTCATTGGATTAGGAGAGCAGCTGCTAAAATGCCATTACAAAGCAGCAGACAGGTATTTGAAGCCGCTGGTGCCGCTGGAGTCCCGCAAACCTCAAGGTGTAGGATCCTCCAGAGGTTTGCAGCTGTGCATAAACCAATTATTCGGCCACCCCTAAACAATGCTCACAAGCAGAAACGGTTGCACTGGGCTCAGAAATACATGAAGACTAATTTTTAAACAGTCTTGTTTACTGATGAGTGCTGTGCAGCCCTGGATGGTCCAGATGGATGGAGTAGTGGATCGTTGGTGAATGGCCACCATGTCCCAACAAGGCTGCGACGTCAGCAAGGAAAATGACCTCTGGAAAGTATGTTGAGTTTCTGACTGACCACTTTCTTCCGTGGTACAAAAAGAAGAACTGTGCCTTCCGTAGTAAAATCATCTCCATGAATGACAATGCACCATCTCATGCAGCAAAGAATACCTCTGTGTCATTGGCTGCTATGGGCATAAAAAGAGAGAACCTCATGGTATGGCTCCAATCTTCCCCTGACCTCAACCCTATTGAGAACCTTTGGAGCATCCTTGAGCAAAAGATATATGAGGTTGGGAGGCAGTTCACATCAAAACAGCAGTTATGGGAGGCTATTCTGGCATCCTGCAAAGATATTCAAGCAGAAACTCTCCAAAAACTCACAAGTTCAATGGATGCAAGAATTGTGAAGGTGTTATCAAAGAGGGTTGGCCTGTTAAGATGTTTTTGATTGAAATAGCATTTGATTTCACTAAATATGACCTCCACATTCTGCAAATTCAACAAATAGCCATTTTTAGTTCTTCACAACCTATAAAATGTTTTGAAACTCTGTTGTGCATAATAATTTGGAACGGTGCATTTTGAGTTTTTTATTTAAAGAAAAAATACTGTTATCATTGGGAGGTTTGTTCAATAAAATTTGAATCATACTCTAACGGTTGATGACTTGAAAATTATACTGACTGTCATTTGCATCGACTATTTAGGAAAATCTGGGAAAAATATCATTTGCATAATAATTTGGAATATGGCGGTTAGCAACATTGGCATATTTCAGCCACTGCGTGTCAGGTAAGTGTTGTCGTTGTCGTATGGTGAGTTTTGAAATTGAACGTATGGATATGTTTTAAATAATACATTTTGTCGCAACAACGTCATTATAATTATTTTCAGTGCGGCCAAAACCTGTCCGGATCCCCAGAGAGTATTTTGGCAAAGTTTGGAATCATGGGATGCCGTGGTGCCTGCAGCAAACAGTCGTAAACACACAAACACAAACGCAACCAATTATAGCCGCCAATTATAGAAGTGGGCTGGGATTTTTTGTTTGCACTTTTGCATATTCATCCAGTTGAGTTTTCTAATGTCTATTTCTTATTTTATTGAGTCAGATGTGATCTTTGTTACTGAACATGAGTATTGTATGTAGTGATTGTGTTGATAATAATAATATAAATGGTATAATAATGTTTAATGTTTGTGTATTGTCATTAATGTGATTGTGTAAATTGTATTAGAATGACACAGGACCCCAGGAAGAATAGCTTCTAGCTTATGCTGAAGCTAATGGGGAATAAATAAACAAGCAAAGAAACACACACACACACACAAACATACACTGCTATCTAGAGGGAGTCACAGTCGTTCAGGTTCTTGCCTGGCAGATGCACTCGGTGAGATGCGAGGCTCCCGGAGGCTTTCGGTGCAACATGCAGGCAGGCGCCACTTACAGCCGACGGTGACAAATAGTAGTCGACTTTTTACGCCCCAGCAACTCTATCCCCCCATCACCTCCAACACACAACCCCAGCACCCCCACTTCCTCCACCATCTCCTTTCCCACAGAGCAAATTAACAGTTCCTGGCTTCTTGTAATGGAAGAAATGCAGAAAATATAGATTGGGCGATATATTGAATGTACAGTATTTCAAGAATACATGTACTTACATTGATTGTGTATAAATTGTAGTTTATTGTTCAAACGTATTTACTTCTTAATCTAATATTGCTATTGTTAAGCTATACCTTGTGACATTAAGCACATGTTTTATACACTTATTTCTTTTTATACATGTTTCTATCCTAAATTGGAGCAACTGTAACAAACCGAATTTCACCTTTGGGACCAATAAAGTATTTCTGATGCATCGCAGCTTGTTCTACATGGGACGTAGTAAATGACTATATCACGGACATCGAGCACAAATTGTTATGTAAATGTTTTAAGCCGCCGGCATGACACAACCTTTAAGTTTCATTAACTATTATACTGCAACCTGAGGCTGACTTCAGTAATATGACACTAATGCATTCCCTTTGCTATTGCTACGGCAACGTGCTGGTTCTTCTCTCATGCACCAGGAGAGACTTTCTTCAAGCTCACATACACAGGTAACAAAACAAGTGCAGTTTGGCCGTGCATACTAACATAGCTGGTTACATATGATAATTCATATGTAAACCTTGATAGACAGAAAAACAACATGGATTGAACACAGGGAACAGAGAACAACCTTTTTTCAGTAGTAGGCTACCCCTCGAAAAAATTACTAAAATCCAAAATCCACAAAAAATTGATTAGCGATCGCCGATAATGTGTACACTTAAATTCTCCTAAAGCCAAACAGAAAAAATACTTAAAAGCCTTCTTGAATGAAATCCATGAAAGGCATCTTCACACGGCTTAAAACAGGGTGTTTTTCATTCCTTTTTTTTTTTTTTTTACCTTTTAGAGATATTGGCTGGTGGAAGGACAATGGCGCTACAAACATCATGATCTTATAGAATATGATGCACTTCTGTAGAATAAACTTACCTTAAACACGTAGAGCCATAAAATGCAAGCACACACTTTAATGCCACAACAGTAATATTGATCCAGAAAAATGTGTAAAACAGTTGGCTATATATAAAATAGTAAAACACTGAAGGGGACCATTTTCTTCTAAAAGAGTAGCCTACTTAGCTAATTCTGCACATTATGTTAGGGGTATTTCAAATATATTTTAATATATCCTTCATAACATTACAATATAGCAAAACACAATATCAAATGGGACAACATTTTCTCTAGTGACGATTGGCACTATATAAAAAAACACCTGTCACCTGTAGCCTTAAGGGATCCTTTTAACCTTATTTCATCTTATTAAATTACAAAACCAGTTCAACTCATTATAAAACTCATAATACTCATAATGTTTTTGTCATGTTTGACAATGTATGAGCCAAACTATAGGCTAATCAAAAGACAATAATTAAGCCCAACCACTGCACCAAATGCTACTTGTTAGCTTACAAGCAAAGATACCAGACAATGAGGAAATACTGCAATAACACAGCACATACATAACTGACAATGACTGGCAATTAGCTAATTTATACACAAACACGGCCTGAATAAACATTATAAACACACAAACACAACCAAACCAGATTAGCAGGTTAGCTCAAACACCTAGCAACACAATCAGTAGCTTAGCCTACTTACCTTGGCCCAGTAGCATATCTCTGCTGTCAGTAAGGACAAGAAAACTCCACCACTGGCTTGAAATGGCGGCATGAAATTCTAGTAGGCCTATTCCTCCCAAAAAATGTTATAAAAAAAACACTTCTAGTTGGTAGACGAGCTAATTAATCACAGACTATATCAAAGCACCAAAACAGTGTAAGGTCTGGGTAGCAAGCAGGTAGCAAGGAGACAGTGAATATGTGTATGATGAATACAGCCCGCCATGTTGAAAAACTATGTAAACAGTTACCGTCCAGCTGCGTGACTGCATGTGAATGTCAATGGAAGGGGTGATTGAAGTAGCCTATAATTCAAGTCCTTTATTTTTGTAAAAGTATCAATAGTCAGTGGTGGAAGAATTTCCCTATTATTTAAGTCATTTAAGTCCTGAATTACATAAATAAAATAACTAATAAACAAATTGTACACAAGTGTAAAGTAGGCTACATACACAAAAGCCTAGAGTAAGGCTAGGCTTCACGTCCTTTAGCTATAAAAGTAGCAAATAGGCCTAGGTCTACACTACACAGATAAAAAGTGTTAAAACTTGTTTTGGTGAAAAAAAATAGGCTACACTGCAGTAGAAGAAGATTTCAAGTATTTTATTTATGCTAATAAAACTAAAAGTAGGCTACACACTGGACGGAAATCTTACAAGTTACTCTTGCATAGCCATACAGATGTTTTAAGTAAAAATACAAAATTATTATTAACAATAGGCCTATATACTCAAAGTAAACCTAAAGTTGCAGAATGGTCCATTAGATAACTGGGTTATGATTGATGCATTGATGAGTAGGCTATATTTGATTTGATTTCTTTATTTAAAAGGGACAGCGCACATTAATAGACATGAGCACCAAAGTTCAACATGTAAATGTGCCAGATTTAGCCATGCAGGCTAATTTTCACCTATAGTTCCTGGCAGGTAGAAAGAAAAAAAGAAACATTAAAAGAAGAAAAATACAAAAATACAACACATGAGCACAAAAACAAAATGACACAAGTAGACAAACAAAACGACACAATGATTTCTCCAGCACATAACAGGTTGGCGAAGTGTGAAAAACATGAAGCATACAGAAACAGATAAAAGTGCATGAACATATAGCACGATTAAAACACATAAGTATTTAAAGAAAGACAAAAAGCACAGACAAGGAGCATACAAGTGGCATGAATGCAGACAAAACACATAAGCACAAACAAGGGTATACAAGGAGCACAAAACTCAGACACAAACACAACTAGTAAACA
The DNA here is from genome assembly GCF_949987685.1 of Ammodytes marinus. NCBI lineage: Eukaryota > Metazoa > Chordata > Actinopteri > Uranoscopiformes > Ammodytidae > Ammodytes > Ammodytes marinus. The sequence goes on from NC_137230.1 coordinate 31,183,690, forward strand.
CAAAGACAAACACACTATCCCAGAGGATTATGGATGCATATTTGATTTGTCAGTAACCAGTTTTTTATAGATTTTAAGAGGGATTTGAGTGATGTAATGTTCCTTAGTTCTGTGGGTATGGTATTCCAAGTATGTGCTGCTCGATAGGAAAAGGCTGACTGCCCAAAATAACTTTTTCTATATGGTATTTTACAATCCCCTCTTGTGGATGCTCTGGTGGAAGAGTTTATATTTTGTTTAACAAATTCCTTTAGCGGAGGGGGAGCCATACCATGAAATATTTTATATACAAGTAGAATGTCTGCCAACTTAATCATGTTTTCCCAGTTTAACAAATCATAGTTTATCAAGATTTTACAATGGTGATATGAATTTGATTTTTTATCTAGCGTTTTCAATGCCTGTTTAAAACGTGTTTCAACTGAGCGTAATGTGGTCCGTCCTGCCTGTGACCAGCTGGTAAGACAGTAATTAATATGTGAGAAAATCATAGCATGAAGGTACAACCTTGAGGCCTCTGTAGTTAAATTATTCCTGATGTGTCAGAAATTTGATAAGTTGAATTTGATTTTGTTTAGGACTTTTTTAACTTGTGTTTTGAAAGTGAGCTTAGAATCTATCATTATTCCAAGGTACTTGATTTCTTGGACCACTGAGAGTCTTCTCCCTTCTACTGTCACGTCTGGATCTGGATCGCTGTTTGCAGATTTTGAAAGGAACATACATACAGTTTTTTCAACATTTAGATGCAGACAGGAGTTTGCTAACCAATTTGAAATATTGACCATTGCAGCTGATAGTTCTTCTGCAGCTTGCTTCTTGTTTTTAGCATGTAGATATAGGACTGAATCATCAGCGTACATCTGACAGGTGACAGTAGGTGGACAGACTTCAGGTAGGTCATTAATAAATAGACTGAATAACAAGGGACCCAAAATGGAACCTTGGGGTACACCCACACAAACTTCAGCTATTTGTGAAATGTTATGATCCACTTGAACACATTGTTTCCTCTCTGTAAGGTATGATGTTATCCATTTGATGACATCAGGTGAAACATTAAACTTTGATAACTTCGTAATTAAGACCTCATGATAAACTAAATCAAACGCTTTCTTTAAATCAAGAAAAACAGCCCCCACAACTCCACCCTTGTCCAATTTAACCCTAATATTTTCCAAAAGAAAACAATTTGCTGTTTCTGTAGAATGATGTTTTCTAAACCCAAATTGCACAGGATGTAATGGGAAGGAACCTATATTTAAATGCACTGTGATCTGTTCAGAAATCCATTTGTCTGCCGTTTTTGATACGGCTGGAAGAATGCTTATGGGTCTGTAGTTGCTAATGACAGTGTGATCCCCTGATTTGAATACTGGTGTAATTATAGCAGTCTTCCAGGAGCTGGGAAATACTATAATATAAGCACTTTTAGGCTACTTTGTAGCTAAGCTTACTTTCAGTACTGCACATTGGGTAATTTCTAATTTTATAATGTCCATATGTCACAGTGAGTGTGTGGAGCAGTATAAACTCAGTTAATATTGATCTGTCAGTGAACACATAGACATACTTTTGCGCAACTGCATTCCCACTGCAATTACCTCCTGAAAAAAATATGAAAACTTGTGAGGAGGGACAGTGCCCCAGAATGCCGACCTTATTATTGTGGCACATTCAGACACCCTGAGGAGTATTTTTCACTGCTGCTCAGATAGAAAAATTTAAAAGGAAAATGTCTGCAGATATAGACTGACAGCATATCGGTGGTGGCGTACCATGTTGACTCCGGCCTTCGTTGCAGTGGTCGCGGGTTCGAGTCCAGCCCGTGGACCTTTGCTGCAGGTCATCCCCCCTCTCTCTCTATCTCCCCATTTCAACTCTGTGCTGTCTGGTGGAGCTTGAAAATGCTGAAAGAATAATCTTATAAAAATAAAAATTGTTTCTGGGTTTGTGTCGTGATATGGTCCATTTGATTGGTAATATTAACCTGCTAGAGAAATGTATAATGGTATAATGTTAATGCAGTATGGATCCCACTTCCCTTGCCACAAGCAGCAATCATTATGTAGGCTACCTCATCCCCTAAAAACACAATAACTTGTTGTCACTGTGTATTTTTCTTAGCCTGAGGAGCTTGTTGGAAAAATTTGTTTAAAGATATTGAAAAAAATATATCTTTCTCCCCATCTTGCGTAATCCGAGCAGTCGATAAGCATTTTATTATCCACTTTGGAAAATCTCAGAAAATGTTAACGCACATTCAACTTCGCCGTCGGCTCTAAGTGCAGCTCACAGTCATTGACCCTAGACACTGTCGAGATGCAATCTGTTAGATGAATCAAGTGCACCTGTAGAATATAATGTGAAATATAATGTACTTGAGAGCACTGAAATGGGTGATCCTGCAAAATTAGAACATTTATGTTTCAAAACTAAGTAGATTTTTATCCCCAATACTTAAGTATTTTTTTAGCACATAAACAATTCTGAATGAAGGACCTTATTTGTAATGGAATATTTTTATAGTGCACTATTACAACTTTTACTTGATGTAAATCATCTGGATACATACTCTACTACTGATTTAAACTGTTGTCCTTTGAATGTATTACCTATTCCATCATTATAACATAGAGATTTGTTTCTCAGACTTTCTGAAAAGAAATCAGAGCTTAAATAGGAAGGTCAACATGAGCATCCTCCCCTTCCTGTCAAGGTTTTAGAACCATGCTGTCCATTTAAATCATGGGCCTTTTTTTGTATTCCTGTAGAGAAGTTTATTTAATATGCTGCTCAAGTTAACATTGTCTTTCTTTGAAGTTCAAACTGAACATACTGTATCCTCTCTTCTGTCAAGGTTTCACTTGAAAATCACAACCATATTCATTTATGGCCTTTTCCTTGTTTTTGAAAATGTTTTTTCAAACCTTGATTTTTGACTTCACCTTAATGTTACTAACCAAAATGGGCCTTTTCACATCCTTCCACAATCACAATATTCAAATGTAATCTTTAATTTGGATGGATATGAATTGTATGTTAGACTCAGAGTGTTTAAAGTGTTAAGGCGATTGTGTTCAAAGATAATGTGGCAAAACATACAACTACATTGGGTTTATTTCATCAGTGTTAAGGTATCACATCTAATGCCATGCCCTCCACCACAACTCCTTCTGATTCCACATTTACAGCCACTGCCCTGTTGCCATCCCCGAGGACACACACACACACACACCCTAGCCAAACCCCCTAAACAGAAACACTCCAGACCCTAAGAGGTATATCGAAGGCCAGCTGGTCAAAACCCCTTTGAGGGGATCTAAACACCTAAGGACTCCAATTCTGACATGACCCAGAAGAGTATATGAGGATGGAGAGCCAGATGTTGAGGCGCCACGCTTCAGGGAGCGAGCGTGGGCTGCAGTGTAAGCCCGAGCGAGCAAGTGAGTGACAGGCCAAATGACGTAATATGTGGTGTACGTACGCTACTGTTACCCCATGCAGAGGGATAAGAGAGCCATATGTGAGCTTCTTGTCAGCACACTGGAGCTTTACCCTGATGTGCGTCCTATAGTAGTTGCTCCTTTGCTTGACGCGTATATATGCACCGGTGACATCTCGGAGAAGCTGAGAGGCAGTATTAGTATCAGTATTATTCTGAGCGGAGCTTGAAAGGTACCAAGGCTCCATGCCTCACTCGCTTAGCTGAGCCAGTCACTCTCAAATTGGAGGAAATGTTAATGAGTTGCATAATCAGCACCCTCTTTACACTCACCCCAAAACCTGTGAAGTAGGTGCTTAATAACACAGTCCATAACTGTGTAAAAACAGCCAAATATAGTCAGTAATTTTCAGCACGTTCATTTACAGTTTGACCAAGTGAACAGACTAAAGTAAAGTGACACTTGCAGCGTAATGAGCCTCATCCTTGACCCATAGTCAGGATAATCAAGTGGGTGAAGTAGAAGCTGCGACTTTGTATTAATGAGACTGGATTGATCCACTTTGCATATCATGGGTTTCTAATAAACTGTCATCCATACAGGCCCGGAGTGGCTAATCGGGAGAACCGGGAGCATTCCCGGTGGGCCGCTCTGGTTTTTGGGCTGCGAGGGCCGGCCCAGTCATGGCACTGGGTTAAAATATCATTATACCTATTGGTGCATTAAAAATCATATTATTAGTCCGCAGTTAAGTTACTGCTAATGGAAACTGACCATTTCATACAGCTTCAGTTTCACATTAAAAGCATCTAACTGGCGTAACGTGAGATGACTTTTATTTTGAAGCAGAAACAGGAACTAAGGACTCCTAGCCCTGCTGCGTGTCTCTCACTAGCAGCATGTCTTCCATGTCGGACTACGCGGTGAAAGAAGATAACTTGTAATTCTGCACTCATACCAAAGGCTTCATAAAAGTTAGTGCCAGCCCCCAGTCATTTATTTTCAATGTAGGCCTATGCTCGGGACAATGGCGACTGGAGCGTCGGCTGCACTGGGATGTGCCCGAATCCGAACATTTATTCCGATGAGCACGGATAATGAGATCGATCCAAATATTTTTACTTCCCGAATCATTCGGGAAACAACTATTTATTTATTTTGCCTATCATGCACTAAATTGACGCAGCGCGTTCTGCCTTAACGAGTCGCACCTATCAGCTGTTCATCTCCGCTGCCGTGGCTTAGAAGAGAAAGACCGGCTGCATGTATGCATGGCCCCGTGAGCCGCGGTCTCTCTCCATTCCGCTGGAAGTTTCTGACCCCAACTCACCTTCAGTCCCTCCTGACTTTAATTTATTTCAAATCTCTGAACGTGAACCGCGTCTCTCTAATGGCAACGGGCCGTGTAATTCATTTAATAAAATCGATCTTTAAATATTTGATCTGCAAAGACTCCGCCTGTTTAGTTCATACAATCTGTTTATAACTAAGAGATTTGCTCAAACAAAGTTTAGTTTTTGTGCGTTGATCACTTACATCACTAGATTATAAAACGCTGTTTCCTAGTCCAAAGTAATTATTCATTGAACTAAGTTAGAAATTAAAAAAGATAGGGAGAGAGATAGCGCGACAGAGATAGGCCTATAGAGAGAGAGAGAGAGAGTGAGAGAGAAGAGGGAAATAAACGGGAAAAATAAATCTTATCTAGATCGATGGATCATACAACTATAGTTAAAAATAAAAAGAGTGCGCAAGTTTATGATTTACTGTGATGTAATAGGCCTACTGTTTTAGACTCTGAATGTTCAATGTCCCCCAGTCAAACGTGTAGGGGCTCAGACAGTTCATAACTTATAATGAGAGAGAGAAACAGATGAGAAGTAGCTTACAGTATGAGGAAAATATATCTCATTATTAATAATATGCCAATATTAAATCAATTTGAGGCTCTGAAGGGACAATAATTGTTGGTGAAAAAATATTCAGATATAAGCCCAGCCCACTTCCGGTGTCATATCCTAATACAGATACAGATAATTGTGTTTGTTGAACAGATACAGATAATGACGTCTCCGCACACTCCTACTGCACATAGTAGCACCATGGCAGCCACCTATAGGCTAGGCTACACAGGAGCATTTGAGTCCACACAGTCTAAAAACACAGAATTACAAGGGTACAGAGAACAGTGCACTTTTGCAGACGTACATATTAAGGTTGTTATTACATTATATTAATAATGTTGGTCGTGAACTAAAATGGGCCGGTCTGAGGCATGAAACTCCAGGGCTGAAAATGAGTCCCACTCCGGCTCTGCATCCATATGACTGTTTTACAAAATGCACCGACTGCATGACTTTGCATACATTTGGCCTGAATATGGGCACAGATGTACGAAGGGCAAGGGAACTCGTGACACTGGATTAGTCCAATTAATTTCAATTTCAGTTGGCGGCCCCTTAACCGCCAAGACAAATTAATCTCTCATTTTATTGAGACAGATTGGCCAAGAGTGTTGCTGCCATCTACAGACTCAATGTTACATGTGTTAACCCCCCTCTACCCTCACCTCATACAATTACACAATGTAAACAGCAGAGGCCTTGAATGAAAAAATAAATTACCTGAGATTTCAATGACTGCACCAGAGATGTATGCATTCATACAGCTACATACGAGATTATGTTTAGACCTCCTCTATTCACATTTGGTAACAGTCACCGCTGTAAAGCTTCAGACGCATAATAAAATATCCTGCCTATAGAGAATTATCTGTTGTACTTCCCTGACATCACGGCCTGTCTATGCAGTGCAGTGCAGCACGCACGCAGACACACATATACACACACAGCCACACACACAGATGTTGATATACAGTTGCCCAGTAGTTCGAAATGTCTTTGGCTTGTCTATTTACGGCCCCATGTCAAAGGTTGCATATCTCTTCTCTACCCACTGTTGCCAGATGGCTTAAGATTCATTTTAGGGGCCTGAGGATATAATTATCCAGTGATTCATAAAGTAAAAAAAACATCTGAAAAAAAAGTAGCCACTGGGTATTTATCACACGACCTCTTTGGGAGGCCCTGCAGGGTTAACACTCATTTTCTTTGCTAAACTTAACCAGAAGTGAAACTCACCTTAACCTTTACCCAACCCCGGTGAAGACATGAACCATTTTAGCTCATGATAAATGTAACTGTTGTGAAACCAAGTGAGTACCAACACCGTGTTAACCTCAGCAGACAAGCTGTCCACAGTTGACTAAGTCTAAATTGAAAATTATATAAACTTTCCCTAAAATTAGACTTTCATACACACAGGTTTCTGTACCCTTGGGCTCCCTTGCCATTGGTTGACCCTGGAAATGAATGCCCGTGTGTACTTCCCTCATGTCACCTCCCTGTTGTCTGCTTGTCCAGAAGGCACAGAAATCACATCACCTCTCAGGCAGAAAAAGGTGGAGGGAGAAGGGTGAACATCACTGAAAATAGTTTACCTCTCTGCTGGATGGGCCAATAGTAAGGTGCAGCAGGTGACACGTGCACCAAATGGACACTTGCTTGCTTAGGAAGTACTGGAGGGTAAATTTTGGAAATGTCATGCACTGGCATTATTAACATACCCATTGCTATATAGGCTGTGTACGAGCTGTCACGGCCCTGCCCGGAGGAGGGAGATTTATTATGGTTTTCATCAGCGTGGCACAATTTGAGTGGACACACTGGTTGTTCAAAGGCTTGCTGTAATTTCTGTCATCTATTTAAAAGTCAAACTCAGTCAACAAGAAAAAGGGGAAAGGCTGTGTCAAGAGCAGGGCAGACAACTTAAATTCCACAGATGTCGACTCGCTGGAAAAGTGCCCTCCTAAAATCGGCATGTGCTGAATTACTTTCACTCCAATGGAAACTGTCAACTGCTGAATCCTCCCCTATCAAAAGACAATAACAAAAAAAAAATCTTCAAATTATTATTTTTTTTTTGCCAGGGATGACTCAGCTATCACAAGGTGTGCTGTGAGACCTTCAAGAGGGGTACCATGACTCGGACTCTGTTGTTTTCATTTTTTTCTGTGTGTACCAAGAGGGGAAACATTTCATACTGCCAGCTTCACAAACTGAGAAATAGCTTAATTTGCATTGTTAGCAGCAGTCCCAATGGAGACCAATTAGTGGTTTGCGGCTGTGAGCTGACCAGTTGCCATTAGATTTTTGTTTCGGCTCATTACAACACAGCATGCAGAGAAGCACTTTCTTGGATGTACAAATCATTTGTCATTTCTCACTGACAAATCGCAAGCAGGTAAAGTTCAATATTTCCATTTGTCATTGTGAGCAAATTTGAAAAGCCCCATTTCCGCCAACATCATCCTGAACACTCGGAGAAACCATATTGAAAATGTTCTGACAAACCTGAATTAGGAAACAGAGCGAGGGTGTTTGGGAAGGGGGTAATGCTAAATAGCCTGTGGATGTTATGCAAAAAACTCTGACCAGCTGTTTGCATCAGTGTTGAGTTGTGATGGGGGAAATGCCTGGCTGGTGCTGCCTCCCTGTGTTTGCATACTGTAACTGCTGCTAGTCGCCATAACGACACTGATGCACAGGCACTCAACAAAACAAAGGGTCAGGCGAGACGGCCTTGCACCGCATAGACAAATAACTCCCATTATAGCTGTCATGTTATAAGTGATACACTCCAACCGCAGCTGTCAGAAAATATGGCTTGCATCCCAACTGTACATCACTAACAGTACTGTAACATTAGGGAATTGACTTGGGGTTAATACACTAATGCACCTGTAAGCTGGTGCCAATTGTGTAAGGGCCACTGGTTACAGGCACCTGGTTTTGTTTTCTCACAATAATACAAGATTTTGGGATATGACCTGATAGCTGTGAAGGACGTCGCTCAGCATTTGTGCAGTACTGTAGCATAGTCTACTTGATATATTTGTCAGATTGTTTTTTTAACGGATCATAATCCATCTCACTAAATCAAAAAATTTAAATGCTCCGTGTTCCTCCGTTCATGTTGCCAATTGCTGCCTGATATTTTCTGAGAAAGCGTAAACAGTTTAAGGAAAAGTGTGTTGTTGATCAGTGTTTATTCAATCTAAAGTAAATCCATGATTATCACAAGGACAGAAATACAGCAGATTAATACAGTGTTGTCTTTTTAGGCACACAGGAAAAGTTCATTGCTAACAGCGAGTGATTAATTGTTTCCTACCATGTGACTGTTAAATATATCTATATGGTCTATAAAAAAAAGTTAACACAAAATCTTAATTTAGTAAAACAATCTAAAACGAGAGATGTCACTAGATAAGTGAATAAGGCTTGAAGAAATACAGTAGGTCCTTACACAAAGTTAATGGTTCATGACTTTGGCATCAGTGGATAAAATCCCTTGTATAAAAAATAAAAATTGTAGTAAAGTAAATATGAGGCACTTTCTTATGAGCAATGTCAGTAGCGCTGCTTGTATGTATCATTTACACAATCACCTCAATTAACATCAGCCTTTTTATCTCAGAGCAGTCAGAGTTGCTGGTGCTGCTGAGTCAATTGTATGCTGTGGAACAAGGCACTAACCTTGCATATATTGTGTAACTGAGTTGACTAAAATCCAACACCGACATGGCACTATGAAGACACATTAGGCAGTAAAGCATCATAGCTCAAAAGAAAGCCCCTCTGCTGTTATGAAAAATACTCATTTACAAGATATAAAAACTAACAGTTCAAAAGTTTAAAAGGCCACTACTGAACAAACTTTAAAATGCATGGTTGGCTTGTTAGCATGGAAACTAAAATGATGTTGCAGTTGAAGAGGGCCCCCGAGGTAGGCTTGTAAAACCACACTGCTGGGAAAGGGAGGCTACCGTGACCGGGATTAACATTTGCTACGAAGTGCTAGTTTTATATTCCACAGATCTGTACACAGCTCTCGAAGTGTAGCACCTGGTCCACAAACATAAATGTACATCGAGGGAATAAGAGTGGAAGAACACTACAATGTTTTGGTCCCAGGGAGGCTGTCTCACACTAATTTTATACTGTGTTAAAATTGCCATCAGTTTCTCTCAGAGGCCTCCCCCCTCCCCCTCCTGCAGCGCAGCGATCTTGTTAGATGTAGCCGAGACGGCAATTTGAATAGCTAATTACTTAGAGATACCTTGTAGTGTTTTTCCACCCTTTGTTTACCGAAATAAGATCCTCAGATGCGCAATTTGATCCCTTGCCAAAATGATCCTTCCCCCCACGTGCAAGGCAAAGAAAAGTACCTATGGGCTATTTGAGTATGACATGTGATGGGGAAGTTATCTCCTTCACCCACACACACACTTTTTCTTCTTCCGATGCTGCTTCTCTTAGTACGGCTCTGCCTTTAGACTTCGGTATAGGCAGCATGTAAACACCATCCCTATGATCTGAGAATTGGATAGAAGGGAAGGAAAAGTTAATTTGGTAAAACTGCAATCTCCATGGATATATATATAAATTAAATATCTCTGTATGTGCCAGGAAATTGTTGAAAAGGTAGAGGGATGTTTGCTCACCTGCACACAGGCAACCCCAACACCCACTGCTCCAATGATCTTCAGATGTTCCAGGATGAATTTCTCCAGTTGAGTGATGCAGCCGCCCTGAATGACAAACAAACAAGTGTGTCGTTAAAGCTAGGGTTGATAATTTTTTCATTGTAATATTTGGCAAAACTGTCATAATAACCATTCAGCTATATGTAGGTGAAGTGGTCTGGAAATATTTTTTCATCACTTTGCCCTCCCCTGCCTCTGTGTGCTGCCCCGAAAAATTGCCACCGTTAATGTTAATTGTTGATGTAAATTTTTGACCAATCAGAGCGAGGTCCGTTCACCTTGGCAACGACGTTGATGCGTCAGTTGCGTGAGCATTCACGACCCTAGCAGTCTGACACTACTGTTTGGCACTACTACGGCGGACAGCGAGTAGCAATGTCTTCACAAACGAACCCTCAATTTACCATTCCCCGGATCCCAACAACTAACTAAGACAGCAAAAAAACGAGGAAAGACTAATTTTGAAAAGTTAACTGCTAAAAGGGAGATGGAGAGAGCTCGAAATAAAACCAGAGTAAAGTTGGATTGTTTCCACACAGGCCATGTCCTCTTGCCCTATCACGGCAAGACCTCTCCGACCGCGACCTCGTCCCCTTCCTCTGCCCCTAGGCTGCCTGCCGCTAGCAGCAGGACGTGCGCTGGCCCTGAATATCCCTCATCCTGTGCTCAGTGTTGCCAACTCATAGCGATTTTGTCGCTATATTTAGCGACTTTTCAGCCCCCCTGGCGACTTTTTTTTAAAAACAGCGACAAGCGCGAAATCCTCGTGCAGCAGTCCCTCCCAGCTGCGGTCAGAGCAGGAGATACACACCTCTCCGCTCTGTTACAGTTACAATTAGTTTGCTATCTTGCCTGGCTGTTACAGCTACTTTTCTTAGGCTTACCAGCACAATTACAATGATTTTAAGCTAACATACATGGTATGTCTGTGAGTAAGATGTAGATGCTCAATATGTACTTATGTAGTTATCATTACTAATGTTTAATCACCTCGGAATCGGACATGGTGTTTGTCTCCTGTCAATGTAACTGAATTCAGATGAACGTGCATAGCTGTCGTTCGGAGGGAGGAGCTACAGCAGGTAGAGTGTTGGGAAAACAGCCGTTAGAATCCCAACGGCTGTTTTCTCGCAAACTCTCAACCCCAGCTTTAAGTTGCATCAGTAAATTGCATCAGTGTTGCTGGATTCTAACTGCAAACAAATGCTATGCACACAGTAATGTTGCAATATTCTTGCTAAGAAGTTAATCACAAAGTGAGAACACAATTTTCTCATTTGATTTTTTAACAAAAACATTTATTGCATTCTCTCTTAAAAATAACATTTAAGTCTTGGACTTAATCTTGAATGTCTATGCTAACTTAAGAAAATTCTCAAGTCTGTTCTATCTTAGTTTGGAATACTTAAATGTTGCTGAACATAAAAAATATATATGTAAAGTTACAACTTTAGAATAAATTTAAAAAAAATTAGCACCCAGTCCATTTTGGAAAACCAAGCATAGTACTTTAAGGTTTTTGGTCAAGAACACAAGCCTACAGGATCAACATTTTGGGTTTTCAAGGAGGAACACTGGCAATATCTATAATATATATTGTTGTGACTCAAAGACGTCAGCATGCAGAGTGACTTCAATACATGGTGGAGTATGATGAACAAGTGAATTGCCATCATTTAGAAATGAAATTGTATAGATATACATCAAGATCGGGATTTTTTTTTGCGATTAATCATGCAGCCCTAGTACATGGTACCAATATGTCTCTTCTTTCTCTTCTACTCTTAACTAACATATTTGGACTTGACAGAATAACAGATCTAGCTCTCTCCACAGCACCCTTCACCCTCTCACCTCCACCTTGTAAATGTTGGATGGGTGGTCCCTCCGGCCGCAGTTCTCAGTGGGACTCTTACAGCAGCTGTCAGGAACCTTCCTACCGTCTGCGTCTCTGGAGCGAATCCAGACGCTCTCAGCCCAATCCGACGAACTGTTGCTGCCACAGCACTTGAACTGAAGAGAGACAGAGGGAAACAACAACTTAAGACAGCAAATTTTGATAGTGGCAAAGATTTATCTTATTTACATGATCTGGTTCATGTATTATATAGGACACAGTTTTTTGTTGTCAAAAGTAAAGGTTTGAGGCACATACCTCCTGCTGCAGTTTGTCCACAGCCTGGGTGATGTGCTCATGGGTGTTCTGGTGATACTTCTGGGTTATGGTCTCTCTCAGGTTCTGCTTCAGCTCCTCGTTTAACTGTTCACACACACAAACACACACACACACACACACACACACACACACACACACACACACACAGACATATGCATTAGGACACCACTTTAAAGCAAAACAAAACAAATCTCAGGCTAGCACGTAGAGCGATAAAATAGTTGCTACGGATGATATATGCACGCAGGATTTAAATGCTCTCTTGGTCATGGGCGACAACAAAGGGACAGACATTACCAGGGCGAAGGTAGAAGAAGTTTTTTGTTCTCTAGACCAGTGGCAGGGAGGAAACGCTCGCTTGAGGAGAGGTTGGTCTTTGGGGCTCAGTTTCTATGGCAACAAGCCAGCTGGGGAAAGCATTTTAAATCAAAGCGTGAAGGAGATATCAAGGGAATGAATGATGAGAGGAAGGGAGGGCAGAGAGAGATGAGAGACGGGAGGTAAAGACAAGGAGGGAGAGGGGAGGAAACCGGAGGGATCTGGGAGTTTGGGGGTGTCAGCTGATCATTTTACCTGTTGACAGTTCGGGAGCACTGCGTCAGTGTAGTGAAAACAGCAACACTAGATTGAGGGCGCTTTCAAACCGGCTGTATTTGGTTTGATTGAATTGAACTTGGGTTTGTTTACACAGCCGTGAACCAAATGTGAACTAAAAAAGCTTGGTCTTGGTACGTTTCCAAACAAACTCTGGCGCGGTTCGATTGTGGTGAGTATGCATTATGGGAAATGGGAGACAATCTAATGTACTTCCTGTAGTTTCTACAAAAGTGAAATTCCGCAGGTGGCTAATGCCACTGCATTTTGGCCCAAATCTTTTGGAGCAAGTGAAGAAGACAAAGCTTTAAGAAGCAGGATGGAGCCGCATGAACATGAGCAGCACAGTGGCTGCTCATGTTCAGACCAGAAGTATATTAATTTATGAATGAGGCAGAAAGCAGAGCTCCTCTAGACTGAGAAAAGTCCTGTTGCTGAGCTACAAGTCACCATGGGGACTGATGCTGGTGAAGAGACATGTCATGACACAAATGGAAAGGATGATATTTCTCATTTGTGACTGCTTGGCATGCAGTCAGTAAAACAGTGTTGGCCCTTTGCCAGTCTTGACATTACAGTCACTACAGCACACAACATAAGAAAACAATCACCTGTAAGCAGAATGTGTGCAATTTGTTTGGAGAGTGTATTAACCCAAGACATTTCTTATTTGTGAAATAAGCTCTGTTTATGTGTATTTTAGTTCAAAATCAAAACAAAATGCTCTTAAATAAGTCTGACAGTGCATTCAGCCTTGCTGTGTGGACTCCAGGAGGCATTTGAACTTAATGTACCAAGAGTAATATGGTAAGTCTGATATTTGGGTTTTTAAAAAGGGCCTTCTTAGATTTCCTCCCAGCAATCTCATTTATCACGCTGGTTTTGTTTTTTGGGCCAAAATCACAGCGCAGCACATTCCATGTGGGAACTGGTGCAGTTGATTTGTTTTATTACAGTGCTTTTTGACTACGTGCACAGATTCACATTAGAACGTTTTTTTTTTTTTTTTTTTTTAAATCGGTCCAAGCGGGATTACCTGCTGGTAGTAGATGTAAGCCAAGATGCCGGCCAGGATCTCCAACAGGAAGATGCACAGCAGCAGGACAAAGTACTGCGGAGGAGAAGATACAGTTAGTAGATGGTAATGTGGTGCAACTTCTGGTGGCTAAAAAAAAATCTCATTTGGGAGCATTTGAAGTCACACATAAAGCAAATTTATAGAAATAAAAAAATATTGTCAAAGTGAGTCCATCCCCCTGGTTTGTACAGCTCTTTGATAAAAACAAAGACAACTGAGAACAAATATTGCCCGAATCTTGTAATCCTATACTAAAAACTAATTCAAGGGACAAAATAAAATATACTCAAAATAGTCAATTTGCCTACCAGTGTGCCTTTATGTTAGCCTGGTCAGTTAGTCTGGTGTCTGTTGAAGTTTAAAACTATTGGATCTGCCCAGTGCCACTCTGGATTAGCCAACCAATCACATAACGTTTGGTCGTCACGTGTGTCATGAGCCGGCTTCTGGCGGTGCGTTCCAGTTGGACAGGGAACTCCGACTTCACTACATATTGTGGTCTATGGATCTACCGGTACCTGGCAACGGTAACTTGTTAGAGCCTAACGTTTAGTTATTTGGACGAGAAAGGTTGTCGGCGTCCATACTTTCACGAGCAGATGCACTGGAACACAGACAGGTCGGAACTCGGAACTACCAAGTCGGAAATCTCCTTCTTCCGAGTATAAAGGAACGCAGCATTCAACTGAAACTGGAGCACGACTTTGACGTCATCGTTCTCAGCCACTCGCTCCGTTCACTGATTGGACACACAGAAATCTGTTCGAGCAGGATCCCAATAATACGCCTCATCACCAGATTGACTACTGAAGGGGAAATGAAATTTGGCCGGATGTAGGTAGGCGGGCGGAGCCAGGCTACCTTTATGTACCCAAGATTCAAGATCCCAAACAGGTCAAACTGTTGCTTGTTTACACACCCAGCAGTTACAGAGAAAAGTAGGCTATCGTTCAATTGGATTCATGGTTCGGCCACCTTGTAAATGTTAACCCAATATTCACTCTATTTTAGCCTCTGCCAATTCCTGAGGGAAATATCCAACTGTTAAGCTGCTAAATATTCCACTATGTTCACTGGCTATTTGGTATCTGTGTCTGTCTGTCGAGTTGAGTATTGGGAATTTAGAACCTTTTCACTGAAAACAGCTGTCTGCTGTGGCCCCAAAACCATGCTATGACGGTGGTGTACCAGAACAGTAAAGTTAATGGCCAGAAGTTCTGGATTGCTTTTTGTATTTGTAGCTAATAAACTGATAATATAAGTGCTGCTATTACATGTGCAACTGAGACCATAAAAAGAGGCCTTACAGTTCACATAAAAAGTTGACAAATTGAAGTAAACATTCTCTGAACTTTAACATTCATGTTTAACTATTTTGCTCTAAGTTCGGTGTATTAAAGCCTGGAACTACAAAACTTTGTTACCAGATCAGTTGACACAAAGTTGATTAAGCCTATCAGCTCCACAACACACTCTCTGTATTTCTCAGTATGGCAGTGTTTACAAACTGGTGTCGGCAATGATTCTACTGCTAAGAAAAAACCTGGACCTTCAGCAATCAAATCCATGCATGATCACCCAAGGCTTGCCTCTTGTAGATGCGCCAACAGTGTTGTAATTATTCACGGGGGTTACAAAAGTTACGCACTGTAGCTTTAATTGCAATGTGGCACATCTCACACTCTGTGCCTTTAAGGGAGATTTGCTGTTTAAAGTTTATCATCGGTATCTGATTCTTGAGCAGGCCCATGGGGTTTAGAGGGAAGGTCTGCTTTTCATGCCAAGTTTTCTTCAGTATTAAAGACAAGAATAGATATTATCAGACAAAACCTTGACCCACATTCCTCTGGCCAGCTGCTATCAGAGAGAGGAAATCAGCCCGGTAAAGTGGGCTTGGTCTTTGATTTGATAGCCACGGCTGATTACATCTCCTCTTGAGTGGCTCTGACCCTGAGCAGAATCCAAGATGCATTTTGATGTTGTGTTGATGGTTTAAGAAGCATGGCAACAGATATATATATATATATATATATATATATATATATATATATATATATATATATATATATATATATATATATATATATATATATATATATACAGTATCTCACAGAAGTGAGTACACCCCTCACATTTCTTCAAATATTTCATTATATTTTTCCATGGGACAACACTGAATAAATGACACTTTGATACAATGTTAAGTAGTCAGTGTACAGCTTGTATAACAGTGTAAATTTACTGTCCCCTCAAAATAACTCGACACACAGCCATTAATGTCTAAGCTGCTGGCAACAAAAGTGAGTACACCCCTAAGAATTTTTTTCCAAATTGGGCCCAAAGTGTCATTATTTTGTGTGGCCACCATTATTTTCCAGCACTGCCTTAACCCTCTTGGGCATGTAGTTCACCAGAGCTTCACAGGTTGCAACTGGAACCCTCTTCCACCCATTCATGACGACATCACAGAGCTGGTGGATATTAGAGACGTTGCGCTCCTCCACCTTCCGTTTGAGGATGCCCCAAAGATGCTCAATAGGGTTTAGGTCTGGAGACATGCTTGGCCAGTCCATCACCTTTACCCTCAGCTTTTTTATCAAGCCACTGGTCGTCTTGGAGGTGTGTTTGGGGTCGTTATCATGTTGCAATACTGCCCTGCGGCCCAGTTTACGAAGGTTGAGTGCACGTGGTCAGCGTCATACACAGAGGTTGGCTTTGGAAAACAGACGTATGAGTGCTGCCAGCATTGCTGAGGGGCTTGAAGGGGTGGGGGGTCAACCTGGCAGTGCTCAGACCATACGCCACACACTGCATCATACTGGTCTGCATGGCTGTTGTCCCAGAAGAAAGCCTATTCTAAAGGTGATGCACAAGAAACCCCACAAAAAGTTTGCTGAAGACAAGCAGACTACGGACATGGATTACTGCAACCATGTCCTGTGGTCTGATGAGACCAAGATACATTTATTTGGTTCAGATGGTGTTAAGATTGTGGGGCGGCAACCAGGTGAGGAGTACAAAGACAAGTGTGTCTTGCCTATAGTCAAGCATGGTGGTTGGAGTGTCATGGTCTGGGGCTGCATGAGTGCTGCCAGCACTGGGGATCTACAGTTCATTGAATTCTAACATGTACTGTGACATACTGAAGCAGAGCATGATCCCCTCTCTTCATAAATTGGGCCGCAGGGCAGTACTGCAACATGATAACGACCCCAAACACACCTCCGAACGACCACTGGCTTGCTAAAGAAGCTGAGGGTAGAGGTTATGGACTGGCCAAGCATGTCTCTAGACCTAAAACCTATTGAGCATCTTTGGGGCATCCTCAAACGGGAGATGGAGGAGCGCAAGGACTCAAATATCCACCAGCTCCTTGATGTTGCCATGAATGGGTGGAAGAGGATTCCAGTGGCAACCTGTGAAGCTCTGGTGAACTCCATGCCCAAGAGGGTTAAGGCAGTGCTGGAAAATAATGATGGCAAAACAAAATGTTGACACTTTGGGCCCAATTTAGAATTTTTTTCTTAGGGGTGTACTCACTTTTGTTGCCAGCAGTTTAGACATTATTGGCTGTGTGTCGAGTTATTTTGAGGGGACAGTACATTTATTTATTTAGTTATACAAGTAAACTGACTACTTAACATTGTATCAAAGTGTAATTTATTCAGGGTTGTCCCATGGAAAGATGTAATGAAATATTTGAAGAAATGTGAGGGGTGTACTCACTTTTGTGAGATACTGTATATATATATATATATATATATATATATATATATAGATATATATATATATATCTATATATATATAGATATATATATATATAAAAATAAAAATGTCGGATTAAACAATTGAAATCATGACGACAATTCAGTGCATTACAAAATCCCACACCTCGTCAATGATTTGATTTAATTTCCTCTAATTAGATATAATTAAGATGATTTACCCAGTGCAGTACACCCATACATTTCAATATAAACATTATTAGGTATGAATAACAATGACATTTCAAGTAAAATGTTTGTTTACCTTGATGTTTTCTTCAAATTACTTTTATATTCTGTCTGAGGAAATGTCTTTAACCACTGAAGTATCCTTGGCAGAAAAGGTTTTGGTCTTTATGTAAATCCAACTGATGGTTACTTTTATCCCAACAATTAGTATCCATGGCTTGAACATGTCAGTATTTGTGGGGCACAAAATTGGTAGTTTCAAAAGGTGGAAGCTGAACAGAAACATATCAAATTGAGGACAGTAGTCTGAACTACTATGTCAATCTATTTCAGTTTAGCACTATTTCAACAGGCAAGTCTATAAAAACAAGTTTTTATTTATTTACACTGGCGCCAGACAAGCAGCAAAAGACACTTAGGGGAAGTGGAGGAAAGCTAGGAGATACAATAATTTTTTTGATTTAGATTTCCACAAACGACTCTAAGGCGAGTTTTTCTAACTGTGTCATTGTTTTGTTTTGCGACTTTGCCTACGCTTCTCTTTCAAACACACAAACACATGCTTTATTCCCAGACAGATCCCACAGGGCTGGTGATGTGTACAGGCTGTGACAGAGAACCTGTTGTTGGCTGTAGAGACTCTGTGGCAGCTGAATTACTGACTGCAGCGACTCCTCATGATCTCAAGAACACTCTCTATGAGACACTTGGTTTACGTCTCAGCTGCCTTTCTTCTCCTGGTGCAAAGAGTAATTACTGCCAAAATGCATCTCCGCAGGTCCATATTGACAAAACCTTTTGTGTTTAAAGCAATTGCTCAGATTCATAAACAATATGCTACACAAACATAGGATTCATGGCTTAATGTGGCCTCATAATACTTCATTGTCTATTCTCTATTGGGACAGAAAATCATCCTAAAAGTGGTTTAACGTACAACAAACTCGCTTAATAAGCATACAGCATGTGCTCCTAAAAAAAAGAATAAAATACCTAACACAAATAATTTGTGGACAGGATACAAATTACAATGCAACTGAGTGCAAGCTCCATAGTTCTTATGTGGATCATTACCATATAATTATATTAATATTCATATGTATTCAGGTGTATTTCAAGTGTGTTTCCATTTCAGAATGTACTTAGAAGTGTACTGCTACCTTTACAGCAGGAGCTCAGAGTGACACTGAAGGTGATTTTAATGGAGGAATCATCCTGCGACCTTTTTGCTGTATAGTGGGCTCTCCGTCTTACACAGATAATCAATTGGAACTTTAAACTAACGTCAACTTGATACAGACTCTATTAGGCAGCAGCTGGCCATTATCAAACTACCTTCAGCCTGGTTTTCAAACTGGCAGGGTTAAGGTTTGCCTGTTTTTTCTTTGCACAGTATATAAACGTACTTTAATGTGTTAAAAATGAAAATGGATCCATATCAGTAAATTAGTATGTCAACAGCTGAGGTGAATTATGACTCATCAACACCTCACAATCAATCACCTCAGTCAGTAGAAATGCTGCCTTCAAGTTTTCCTTGAAGCTTGGATATATATTTCATAAAAGTGTACACATTTTTTCTGACATTAACAACAGTGTTTGTATTTAATACTTATTTTATTATTAAATATATGGGCCATTTCAAGAAAGCTTATCAGTTCCTATGCCTTTTCAATTGTTTTAGGGGAAGTAGTTTTGGCATCACCTAGTGGAAGTTTTTGGTTCTAAGCCAAGTGCACATCATCCCCATCATAATCATCATGACCTTGCATTTCAGGAACCTGTTAATGGAGGCAGATGTGACAACTTTGGACGCCATGAGAATAATCACCCACCACATGTTTGATTGTTTTATATATGTTGTTTGGAGATAGTCTTGAATTATTTGGAAATAACTATCATGGAAAATACTAAAATGATAAGGAATTTTTAATCATGCTTATTGCACACAGTCAGACAACACAGTTTAACTCACTCAAACGACCCTTGGATCATCAAACTGAGTTCTGACAAACTAACCAAAGATCACGTCTTACGGAATCTGTGGATGGCTATTCTCGATTTTTTTATTTAATAAAAAATGCTCCTATAATTATTATCTTGATATGTATAAGAAAAGAAAAAAACTGTGAAAAATGCACGTCACAGCTTCCTAACTTCAAAGATGTGTCCAATTTGCTTTGGGCCAAAACTTCAACATTTGAAATTAGTTTAATCTAGACCATAGGAAAAGCAGAAGATTTAGGAGGAGAAGCTGAAATAGCCAATGTTACTTTAAGAACATTATACAATGATAATAAAAAAAGTTACTCCATATGAAATCCTCTCAACAGGTAAGTCAAGACAAACATTCATATTTTGTCAGACAATGTAAATCATCCTTGAACAAACTGCATATCTGTTTAAATCAGCCAACTGGTAGTAAATACAATTGAAATCACATTTATTCATGGTCTCTAGGAGCTTGTTTTGGATGTCAAAATAAGTCAGAAACACTGCACACAATTTGCCAATAACAGCGAGTGCAGCTGGACGACATTAAAACACTATAAATCAATAGTTAGATTCATTGTCAGCTGTTTGGACCATTTGAAAATTCATAAATAAATTATGGTAGAGTTCTAACGAGCTTAAAATGCTAATGGGGTTTCAAAACACACACACACAAACTATCCTCTCCATCTTTGGCAATCTCCTGCGATCCACCTCCCTCCTGACAAGTTCATTCCTTCTCTGTGATTCATCACTGTGTGATCTCGACTCTTCAAAATGCCCCATGCATCACAAAGTGTGCACACACACACACACACACACACACAGCAACACTTTGCTGTTTAGACCTGGACCACATTTTTCTTCACACTATGTTTTACACAACACACCTACAACCTACAAAAACCCACAATAATATAATTTACACCTAACTCTTCTGCCCTTGTTGAAGCCTAAAAGATTCTACTAAGAAACTCTTCAGTGGAGCTTAGTAAACAACTGCTGACGATCATAAGCGAGTCATGAAAGACTCAATCTGGTTGCAGAAACAGGCCGGCTTTGACCTGAAAGGCCTGCCAGAATGAACTACCTCAAGGAATATAGTCTGATAAGAAAATACAAAGCAAAATACAGAGCATGGAGAAGCTGAGAGAAAAAGTGTTATGAGTGCTCCAGTAGAGCATTTGTCCTTCTTTACATATCAAACAAAAAAAATAGTATCAATTGCAGTAATATACTTTTAGTAAATGCCAATTTGGCTTAGTTTGACATAAATCTATCTAGGACGGTCCTATTGTAAAATACCGTATACTGTGTCTATTTGCTTAGTCATTTAAAGGCACATAACAAAACACCCGAGGTCACCTTACGAGGCAGGCAGAGTATAATTCAAAGCCTAAATTAGAACTGATATAGAAAATTAAAAAGGTCCACTTCAAAAAAGTAACTGAAGAAGTCACCTTGTGCTGGGAAAAATATGATGTTGATTTGTTTTGACATTTTATGACGGAATAATTAAATCTATTCATTTGTAAGTCTAAATGAAAACCAATTAGAACAATTATCATTAATAATTACATTTGTTAGGTTATTGACGATAAATCTTCTTTCATAAAAATGGAACAGACAGAGAGGAAGCGATAGCCACAGAAAGAGAGAGAGAGAGATAGGTGTAGTAGAGTAATATAAAGGAGGGCAAAAAGGGAAATAAAGATAGAATCAAGAGGAGACTTGTAATACATCTGCTCAAAATGCATCAAGTCAGTTTCTCCACAGGTGGATTCAGACTGTCAGATCGGCTTTATATTTGGCTCTTGTCAGTTAGAAGGAAAAAGTCTCTCACTTCTCCCTTAGTCATTAAAACCGCTCCGTCGCTTTTTTTACTGAAGAACAATGAAGCTGGTTATCTACAAACGCACGTACACGTACACCTCCCACAGTAGGAAAGTTGTCCCCTTCTTCTCGTTGTCTCACTGACCTCTCTCATACTTTGCATAGGACAAGCACAAAAAAAAAAATCAATAACAGCTTCTTTATTTATTTTTCAATCTGATAGGGCCTTTCCTTTAACCCTTATGCCCCGCTGGTGGAGATTTGTGTATCTGGGGTTGCATTTTTGAGATAATTTTGGCTGTGATTGTCCCCTAGCCATAAAATTTGGTAAGGAGGTGTGTTTTACAATGAAGTTTTGATATTCTGAGTTTCATCCATTTCCACTTCATTTTGACTGTGTGAGATGTTTTTGTTACACTGGGACCGCTTCGTACATTTTGTGTACCATTGACTTCCATTATAACGACATTTTTTGACCCCCACCTTTAAATTAAAGTGAAAAATATTTTTGACTGTAATTTCCCATTTCTCTGTAGTAAACTTGATAAGGTTATGTAAAAATGAGGTCAATAAAAAAAATGCCCCATTTTAGCCCCCCCCCACTAATCTCTATGGTGACCCTTTACAACAAATTGGCATCCTTGTGTAATTCATGGCTGCAAACCAATAAAAAAAATAAAAAAATACAATAAAATAGTTTTGATGTGTAGTTAGTGAACACATCTTTTAGTCAGAATGGTTGAAGTTAAAAAAAAAAATCCAGGAGTGTGTCTGTGTGTACTCAAATCACATACACTGAAATCCTTGTCTAAAAAGATGCCATTTCGTGAACTCATAGAAAGCCATAAAACCAGTATTTTTGATTCCTTGGCCATGGCAAGATAAAATCTGAATTTATATAATGTTTTGCATTCATTTAGAAGGTAAGGCATCATATTTTAGGTTTTAACTCTTATCTAGTTGATTTATGAATTGCATATGGTGTATTACTGGGGGAAAACTTGCCTCATGACACAAACGAGAAAAAAAATAGGATTTTTCATAATTTTCAAAAATTTCAGGAATACTGGCCACTGCGACAACAAATCTAAAGAAAAATGTCAAATGTGTTTGAATATGGATGGGAGGGACTGTTGTCTGCATGTCCATGACAGAAAAAGATTGTGTGTGTATGTGTGTGCGTGGGTGTGTGTGTTTGCATGTGTCATTGGATAATATGGCTGCAAATCTGTACCCCTTCTATTTCTCTCCTCTCATACACACACACAAGCACACTTTTACACACACACATGCACACACGCACGCACGCACACACACACACACACACACGCACGCACGCACGCACACACACACACACACACACACACACACACACACACACACACACACACACACACACACACACACACACACACACACACACACACACACACACACACACACACACACACACAAGAGAACAAAGAGAACAAGTGACAGCCTTTCTGACTTGTGTCTTTGAAGTCAATAGATCAAACACTTTTACACTCCCTCAACTTGTCAGAAGATATCAACATGACCCCAGTGCCCCAACAACAGTTTTGGTGCAGCGAATTGCATGGTGCGAAAATGTAAACAAGGTGAGAAGGCAGGAGTTTTGTTTATGCAGGTGCGGCTGATCTAAAGTTACTCTATACACCCAGTATCAGAAAAATTCATTTCTAATCTGGCAGCCATGGACAAGCGTCGATTTTATGGCAAATCCTGCTCCCAGCTCAGCGCTGATAACATCCATGGCCGGCGGCCTGAACCGAGGGGGTCAGTGGCTGACTCCCAGGCTTCTTCCTCCAGAGCACCAGAGCCTGATTCCAGCGACTCCAGCTCTGACTACTCATCTGAAGAGGAGATTGACTCCACTGAGTCAGACACCGAAACGGCAAGTGATGTCTGGATGCCGCCACCAAGTTCAGACAGTTCAGAGTCGGAAGAGGATGGAGGACTGGAGGATATGTTGTGGTCTAAGGATGGGAAAATCCGTTGGTCCCCCACTGCTGACATCATGAAGCGGCATGTCCCCCCAGCAATCCCCCAGCCAGGTCCAACTCGCTTTGCAACTGCCCGGATAACGGACATCCAATCAGCATGGAACCTACTGATGACGGATAAAATCATGAAAGAGATTCTAAAGAATACAAACCTGTACATGCAGCGGACCCCCAGGACACAGCCCTGGAAGCTTGTGGAGGAGAAAGAACTAATGGCATTCTTGGGGCTTCTGCTGCTAGCCGGAGTGTACCGTTCTAGAGGTGAGGCTGTGCGATCATTGTGGGATGAAAAAACAGGTCGGCCGGTGTTTCGAGCTACAATGTCAAGGAACAGATTTGAAGAGTTGATGCAGGCAATTCGGTTTGATGATAGGCTCACCCGGCCTAGGAGGATGAAATTCTCCAAATTAGCTGCCATTGAGCCACTGTGGGGGATGTGGGTGCATCAGCTGCCAATCCTTTTTAATCCGGGCATTGACATCACCATTGACGAGCAGCTCCTCTCCTTCCGAGGCAGATGCAAGTTTCGGCAATACATGCCTCAGAAGCCTGCAAAATATGGCCTTAAAATATGGGTAGCGTGCGACTCGGAGACCTCATATGCCTTTAAAATGGAGCCTTACACAGGCAAGCTGGGGAGTGAGAGAGAGGTCGGACAGGGCCAGAGGGTGGTCCTCCAGCTGATGGAGGGACTGAAGGGTCACACAGTCACCTGTGACAATTTTTTCACAAGTTACCAGCTGGGTGCTTTTGCTCAATTTGCCACAAAAGGGTGACAATCTGCTGTGCCATGTGCGGGGACCACGTTTGCAGGGAGCACTGGTCACCAGTGTGCACACTGTGCACTGACGCACAGTAGAGACACACACACACACACACACACACACACACACACACACACACACACACACACACACACACACACACACACACACACACACACACACACACACACACACACACCTGTTTTGTTCTTGTACGGGTTATGGTGTTGTCTGTTTTGATAACAGTTGTTTAAAAAATGCTGTATATTTGATAAAAACCCATCTTTTGAAATAAAGACAGAGGTGATTAAATGGGAAAATTTTGCTATTCTCTTTTATTTTATCAAATTGCATTGTGTTTTCTGCAGAAAAATTGGAAATCAGAGGTAAAAAAAATGTTTCACTTTAATTTAAAGGGGGGTTCAATAAGTGTCGTTATAATGGAAGTCAATGATACACAAAATGTACGAAGCGGTCCCAGTGTAACTTTTTTATTCAATCTGACATTAAACAAAAAGTAAAAATGCCCCAAATTCAATTTTCTCACCTATCATTCAGATGGGTGAGCCGGTTATACTAATAATAATCAAAAAAAAAAAAAAAAATTGAATATTGAGTTTTAGTGTATTTTTCCAAAAAGCGTTTGGTGGTATATGATCAAAACTGGCATCTAAAGGGTTAATTTTTAATTGTGATTAATGAAATCATGACATAGATTGAACAACAACCCCTTCATGAAAAATATGGAAAAAAAAAATTTGAAAAAATATTGATCTTTCATAATTGTAATGCAATTTAAAGGTCAAAATACACAAAATGTACGAAGCGGTCCCAGTGTAACTTTTTTATTCAATCTGACATTAAACAAAAAGTAATAATGCACCAAATATGATTTTCTCACCTATCATTCAGATGGGTGAGCCGGTGATACTAATAATAATCAAAGTAAAAAAAAAGATTTGAATATTGAATTTTTGTGTATTTTTCATTAAAGCGGTTGGTGGTATATGATCAAAACTGGCATCTAAAGGGTTAATGTTTAATTGTGATTAATGAAATCATGACATAGATTGAACAACAACCCCTTCATGAAAAATATGGTAAAAAAAATTGTGAAAAAATATTGATCTTTCATAATTGTAATGCAATTTAAAGGTCAAAATACACAAAATGTACGAAGCGGTCCCAGTGTAACTTTTTTATTCAATCTGACATAAAACAAAAAGTAATAATGCACCAAATATAATTTTCTCACCTATCATTCAGATGGGTGAGCCGGTGATACTAATAATAATCAAAGTAAAAAAAAAGATTTGAATATTGAATTTTTGTGTATTTTTCATTAAAGCGGTTGGTGGTATATGATCAAAACTGGCATCTAAAGGGTTAATTTTTAATTGTGATTAATGAAATCATGACATAGATTGAACAACAACCCCTTCATGAACAATATGGAAAAAAAAATTGTGAAAAAATATTGATCTTTCATAATTTTAATGCAGTTTAAAGGTCAAAATACACAAAATGTACGAAGCGGTCCCAGTGTAACTTTTTTTTAACGGGGCATAAGGGTTAAGGTCAACTTTACTGCCCATAACAATATTCTTCTGTTTCACAACAATAAACAAAATGGGCATCAAAAACAAAGCAAGAAATACAATTGTTTAACAATTTAATCTAAAATGTAGTCAGTATTCATGGATATGTATTCAATAGGTACGCAATTGAAAAAAAGCCATCCTGAGGGAAGAAATTCACACTGTGGGTACAGTGAAATGGACAGACCATTTGTTATATCGAGGGCTTCCTTCTTGTTATTCATTTCATGCCTGTAGTTATGTTGTGTATGTGGTGACCTGTGCAAATGTCTTAAAACCAGACATTTGCACAGCTTCTTCCCCACGGCCATCCGACTACTAAATGCACTGCCCCCTCCCCCCTCACTAACCTAATGGTCTGTTGTTATACACATACTTGATCTCTTGGCACGTTGGCACTTTCTATTGATTATATCATTTATTATTTACTCATTTTTGCACTATACATGTTGGTTTGCACTGTCTTGTCCTGTCTTGCACCTGTCCTATTGTAAACTCCACTGTACCAAATCAAATTCCATACATGTTCATATGTCATGGCAAATAAAGTCTTCTGAATCTGAATCTGCATCTGAATTTACCAATCAACTGCAGTACGTTTATTCCTGACCTTACAGCTGCAGAAGATCCTGGTGATGCTTTGGCTGGATCAGCTTTTTTCTAGGTCAAATTTGTGAACTTTAAAATTACCGGACGTACAGAGTCGACAATCACTGCTGCTCTCATGTAATCTCAGCAGGTACCAGCCACTCAAAGTCACATACAGGAAAACAATTACTCTGCCACGGCATGGCCTTATGTTTGCCCTCTTTAACAATCTCGATAGCATCTCTCCTTGCTGACAAGTTCATTCCTCCACTGTGATTCATTGCCCTAATCTCAACCCTTGATGAAGCGCAGAGGGTTTCTAAAAGACATACACGCACACAGGAGAAGAGGACGTTCACACAAGAGCTGACTTAGAATTAAATGTGTCTGGATGTAGAAAAGGGTGTGTACACAGCTGCCTTGGTGAGCATGACTTTCACACAAGGATTTGAAATTGGTTAATCATTCAGCCTCTAAACTGGCTACATTTTGGCATCTGCCTGATCCTGAGCTGAAAATATCTGGCTGTTCTGAATTCTTGTGCAATCTTTTCCTGGTAACAAGTGGAGTATGCCATATGATGCATGTTCTTGCAATTCTTGTAAACAAATATGTGCGCAAAGGCCACATACAGCGGTGTGCATGCATACATTTTTCATGGTTAAATGTGTGGATTAGGACCTGAGCAGTGTGTGTTGGCGCATAGACTGTGTGAATAATGCAGTTTCTATGTGTTTGAATAGTGAGCTGGTTAGTGCTATGCAGGTGTCTATGTTGGCATACCCCAGTGTTGTGTACAGAGTGTGCCGAATCAAATATGGGCAACACGTTCCTACTGTATGAAGGATTTGTTTTGTCTGAACTGAACTGACACGAGGCCGACACATCGACCTTGATTGGTTCTCAGCATGTGTGTGTGTGTGTGTGTGGCACAACAACGTCCCTCTAGCAAACTACAATGACAGGCAGTTGTAACAGGTGTCACACATTGCCTCAGTGACCAAAATAACTGATTTACTTATTGTAAAAAAAAAATTTATGTAAAAATTCCAGTGTCTCATTAAATGCCTTTATATGATTTTATGAGTATGATGTTTCCATATCACCGTTGTTTTCTACCTCTTCGAGAGCCATTCATGTCACATGTATACAGTTTCTACTATCTCTCTCTACCTGACGCGCTCTCTTACCACTCGCAGTAGCCTCCTCTGCTCCTTGAAGGTGGCACAGCAGCCCAGCACGCCTGTTACCATGACGATGGCTCCAGCCAGGACCAGGATGTAGGCGGAGGCGGCGTAGGTCTTGGAGGAGAGAAGGCTGATGTAGTCGCTCTTCTCCACCAAGGTCCAAACACCCACCGCCATGACAACGCCCCCTGCCAACTGGGAGAAGAACACACCATAGAAGGGAGTCAGAAAAGATTTGAGTGTGACAAAAGAGGTTTCAATTATTTATCACCCAAGCCAGCTTCAATGTGACCAAAGAGGAATCGAGCTGATGAAAAAAAAAAAAACGACCCACAGCTCCCACACCACATAATATGATCTAGAATCGGTTTAGGCTGCAAGATACTATTGAATGAGTTGCCTGGAGCTGAATATAACTAGCGCATTATCTGATGAAAGATAATTATTTGTTGCAGCCCCAGACTCCGCACTTTTTGCTCAACTGTCGGTCAGGGAAAAGGCATTTCTTAAAGGCTACGTATGAGATGCTTTACGTTAGGTACTTTAACTCTGGAAATCTGGGTTTTCGAGGGAATCGTTCAACCCACTAGGTGGACTAATTGTAATCACAAACCAGTTTCAATCCAGCTACAACTACTGTCACATAGTAGTCCGACAGCGTCAGCATTATCAAAGCTAACAATTAATGGAGAAAAAAAAGGAAAATTGTATTAATAAGTTATGACTATGACGAGTCAGCAGATGGTGCAGCACTGCAACAGAAACCTGTCATCGTGCCAAAGCCATCTATCTAACAGCAGGCCTAATTTTGATTTTATAAAGGGATGGCTTCACACGCTATTAACTTAAAATTACTATTTTAAGGAGTCACCACAGAGCTTGACTAATTACTCAACATTAGCAGTAATTAGCTATAACACCTTATGCTACAATAATGTACATGCTCATTATTTTAGATTTTTTGTTTGGTCTGTCCAGTGATTCTCAATGTTTTTTTTTCGAATGACCGCTTGAATCAATAGCTGAATATCACTCACTGTTTAACAGTTCAATAAACACATTTGTTTTAATTTAAGATATTTTCAATTTATGACACAGTGATTATTTTGAGAGACAACACCGTGGTGCCCCCCTCCCACTGTTTTAGAGGTTGTCCACTTGGCAGACTATTGGCTGACATGAAGGGGTCTTCAGTTTATTACCTTCTCTTGACCCCTGGGCTTTAAAAACCCGGCCATGTGTTCACACACTCTCTCTCCCTCTCTGCAGCTGGCATCCACCCTGCATTGTTTGGTTTGATTTCACACCTTTATGCATTGTGTTAATTGCTGACAGATTACAAAGATGTATTCATTATTTATTTAAATTAAAGATTGTTGTTACATTTCCTGTGAAAGCCCCTAAAAACTCACCTTCTAGCCAATACAGCTGGCAGTTGGAATCATTTATGATGAACATGTTGCTTTTGAAACTCAGTTACCCAAAGGAATTAGTGAATATAAAAAAAAAATTAAACCTGCACAAAGGAAATTCACTTTTGCGGCCTCCGGTGGCAGATGGAGGTACAAACTAGAATATCTGTCTCAAAAGGACTCAAAAGTTAAAAAAATGAAAGAATAAAAAAAGACAAACCAAAAGAATGACCAAAAATTGTGTTTCAGTGAGTTCATTTTGATGAAATTCTGTGCTGAAATACCTTGTACTTGCTATGAGGCATGTCATTTTTTTTTTAAAGCATTGATACGCTGTCTGAATAAAAGGGCTTTGTTGAAGGGTTCAGAAAAAGGTTTTATCAGAACAATTCTTCCTATATTCACAAGTAAAAAACATAATTATTTGTGTGGATAAGACTAAGAGGACATACTGTGTGCATTTATATTACTTGTGTCCTTTTTTCATGATTCTTTATGGTTTGTAAAAACGTATAGTATCCTTGCCTTCCTTTTTCTGGGATTGTGTAGGATGTCCTTTCTGCAGTTTAATCAATAAGACAATTAATTCTGGGATCTGATAAAAGATCAAGACCTCTGTGTTGATCTCCCTGGCTTCTTTCTTTTATACACATCAGATGGGAGGATTTGGTTTTAATTGGATTTAAGCAGTGGACTTATACATCACAAACAACACCGTCTATTAAAGCCAACAGCTCACACCAACACAGACATTGGTATGGAAATAAGGTAAAAATCATATCTCTAAAAAGACACACCCCCAGCAAATTGCATCAAGCTAACACCTCAGACTAGCCATGACGTCTATTTTGAACGATTTGTTGAAAAAACATTTACACTAAATGTCTAAGCTTAAAAGGTGGGCAATCCACATTAATTTACTTTGATTAGTTGGGTGAGTGATGTATTCTCTCCCAATAACAGAATGTTTGGCTCACCTCTGGTTTTGTTTAAGACCTGTATGATCGTCTGACATCAAGATCAATAAAATGAATGAGTCAAATTAAACGTCTGTATAACGCTAAGATACGTGCCCTGTAACTGAAACGAATGAAAGGACACTTGGTCCAACGGTGCTTGTGAAGAAGTCCTATGTTATGGTACAGTGACTACATTCATTTATGAGTTAAAATGTTGTAATTACCAATTCAAAAATATTGAAGAAACAACAATGCTTGTATCCAGATCGTGAATGTTTTAAGAAATTTTTGGAAGACTTTGCCCCAAGCACACAGAATGCTTAAAGAGGACCTATGATACTTTTCGACTTTTATGACCTATTCGTTGTTATAATGATTTATAGTCATGTTTAACCATACTAGAGTATCAAGTAATTACGTACATGCATTTCGACGTATTCCCTGCTGACCGTCTGGGGTGGCTGTGCAGAGCACTAAAAACTATGGCAGCCAGTCGAGCCGAACTTGTTCAAATTTCCGGTATGTGTGTCACCAGATCTTTTTGCCATATATGGTCGGGCAAGCTCCCAGGTTGCAATATATAGCAGGGGGTGACAACATTAGACCAGTGCTCGCTTAGCTCACCCGGTAGAGAGATCGTTTACGAAGCAGTAGACCCGAGTTCGCGTCCCGGCAGGGCTGATTCTTTGCAGACATTTAGAATCACGACTTCCCTTCGCAAGGCAACCAATCACAATGGAGTTGGGTTTGCAGGAAGGGGGGAGGGGGCGGAGATGGCAGAAGCAAAGTGTTTACAGGGCCTGCTGGATCGCCAAAATAAGAGAAAGAGCTTCCCGAAAATCTACATAGTTTTTTGTGATGTGATTCGTGTCAGGTTGCTCTATAGCAGTTTTTAACAAGAAATTAAGACCAGAAAAGTAGTATAATAGGATCTCTTTAAGGAGCACTAGATCAACACAGGCACTTTGGCAAGTTAATCCTTCAGCAGGTTCAGAAACAATGCCGGAATGAAACTTACCCAAAAGAGAAAGTTGAAAGTAAACAGGAGGTATTTCAGGCAGATGGTTCCACATTTTTCCTTCTTCTCCTCGTAGGCCCCCATTCTGAAAGACACAGTGGGTTTATCTCGGTTATGACAATATGAAACAGAAGGAGTCATTTGTAGTTCCTTCAACACAATACAATCAAGTTGTGATTGAGAACTTAAATCCTGGAATTTCAAACAAGAAAAAGCATTCAGCTCTCCTGGTGTCAGTACCTCCAAAATACTGTTTTTTACATCATCCTTTTTTCATTAAACATAGAAACCAAACGTTTTGTCTAAAACACAAACATTGTTGCCTACATACAAATATTTTCTATAAATTTAAAATCATCACAAAATCAAAGCAACTGTCAGTGTGTTTGGTAGGTATCAATCAACCGGCTCTACATTCTATGTTAACATTATTTCTAAAAATTGTAAATATGATTCTAGTTTAAGTTTAAACTTTAAAGTAATTGCTGCAGCTATAAACCAAATGATATTCAGAAGATAACGTGGTCGTATAAAACAACTCTAACACAAAACAGCTGACTGAGCAGAATGCAGGCTGGGAGTTGGCACAGAGGATGTTGAATTAGGGCTTGAAATAAAAGCCAACATCCTTTTTTTTTGTGTGTGAGGTGCTTTTAACGAATGAGATGTTACTGGGCTAATGCATAAACATAGGGGAGTGAGCATCAGATCAGCAGTGTAGGCAGAATCAGCGCTCTGAGTTATTACATGTAAGGAAAGATCCATGACTAAGCACTAAGTGGGAGCTGAGAGAGTTGGCAAAAGACTGGGAATTATAAACACTCACTTCCTGGGTGCCAACATCTACTGTCTATGAAGCAAAACAGTCTTCTTTTAACTTCAAATGAATACATCTACGGAAGAGTAAACCAAAAGTCAAAAGGTTTTTTCCTTCCGAACAGATGCAGTTTTTCCACACAATCTCTTCAAAGAGCTCAAATAGAAAATTATGTATTTGTTACAAAAGCCAATTCTGAAGTACAGTTTCACCAGTTCACAAGGCACTTTGTTGATTCGGTCATAGGCACTGTATGATGTTATCTCAAAAGGTTGTTTATTTTCAACATTTCGACTATATTCATGAAAATGTATTTCAAATGTATTCTTTAAATTAACAACATCTGTGTTCAAACTGCAGTCATTAAAATGCCAGTGTTTTCACCATAACGAGGACTTTTGAGTTTGCAGTACAGTTTGCAGGATTTATGGATCCCATCATAGACCAATACTTGCTGCCATCATGTTCCCCTTTCAAGTCTTTTTCAGCTGGATTTTTTTTCCTTTTTACCCTACAATTTTCCCAGGCCCAGACTCGCCCTTCTTTGAGTGCCTCTTATCAAACTCCTTTTTCCCCTCCTAACCCCACCCCCAACACACACATTTAAGTGTCAATTCCCATGTGTGCAGTGAATGAGTGAGTGGGTGAGTGAGTGAGTGTCTAGGCTTCTGTCTGTTGACCATCTGTCATGGT
Source organism: Ammodytes marinus (assembly GCF_949987685.1). Taxonomy (NCBI): domain Eukaryota; kingdom Metazoa; phylum Chordata; class Actinopteri; order Uranoscopiformes; family Ammodytidae; genus Ammodytes; species Ammodytes marinus. The sequence continues at coordinate 31,216,429 of NC_137230.1, forward strand.
GGGCCCTCTTCTTAGCATGATCTTGTTAATTCAATTCAAACAAAACTTAATTGACAACTCCTCCTTTGTCTTGTTTTAGAGCCGATGGGAAACAGCTGAGTCAAGAGGGGGGAGTAAACTGTTTAGAATGTTTACAAGTTTTCTTTCAATATGGAAAAAACTCACAGAAAAAGAATTGTCCCTTCTTCTTTCACTTTGGGTTAAACAATTATACGCTTTATAAGCTTTCAGTTTATTCCAGGACGTATTATCTTTACTCATGGGAACATTAAACAAAACCGTTGCCTTGGTAAATAGCAGAGAAGTACGACCAGACTGACACACTCACCATAAATCCCATTTAGTGAGCTAATGGTTTTCTCGTCTACCCTGAAAGATTATAGTGGGGGGGAAATACTTGGAAGAGTTCCAGATAATGTTATATTATCTGCATAAGCAAACGGATTTCATTGCATAGTTATCATTGCAGCTAAGTGGTACTCAGTGAGGCGTTTTCAGGCCTGTTGGATTAAAAAAAATGCTGAATTACTGCAGTGGTGTGCATAAACCACCAGTTGTAGGCTATTTCACCAACGCCATCATTGCCATCTGCATGTTGCCAAAGTTAGTTTCATGTTATTAGAAATGGTCGAAAAATAATAACTTCGATATAGTTTAAGATAAAACATCACCATACTCAGTTATGCCAAATAATGTTAGATTCATCATTATTCAACAAAGAAGAAACATTTAAAATGGAAAATAGTGTCGCTGCTTCAAATTTGAAAGAAAAGACAATATCATACTTCCTCTGCTTTGTCATAGCGGTTATGCTCTTTTCGTTTTGGGCGAGGGTCCTTTCACAATCATTTTTTTTAACACAGTGATATGTTCATAATTATGATTTGTAATGACTGAATAAATACTACAACTAAACTACAACTTATGTTGTTGGTGTTTCTTTCAGGCTCTCTGCTGTAAAACTATTTCATTAGTCCACAGACTTGGAGAAAACCAGTCATTTGGATGTGAGTGTGCCACATCAATTTACCAGTCTGAACACATACAGTATGCTCTCACCTGAAAGGACATAAACCCGACCCGTCTGACTCAGGTTTGAAACCATATTAATCACACCTGTGACCTCGTTCATTTCGAAAGGAAAACTGACTGGAACAACCCCAGTGGCAGAGGAACCCGGGCACAATCGCTCATAAGTAGACTGATTTCAACTATCAGATTCTATCTAATGGGTTGTTATTAAGAATAAGAAAAACGGATGCTGTAATCGGATCAGATCATGACAACCCAATCTTGGTTTACTGGATAAAAACTTATGTGTTGTTCTTGAAACCTTTGATCCACCTTTGGAGAAACAGCTTTCAGTTTTTATGCAACACATATTTTGGGAGCAAACTGCTAAAAAAAAACATGAGGTCTGCTTCAACTCTCAGCATTTCCAAATCAAAGCTGAAGACTTTTCTGTTTACTACATCCTTTAATTGATGGAATTATATTTGGGTAGGGACCAAATTATTTACCTAGAAACTAGACACCCATAGACTAGGGTGCTCTCCAATGTTGAATTCTAAGCTATGCACTTGCTTTCAGTAAATCAAAATCGAGCCTTCTGATTGATTATATTATAAATGTAAAGCACTTTGAATTTGAATTTCCTTGAGTTTATAAGTGCTGTGCAATAATCTTGACTTTCCTTTGATCACGGTCGGTGATCCAATCCAATGTTACTTTGGCACAAAAGTAAAGCCTACCTGCCCCTGGATAGCAAAAAAAAAAACACACACACACAGGGGGACACATTATAGTAAAAGTGTTTGAATGGCTGTTGTGTTAAATGTATAGGCCTATTAAAAGGACAATACAACTTGGTTACTTGTATTGATTTTTTTTTTTACCTTGACTTCATGGGAAAGTTAGCTAGCCAAAAATATCCAGTACACATATGTGCCCGCTGCGAAGACGCAACATCCTCTTGTGTTTTTTGGTTAAGGAATTGAGTTCACAACACCACTTCACGAAGTGTAACCATATCATATATTCATCTATCCAACAAGATTAAAACCAGTGTTACATGTTTCCTTGGTTACTTACAACCTGGTTACAATGATTTATTTCCGTGGGCTAACGCTAAAGTTTCTGCCCTCCGTCCTGACGCTAAAAAAACCTATTTACCAAAACAACCTGCTTTAAAGCACTGATATAACCTGTATGGCAAGCAACATATTCATGAAAAACTGTACAATGTTTGTTCTGTATCGCAAAAGCCGACAAAGCAGCCTAATGTCTGACCAGTGCGACAACAACGCAGTATGAGCTAACAGTGCACTTCCTGTTTTGTCTTACCTGCCGTCTTCTCTGATTTTTTGTCGATATTAAAGCGACGGGAAAAATGTGTTGGGTAAAAAAATATTCTTAAATGTCGTCTTTTCTCATTCCACTTTTCTCTTATAGAGACCGGTCGACAGCCGAGAGAATGAGCTGGAGGCTAGAAAATCAAAACGCTGAGCTCATTGAGTGAGTGGGTGAGGCTGGAGCTGCGGCTGGCTCCACCCCGGGGCCACCTTCACAGGGTGATTTTTTTTATTTTTTTTTTACTGTCCCGGGGCGATGCTTCTGTGATGCAAGCAGTCTAGAGACACACAACAGGGAAGACCGGGCAGACACAGAAAGGTATAAGCTATGTAACCTAGTTGGTTGCTTTGATAATAGTGACAAATACGAAAATAATTTTTTTGTTCTTATTTTATACTTCCTGCAAGTTTCTAGGCTTCATTTTCAAATTTAATTTTACAAAGAAAATACCTAAATTATCAATATCCATGAAGGAAATGTGTCAAAAATGTCCACCTCTCAAAACAAAAAAGCAATTGTTTTTTGGTGTTGTGTCACAATGTTTGTGATTTTGGTGTTTTGCTTAGCATGTTTCAGAGGATCAATTTGCATTTTTAGAATCTGCAAGACTTGCAGTTCACAAAAACACTGATTAATAATCCAGGGTGGAATTTAACTAAGGCCTTTAAAACTCTACATGTTCTGCACCACATGGCAGAGGGAAACCTTGTAGGCTATAGCTTACTGCATTTACAGTATTTGGCCGTTTTAGTTGATAATAGGATATAGTACAAATTAACTCATCAATCTGGACCAGCAATAACATTAAAGCAGGCTACTGTTTATAATCATATATAATGGCCCAACAATCAAAAGTTGTTACATTTAAAATGACCATTCTGACAAATTCACAATTTCAAGTTTGATACCTGAGGATATTTAATGGAATGTTATTCTTTTACTGTAGTGAGGTTATCAATGCAAGACCTTTGCGTGTAATTGAATATTTGTTATACTTTTAAATCATTACTGTTTCATAAAGTAAATGATTTGTAAACTTATTTTTCCACTGTCTCCATGGTTCCAGACTTATGGACTGTGATGTATTGTCCCCTGGTGATCCATGGCTGCAGGGCCATTTCCCACTTAACCCAGACGTTAATACAGCCGTGCAGCGCTTGACAAATCAGTACCTGAGTATGAACAATAAAAACTATAATAAAAATAGATGTCCTGCACAGCTAGATGGTCAATAATTGTTTTTTGCGCAGTAATGTACATTCACCAATAGATGTCAGTGTTTTTTCTTCTGGCTCGATTCCAGAGCTTACCGTAAACCGTAATGGAAATGTGACTGAAAAATCCCCAGGGACAGCTCAGACAGCATCAATTTACAGTTTCATATGTAGTAGCTACTGCCTAAACCTGTTGTCCTTTGTCATAAATATCAGTCCACAGTGATAAAAAACACTCAACTTTATAGGACAAACTATCCGCAAACTATGGCATTTAAACTTTTATTGCTTTTTTCAAAGAAATGGTTGGTACATCGCAGCAAGAAAACATCTGTTTCAGTTCACGGTTACAAGTTAAAGGTTCAGTAAGCAGAATGGTCAGTTTAGCTAACTTCCTGTCACTGACTGCAGTTAGCAGTCCCCTCCCTCGTCCCCACGTCACCACATTAATGCACTGCGGTCTCCAAGCAGCTATAGTTATCTAGCATCATCTCAGATCCATAAGTGTGATAAAACATGATAAAAACCATAAAAACAGACATTGGGAAGGATTTTTACCTGCTCCGCCATTGTAGGCGCATACACATTCACCCATATGTCGCTCTGCACGTGCACCGGCACTGAGAGGGGTGCCGGTTTGTAGCGTTCTCTCTTCTGATTGGATACCAGTTTCGGGATCCCAGAAAAGTTTATTTGCCGATTACATGCAGAGTGAGTGACTGAGAGAAAGTCTTTATGAAACGTGCACACTATATAAGTGATCACTGTATGAATATAGAGCGATTTAACACTTATAACATGAATAAATCGCTTACTTCACCTTTAAACTATAAAAAAAGATGTGGCCTATAAAGAGGTGAGAAATTCAGTACACAGTAAAATGAAATGGACATTTTCAGGAACTTATCGACGATGCTCTATCGATCTTAATGTTGGTCCAAAAGAGGTATTGGGAGAAAATCACACTTTCTGAACTACTATTTAACACATTGTATCAATCAAAATACTTCACATTGGGAGCTTACAACATTTTTTTTAATAAGTATTTCGTAGCTACTGCATGCTAAATTGTATGTAAACAAAAAAACTCCAATGCATAGTATGCCATACAAAAATCTTGTGCCTGTCTATTAGAGATGTGTGGTGGGGGATAAACCTGTTATCAGGTTAGACACAATCTGTCAGTCTGTGCTACTTTGAGCTCTTTGTGGCCTCACGCATCATTTGGAAAAGATACATATTACTCCAGCCTCTGAAATCAACTCTTCATTTGCAGGTACACAAGCTTTTGCGTTTTTGGGAACAGTTTGATGTAAATAGCTGATATTCTGTAGTAAATAATAAAGAGTATAGTTCTGTGGATGGCAACAAGCTCTTAGAGAGTTTCCTAATGAGATTAAATGGCATCATACGAAGATTTGGCATCAAAGTGTCAACAACAAGAGCTGTTTAAATTTAAAATTACACAACTATTCTTGTCAAAGGAGAACCTTATATCTGACAAATTGAAACAAGTTTTATTGAGGACATTTTAATATGAAAGGGGAACTTGATTAATCTTCCTCTATGAAGTGTATCTATAGCACTGGACAAAGTATTTCACCTCTTACATATTTGTGATGTACATTTTTTCCTTAGTTTACAGTGGCTTGAAGTATTCATACCCCTTGAACTTTTCCACATTTTGTCAAGTAACAACCACACACGTACATTTATTTTATTGTGATTTCATGTGATAGACCAACTCATAGTGGCGCATAATTGTGAAGTGAAATGAAAAGAAACATGGTTTTCCTTTTTTTTATAAATAAAAAACTGAAATATGTGGCGTGCGTAAGTATTCAGCCCCCCTGAATCAATACGTTGTAGAACCACCTATCGCTGAAATCAGGAACCCCAACGCATGATGCTGCCACCACCATGTTTCACTGTGGGGATGGTGTGTTCAGGGTAGTGTGCAGTGTGAGTTTTCCACCACATATTGCAATTTGCATTATGGCCAAAAACTTCAATTTTGGTCTCATCTGACCAGAACACCTTCCTCCAACCCTTGCCACAAACCATTAGGGGGACACAGCGTATTCAGATGAGACCAAACTTGAAGTTTTTGGCCTAAATGCAAAATGCAATGTGCGGCGGAAAACTAACACTGCACATCACCCTGAACACACCATCCCTACCGTGAAACATGGTGGTGGCAGCATCATGCTGTGGGGGTCCTTTTATTCAGCAGGGATAGGGAAGCTGGTCAGAGTTGATAGGAAGATGGATGGAGCCGAATACAGGGCAGAAAACTTGTTAGAGTCTGCAAAAGACTTGAGACTGGGTGGAGGTTCACCTACAAGGAGGACTACTACCCTAAACATACAGCCATATCTACAATGGAATGGTTTAGATCAAAGCATAGTCATGTGTTAGAATGGCCCAGTCAAAGTCCAGACCTAAATACAATTTAGAATATCTGGAAATAATTGAAAATTGCTGTTCACAGACGCTTTCCATCCAATCTGACGCTGAATCTGACACTCAGGCTATTTTGCAAAGAAGAATGGGCAAAAATGTCAGTCTGTAGATGTATAAAGCTGGTAGAGACATACCCCAATAGACTTGGAGCTGTAATTGCAGTGATAGGTGGTTCTACAACGTATTGACTCAGGGGGGCTGAATACTTTTGCACGCCACACTTTTCAGTTTTTTATTTATAAAAAAAATTGTAAATCATATTTCAGTTTCATTCCACTTCACAATTATGTGCCACTTTGTGTTGGTCCATCACATGAAATCCCAATAAAATAAATGTACATGTGTGGTTTTAATGTGACAAAATGTGGAAAAGTTCAAGGGGGATGATGAATACTTTTTCAAGCTACTGTATATGCATTTTTTATCCAGTTTTGTGCCTGGGAGCGAGTACGAGCTGCTAACCCAGAAACTCAGTGGGACAGCTTTCAGAATTAGTAGCCTTCTTGTTGACTCTTCACAGTTGAGAAGTAGTCTTAATCCTCCACACACCTGCCATGGCCGTGCCAAGCTATAAATACACTGGGGGTCATAATAGGATCCACCTGGTGTCAGTGTAAAGGATTCTATTGGATTGCGATCTACCTACTTATCTAGTACTCCAAGCAACAGTAGTGAAACCTGTTTTTTTCAATCAACAACATGCAGCGTGAGGGAATAGTGTGCTTCAATGTGATGGAGGAGAATTAACCTGGATGAAATACCTCCGCATCTTTTTGGATATTATTAACAATCATCAGAAAAAAGATAGGCTTTTTTGAGGGAGAAGCCGCTTTTCTACTTTACGGTAACTAAATGTTTATAAATATCCTGGTGTAGAGTTATTGTTTAATTTGATTTATTCTTAATCAGTGTTGGGGCTTGTGGTTTGATTTACCTAAATGATTTAAAACAAAAAACAGATTATCTCACTCTCTACTATGGAATCTAGCCTGTGGCGATAGTTTGATTTTATTTGTCCAGGTTTCGAGATATCTGAGCAGACGACAACCTAGACTAGTAAAATGGGGCTGAATGGAATATAATTTTTGATGCTCTATGATGACTAATCATTTCACTAAAAAGTAATGAGGTCGATATCTTGAATGGATATCTGAAAATATGAACAATTAAAAATGGGAACTGTTCAAGGACAAATACCACTAGGTGACCTGAGAAGATATTTATTTTACTCAGGTGAACCAACCCTAAAATGATGAAGCAGGCCAGTCTGAGGCCTAATCATGTGGCATTATTCTGCTTATTTACACTGTGAGTAATGTATTCAGTCATCAACATGCCAGTCCATGTTTAGCTCCGGAAAACAGTCTTGCTCTAAGAAGTCCAGGTTACTCATGTTTCAGTCTGGAGGCACGGGGACCCTCCCCTTCAAATGTACAAAAGTGTGATTCAGCAGGTGGTTCATTTGATCCCACAGTACGTCTTATTCCTTTTTTGCAGGTGACCACATATTTGATGCTTTCAGAAGTTTACCAGTAGCTTCCATGTGTCAAAAAGGTTGAAACTTTACTGATGATAAATGACAACCAAACCCTCTTTCCAAACTATCAACATTGGGCAGTTACATGGGTTCACTCAATTTGACATTTTATATATTATGTTATGTTGTATCTGGCTTACAACTAGTTAAACAATATGTCTTATGTGCTGTGTTCTTTAAATGCATGGTACGGTACGGTGAATAGTTTTTCAGCATGTGTTTCTCTTGTCTCCCTCCACAGAGTCTCTGCTGGATGATTTTGGGTGCTGATGTTACACCATTTTTGATTCAAGAAAACCTTTGCTATAGCAGCTCGTCCATGCTGGAGTACCTCACCATCACATCAGTTGATGTAAAATATCTACAGTTGTGACATGTTGACATCTATGATTTCCAGTCGTCTCATCCTTAAACTGGACTTTGCTTCACATTTTGAGAGGACCTCTTTCAACAGTAAACAGGATTGAGATTAACAACAGACAATGGAGCCCTAATGTTGTGTCGATCACACATGATCTGGATTTGGGCAATCAGAGTGGAACCATCTGAACGTTTCTCGAAGACCCACTGAACAGCCAGGACTGTTGTGTGTGGATTGATGTTTCTATGTAGTGTGAGTGCGAGGGAACTGCAGCCTTGGATCCATCGTGGAACACCGGTCCGCCTGGGCGTCCAGCCTTCGGGCCGGAGACGCTCCAAACCAGCAACTATTCTCTGATTCTTCTCATTCAGCTCAGCCTGCTTTCCTTTGACCTGCTCGTCAACTCCTTCAGTGAGTTGCTGAGGGGAGAACCGGCTGTCCAGCTGGTACTTTTCATGTGAGTGAGTTTGTCACTGTTGCTCGAGGGGGAAAACTAATTATTTGCTAAAAATAGCACGCTTTACTGGTCTATACTGAGTCATTTGCGATGAAGTCATTAAAACCCCTGTACACCCAAATCCACAAAATCCTTCTAACTATGTAATTTGGGGAGTTAGTTTCATGATAGCATTGGATAGTTCTCAATCCACATGAAATATTTTGTCATTTAAGTTTGATAAACTTTACAGAAATTCGGCTTAGATGAGGCAGGCTTTGCTGTGGTTCTTATGACACACTAAATATTTTGCACCAATCACGGCAGTTCTCTGCCCGTACGTTCTATAAAAATAATGACTGTTGACATGGAGACCGTTTGATATGGCCATGCCCACACAGTCCTGTCAAACAGTCTAGAGTTAAATCTTTTTTTTAACAAAGTTTTATAATATTTATTAACAATCATTTTTGTAAAGCTTATTGTGACACCCAAGTTTGATATAATTTATTGATTTTTAATATTTTAGACCAGGTTTAAATAGCACTGAGTAATTGTGTTTTAAATCTTTCTTCTATTCTCATCCTTTTTAGTCACACATATTCCTCCCTCTTATCTGCTCTTTCCCTTTCTGCTTCTCTTCAACAGAATTCAAGACATTTCCATCCTATTCAACCTGATCATCATTCTGTTGATGCTGTTTAACACCTACGTGTTCCAGATCGGCCTGGTCGCCATATTGCTGGAGCGCTTTAGATCTCTGTTAATGCACTCAGCTCTCTATTTGATCTTCAGTATCATGCTCCATTCCTGGCTTATGGTACGTGCTATATGTGAATAGTGTTATAGTCTAAATCCCTGTGAATGTTATTTTTTCTTGTATTAATGCTGCATTTACAAAAATGCTACAATGATGTAGTTGAGAGATTAGACTTCACACATCTTTCCTGATAAAATGAGGTTAGCATGGGAGAATAACACTTATACCTAGACTGGGAAGATCTGCAAGCTGTGAAATGCTTGATTTGCCATTTCTAGTTCGGGTAGAAAAATCTTTTTTTAAATCTTTTAAAAAATATTTATACGAAAAGCTGTGACATCAAAATGACCTTATTTCCCATTTGATCTTTCCAGAATCTGCGTTGGCTGACTGCCAACAAATTTATTTGGACAGAGAGCCTTCAGGTGCTCTTTGTTGCCCAACGAGTCGGTAAGATGACATGTTAATACATTCTCTTTTTTTTATTTTTAATGTTTTCATCTTATTTAATCACAGAAGCTTACATGTTAAATGACTGCTGTCTTAAAGGCTTAAAAAAGGAGAAAATAAGGAGCTGTGTACCACTAATTATTATGATTTACATAATACTTGATTGTACTCAAACACAATCTTATGGCAATCGGAACTGTTCATATAAATTATAGATGTTAAATTTGAGAGATAGTGATTTCACCTTTTCAGTGGTAAGATTAAACATAATTCCCCCCAGCCTTTTATATTCCCCATTACCTTTTAATTACAACAAAATGCCATTGTGTGATTATCCTTTACTTTTAATGCTCTGATGAAGGTCACTAATAGAAAGCTCATAGTGATCTCAAAGTGTGTTATATTAGTCCGTCTTCCCCACTGGCAGGATAGGTGACTGTGACCTCACTTTGTCATGTGGATGTGATTCTCATACAAATACAGTATGAGCTCATCAATGGATAAAAGGATTTATTGTCTAGATTTGTTTGCAGGTCATCCCTTATTAAGTTGCTATATTTATTTAGTTTGGCTTGTGGTGTCTGCTGCTCAAGACACACCTTGAGAGTTACTCAGTGGGTGATTCAGTGTTGCATCATCAGTTCACAAAACCTGTAAACTCTGCTAGGCTGAGTTGTACTTTAAGGCAGACAGTTGTGAATCCTGAGATTTTCCTAACTGTCTGTCGGCTTTTGTAATCGTCCATTTACAGTCACAAATCAACTCTCAAGAAACTTTAATTATTGAGCAAAGTCATAACATAGGAGTTTCTTATTTAAATATGGCTATTGATAAAATCCCATCTTAAAAGGGCCTGAAATATAATTATATACACAAATTACATTTGTTTTGTTTTTATACTTTTAACTTTTAAAAGTCGTCAGTTTGGTCTGTTTTGGTAATGGAGATTGGTTTACAAAAACTGTATGCTGCAGTGAACAGTAACTGAATTATGTTGTCTTCAAATATACATTTTTGGGATGGGCTTCATTTTAATACAAAAAAGGAGCCCAGGAAAGAAAATGTATTTAAAAGCACGTGTCAGCTACTGTAATCATAATTATTGATCAACAAATGTGTCAACCCTGTCACTAATTATTGGGGTGACTCTGAGCTGATAGAAAGACTTGAAACAAGTGTGTTGTCCGTATGTTTTGTTTATTTTGTACGTTAAAATCACATATTTTCCTGTCCACAGGTTCTGTGATGTACTATTACTACTACAAGAGGACCTCAGAGTATCTGGGAGACCCTCGGCTCTATGAGGATTCACCATGGCTGCGAGAAGTCTTTTTTCGGACCAGACAGTGACCCTCCTGCAGAAGCCAGGACAAGTGTAAATACGGCACAGCACAAAAACTGTCCATATGGAAAGCAAATATATGACAATGAAGTGTGCATTTAAAACATTCACAGGTAGAGGTAGTAGACATTTATTTTTTAGATGAATTTCCACGTATAATACAAATCGGGAATACTAATTTCCAATGTAAAATAAGAAATTCAATTAGTAGTAGTATTCAACTATTTTCTCCACATATTTATTAACAATACATAAAGGATTGTGCCAAATATTAGGAAGTAGTTAAGAACTTTTAGGAGCTTATTTTGCAGTCAGATGGTTAAACATTACATAAAAGTGAGATATTCATTAAAAACATTTTAAAATATTCTGTTAATACCAGTCACCACATGCCATTTTTGTTTTATTTTGTTAAAGCTGTACATTTTTTAAAGGCTATCTTGAAGTTTTTTACATACTGATGTGAGACTATTTGTGTTATGATGTTATGAAACTGAACAGGGTTTAACCGTATCATGGCTTGGCAAATGACTGATGTCTGTAAAATCTGAACCGGCTGTGTTTGTGTGTTGACACAGATACAGTACATGCTTTAAATACAATAAACTTGTTTTCAAAGATGTTTGGACACCTGGTGTGTGTTTGAGATGTTGTAGGTCTTACATTTTAAACTCCTACTTGTTCAGAGCTTGTTCCAAAGCATGACGCCAGATGACTGAAGCGGAGCTCATCGATCAGTTCATTGAACTCTTCTAGGAGTGGCCCATTCTTCAGTTTGAACTGTTTACCAGGAAAAGAGAAAATAATAATTCATTATAATTAATCCATAACTTATCCCAGTCCTACTTTAACATCACCATGACTGATAGAAACACCATTCTCACTCACCATCGTTGCATATTTACAAAACTGCTCTGCTTCCTCTTGTCGTCCAGACTGAAACAAAAACGGTTCATTACATGGTTGCATCGTAGGTTTGATTGGAGATGGCTCAAAAAAAAAATGTTTAGTTTGAGTTTAAAGGAGAAGTAAGATATGTTAAAGGTGAAGTAAGCGGTTTATTTATGTTAATATAAGTGTTAAATCGCTCTTTATTCATACAGTGATCACTTTCATAATGTACGCGTTTCATAAAGCCGATTTCTCAGTCAGCTGCCCTGCATGTAATCGGCTAATAAACTTTTCGGGGATCCCGAAACTAATATCCAATCACAAGAGAGAACGCTACAAACCGACACCCGTCTCACTCATGGTCTCACTGCCGGTGCACGCCAGAGCGACACATGGGTGATGTTTATGAGCCTACAATGGCGGAGCAGGTAAAAATCCTTTCCAATGTCTGTTTTGATGGTTTTTATCATGTTTTTATCACACTTATGGATCAGAGATGATGCTAGATAACTCGCTGCTTGAAGACCGCAGTGCATTAATGTGGTGACGTGGGGACGAGGGAGGGGACTGCTAACTGCAGTCACTGACCTGAAGTTAGCTAAAAGGACCATATCACTTACTTCTCCTTAAACTTTGTCCCAATATAGAAGCTGCATTACTGAAAGGCTTTAGGCCACAAAGGCATGTTCCTCAGGGTTAAGCTGAACTTGTTTTGTCTCCCCAATTGAAGTGGTCAAGTCTCACTGAAGAATTTAACAAGGTCAGTGACCGGTGAGCAAATGTCTGTGGGACAAGACTAAATGATACACCAGCTTTGCCCCTTGTGTTGGGGTAATGAGAGGTAGAGATTTCTAGGTGAGATTTTTTTACGATTTTTTATGAGGGGAATGTGTAATGAAATGGAGGCAGAGCGGCTTGTGTGTTTTCAGAGCGTCGTCGTCACTCACCTTGAGGCAGATGAGAGCCAGGTAAACCCACACCTCTGCGTTCTGATTATTCAAATGGTTGGCCTCAGTCAAAGCTTCCTCAGCCACACACATGTCCTCCATCTACAATGTTAATGTTTATTTCAAAATCAGAATTAAACTTGATTGAAATATAATTTCAAGTTATCATTGTTTCGATCAAGGAAGGTGGGTATTTACCCGGTAACAGGCGGTGCCCAGGCCCAGCCAGGTCAGGCAGGACGGAGACTGTTCACAAGCCTGCAGGTAGGCAACTTTGGCTTGGTCAAACTGGAATTAAAAAACACACAGTAAGAGATTTAGTCACACTTGATAGTGGCTTTATACAAGATGTTTTACAATTTCAACAATGTACAAACTATGTGCATTCAATAAGAATTACTGTGATTTCAGCCCAGTTTCTACAGCACATGGTTTAAAACAAATTATTATCACACAATCATACACATTCATGTAGATATATACAAAAGCAAACAAAAATTTGCCATTGTTTCTAAATATGTCTTGGCCCATGTAGCTATTTTAGAAAAAGTTTATAGTAGTACTTTAGAGTTTCTAGTTTCTCCAAACTGCTTGGGAGAACCAAGTGTAGAAGGTAGATTTGAATAATGACTGCTGAAATTTACCAAGTTACATTTTCTTGCCTGACTCATCAGCAAATGAACACAAGTAAACTGTCTGTCTGAGTGACAGCAGTGAAGCTTGGGTGAATATCTGACCTTTCCCTGCTGGAGGTAGATGGATCCCAGGCGGAGGAGAACGAGGTGAGAGTCTGATGGCTGCTCATGGAAGTCCAGGCTTTGCTCATAACTCTCACTGGCATCAGTGAACGCACCTCGCAGGAACTGACAGTGACCATTCAGTGCCAAGGCATTTGCATCCTGCTCACAAGGTGGACAACAGTTCTCAGGTTAAAAATATTGAAATAATATATGAGATTTAGATGGAGATTTTCTGAGCATGCAGCTGAAGTCGCTTAACATGCAAGTATAAGAAACTAAAGTAAACTTCAGGACAGATTAGAACATATTTAGGTTTGAAAACTGCAACATTATTGAGTAATGTAAGTATTCTATTCATCAATATCGTGGAGTGTGGTAAAAACCCTACCCATACTAATAAGAGCCTGTTTGTGGCTCAACATAACAGAGCAGTGTACAGGCAGTGAATCAAGCATGATACATTTTCCTCACAGTCCTTTCTCAGTGGTGCAGCCAATAGTTGAACTGTGAGTACCTGGTCTTTGCTCAGCAGCACCTCCTGGAGGCTGGTGGCAGCACTGCAGTAGTCCTCTCTGAAAAACTGCAATTGGGCCAGATGAAGGAGGTAGGAGACACCTCCACCATCGTCACAACACAGCAGCTCCTGGGACAGAGCATGTTCTGCCATCTAACAGCAGGGAAACAGTGACTGCTTATAACTGTCTGCAACCACAACATTTTAAATTTTTCAAAATTTTACTGCTAACAATTTGATGATTTTTAAATTAGTGACTCGGTAGCCATTGTTCATTTTAGATAAATAACAAACATGTAGATTTTCTCCATAGTGCTGTGTTCAAAAATCAACTACATAATAAACAACAATCCAAGATCATATAAGCTTTTTTTCACAATTTTCTTTGATTTTCCACCACATATAGCACTTAATGGCACTACAGCACTACTGAACATTGTGGATTGCGAGTGTGAGACCAGCCAGCTACATTATGCGTGTCTGTTTTTACCTGAAGGGCAACGTTCTGCAGCAGGAACTGAACTGTCTCAGTGTAAATGGTGATGGTGGGTTTAGGTGGAGCTGATCTGGAGCTGCCACCTCGAGCTTGAGGCACCTCTGAGTCCGGTTCTTCACACTCTGGGTCTTACATTGACAAAAAAATAAAATAATGACAGTAACATTGTCAGGTAGCATTGGCTGTTCAAAGAAAAACCTATATTCACTGCCACAAGCTATCAGGCAAATGTTCACTGATAATGTCAATGAACATATCGTCACCCTCTTAAAATAATGGCCTAAGTCACTTTTTGGCCAAAATGATTTTTTTGCTTAAATCATCTCCTCATGATGCTGGCCACCTCTGGTAAAATGGCCTAAATCCTCAGTTGAACAGATCATGTGATTTTACTTGACCATTATACCATATTACCAGAATGTCAAGAGTGTGTTTTAGGCCGTTTTGTTTTCGTATAAGTCAAAATTTACAGTTAATTTTTTTTTTTTCAAGGACATTTTACAAGCGTGTACAATGGCTTAAGTCACAACTTAAACATTTATAAAAAGGGTTTATTCCTAGTATGTGACATAATTGACAGAAATTGTTATTACAATGTCAAGAGTCATCTTTTGACATTCCCTGTTTGAGTGAAATTATTAATGAATATCATATATTCAATACTTGGTTAAGTTTTTTGTGTTTCCTGAAAAAACTGAAACAATAAGAGGGTGACGATATGAGAGACAAAAAAGGGAAGTCATATTTTTCGGGGATTCTTGCTAACAGAGTGTATTTCAACCAGGTATGCACAAAAAAAATCAATGTAATTTCAGATTTGATATAAAGTGTCAAACATGAAAAAAAAATTCGATGCAAATAGATCTGTGTGTGTCATCGTGTATACATAGTGTTGAAGATGTGGGTAGAATTTCAACAATGCAAAACCATAAAAATCCAAATCCATTATAACACAAGATACACCAAACCAAAAACACCTACTCATTCATTATTGGCACAGATGTTTTCTCCAAGATTAACACATTGTTACAATCACATGAAGAGATGGTACACTATTTTTTTCTTTGGGCGTTTTTTGCTTTTATTAGAGAGATTTAAAGAGACGGGGGCAAAGAGGAGAGGAAATGCAGAGAACCGACCACGGGTCGGAATTCGAACCGGGTCTACTGTGATGAGGTCTGAGCCTAGGGGGACGCTGTAACCACTACACCACGAGGCACGAACTACCCCAAGAGATGGCACACCCAACTCAGACTGTATCTCACCTTGCTTAGCAGTGGGAGACTGAGAGGCGGGCGTGGTGATCTCCTCTTCCTCACACTGATCTTTCTCCTTTTTTTTCTTTTCTTTGGGTTTGTTTTTCTCTGTTTCTTTCTTCTCCTGCTCTCTCTTTATTTGCTGCTTTGCTTCTGTTGCGGCTAGCAGCCGCCTGGCCTCCAGAACAGCCCTTTCACACAGGATTGATTCATTCTGGCTCTCATGGAGCAAACCTGGAAGGAAGACACGAAATGTGAAATCCCACAATGAGTAGGGGTTACAGTGCTTTGCCGAACTGTGCCGAACCGAACTGATCTGCTCAGTGGAAAGGAGGCATTAGGGTCAGAGTGTGTGAGGCCATATTGTCAAACAATTAATCTGATTTAAAATACACACAGACTAGTGTTTTCTGAGCAAAGAACCTCCGCCATGTTCACGGTAGGCCATAGTGACTCTCTAATATCTGAAATCACAGTTATCTCACCCAGCAGCGTCCAGGCCACCACACTGGGCGGTTCAATGTTGGTGGCTCGCTCCAGGAACGTCTGGGCTTCATCATAATTCTCAAACATCATCGCCAAGACCCCACACATCATCAGGCTGGAGAAACAGGAGGATACAGAGAAACAGGTCTTCCCAGTTAAATGTTTTAACTACATCAGATTATTTGTCTGTCTGTCTGTACATAGGGACTGAGTTGCCTTCCAATGAAAAGTGAGGTTTGGCTGCTCTGAATTTCACAAGATGCAAAAGTTACAGTATCATCCAGTTTCACATGTACACAATGACATGTGATTTGACATGTCTAGTGATCAACAATACAGTATGTGATCAGTTGGAGAGGAGAGTAAGACTTTGACAGGAAGTTAAAGTTCGATAGACACCCAACAACTGTTGTATTCTGAATGATGGATAAAAAGTCACATTTGTACAGTGTTGAGCTCATGGCTCCTCTTTAAGTAAAGTTTGTTATTCTATACATATTTTAAGATTTTAGTGGAACTGGTGTATTTCTAACCTGGGTTGATGGGCCTGCTGGATGGACACAGCACCATGAAAACACTCTTTAGCTTTCATGTAGTCTCTGGTTTGCATGAAGAGGCTTCCCCACTCATACTTGTGGGAAGGCTCACTGGGATGTCTCACCACTAGCTGAAGGACATGACAACAAATCAATAAATGGTATAGTATATCAATAAATCATAGGTAGGCATTTGATTTATAGGTCTGAAAAGAGGAAATTAATGGACATCTGTGACTGTCTGTCAGACCTGTTTCTGTTTTATTTATATCAACCCTTTCAATAAATATAGGTATGACGATAAAAGTTCTAATTTATTTTTAATGAGGAGCAGATGTGATGGGAAAGGCGAGCATGTTTTTGTACCTCTTGGTAGTAGTGAGCAGCCTGCTGATAATCCCCAGTAAGCTGAGCCTCTCTGGCAAAATGTCTCAGCTGAGAAGAACTCAACTGGATCTCCTCCGGGGAGACATCATCAGCCACGTCATCTGAATAAATCTGGTGAGGAGTAATGGTTGATTATTAACACAAAAAGCTATATACAGCTCCGGAAGAAATTAGGAACCGGTCTGAATTTTTCTTAAATCTTCATCTCTACATAACTTATTGAAAATGCTCTTATAATGACAACAAATGTATTGGAAATTGGTAGACATGTTGTCAGTAGTTTATATTATAAAACCAAAACGTTCATTCTACTCAAACATATGCCTATAAATAGTAAAACGAGAGACACTGATCATTAGGAGTGGTCTCTTAATTTTTTCCAGAGCTGTATATATACAGTATATCTATATGTGTGTGTGTGTGTGTGTGTGTGTGTGTGTGTGTGTGTGTGTGTGTGTGTGTGTGTGTGTGTGTGTGTGTGTGTGTGTGTGTGTGTTTGTTTGTTACCTTGTTGAGAGTGTGTAATGTGTGTATGTTACCTTGTTGAGAGAAATGTGCATTTCATCGACCAGGTAGACATAGAGCTTGCTGACAAACGCTTTTAGCTCCTGAGGGTCAGTGAATGCCTCTGTCCGCTGCATCTTGTCACGTACAATCTTCACTACTGAATGCTACACTTCAGAAACACACACACACACACACACACACACACACACACACACACACACACACACACACACAAATATGTGGTCAAACATTGACAGAAGAACTGCTATCAACAGAAAAAAAACCAGAGGGACAACAGACCCACTCCAAAAAGTTTCAGGGTTCCTGCAAGTTTGAATTGTTCTGACCTTCATCTGTTCTTTAAAGGCAAAGTATCTTCCAGAGACATTGAGCGCTCCCATCAGCTGAACCTTCATTTCCTCCTTGCTGCTGTCATCTGATGGCTTGCATTCTGCTCCAAACAATTCCTTGTACTGGTCGGAAACCTGTGTCACCACGTTGCCTACCTGCCTGTGGAAGTCCAGCACTGCCTACACAGCGGTGGGGAGAATTCAGCAAGTGAGCAACTCTATACTGGTGTGTGGTATATTTTGTGTGCGTGCGTGTGTGTGTGTGTGTGTGTGTGTGTGTGTATGTGAGAGAAAACCTTTATGTATGTATGTAAACAGTGCATACAACTTTGACCGTGTTTTACTCTGTTTGCTCTGATGGGACCCCTTGGAACTGGATTTCTGGGTGGGATCAGTGCCTTCACCCTGCAGGAAATAAAGACACATTCTCAGCACATTCTCACTCATTGCTGTTTCACGGTCTGTCAGTTCTGACAGCTCTGGGCCACAATCTAGCAAGAATGCAGCAGCGTAACCAACAGAACTGGGTAAAACTCAGTGATGATGACATGACACCTAGTGGATTATTATGACACATTACCTTCTTGCCAGCTCCTCTGGAGATGTTTTGGGCACCAGCGGTTTCTCCAAGGCTATCTCAATGATAACATACGTTTTGGCCTCCAGATACACCTGTCATTATAAGGGCTGAAGTGTTACAATGCTGAAGGCTTACCATGATAATGCTAAGCAGCAAACATGTAAACTGGATATAGGATTATAGTATACAACAGTGTTAAATATGTACAATAGTATTTAAGCTTATATTTCTGCTGCTCTCACTGCAGATGAACTGTTCAGAGTTGTGTTGGTGTTGAGTGGAAGCTTACATTTCCCTCCGTATTGACGTAAGGTTCAGTTTCAATGTCGGCGACAGCTACGCTCTCACTTGTAGCCGTCCTGCTTTGAATAACAGGTTGCTGAAATAATGAAAGCTGTTTAGATGAGAGTCCAACCTTCACACACAACCTGTGATTTTAAAGGCTATGATTAGCTGAGATTAAAAAACTATAAGCTAGTGTGTTTCCAGCTAAAATTTCTAGGGATGGGAATCGAGAACCGGTTCTTCTCCAGAATCTGTGCCCAGTGAATCAATACCTTGGAATCGTCAGCATGCCTGCTTAACGATTCTGCTTATCGGTTCCGTTCGTTGCAAATGAGTCATGACTTCACGCACCAGCTGCTTTGTTTTGGTTCAGAACGCAGCAAACATGGCATCAAGGCAGAAGCGCTCTAAAGTTTGGTTGTATGTCACGCGAAAAGGCGACAATACGGCCACTTGCAAAAGTTGTAAAGTTTCCATTTCGTCAAACGACACGCACACGCACACGCACACAAGCACAAGCACAAGCACAAGCACAAGCACAAGCACAAGCACAAGCAAGCGCTCAGACAGCGATCCTGACGGTTAAACGGTTAAACGTTTAAACGTCCGCTGTCTTACTTATCGGCACCATAATTGCCAATCACTTGGACTTGAACATAAAATGTGTGATAATTGCCGTATGTGTAGGACTAGGTGTGGGCTAATAAAAGAGGGAGAGAGATAAACAGACGAGAGCAGCATAAAGCAAGGCAAAAAAGATTTCTTGCCCGCTGCCTTAATGCCCGCTGTGTTTACTCTCGTTCGTCAGCTGTTATAATGCTGCCTTTACGCACAGCGGTGGAATACATCTTTGTATTTTCTATGTCAGTTGAATTTTGTTTCAAGTGCGAATGAGCACTGTTAATATTTCAAAAGGCACAAGCTCCTCCTTGACTGTTTTCAGTCTGTGTTTTTAGTTTTTAGGGCATATAATGGCATTTGGGCTTAAAAAGCCAAACACTTGTTTTTACATCTGGACCAATTAATGTGAAAATTGACAATTTCCTAATCCTAAAATACTCTTGATAATCTTTCAAAGCACACACTAGACACACTTCTGATCAGATATTAAAGAGAGTTAATACAAACAAAGCAATTTGTACTTATTCTCTTACCCAATGAGAATCAATAAGGAATCGATAAGGAATCAGATCTATAAGCAATATTGGAATCTTTTAGAACGCTTCCAATACTTTTTTTTGTATGTCTTGTAAATCTGTCTTGTATGATTTTCACCCCCCCCCCCCCCCCCCCCTTAACACAATCTGTTAATTAGTTAATTAAACTTCCAAGTAAAAGTGAATCTCATTTTCTCTCTGCTGACCTTTTTGGCAGGCTCTTTGGCCTCCTTGCCTCCCTTGTTGCCGCCATCTCCATTCTTCCCTCCTTTAGCCTTGGTGCAGCTTGCAGCTGATTCGGCACGAGCTTTGGCTGCGGCCTTGGCCTGCTCCTTTAACACACTGACACTCCGGTTGGCCTTTAAGTACAAGATCAATGAGAAACTGACTTTAGAGGCTTAGCTGTAGTACACATACCATGGGACCGGTATTAGGGGTTAATTACTGGAGACTTCTGTCTTTATTTATGTATCACATATTGAAGCCAACAAACATATTATCAAACCTGTTTCTTCAAAAAGCAGATACCACATTTTCATAGTAGTTGTATGTGTGTATTTGTTTGACCTTGTTCAGCAACTCAGCCTCGGAGAAGGGTTGAATGCTGTATGCACCTCGAATGCGTCTGACTCCAGGATACAGCAGCCGCCCCATGTCAACAAACGCAACACCATGGAAGGGGATCTCTGGGTTCTCCTCAGATAGCTACACACACACAGACACACACAAACACAAACACTGAGTGACTGGATGAACTTGCTGGATAGTCACAATCTCTGATCCAGGTTTAAAAACCACAAAACAAAAAGTCTTCAAAAATGTTTTATTAAAATTATCCACTAGAAACTTTACTATGCATCAAATTATTTAGTTAAATTTGAGTGCAATTTTGCCTGAAACAGTTGCGGACGTTGGTTTAGGGTAGAGAGGAGACATGATAATATCACTGAACTGATCCTTTGATAACAAAAGATGTCTCACTTGCTTGGTTTCTGCTCCCTTTCCGATTGGAGCCAACATAATGGACCTCATAATCTCCACCGGCCAAAGTCGATTCTGAGTGATCTTCTGCCGCAGCCTGAAATTGTAGTCAACATTGATGCACATTTTTCAATATCTATTTCAAGTGAGAGACTTTTCAAGTACACTCTGCTACAATCCTAAAATGTGGATAATCTGTATGACTGACTCTCCCTTTCCTGAATGTTCTCTCAAAAGTCATGGCCAACAACAAGTGGCATGATGGTTAGATAAGAGGAGAGGGACTGAGTTGTGTGAGCAGCTGACCTGGTAGTTCCTCCTTCATTCAAGAAGCAGCGCATCTGTGTGTCAATGCTCACTCTGGTATTATTGGTCTCTGCCTCAATACGAAACCTGCGGGCCTGTAGGAACATATAAACATCCTGTAATTCAGCTTGCCTCCATGCTGAGTTAAACATCTTCTATATTCCAAACTTCAACAGTATTTGATATACTACTGAGGGCAATTTACTTACTCTTTTTAAGGCACTTTAACGTCTCATATCATTAGTAACTACCTAAGCCTGTGTGTCAAATGTATTATTGTGTTGATAAGATACTAAGTGGCATTAAAATCTGATCTGTCTATCAACTCAAAAGCATTTAAATGACCCTCCGCCTCATTTTCCTGCAACAACAAATATTGACAGTAATGCAATACATATCCAAAGCACCAAGGCATTCCAGCTAAGTAGCTAAGTTGGTAGCTCACACTGTTTAAGCAAATACCTCCAATCCAGTGAGCTCTCCATCCTCCTGTTCCATGGACTCTTGCTTGATAAAGGCATCGGGCAGGAAGTGGTTCCCCGCGACCAGCGTGGCCCGATGCGGCCTCTTTTTCTGTCGGCCCTTCTCCTCTCTCTGCCCCCCCACCTTCAGCAGCCCTTCACAGAACACCAGCGCCTGGTCTCTCTGGGAGTCACAGGAATAGTACAGCTAAAGTGTTTAAGGCCTTCAAGCTGAATAGACTCAGATATATAAGTTGTTCTGAACGTAATAGAACCATTGTGCAGCATGACAATCTGAATCAAGAAGGGGTTGAATATTATTATTTTTTTCCTTAGAGGGTAACACTTAAAGGTGGAGTCAGTGATCCTGGAGAAGACTAGTTGACTAAATCACTCTTTGTCAAAATCAGTGAATATATCGTCACTATTCACTACTTGTCCCTACTGTGTCTGTGCTGAAAGAATCAGACAGGTGTTAATACACAGCCTGAGCTCTGTAAACTGGTATGTAAACAAAGGGGTCCCACCGTAGCTAGCAACATGCCCGCTTATAGAGCCTAGGCTGTGTCATAATAACTCAAATATCGACAACAACAAAAAAAATTACTCCACCTTTGAACCTTGAACAGTAAAACACACCGTTATACAATTTGAATCAGTGAAGAAGCATAGAGAAGCTACATAAAAACCACAGTTCTCACCCCTGCAGTGAGCGGGACCTCCAGGGCAGTAGTGTATGTGTATGCAGCAGCGGCAGACTGCTGCATCCATATCTCAGGGACAGAGAACACCGTCTCCATGGTAACGCTCAGCAGGTTGGAGGTTGAGAGTTCAGCCTCAGTCAGCACTGGATCCAACACACTGACACACACATCCAGGGTCGGTTGCTAAAAGGGGTCAAATCATGATGACAATCATTTTATTTATGGACTTTTTAAATGTCCGCAAATGTCATTATGAAGTTAAAGGTTACAGAATGTGCTAGAGGTTTCCCATCTGAGGTTCTAAGTGCCTTTGAGGCAGATAAACTACAGGTTAGGATGATGTGTAAAATGCTGCCCTCACTAGTGGTGTGTGTCTGTTTTATTTTATTCAGGAATTTTTACTACTGACACGTAGTGGATATATCATTTTGTTTAGCCATTCTTTCATTCCTAGTGCCACGTGGGTGTAGTGTTGCTGGGTTTGATATGTGGGGTTGGTATTTGTGCTTGAAATGTGATAGTTAGCTTAACATTTGTGATGAACAGAGAGAAATATATCAGTCTTGGTTCTTTTAGAAAAAATGTGAGTCATTGCTGTTCTCTGAATTGGCATCAATGTGTCTGTAGCACCACCTCTGGAATGTCAAATTTACGGGATGATACCTGAAAGAGATAGTGAATGCCTGAAGCACTGCTCTGGCTCTCATTGGTCACTCAAATCACCCTCAACTTATTGGCCAATAAGTATTAAAATATTGCTGCCAGTGTTCTTAACCCCAAAACAACCAAATACTACACAATGCATTTCTGTAATTAAGAAGATATATGAGTAAGTGCACCTCTTTTGCGTCCACATTTTCACATGGATGAGACACTAGTAAAAGGTGTCCCATGTTGGATGTTTGATATTCATACAAACTGTACCCAATACTGCCCTGGTGAGTTGAGACGGATTACCTTCTTCCACTTTAAAATGACTTGGTTGGCCAACCACCTCTGTCTTGCCTTATCTGCTGTCTCCACATTCCGGCCCTGTGACTGTAAAACATTCACTGATAGAAGAATCTGGAAGTAACAACTAGCATCTATCTTTGGTCTCATCCAATAGCTCTATCAAAGAACTATACCAGGGGTGGGCCATGTGGAGGAAATAGTATATCACATAATAGTGTCAAAATAATATTATTTACTTAGGCTTCATAAAGAAATAATTTATACTGTAGAAAATGACCACGTGTGAAAGTCAGTTTGCTAATGTATATGGCTAAAACACTAAATATCAACAATGGAATAGCTATAGTACAAGAGTAGAAATGGTATACAAAAACTCTACTGACTGACTGTCTTTACTATCTCACTTTTGTCATATCGCCCAGCCTTCAACTAAACAATAGTTCACACCTTGAACAATGGCAAAGGATGTGAGTTCAAATGTTGCTTAGGGAGTAAGAATGGTATGAAAGCCATTCAAAATGTGCATAAGCACATCTCTTTTTAATGAGTAATCCAATCAAATACATTGATCTTTTGTCAACTTGAAATGTAAAGTAACATGCCATTTGTACCTTTCTGTTATAATCTATAATTGCCTTTATGTGCTTTTGCAAACTGATAAAATACAGGATGTCCCCCTGCCCCTAAGAATAACTGAGTAAATGAATTGTGATGTCATTAGACTACTGACCTTGCCACTGGCTGGGGCGCTGTTCACTGGATTCAGTGAGACTGTGGATGAGAAGCTGCTCTCACCTGAAGACAACAGAGAAAATCACAGTCAAAATCGCATATGGTCTTCAAAGTATTTTCCTGCTGTTCTGAGCCGGTTCCTGACACCAGCTTTGAATTTTTAAAAACGTTCAAAGATGTCATTTCTAGCAGGTACACCTGTACCTTGTAGCAGCGGCAACAGGTCGACCACAGCTTGGCCAAGCACCGCATTCCTGGCTTCAACTTTCTTCTCGTCCGGAAGGAACTCGATCACTGTCACTAATCACAACATAAACATTCACATTACCACTGAAAGTCTTTAAAGCTTATCTGAGTGTGGAGATGGTTACTCAATCAGTTACTTCAGATATAAGGACACAATGTATTTCAACAATTCTTAAACTTAACTAACTTACGTATGAAGGGTTTATTGGCGAAGTCACTGAGAGCCTGGGCCTCGTTTGGACAGTTGAAGCTGCAGTTAAAGTCATAGTGCACACGCTTCTCAAGGGGTTGCACATGCTTCTTGTCTGATTCTCCCAGCACAGTTCCATCTACTTCAACCTTCACAAAACTCTGGAAGTCTGCCTTTTTCCCTTGCTGAAGAGAGAAGAAAAAGAAAACATAACATTAGATTTCAAACAGTGGTATAGTGTCTCACATAGCCTATAAAATCAACTCAACATAAACAGATAAATGCCTATATTTCCTACAATTCATGTCACTTATCACACTGAAAGTTTCCAGTTCTTTGAGAAATACTCTTATCTATAATTCACATAAATGTCAATAGGACCAGGGCCATTTAACTGCACAACAGAGACTGACATTTTTTACCTGTCTTTACATGTCCTTCCTAAAATTCATGGTCCATGATGGCATTCATTTTCGGTACTTTTGGAATTTATTTAGCATACTCAAATGTAAAAGGAGCATTCATGAGTACTTTCTAAGCACTGTTTTCCTTTAGCCGTTGGTTACGTTATTCATTTAGATTGCTAACATAAGTTAGTACGAAGTGAGTTGGCTAGAACTCATAGCATGGCTGAAGTTTATAGCGTTTGTGACAGAGTAACTTTTAACGAGCTTACCAGGTTATTTCCACGGATAATATTAATATTAATTTTCAAGTCTGTTCCTGCACTTTTTCTAGGTGATTCCATTGTGTTGAACGTTGACTGCTGCTCTTTCGTTGGAGTCTCGTTGCCAGGGCAACGGTGCTGCGTTCAAGTATAATCTGAGATGTGGAGGCCTATGTCTGACAGACCAAAAATAACTCCACAACAATTTAATTTATAAAAGGCATTTTAGACCACCTTTGAAGAAAATTAAGAACATCAGACTTCCAGCATAAGAGCAAAATGACCACGCTAACTTGTTGCTGCCCACGTTACATCGTGTTTGAAACCCTTTAAAATATTTTTCCTTTTTTTGTTTTTTTATTTA
Organism: Ammodytes marinus; assembly: GCF_949987685.1. Taxonomy (NCBI): domain Eukaryota; kingdom Metazoa; phylum Chordata; class Actinopteri; order Uranoscopiformes; family Ammodytidae; genus Ammodytes; species Ammodytes marinus. The sequence goes on from NC_137230.1 coordinate 31,242,081, forward strand.
GGCCTATTTAACCTTTTTCCAACTGTGAAAGTTATCAAAGAACATTTGCACACTATTCTTTGCTTTATATTCAAAACATGTATGCAATGTGGTTACAGCATCACTTTATTCATTGCTATGAGATATCCATTGACAAAATATATACAGTACAGTACATGGGCCTATAACATAAACACATTTTTTTGTTAAAAAAAATTATTGACACTTTCACTATTGGGTGGTGTGTTGCAGAAGATTATTTGTCCGTTTCTGTGCAAGGAAAAATACTATAAAGTATTTTATTTTCCTTGCCTAATGATATACGTATTTGTGCTATTAGAGTCCAAATCCACCATTACAATATTTGTTTGTGTGTCTGGATCATAATTAGGCTGTTGTGATTAAATAAGGAATGTAATACTTTGGTTAATGTAGGCTACTTAGTAAAAATCAGCCACCAGATTAATGGTCAAAATTGGGAAAGAAATCTGGTTCAGTTTCAGCTGATTCATAATGCTGCTGCTAGAGTCCTGACTAAGACCAAAAAGTTGATCACATCACTCCAGTTCTGAGGACACTTTACACTGGCTTCCTGTCAGTCAGACAACTCATTTTAGAATACTGCTGTTGGTTAATAAAGCACTAAATGGTTTGGGGCCAAAGTACATTGATTGGCATTTCGATCTGCTGCTACATTATGAACCATCCAGAGCTCTCAGGTCGTCACACTAGTATTTGTTTTATATAGCATGTATGCAATATTTCTTGCAATGTGGTTTAAAGCATAATGTATTTGATATCAGATATACACTGATTAAAAAACAAACAAAAACACAAAAAAATAAACCTCCACGGCACTAGGGGGCGCTCTAACTTCACCCCCGCTCTTTGGTCTCCGTTACCCCGCTATGCTTCATGCCTAAACGGCTCAGCTAACTACTTCCGGGAGTTTTTATTATCAATGATTTTGTCACTTTTGTGAGATTAAAACACTTCTCTGGTGTTTGTCTTTAATTGTTGTCAAAATGTCGTACAACTACGTGGTAACCGCCCAGAAACCAACTGCAGTCAACGCCTGCATCACAGGTAAAATACCCGCTATGTGTTGTGTTTTTCTCTCAGTATATGAAACATTTTCCACCTGCGTGCTAGCTGAGCTCCCGCGCTGCAACCAAAGTGCCCAAGATGGGCCTGTAGCTGCAGCTAGCTTTTGTTTTGCTAAGTCAAATGTTTACTTGCAAGACTAGGCCCAGTTTGCAGGACATCGGATATGTTTATGCTATGTCTGATCTGACGCACATACGATCTGGTGAAGCTTTTAGTTGGATGTACCCTCTGTAAAAAACGTTAGCTGTTGTTGTGCCCGGTTTTAGTTACGTCCCCAAAATCAAAAATGCGTTTCCTTTGGGTGACAGACATGATCATTCCACCACATGGCTAGTGCAATCTGCGTAAAATGCGCAGGCAGTGTGTTTTTGTCAGTCTTAACAAATAGTATTAAAGCTGCTGTCGTCTTTTAATCAAACGTGCATGGACCATAACATATTCTACAGCATATTCAAATATGCTGATTTACGAATCAACGACTTTATTCAAATGTATTATTATTGAATCATCTCAGAGCAGATGATGTATTTTCCTGTTGACCCCGAACTAATTTAGTTATATGTAATATCATATGAAGCCATGTATCTACATGTATCTACATAAGAGAAGGCTTCTAACAGCATTCCCTTAAATATTATTAATGTGATCATATGGAGGCCTTAGGTTGCATTTCCCATATATTTGTAGAAGAAAGTTTCTTTACCATGGTTTAAATACATTATTTAGTTGATTAACTGTAAGCTTTTCTGTTTCAAAATAATTGTATTAAATGTAAAATGTAATACTCTTTTTTTGTAGCAGCTTAACTGCAAAGGTCTAACTGTAATTGAAGTGAAATCATTCAACCATTCACATAGTGAAAATTGTTAATTGCTGCTGTACACACAATATCTTTAAGGGACAACAATATTCATGCCCCAAACATTGCCGCACTAGTCTAGCACTACACAATAATAATATTTGGCTAAGAAAAATTGTGATTTTTGTCAACAGTATTGCTGATATTTCCCCCCCTTTCTCTCTTTCTGTCGCCTAAACAACAGTGTCGTTAACATGTTATGAATGTTGGTGTGTCTACAGGTCACTTCACCTCTGCGGACGACCTCAATCTGCTCATAGCTAAAAACACACGGTTGGAAATCTATGTGGTGACAGCAGAGGGGCTGAGGCCCGTCAAGGAAGTGGGCATGTATGGAAAGATTGCTGTCATGGAGCTCTTCAGGCCAAAGGTAAGTTTTGTTAAGCGTGTGCTGTTGCTAGCAATATGACAAATATTAGGGTTCATTGATGTTTAGAATTAAGATGGAGATTTTACATGTTGGCATGTTCCTTTCACAGTTTTTGATTAGAAGAGTTCTCCTCTCAAAAAAGTGATACACAAATATTCACCTGGTAAAAGGTGCCTAATAGTAATGAACAAACAAGTCCCAAATATATATATATTTTTTTTTATAAATCTCGGCAGAAAATAATAATCTCAGTAAAACAGTTGAATGTAAAGACTGGTCAAATGTGTCCCACTTATCAGGCTGGTGGAGGTAAATTACATGTATGATCATTCAATACCACTTCTGCAGCATAGTTATAGTAAGCCGGTTCAAGTATATTGAATGAAGGCCTCTGCATGTCTGATCTCTTGATGACTCGGTTGTCTTTTGTGGTGTGTTCAGGGTGAGAGCAAAGACCTGCTGTTCATTCTCACATCCAAGTACAACGCCTGCATCCTGGAGTACAAACAGAACGGTGAAAGCATTGACATCATCACGCGTGCACACGGCAATGTCCAGGTGGGTTAAACGGAGCTAGAACATACTAGGATAATTGAAATTCTATGTATGTGATTTTAGTCTCGATTTTTTTCCTACAGGCCTTAAACCCAAATCAAATTCTCTTTTTTGCAGGATCGTATCGGACGTCCATCAGAGACAGGTATAATCGGAATCGTAGACCCAGAATGCCGTATGATTGGCTTGCGACTGTACGACGGCTTGTTCAAGGTGATCCCATTGGACCGGGACAACCGTGAGCTCAAGGCCTTCAACATCAGACTGGAGGAGCTGCAGGTCATCGACGTTCACTTCCTGTACGGCTGCCAGGCCCCAACCGTCTGTTTCATCTACCAGGTACCGGAGGAGGAGGGCTTCTTGTGACAGGGCATGGGAAATAAATATGTTCACCTTTTCCTATACGTGGGCCATTTGTGGGACTCTTTCAAGTTTTATCTAAAGCATATAGTGATAGTGAAATATCGTATTGTAGTGTATGACGGCAGTTAAATAATAGTTTGCTGGTAAAGTTTAAAGGAGCCTTGTAGAGTTTGTCAACCAAATTTTGTATTTACATTGAGTTCTCACCAAAGCACGTTAATTGTGTCCTTGGGTTCCATCAGCACCAAAGTGCAGTGCAGAACCTTCCACATAAAAAATGTGCAAAGTAACATTTTTTTAAAGTCTTTAAATTCCAGTATTCTTGACATCCATGTTTATTAGCTTGTTCTCTCTGTCTTTGCTTAGGTTATATTACAGCATAAGTTGGCGTATTACACGCAATTGTTGATCAGTGGAATAGTGTGACGCCATTGGTAGGATTGGGTATCACCTTACCTGAACGCATCATGTATGTATGTGCATGATCAACAAAACAGGGAAATACTCACAGAAACATGGATCGGTAGCGCTTCTAGAGGTCTAAAACTCCACAGGGAAGCTCTCATTTTCTCATATTGTGCTCATTCAAGTTTTGAAATGGTAACTCCTGTTGTGTATCCTAGGACCCCCAGGGACGCCACGTGAAGACCTATGAGGTTTCTCTGCGGGAGAAGGAGTTCAACAAGGGCCCATGGAAACAGGAGAACGTGGAGGCTGAAGCATCTATGGTTATCCCAGGTAATCACTGCAGGTTATACTGTACAGTATAATTGTATTTGTCTATTGAAATTATTCTGAATACAAGTTTTTATTATCATCATTCCTACACACCAGTGAAAATAACTCTCAAGAACCATCTGTACTTTTAAAATATTCAACTAACATTATGGGTACATAGTATGAAAAGGTCTCAGTGAAGGCAATTAACGATTAAATTATAAATTGAAAACGGATGTAATTTGTAAAATTGATAATGAATGTACTATTAGTTGAAGCCCTACTTAAATGTATACATTTTTTAAAACATAGAAATGGTCTCTGTGTGCGTGTGTGTGTGCAAATTTAGCACTCACATTTTTTTCTGTGTGCTTGTATTTTAGTGCCGGAGCCATTTGGTGGAGCTATAATCATAGGACAAGAGTCTATCACCTACCACAATGGAGACAAATACTTGGCTATTGCACCGCCTACGATCAAGGTAAACACATGTAATAATAGATATTGATAGTGCTCTGTTTTGTTATTTGTCTCGTTAAAAAGTTGTATGTTAATAATAATTTTTAAACCCTCCAGCATTATATATATATATATATATATATTAGAGGTGGGCATAGATTAATTTTTTTAATCTAGATTAATCTAGATTAATTTTGGAATTAATCTAGATTAATCTAGATTAAAATGGCTCATTTGAATTCATTCATAATATGTGTGTGCTCCTAAATAATGACTCAAAGTAAGTCTTTGAGAACGTGTTTCTCAAGCCAGGTGGCGCATCAGACCAGGGGCTCATCTGCTTGAGGAAGCTGTTCTACTATGATAATTGGTGATGAAAATAAATAATGTTCAACAAGATGTTACTTAGTAACGCGTTACCGGCATCGGACCTCTTTTTTCAGTAACGAGTAATCTAACGCGTTACTATCTCCAAACCAGTAATCAGCAGAGGTGGGACCAAGTCATTGTTTAGCAAGTCACAAGTAAGTCTCAAGTCTTTGCCCTCAAGTCCCGAGTCAAGTCTCGAGTCAAGACAGGCAAGTCCGAGTCAAGTCCCAAGTCAATGCTGACAAGTCTCAAGTCAAGTCACAAGTCCTGCAGTTTGAGCTTCGAGTCATTTCGAGTCCTTTAACCAAAAAGTAATAATATATTTACCCACATCATGTACGCTTTTAAAATCTATATTTATTTATTAAAACAAGTGCAATTGAAATTGTGGAAAAAAAATTGTACGGACATTGCACTTCCCAATTGCACTATTTACCAGTGATTTTTAACATTTAACTCATATTTTGCAATAATATTCTTCATTTTAAACCACTCCTTTACAGAATAAAAACATTTATTAATTTGTTTTATGTTGACCACCTCATATAGCCTACACACAGACACATCACACATAGGCTACATGTAGAAAAGCCCCCAAACTTTATAGGTTACAGTGTTGTTATTTCTTATAGTGTGTTAAGATGTGTTTTGTTCAGTGTGGATGACATTATAGCTGTCAGTTAGTGGCCGTGACGTCAGTCGGCCGGAGGGTCTGTTTCCTTTTCTTCTCTCTCTCGGTCAGATGTGTGACGCGAGCATGTTGCTGCAGTAGTCGATCATTCCACAGTTGAAACGTGTTTATTTGAGTTTATGTGTGAATCACCCGTGTGTGTAAGTAGCCTAAATGCAGTCCCGATCGCTGTTATAAGTTACAGTGTATGGATGTTATTAACAGCCGCGATTCGCCGGTCGCAACAGCTGTTCTAACGTCTCCTCGAGCGGAATGTAAGCTTTTGTTCTTTTCCCGCGATCTATGCTGCTGTGCCTGTGAAAGAAGGAAAATAAAGAGCGGATAAACCATACTCCTCCTCTCCTAGTCTCATGATTATAGTCTGACGTTTTTGGCCATAAGGTGTTCTGGCCGACACCTCTGAAGTGAAACCAGTGATAAGCAGATCAGCGCGGTACCGGTAGGCTACACTAGGCTACATGATGAAAGATACAGAGCGGCAGGCCTACTTAAAAATATACTTTTTAATCTTTGGGTTTTGTGGAAAGTAGCAAGTCTTGTCAAGTCAAAAGGCTCAAGTCCAAGTCAAGTCACGAGTCATTGATGTTAAAGTCCAAGTCGAGTTGCAAGTCTCTTGACATTTTGTCAAGTCAAGTCTCAAGTCATTAAATTCATGACTCGAGTCTGAATCGAGTCCAAGTCATGTGACTCGAGTCCACACCTCTGGTAATCAGATTAAAGTTACTCATCAAAGTCACTGTGCGTTACTTTTTCTGTAATTTTCCTTAGTGAAACATTTTACATAACTGCACAAATGACTGCGATTGCGATTTTATGCAAATAAATGTGCACGCATGTGTCTCTAAACGCTCCAACTGCTCCAACCGCTCCTCTCGTCTTTTTGGTAGCGCCCCTCTCTGACATGCAGCGTGTGTGTGTGCGCCTGTGTCTGTGTCTGTGTGTGTGTGTGCAGCAGCATTACGGCCGAACTGTGGCGCAAAACAAAGTTTTCCCCCCGATGAAATATAGCGTCTGCTAAGGGGATATTTAGGATTCGGGTACGGTGACGTTGAAGAGATAGAAGTGTTTAAAACTTGGAAACTTATAGTCACGTGGCGACCGGTGGCCACACACACCCACCCTGCGTTCCAATACCCGATTGTGTCGTGGGCAAGTGATGGAGAGAGAGAGCGGCGGGTGTGTGAGAGAATAAAGGCTCCTCAAGTGTCAACAACGGCCCCCGGCTATTATTATCTCCCCTGAGCCGAACAGGAGGTGGAATAAGAGATTAACGGCGATATTTTTTTTATCGCCGATAAGATTCTGGCGTTAACGCAGCACGTTAACGCCGATAACGGCCCACCACTAATATATATATATATATATTCATATATATATTATCATTTCAGCTGCAGTATATTAAAGTGCAGACTCCTTAACACAGTGTCTAGAAAAAGACAGGATAAATTTATTTTCACCACAGTAATTATGTTGTTATGTGAGCAGTGATTCTTCTTTTCTTTTCTTAATTGGGAGGTAAAGCAAATGAACTATCTTTAGGGAGAAGTACACACGATCCAATTAAAACAAAACATCCTTCTGGCACTGTTCACCAAATGTCCAAAGTAAAGTAAAGGCACTTGCAGAGTTGATGAAATGCAGCATATGTTTCCAATCTATTCATATTGCCAGATTTCAGAGAGGCACCATCATAGGGTTATCATTATAATTTAAAGCAAATTTTAGCTAATATTAATTTGGCTAGAAGAGGCTCCAGTAAAATTGTCAACTTTAAAGGAGTGTGTGTGTGTGTGTGTGTGTGTGTGTGTGTGTGTGTGTGTGTGTGTGTGTGTGTGTGTGTGTGTGTGTGTGTGTGTGTGTGTGTGTGTGTTAAAACGTCCCAGTTGCATAGCTATTCAGTATAATGACGCAAAATATAAATGCTGTCAGTAAAACTGTCATCACACTCTGTATTATGTGAACATATGAATTCTTTTTATACTTTAAAGAGACCCTGAGGTGTGCACATTAGAGTTGATTCGTTATGATTCTTGTGATTGTGTGATGATGACTTTATATCCCCACACATACTCCATTGCTTTAAGTGTTATCCTATAATGATTGAGATGCAGTGTGTGTGTGTTGCTCTGCTTGTATTAAACAAAGCTTGAGTCCCAAAGGAGCTCGTCAGCACCATCCTGCTTCTATAATTGGAGAATTTCATCCCACTTGTTTTTGGTACAGGGGCCTCATGAATTTTGGAAAAAAAACATTTTTAAATAAGAAGCTTTTTAATTAGTTTGTTTTGTCTTAATAGGGGGACAATGTCTTTGCTAGAGTTATTGGTTGATGTTGATGGCTAACTTATGAGTCTGATATAGAGTGGATTTGATTCCTTCTTTTTTAGAATCCATTCAACATTAGCCTTTTCTGATTGACATTTTGGAATGCAAAACCAAACTGTCACTGACGGTATTTTGATTTGATATCTTCAACAACGTGTTTCACCTGCTGTAGATAACGGCACATGGATCAGACATTGCTTGAAATTTCGTTTCCCAAAATCAAATCAGTTTTATTATAACGTTTCCTAAGTAGAAGTTGAGGTCATTTCAGCTGCTGTACAGTTTGTGAAATTTAGTGCCAGCCCTACCGGGAATCTGTAACTAAATACCTATCAACTGTGTTGTTGACTGAGAATTTTGATAAGCAGTTGTTCAGCACTTGTTGTCCCCTTTTTAATGAATTATTTAATGTATGTCCCCGGTCCAAAACTCAGTTCATAATATTGTGTTCTTGGACATAGAGGGCTTAAAAAATATTGCGTCTGCTCACATTTCTAATTTTTTTTAATATAAAGTAAAAGGGACTCAACAAGCATTTCTCAAATCAAGGCACACTGTTAGGATGGGGAAAAAAGTTGTTGATTACCCAATTGTCCTGAATAAAAGTGCAACAGTACAGCCTAAAATGCTTCCAACCCTTCTGTTCTGAGCTGCATCTCACAGCCTTGGTGATCAGTTCTATCTTTAAAAGCCCCAAACAGCCTGCACGCCTTCCCGACTCACACTTTGCAAGCTGTCATTGTCACTTACATCTCAGTTTCCCCGGCTACATTACCCAACATTGCCAAGCAGATGTTTTAGGGAAGAGTTAGTGGGACATCTGTTGTTGCAATGTTTTTTATTTTTGACATTTTTTCACACCTAATGCAACATTAGTATTCAGCTGAAACACATCCTCCTTTCAGCTGTGTCAAGTAAACGCAGAAGCATATCCTTTGATGCACAACGAAAACGTTTTTGGCAGCTAATTAATCATTTGTCACTTTTGAGCACAGAACTGAAAAACACATGTGAGATGCCTGCATGGAAGTCGGCTGGATATGTCTTACTCTTTTTTTGTAGAGTGGTTTTTGGTGGCCCTGCGGACTGGTTTCACTTGTAGATTCTAACAGGCTAATTATACCCACCATTCAGTTGTGAGGGATGCTATGCTAGAGGTTTGTGAAAAATGAAACTGGCTCCACAGTTTGACACAAGATGTGAGCAACACCACAGGCAGGAGGATTGTTAGAATAAGTTTTGCAAAGGGTCGATCAAGTGGGAAATTGCTCGTCATGTACAGCAGATAAATACTCTATTCTGTTGAAGGAAAGCTCAGTCACACTGTGTGATTTTAATGCCAATTCCTATTACGACTGCTATTCCAGCCAGCTTGTTCTAGAACTGGTAGTTCTATTTGAGACGGGAGATTGTGTTCTCCCCCAACCCAAGTTTATAGCTCCTAACATGTTTTGCTGTTGTCCAGTCTGGTTAGGCGTCATGTTGTGTGTGTGGCGGTCTAAAGTTTTTAACAGAACTAAAAGTGAGTGAACATTTCCAGAGGGATTTTTTTGTTCAAGTGGAACGTCAAACAAGACACATGTTACTCCTGTTGGAGTCTGCATCAGTAGATTTGTATTATTTATTTTCCACTATAACATTTTCTGCTCACTGTGCTCTGCACTCAGCACATATTTGTATCATCATGCTTAAAGGTACAGTGTGTACAATTTATGATTTTGTTTTATTTCCTTAGAATGAGCCTTTTATATCTACATAGGAGCGGGGTACAGTAGCACAGAATGGACACACTTAACGGCCTTACACAGTTTTACATATAGTGCATGTCTGGCAGAAATGCACCTATTGGGAAGTACTATAGACAAATTATTCAATACATCTTAACCTCATCACTTGATATTGTGAAAAGACTTGAGGCAGTGGTGGATGACGCCATCTTTAGTAACTAGCTTCTTGTCCTTGAAGGCCACATTCTTCGATGTTAATACACCTATAATGTGTCACATTACATTTGTAATGGAATTGAATAACTCATGGTGTAGTGTAGACAGGTTCCTGATGAGCAGCAGGCACACTTGTTTAATCTGTACCTTTTCATGTTAGGTACCTTTAAATGTGAAGAGTCTGCAACTCTGAGTCACATTCACTGTACATTGGGAAGACTCCAGTCCTCACAGAGTATGTTTTCATAATGGGAAAAATAAAACAAACACTGCTGAGACAGATCTCTGTGGCTATATATATATATATATATATATATATATATATATAAATAGATGATGTATGTAAAGTGTATGAAGATGAATTCTGTATTAGTGTAATCTAGGAGCTCCTGTAGGTTTTTGCAATATTTGAATGATCATCCTGTTTTGTGTTCCACTCTCTCTCATTTGCAGCAAAGCACCATAGTCTGTCACAACCGCGTGGACCCCAACGGCTCGCGCTACCTGCTGGGGGACATGGAGGGCCGTCTGTTCATGCTGCTGCTGGAGAAGGAGGAGCTGATGGACGGCACTGTAGTGCTCAAAGACCTGCACGTGGAGCTGCTCGGAGAGGTGCTACATTTATCTTACTTCAATTTCAATTCAATTCAAAACCCTTTTTTGGCTATTGTGGAAAACATACATGACAAATAATAGAAAATGACAAATAAGAACAATCAGAACACCCCCCCCCCCCCACCCACATTACAAATGATAAGCCATACGACTGTAAGAATGATAAATTATTATGCGAGACCTAATGTGGATTGCTAACTGAGGTTGAGACAGGTAAAGACATACCCTGCGTTCCAATACCCGATACTTCCATACTATTTAGTATGCCAGCAAAAAAAGATTTAGGATGTCCCAATACATGCATGTCGAATGCAGTATGCAAAAAAATACCCAGATACCCAAATACATCCAATTTTGTTTTGTAGTATGCAAACCAGCATACTAAAGTGAAGTTGGGGGTGTTTTATGTTGAATTTAGGGAAGAATTGTTGCCTGATTAGAGTGTATTCGGGGCAGCAGTGTATGAGTCTCTTTATCTCTGTCTGTCCCCACTGTGTCTAGCCACCTGCCTTTCCCCTGGCATCTCTCCCATCTTTTTGCCTCTAGCTGGCGCAACCACCCAGTTTCAAGCTTGTTGATTTGCCTCTCCCTCTCATTCCCCCCTTTTGTCACCATTGACTTTGTAATGGTTTACGGCCCTGACAGAAGTTAATGGATCAGTCTGCTGTTGTACAGAAGATGATAAAAAATTATACCAGCCCTTTGTTGCTTGCATACCAGCGTGTCACTTCTAGCTTTTACGTTTGATTTAGACGAGGCTATATGTCAATACTGTTACTCGAAGCTAAATCTCATGTTAAAAGGTGCAGAGCTTTCTGGCCCGTGGCACCTTCCTCTAACGACCTGCCAAGGAGTTTAGAGAAGGTAGAAAGCTTTCTCGCTGGTCCACTGAGTGATGCTGGAGCTGGAAACAATCACCCAGAATTGCACTGCAGGGTTACAGACAGATTGCTTTTCAAATGCTTCTTAACGTTTTGTGTGAGGACCAGTCTGTCCAGTAAACAGGCAACAGCCGCAACTCGACGTTAAAATGCTAGACAGAAAAAAAACAATTTTTATGGCGTAATAATAATAACTTTGATTGTGAGGTCACGTTCACTTCGCCAAGGCTGAATTTGAAATCATCAGGTATGTGCATGAGTTTAAAAAAAATAAGTTAATTTCTCAATAAATTTTTTCATTAGTAAGTAATCTGCCAATAGTTTTTTTCTATTTATCATGTTGTGTGTACAAGGTCAGAAAGATTATTGATCTTCAATCTGATGAATGAATTACCAGGGACTAAAATAGTCTCATATTTGTTTGACAAACCATTGTCAAGCTATGCTTACTTAACAAAATTATTACATTTGTATTCCTTAGTTAGTAAATGCTGATGCAGTCTGAAAAAAACAGATGTATTGGCAGTAGTGTGTACTATTTTGGTTAATGATGAATATCATTAGTTTTGCAGGTATTTGGTTATAAAACAAAGTATTTAGAAAGTTGTGAGTTCGACCTCATGGTGGTGCTAGATGAAAAGAGAGAGGTTCACTGAACAGATTGCAATTTACATTTCAACTTTTTTTCTTCATGAATGCCAAATTTCTATGGAAATCCATCCAACAATTTGACATTGTCATCCCAAGAGCCAGGCTGCCAGCACAGCTAAAAATAATCGTTAGTTGCAGCCCCAGTGCGGATGCAGTCCAAAGTACTGAGATGTTTTTGTTTGTCTCTTGAATGCCAGACCTCCATCGCTGAGTGTCTGACCTACTTGGATAACGGTGTGGTGTTTGTGGGCTCCAGACTGGGCGACTCCCAGTTAGTCAAGGTAAGCAGCAAGACGCAGTTTGACCTTCTACAAGCATTAAAGTCATGGATTGTTTTTATATTTATTATTTAGTCTTTCAAGGTGCAATTTTCTTATTTTATGTTTAATAAAACATATAGCATTTTGTACCTGTGACATTTTTTCATTACATTGAGCAATTCATTTTAGTTAGTATGGTAAAGTTTTATAAATCTTCAACTACCTTTTACATTTTGATTTCTTAAACTTTCGGAGTTATATGGCCCCAATCCAAAGATGTTGGACTGATATCCGTTTTTAAATTTTTTTTTTTCATTTATCATTTCAATGATGAAAGAAACTTCAATTTTAAGACTTGCTTAGCTACTGGAAAAAGCAGATGTTAAAAAAAGTTAAGTGATTAAACAGTTCGGCAAATTGTGAAGGTGTTGAAGTTCTGCACACTCATGCATCGAAACCATTCAAAGCAGTTCAAATAATTGAGTTCCAATTCATTTAAACTTTTATTTTTTTTATAAAACATTTTTTTTGCTCTTTTAAATTATGCTCGCATTGTTGTTTAAATGTTCATAACCTTAAAAATAATATCACCTACAACAATTTTCTGCTGATAACAAGAACCCATATATTGGATTGGAACTGAAAAACAGGGGATCGGTGCATTTTCTAACGATTTGTGTCACTCCTATTCATTGTATTGTACTATTTCATTTGTAAAGAGGCTCTGTTGCTTCCTCTTTAGCTCAACGTTGACAGCAATGACCAGGGCTCCTTCGTGGCCGTGATGGAGACTTTCACTAATCTGGGGCCCATTGTGGACATGTGTGTGGTGGACCTAGAGAGGCAGGGCCAGGGACAGGTAATAACTAATTCCTTTATATTTCCGTGAAAAACATTCTTTATCTTTTGCTGCCAGCCAAACAAGACACAACAACATGTTATATTACAGATACATATTGGAAGTGAGTCATTCAGATAGAATAAAAGTTTTCTTGGGGCGCTTGCCAGCAGATGCAGACATGACATAGTGATTACCGAACAGTCACTGGATGCACTTTATAGCTTCCGGTCTCCATTTGTGTTTTGCTCTTTATTATCCTCTTTGTCACAGCCTCCAGGGAGTCTGGGCTGGTGGCACCAACGCAGACGCCGCCTTGAGACATGTTAACAGTGTTTTTGTCAGCAGAATCAATCATACAACATGCCACAGCACACACACACACACATACAGAATAGCTGGGGACAATGTATTCAGCATATTCCTGCTGACATCAGACACAAAACTTCCTGGGCCTTTTTATAGGCAGTCTGGGTGTTCTTCTTTTGTCGTCCCTGAACACCTGGCATTAAAATACATCTTGTGCTGCTGTTACACAAATGCATCTCTGGTGCACAAACCTAAATTGGCTTTCCTGTTTAATTACAAACAGGCTGATTGCTGTGCCTGTTATTATCTCTTATCACATTTGTTCCCTTAACAACTGACCATGAGGACATGTCAGGTCTCAGTCGTTCCCTGACTCCATGTAACAGTTTGCTTTTTTAAATATATGATGTGATACTAAATTAATACCGGTTCCTGACTTGTCAGTACCGGAATATCAATAAGCTCCTTGACAAACGATTCTGCAATTAGTATTTATTAGTTCATTATAACGAAGCAACATTTTCTAATCCTTAAGTGTTGAAGTTGACCAACATCAAGCTGCGATTACGTTTGACATTGCTGTAACTGCATATTTACTTTCTTGGCTCTCCAGACATGGACATTCATGGCTTTATTTATGCCAAAAAGTCATCAGAAAATATCTGTTGAATCTGTCAGGTGTCTGTAATGGAGAATAGTTTCAATGACCGCATGTATTTGTATCAGTATAAGGAAAATCCGTATTGATATCAGTATCAATAAAATACTAATGATACACATCTTATTAATCGATATTGCATGTTAATGTCAAGTTTATACTCAGTAAAATAATGTGATACCTCCTTTCCGTTTAACATCAACATATGAATTAATTTCATATTAAAAAGAAAACATGTGCCGAACTAATCTAATTGCTTTTGGCACATTCTTTGACATAATACTGCACAGGATATAATAACTAGTACAAAAAAACCTTTTATTTGAACATTTGTCCTTCCTTTGTGTTATATATCGGTGAAGCAGAGGAAGATGAAACGGTGAAATAACGAGGGAGAGAGATACAGTACAGAAGGCTTTGAGTTGGCAGTATTGGATACCAGGCCTCCGGGTACTTGATGTGGTTCCAAAGGCACAGAGCCACTCGCTGGTTACAGACCAGCACACAAACTGCCACTCACTATATCCATCCACACACACTCCAACTCATTCCAGTCTCAATCCAATCACAACTGTTTTAATTTGCCATTTGCTCTAAATTCACTGAACATTTGACAGGATTAACTGGTCGGGCTGCAGGACAAAAACAGACCTGAACCTCTCTCGGAAAGAGCAGAGTTTACATCATTTAATATGGTGTGTGAACATTATCACCATTCAGTCAGTCCTATAAGAGTGTGAGGGAGTGTGTGAGGGCATTTGAGAACATGCCTGGGGGAGTTAGTTGGGTTGCCAGCCAGGTTCACAATGGGTATTTCCATTAGGATGAATTTTGTGCGTGGCAGGTGGCGAGGGCCAGGGATTATTTGGGCTCTGGTATTAATCCTGTCAGTTCACCATGACGGAATGAATGAATCACATTCTGATGCTCTCTCTCCAGTCACACTACACAGCAGAATTATTTACCTTCAGGGTGTTGGATCTGAACACTGGCCATGTTTGAACTGGGCTGTGCTATAAACTGATGGTGATTTAGAACATCCTTCACTGTTACAACTGTAGGTGTTACCATGACAAAAGAGCTGAAACAATTAGGCTAAGGAAGATTAAAAAGCATTTTTTTTTTTACTGTTGGTCAAGCACAAAAATTCCGACATTTTCCTTTCAAGTCTTCTGTAAGATTAGAATGTGTGATATGCTAAACTAACTTTTAGGTTAAAAGGTACAGTGTGTAGTATTTATTGGCATTTTTCAGAACAGATTTGGTAGAAATGTATATAATATTCATAATTTATTATCTGAAAATGAGCGATTTATATCTACATCGGAGCGGGGCACGTTAGCATGTTGCACCACTATGGTTCTACAGAAGCACAGCACGGACTATTTTAAAGGCCTTACACATTTTATATAGCGGGTCTGCAAAATGTAGCTCTTTTTTTAATTGTCAAATTAAATAATAGATTAATGGAGAAAATCACCAGCCTATTCATTGATAATGAAAATAATGCTTTAGTTGCAGCTCTAATAACAGTAAATCCTCATTATAAGCCTTGACAAAGCACTGCAATAAAAGGCCCTAGCATAATACAAAATTGGGGCTTATTTTGGTAGGTTTGGCTCAATCACAGAGCACTGTACTCACCTGCTGAGATCTGGGAACACAACAACATTGCTGCAACGTTTAGCCAGATTATCCCCTTTCATTTGGTGGGGAAAGAGAAAGCGAGTGTACAATTAGAACATAATAATCCATCATTTTCCCCAGAAGAAAATAAAATTAGAGCTAAGGCAGTAAATTGGTCTGTAAACTGGGACGGACGATTACAGATGATTTGGGTAACAATTTTATATATATTTTTTCTCATCTAAATAAGTTTGGTGTGTACACAAGATGTCAAAGATGTTGAAAACTACACAAAAAGACCTAGGTTGTACAAAACTGGAATTGAATCCCTGAAGCAGAGTTGTATAGGGGGAAAAAGAAGAAAATAAAATGACCATGAACATACACACCTCTCTTCTGTTAGTTCATGTCTTTATGTCCCTTTCTTTCTACTTTCAGCTGGTGACGTGCTCGGGTGCGTTCAAGGAGGGCTCTCTTCGCATAATCCGCAACGGCATTGGGATTCATGAGCATGCCAGCATTGACCTGCCTGGAATCAAAGGTTTGTTTGTTCTGTATACCTGTGTGTCTGTGTCTCTTTCCTCACCTCCACCGCTCCCTCTCTCTCTCTCTCTAGGCTTGACTTTGTCTGGAACTTAATCCCATAGTGACTTGACATTAGAGCCACTTCACCCTGCACATCCGTTTTGCCAAGACAAGCCAGCTGTAGCCCCACTGAGCTCAGCGTGCGAGAGTGAGCAGATGGTCTCAGCTCTGTACATTACTAAACGAACAGGGACATTGCCAAGGTTAGGTTTGGAAGAAAAACATTTGTTCTCATTTAGTAAACCAACAAGCAACCTATGTCTGCAATATAGGAAGACTGTCAAGTGGAAGAATCAGGTTTTTACTATGGAAGATGCGTCTTAAACCAAGTAAATGAGGTTCAGTTCTCAAGGCTGTCTTCTGATGCTTACATGAGGTCCTGCTTGCCCTTGTTAGTCTTCAACTGCTCATTGACAATCTCCGCCCTAAAAGCCTCAGCTGCCGACACTTGGCCTCTTGATGGAAAGGCGATTATTCACTCAGCCAATCAATGGCTGACTGAGAGTGATCTGCAACCTGTACGTCTACTAACATTTGACGGATGGAAAACCAGTTAACATTTCCTCAGGATCCGCTACCTGTCTGCGTGTGCGCTGAAAAAAATCCAGTGTTAATACACGGCCTAGGCTCTGTAAACTGTTAGGTAAACAAAGGTGGCCCACCATACCTCGGAGCATGCTCGTTTACAGAGCCTAGTCTGTGTATTAACACTGGACTTTTTTTCCACCGCTCACACAGTATGGACAGGTAACTGATCGTGAGGAGATATTTTACAGATTTTGACAAAAAGCTATTTTGAAAACAAGCATTAGAATCACTGACTCCACCTTTTCAAGATCATCTTTGATACTAGCTTGATATTATGTTTTCTCCTGCTCTTCAGAATGGTGCAGAAAAAAGTCACTTCTACTCCTAACAGCCCCTCTTTAACTCCCTTCAAGGTCTGTGGCCACTCCGCTCCGAGCCAGGCAAAGAGACAGATGACATGCTTGTGCTGTCGTTTGTGGGTCAGACACGGTGAGTGTTTGCACTGAGCCTGATAAGTGCAGAGAGTCGATGGTTGAATGTTCTTATCTTATCTCATCTTAAGAGTGTGTCTTCCCCCAGAGTCTTGATGCTGAGTGGAGAGGAAGTGGAGGAAACTGAACTTCCAGGCTTCGTGGACAACCAGCAGACGTTTTACTGCGGCAACGTGGCGCACCAACAACTCATTCAAGTTAGTACACACACACACACACACACACACACACACACACACACACACACACACACACACACACACACACACACACACACACACACACACACACACACACACACACACACACACACACACACACACACACACACACACACACACACACACACATAGGAGAAGACGTCCTGAATAGGGTTGCTGACTGGGACCTGGGAAATTGGTCAGCACGGTAGTACCGGGAAGTGACCACGGGATCCCGCCTCCCGCTTGAGTTTTTTTTAATTCTTTTAGGTGGGATATTTTTCATTAACCCTCTGGACCCGGAGCCCGCAGTACTGCGTTCTATGGCGTTCTGTCGGTGATTTCGTTATGTTTTAATACATTATTTAACATTATTAAATCGCAGCAATGTGGTTTAAATATCACCGGAAAGCTGAGATTCTCCCCTTTCCGGGACATATTCTCGCGTGATTCTACGTGACTCACAGCCAGAGATATGTTGCTGAGAGGCGCGAAAATGTATCAACCCTTTCCCTTGCGCTACTGGCTGAGCCGCTTGTCAATCAACATTTTGCGAAAACGTCATCGGCCCTTTCCCTTGCGTGATTGGTAGAGCTGCTTGCTGTCATATTTTGTGAAAAACCATCCAATCAACTTAGTGTAATCACTAAGGACCTCCCACTAAGGTCAAACATACACAATCACTGAACAAAGGACTCCTATCATGCTCCTAATTTCGATTTCACCATGGCGCGGATGTTCGACAGCTGAGAGATTCAGAGGAAGACGCCAATTCCGACATTGAGGGCTTTGACGAAGAGGAATATGAAGGTGACATGGATCCATTTGAAGACGGGTAAGAGCATTTATTTGACAAAACGTCTGTTTTTGTAATGGAAGCTAAGTGTGAACATGTAAACTAGCTTGAATGTTACGTCCGTGACGTGACCGATTTTTTTTTTGGAACTGACGTGACAGAGCTGTATACTCTTGTCGCCAGCCTTCTGTTGTTTGAAAACAAGTAATAGTTTGAAAACAAGTAAAAGTAAGCAATCTTCCCCGTGTGTCTCAATTTTGTTTGCTAGCTGTCTCGCATAAATGGACACCCGGGGTGTGTGTGTGTGTGTGTGTGTGTGTCAATATTTTGACACACACACACAGCGCTGTCTGTTGTGGGAGATGGAAAGCCGTCATTTAGTCTGGCTGAGGGGAGGAGACAGAAGTTACGAGAGAGAGAGAGAGAAACAAACAAACTGTAGTAGGCTATACAGCTGTTTATAAACGGGTATAATAATTTATTTTAGAAATTGCAAATGAAGCTCTGTGTGTAAATGTAAGATAGCTTGAATTTTGCATTCTTGACATTACAGGGACTGATTTCTCTATTGATAGCACTACTTTTGTTTACTTTTGTTTGAAAATAATAGTAATAGATGTGTATTCTGTGTAAAAGTATTTCCCTTTACAATTTACAAATAGTACAGAATGGAAATGTTTTTGCATCGACTTTTATTACACTGTTGTTTGCAAATACAAGTTGTGAAGTTTAAATATTTTTGTTATGAGATAATGAGACTGATTTCTGTGAATCTGTGGCAGCACCAGGTCCAGGAGAAGAGGAGAACCACCCGCAAAGAGGTCCCGTGTCCTAACTCCACCAGCACCCCCTACGCAGCAGCGGGCTTGGAAGACTGAGGAAGACCAGGACACCGCTCCTCCTGTCTCCAGGTTTCAACCTGCACGCACCCCTGGCCCACAGCTAGGCACGCACTTCTACACACCAATTGAGCTCTTCAAATTGTTTTTCACTGCACACACTGTACACACACTCTGTAGCAACACAAATAAACAGGCTGCCAAAAAAATTGCCATGGGTAAAAAGTTTAAATGGACTGATTTGACAGTTGAGGAGTTTTACAAGTACATTGGACTCCTCTTTTACATGGCCCTGGTTAGACTACACCACATTGCTGATTACTGGAGGCAGAACCACAGTTTAACCTGTCCATTTGCCGCAACAGTCATGAGTAGGGACAGATTTGGTGTCATCTCCTGGAACTTACACATAAGTGATCCAGATGAAGATGTAAACAATGATAGGAAGAAGGGAACGCCACAATTCGACAAACTCTTCAGGGTCAAACCTCTCCTCAATTTGATCAAAACCGCAGCAAAGACCTATTTTCATCCATACAAAAACCTAGCTGTGGATGAAAGGATGGTTGCCTCAAAGGCTAAAACTGGAATTACTCAATACATGAAGGCCAAACCTACTAAGTGGGGTTTCAAATTGTTCGTTTTGGCGGACTCAAGCAATGGCTACACCATAGATTTTAACATTTACACAGGGAAAAGTGACATCCCCTCCGGACACGGCCTCTCTTACGATGCTGTAATGTCAGTTTTTGTTTTTGTAAACCACATTTAGTCCCGTTTTTATTAGTCAACAATAAAGCATTATATATTTGATTATAGTCTTCGTCACATGACCACCATTTACGTTGCGTCTCGTCTCGTTTCTGTCACGTGATAAATGTTCGTTGACAACGATATTTTGTCATACATTTCGTTGACAAAAACAACACTAGTATCAAGTCATTATTCAGTCTCATTTTGCTTAATTCCTCATATGTGGTCAAAGTAGAGTAAGAGACTATTTGTATTTTGGGAAATTTGATTTTAGTCATGTTTTTTGCACTTCCCAACTTTTTTTGGGAAAATGACAGTGCATTATAGAAGCTAATGCTTTGTAAATGGGGATAATGCTTTCGCTCAGCAGGATAGTCTTTTTGTTTTCATGCCTGTTCACTTTTCTTGGCTCATTTGTTGTCTGTCTGTTCTCTTCCAGTTTTCCCTGGTGGAGACGAGACGGTGTGGATCAGGTCCTTCCTCTGGCAGCATCTGAAGTTATCCTGCATCCACACTATTCATATTTTATTTTAGTATTAGCATGTTAACATTAGTCAATTATTGTATTCCTTCGCTAAGCTAATGTTTTGGAGAGGCAATTTCAAGAGCCAAAACAATTTGTCCTGGTGAATAAAGGTATTATTTCACATAAGTTTCCACATTTTTCAAAAATCTGACTTCAAATTGCAGCATTTGTGTCAAAATATTTTTGTTCACATTGGACTAGGGCAAAATTGTACCTTCCTAACTGAGAGCTGAGAGTGTTCTGAACATTTTAATATGAATCAGCTGGGTATTATGTTATCTACTTGCCCTCTAAAATGGTAATTTATAAAAGCATGTAAAATCGAGAAAATGCCCTTAGATCTCAACCAAAAAAACGTTTGGACAAAAAGATCATTTTAGTCATGTTTTTTGCTCTTCCCAACCTTTTTATGGAAAAATTCCAGTACATTTTAGAAGCTAATGTTCTGGAGAAGCAATTTCAAGAGCCAAAATAATTTAATCAGATGAATAAAGGTATTATTTCACACAAATTTCGAAATTTTTCAAAAATCGGACTTCAAATTTCAACATTTATGTCAAAATATTTTTTTTTTACATTGGACTAGGGCAAAATTGAACCTTCCTCACTGAGAGCTGAGAGTGTTCTGAACATTTTGATATGAATCACCTGGGTATTATGTTATCTACTTGCCCTCTAAAATGGTAATTTATAAAAGCATGTAAAATCGAGAACCAAAAAACCAAAAAACGTTTGGACAAAAAGATCATTTTAGTCATGTTTTTTGCTCTTCCCAACCTTTTTATGGAAACATTCTTGTACATTTTAGAAGCTAATGTTTTGGAGAAGCAATTTCAAGAGCCAAAATAACTCAATCAGATGAATAAAGGTATTATTTCACACAAATTTCGAAATTTTTCAAAAATTGGACTTCAAATTTCAACATTTATGTCAAAATATTTTTTTTTTACATTGGACTAGGGCAAAATTGAACCTTCCTAACTGAGAGCTGAGAGTGTTCTGAACATTTTAATATGAATCAGCTGGGTATTATGTTATCTACTTGCCCTCTAAAATGGTAATTTATAAAAGCATGTAAAATCGAGAAAATGCCCTCAGGGCTCAGAGGGTTAATAGGGGCCTTTAGTAATAAAAGACACTCTCGCCATCATGGCCTTTTCAGACGGGAGGCGATTGGCGTGTCTGGTAAAACATTTCCAATGACATGCGAGTGGAGAGAGAGAAAGGCACCCCCGTTCAACAGACGGAGCGACAAGCGGCCGCACTACCGCTAAACTGTCACATTTGTGCTCCTCTCACCCCCCCCCCCCACACACACACACACGCGCGCTGGCAGCCTGGCACAGTTGAAAAGTGTTTTACTTTTCTCTCCTCAATGAGATGGTGAATATTCACCATGCTTTTAATGCCCTTAGTTCATTCTAGAGCTTGCCCTGCGCTTATGAGGCTATGACATGCTCAATAAACCACTTGGCCGAGTACGTGTGTACAACATAAAGTATTAAAAAGGCACTTCCAGTTTAACGGGAATTCCCGGGATTTCCTGGGAGGAGGCTCTTTTATCCCTGGATTTGAAAAGGGTAAATTCCGGGAATTTTCAGCAACCCTAGTCCTGAATCATTGACACATGTGAATCACATGTTGACATTTTATCTTGAAAGTGCTGGAAAAGTGCTTGAATTTTACTCTTAAAAAGCTGTACGAACCCTGTGTGATGTCTGGGCCTGCTCTCCGGGGATAAACTGACATGTCGTGTTTGTACAACTCGGTTCACACGGGGGAAAAGCTCCTAATTTAGAAAATTCTAAATTAATGACAGGAATTAATTATTCAGCTGTGGCCCTTTTTTAATTTGATCTAATAAGATACACTTTGCTGAATCTGAATAATACATGATTGAAAGGAGCACTTGTGAATGTGAAGGCCTCAAAAGGACTTCATGTATTCTACACTTGGTTGAGATGAATATTGCACTTCATTCAAGTTCAAGTTTAAGCCTGCCTCGTGGAAATGAGCGTGAAACCTGCTGACTTCAAGAGCCTGAACCAGAAATATTCAGTTTGTTCTTTGAATCCATTTTAGATTTTCGCTCATCTGACTGTTACACACTTAAAGGTGGATCAGCGATTCTGGAGAACGCTTGTTGTCAAAATCAGTGAATATCTCTAACGATCTGCTACCTGTCCGTACTGTGTGTGCACTGAAAGAAAATCCTGTGGTAATACACAGCCTAGTCTCTGTAAACTGGTATGTAAAGAAAGGGGGCCCACCGTAACAAGCAACATGCCCGTTTACAGAGCCTAGGCTGTTTATTATCACTAGGTTTATTTTCTTCAGCGCACACACAGTATGGACAGGTAGCAGATTGTGAGGAGATATAACTGATTTCACAAAGTGATTTTCACAACAAGCCTTCTCCAGAATCACTGGCTCCACCTTTAACTCTTGCTCATTTTTGCAACACTTTTTTATCATGAATGAATCAAATGACTCCCTCTAAGATGAAATGGTGGCTCCATACACTTGAACCCCATTATGAATGAGTGTCTGACTCTGCAGATATTTGCAGCTTTTAGCCTTGCTTTAGCTCGTTATTTTGGTTCTCCATAGACTATATGCTTGAACTGTGCTGCTTCAATTAACCCTGAAATATGAAAAACTGTAGGCAGCACAGTCTAGCAAAACAATGACTGTGCACTACATGCCTGGCACAATTTAGCAGAAAGAATCGCCAGGTAAACAACGCTGAACATCCAATATATTCTCCTCAGGAAGGGGTCAAAGCTAAACTAATTACTTTTAAACCCTAAACAGGTACTACACTACTAAGTGAATAGTATCCTATTATGTTAGCATTTTCATGTGAGGATTTTGGTTGGCACTCTCAGTTTTTGTATTCATCTCAAACCCCCCATTGGGCCTAAGTACAGGCGCACACAGCTTCTACATGTAGTGCAGGCTTTGGATTATTTTGTCTTGTTTGACAATGACCTCCACAGCTTGTTTGGACGCTTGCTGTTTTGCTGTTTTCCCCACACACTGTTCTGACAAAACATATTACTCATGAAGAAAAGATGTCTTTGCTCACATTCGCAAGCAGTGGTGAAATTTAAATAGTTTTGTCTCTTGATTGATTGATTGATTGATTTATATTTATTTCGTCCATGGATGTCTTCCAACAAAACTCATTTCAACATTCTCACATGTACAATCCATAAAACCATGACGAAAAGGAGGCAGGGTGAAGAATATCTTATATTTCCTGCCCCCTCAAAACAAAATTGTCAATCATTTTTGTCTCTTCAAAAATGTGCTGTGATTTGCACTACACCACAATAGTTTACAGACTGCAGACACTCGACAATACACTCTTTCATAACCACTTCCGAGGACTTCCTTAATGATCCTGTTTTTAATTTATATCGTAGATCACATTTCATTGCACCTCCACGTGTGGGCTCCTCAACAGTGCAACACTTCCATTTATAGTTTAGACTGTTTCTGCCGTCTGCAGGCTTTTAATGAGCCTTTTTTCCGGCTCCATTTTTTTTCTCTATGTCTTGTCTTGCTATTATAACATTATTACATTATTACATTTTTATTTCTCCTTCACCAGGGGGCTTTTACCGGGCGGGTATTCACAAACCCCTCTGGTACATGCAATTCAAATGCAATCAAATGGATGTTTGTCACGACATAAGTAGGTCTTGAAACACGGACAACATGTTTTGATCTTTCCATAAAAGGGATATTCCTGGGATCAAGGTGTATTTCTTAACATGTGCGTTTTGATTGAAGTGCTACATTCGTCCATTATTACAATATATGGAGTTGGTTTCATGTGAGTCAAATGTAAGTGTAGCCTTCAGGTTGGTCTTAAATGCAAATTCTCCACTGCATTCTTCTCTTAGACATTGGTATAAGAGCTATATAGGGATTTGAAAGTGTTTATTGTTTTTAAACATTATCTCAGGACTGATCATGCAGCAAATTTGAGTTGGCTGGAATCAATTAAACACAAAGTAATTTATCAGCTCTGCACCAGCTAAAACTTTGTCTCAACACATTAGTATTTACACAAATTGTATTATGTTTTTGTTGTTCTTGTGTGATATCTTGTTGTTAACAAAAAAAATATATATATACAGTATTTTCTTTTTATACAATTAATCATAATTTGTTCCAGTCATGCAAAAAAATGCAACAACAATCCTGGCTTAATATTTTAAGTCCCAGCCTCTGCATCAACCTTCTCGGAAACACTGTGAAAAATCCTATTTAAAATGATAATTATATATCATCTGTGTGTTGTGCCTCCAGATTACGTCCGGCTCTGTGCGTCTGGTGCTCCAGGAGAGCAAGGCGTTGGTGAGTGAATGGAAGGAGCCCCAGGGCAGGAACATCAGTGTAGCCGCCTGTAACCACACACAGGTGGTGCTGGCTGTGGGACGGGCCTTATACTACCTGCAGATACTGGCCGGAGAGCTCAAACAGATCAGGTAGGACACATACATACACACACACACGCACATACGCAACACACACATGCACGCACATACGCAACACACACACACAAACACACACACCACACACACACACACACACACACACACACACACACACACACACACACACACACACACACACACACACACACACACCACACACACAGGATAAGACCCACTGTCGGTTTACAGATATTTCCAGGCAATATTTGACTTCCTCTGATTAACTGGGGATTTACCGGTTGATAACCTCCTCCACTGCAAACACAGCACCTCAAGGTCGTACTATAAGCACTTTATCAGCATTCCCATTACATGGCACTGGCCCTACTCTACTCTACTGGCATTTGGAATCGGGGACTAGTGGAGGTCATTTCCCATTACAAGTTGGTACAAATGATGGTACAACCTCAATGTAAACAGTTGTGACGTCATCTACAACTGAGTCACACACTCACACACACGCACACACACACACCTACACAGACACACACGAACAAACATTTCCTTTTGCATCACATGGCATACAGTAAGTGTGTACATCATATCTATATCACTGATTTCTAGATGTCTCGAGATCTCCCGTAATGACATTACTTAACGAAATCAATATCAACAAAATGAGGCATTTCTGGTGGATGGTGGATAAGTTCAAGTCTGTACGGTAAATACTAAGTTACCACTTGCAGCCTGTAAGCAAGACTGGAATCTGGCAGAAGTTGCTAGCATGTCTAATTCTGAATTCAGATAGAAAGTGTTGATTAATGATCTTCAGAGGTGCTGGTTGGCAGATGTTTTCCCTTATCTCCGCTGCTGACTCCAGCAACATATTTACTGTGCAGATATGACAGATTTATCAACTTTCTTATATAACTCTAGTAAGCCTATTTCCTAAAATGACAACCGATTCCTTTAACGCCAAGCATGTCAGTTGCTGCTGAGACTTCTACAAACTGGGTCAACTTGAAAGTTCACAAAGAGTTAAAAAAAAAAAAAACAATGCCCGACCTCATCCCATCAGTAATCCCCTGGCTGTGTTATTTTTAAAGCTGCCCTTTTTGAAGGAAATATACAAAGCTTTTGAAAGGCAGTGGGCCAGGTAACTTAGATTTCAGGTTACAAAGTCATCTTAGGTTAATTGAATAATTAAAAAGATATGACAGCAGAGAGGATATATATATAACCGATGTATAAAGGTTTTTAATTTATCACCCTTATGTTCTCTATTCCCAATAGTTCATCACATTTGTGTCTGACTCACAGTTTACGTTGAGGGATTTGCATCTCATTTTTGAAGTAAACAGTGCAGTACAGCTATATATTCTTACATTTTGTCATATTTCTGTCATCTTGCTGCTGTGGTTTACATTCACAGTCATCATTATAATAATATATATATATAAAAAAGATTTGACAAGGGAAAGACACTTAGCTAGTACAAACGGGCCGGCGCTGCTTAAACCGTGAAGTGTTTGTTTGCAGCCTTGAGAGTGTTTGTAAATGAGGAAACAATGAATGAGATGTCTCACCAGAGCTGTGAAACAATGTGTGTCGCCTACATCAAGAAGGTGACCGTTTGCTACGCGAGTCGCAAAATTCTGCATAAACTTGATGATCAAAGTTAGATTAAAGGTGTTAACGTCGATTGAATGCTCTTCTTTATAGCAATATAAACGTACGTATTGAAAACACTACAGCGTGATTACCCCAAGCATTCTATTTGCATTATTGAGTAGCCTCGTTCTTTGACAACACAGGAGATCAGCTCTTTTTTTAATTGTCAGCTATTCATTGTTTTAGACAAGCTTAGGTTAATATCAATCAACCTTTATTATTATCGGTACGGTGACAAAGAGTTTAAGTGACATACAATAAAATATGCAGAATCACAACAGGTGGTTAACACTGGGAGTAAATAAAACATAGGATAACAACCAGGGATTTGAACTGTGTACGACTAGAAAGGAAAGCAATCTTTAAAGTGCGTATTAGGTCGTTCCATGTGCTTGGAGGCACGTTTTCCAAGGTACGTTTGCTGCGATTAAAATGTTCCAGATTACCGGTGACTTAGATGGATGCGACCATTTGTCCACTTAATTGTTCCTGAGACTTGATATTCCTGCAGCTCTTTGTGGAGACCAGGCTCTGGGGGAGAATGACTGATCCGCTGCTAATGGTTTTAGCACTTGTCAGGTCAAGCTGTTTGGGAAGGAAATAAATGCACAACAAAAGCTTAAACAAAAGAAAGAGCCCACCACGGCTTTATAGGAAATAAACTGTGTTGTCTTGCAACTTAAGCCAGTCTGAACTGGCAGCCCCAGCTCCCCAGATGTTTGTGCATCGTTTCTCAATTTGCATGAAAAAAAACAATTCAATTAAGGACGTCTGCCCTGTGACACTAACGCATTAGTCATATTGTTCCCCGGTGTGTCTCAAACTTTGCTGTACTCCATCCACGTTCACATAATATACAGGGCAGTTTGCCAATGTTTTTTTTTTTTCTCACACTTTTTTCTATGATTTCCTTATAGTACCACAGAGATGGAGCACGAGGTGGCCTGCCTGGACATCACCCCTCTGGGGGAAGGTGGCAATGAGTCGCCCCTGTGCGCCGTGGGGCTCTGGACCGACATCTCAGCCCGCATGCTCAAACTGCCCTGCTTCACCGCCCTGCACAAGGAAATGCTGGGTGGAGGTGAGACAAGAGAGAGAGAGAGACAGAGGCTGGAGGCTACTGACAGGGGGAGAGAGATAGCTGTAACTAGCTGGTGGGAGATGGAGAGGTAGTCGCTAGATAATGTCAAGTCAAGGGAAGGTGATTTTTTCTCTTTTCGATAGCCTTATAGTTCATACAAGGTCACAATGGGCCTTTTTAATAATTAATCCTAAAGTTATCAATGCTTTATGAGACAGCAAAAAACAGAACATGAAAAATCTCCTTTCATAATAGGGAAAAATTTATATATAAAAAAATATATAGGCCTATATATATAAGGCTTGGAGGGAATTTTTTTTGTCATTATTACTTATGGCCATTGTTACCTCTTATTATCTGACAGACCATGAGTTTATTGCCTTATTTTATTATACAGTTAAATCCTCATTCGACCTTGACAAACTATATTGTGTTACTGCATAGCACAAAGCTTCACAGCTCTATCTGTCATACTGAGATGGAAATTATTCATCCAAAGAGACTAGCTGTTTATTTGGTGCTAGGAGTATGAAAATAACCAATATAATATGTATATATATTTATATCTTTCTTCAACTAATAGATGATGAATTAATCCAATTTTTTTTGGGGTATGTTATTTGTGTGAGTGTACAAAAAGAGAGCGCTTCTTAACCTTGTTAATAGTACACTGTGTGCCAAATTTTTAGGCAAATTGTATTTTTGAGGATTAATTTTATAATTGATCAACTACAGTGCTCTCGGTCAATCCAAAATGTTAAAGAACCTAAACCTGAATGAAATAAAAAAACAAAACATTTCCCATCTCACTTGATTATTCTCATCTGTTAAAGTGAGAATAATAAAACAACTCCAAATTTACAAATAAAAATTTACGACAATTTTGAGTTGTTTTATTATTCTCACTTTAACAGATGAAAATAAACAAGTGAGATGGGAAAATGTTAGTTTTTTTTATTTAGTTGCAGAATAATTCTGCATACTAATAGTTGCCTAATAATAGCAAAACATATATATATTCTCGTAAGAAAGACAAAACCTCACTTTTACTATAGTAAACATTCAGGTTTAGGTTCTTTAACATTTTGGATTGACCGAGAGCACTGTAGTTGTTCAATAATAAAATTAATCCTCAAAAATACAACTTGCCTAAAAAATTTGCACACAGTCTATTCATTTTGTTGGGTATTTAAGCGATCCTAGTGATGGGGCATTAAAGGAAAAATAGAGGTCAATAAGAAGAAATAAAAATGTCCTTCCGCATTGTTAAAACAAAGTGGTCAAGATAAATAAATTGCTCATTCAGCAAGTTAAAATGAGTCCTAGAAAATCAGTTCCACATTCCAATGCACCGATAGCGACACAAGTAGTTTCAGGAAGTTGTAGGAGAAAATGAAGATCCATTCTCCTCGGATGGCTGAAAGTGGGAAAAAGGTCATTACTGGGAAATGAACAGATGGCTGGAACTGTTACTCAGCAGAAAAAAAAACAAATACAACAATATGTTCTAACACACCGAAAAATCCAGTAATGAAGGCATAGTGAAACATTTCCCTTTTCTTTCAAGAGTTAGAGGACAAGATCCATACCAGATCCATACGTTTTTCTGTGGGGTAAAAATGGAGCTGGATTCTGCAGCAGCTTAGCATAGCTTAGATTAAAGACTGGAAATAGGAAAACAGCCCGCACTGCTTGAAAAGTCCGCACATGAGCCAATATAAAACGACAAATTGTGGTTGAAACAATTAGTCTTATTTCTACAGCTTGAACAAAAGAGATGCCGTCTGTTCATTAGATCAGCAGATATTGTTTCCTTCTGAGTGGACAATGTTAAACTACTCCTTTCTATACAAGTGAAGAAATCGTTCAAATGGATTGTATTTCCATGCTCCAGTTTCATTAATGGATGTTAATGGCACTAAGGACCTCATTTTACAGAATGAACTAAATGAGTCCTTGAAAATGAAGTATGCTGCCAACCCAAGTGCCCACATTTAAACACTTGAAAGGTATTTAAACTCAATGCTAAAATATGCAAGAGAGAAAATTCTGGTTCAATAGTTCAAAAAAAGTCACTGGAGACACATTTTCCTAACGTCATGAGCCGGTACAGACAGGACTCTTAACTTTTCCAATTAGCAGACTTCATGCGTGAGAAGTATTTCCACACTTATTTCCCACAGTGTCACATATTGTTTTCCCATGGCGTTTGATTGACAGCTGGGAACTGTGCTCTTTTATTACCCCGCTCCCTTACAAGAAACGTCTGACTGCCTAGTGTTAATAACCTTGAAGCCCTTGAATTAAAGGCTCATGTGCGTTTATAATTTATG
The DNA here is from genome assembly GCF_949987685.1 of Ammodytes marinus. Taxonomy (NCBI): domain Eukaryota; kingdom Metazoa; phylum Chordata; class Actinopteri; order Uranoscopiformes; family Ammodytidae; genus Ammodytes; species Ammodytes marinus. The sequence continues at coordinate 31,271,906 of NC_137230.1, forward strand.
ATCATTTTAGCTCAGTGATTGGAAGCTGAGCATTTTAGCACTGCAACATTGCACAGATGCACTTAAGCTGTGTTAGTTTTCTTAACAGGAGTTATATTTATAATTTAGATGAACTTTTTCTGTACAAGACATAGCCCCCATGTTTGTGTAGCCCACTGACTTTGAGTAATTGATGTACGTTACCAGGGAAACCTGGTAACCTTTCAAATTCCTACTGTTTTAGCTCTGTGCTTGTGGAGAGTCGGCCAGCGATCATATAATCAGTGCACATAATGTTTTTTTTTTTTTTTTTTTTTTTTTTTTTTTTCAAAATATATTTTTTGGGCATTTGTATGCTTTATTGATAGTGCAGAGAGACAGAGGTGAAAGGGGGCAGAGAGGGGAGTGACACGCAAAGAACGACCGCGGGCGGGAATCGAACCCGGGTCTGCTGCGCCCCCCAGTGCACATAATGTTTTGATGTAATTGGCCCGCAGTCAGAGAAATGTAAGAGACATTATTTTTAGCCTGCAGCATTCAAATAGTTTATTTTTACCCCTTTAAAGTTACCAGCCAGTCAGGCCGATAACCCTCATGGATTTTTGTGACAAAGATGTTTTTGCAGACATTTATCACTTTGTTGTTCAACCATGGACCTGTGACTCTAAATAAAGTGTGTGTGTGTGTGTGTGTGTGTCTCCTCAGAGATCATCCCTCGCTCAATCCTAATGACCACCTTTGAGGGCAGTTACTACCTGTTGTGTGCGCTGGGAGACGGAGCACTCTTCTACTTCGGTCTGGACTTGCAGACTGGTAAGTGTGTTACACCGACAATTACATTTTTCTAAACATAATTTAATGAAGAATTGCACGACAGCTAGCGCCTAATGTGATTGTAATGGTGTAGTCTGATTGATTGCAGTCAATTAATTGCTGTGAATGCATAGACAGAAGTACTTAAACTTAACAAGTGTGGGTGAAATTACCAGAAATATTTTTTTACGGACCAAATAAACAATTTTGATTGAACAAATCATTAAACCAGTTTAAATACCCATCATTTAGAGACTTACATACTTGTTGTGAAGCCTGACTCTGAGGTAGTGGTGAAGCATCTCTCTATTTTATGTTTCTTTGGATGCCTCAGACATACTTTGCTTATTCTACAAATATTTAAAAAAAGGTCAGAAGGGACGAAACATGAGATTATCATAAGCAAATGAGAACTACTTTTATTGAGATTATTAGTTGAAAACTAATAATTGAAGCAAACACTTGTAGCAACATAATGAATGTAGATGCTTCTCACATGCATGTAGGGCTCTCTGAACGGTGTGACCGGCATTAGAACAAGGACATAGATATTCTCTGCACACGGCCAAACTTTTATTAGCTAAAGAAACTTTAGCGAGTGGCTCTTTTCGACCCAATCGATCATGTTTGGTACACTCACCTTTCAACCCTGGAGTTAACACTGTTTGTTTGTTTGGATCTTATTTCTCTTCACCCCCCCCCCCCCCCCAGGCGCCCTGAGCGAGCGTAAGAAAGTCACCCTTGGCACGCAGCCCACTGTGCTGAGAACCTTCCGATCTCTGTCCACTTCAAACGTCTTCGCCTGCTCCGACCGGCCCACTGTCATCTACTCCTCCAACCACAAGCTGGTCTTCTCCAATGTCAACCTGAAGGAGGTCAACTACATGTGCCCACTCAACTCAGAGGGCTATCCAGACAGGTCAGCACCACAGCTTTTAGAACAAGTGCATTTTGATCAGGTCTGCAGCCCCACTGGACTGCTGCCTTCTAATCTTTTCTTCTCCTGTGCTTGAAGAGGACTTCACTTTTTTTTTCTTAATCTTTATACAACTTTTTTTCTTTCTTTCTTTTTTTATACACAAATATGTGTTGACATAAATAAAGACCCATTTAGTGTGTATAGAAAAAAATGGAAAAAAGCTAACAGTGAATAAAAACTGTTTACATATCTACAGTAAATATGAACACTTACAGCACTTGCTCATAAACTTCATTTATGCTTAATCAAATAATAAGTGCACCAAAAAACGAAGGGAATAAGATAAAAGAGATTTGGATCGGACCTGGAAATGAACATGTCGCTCTCAGATCACACAGACTTGCACGTACATATGTACACCTTTGCCATCTTCACTTTCTTTTGTTTTGATCCTTCAAAAGACAAGTCAACTCAGAAGGGTACTCTTCCAGAAATGCACACAATCAAGCTCTTGTTTTGTACTAAGTGACTGTCTAACTTTTTTCCTCTGTCTATTTGTAATGCTGCATCTTGTTTGTTTACAGTCTGGCTCTGGCCAACAACAGCACTCTGACCATCGGTACCATCGACGAGATTCAGAAACTCCACATTCGCACCGTTCCCCTCTATGAGTCTCCAAGGTCAGTACCACTTTTATAAAACTGAGTCAGAATCAACCTTCAATTTAACATTTCAGAGCCATCTTCAGCCGTCAGTCTGACCCTGGGCAGCTGTGGCTACTATCGTAGTTTACCACCACCGGTACGACTGTGTGTGAATGAATGGAACCTGGAACCCTATAAGCGCTTTGAGTCTTAAGGAATAAAGCGCTATATATATAAATCCTATCCATTATTATCTTCTGTACAAATATGCTGTGAGTTCTTTGTGTTTGTAGTCACTTTGCCTGTTTGCTCTGACACATGCTCCTTTCTCCCGTTTGGCTTTGTTGTGCCATATCTGCTGAACACATTTATTTTCATTCCCTTTTTTTGTGCTCAAACATTTGTAACGACAATGACTCAGCCGCTGTTCAATAAGTTATTAAAAGGTTGAGTGTTCTGTTATCAAGTCAGAAAGCAGCCTCTGAATGGCACTTAATTTTGTTTGGCGTAGTAGCTCCGTCTGCTCTTTTCATGTTTAAAGACATTAAAAAATAATAATAATAATAATTCCCTCTTCCTTCTCTCTCTCTCTCTCTCTCTCTCTCTCTCTCTCGCTCTCCCTCTCCCTCTACCTCTCCCTCTCCCCTTCTCTCTATCTCTCTCTCTCTCTCTCTCTCTCTCCAGGCGCATCTGTTACCAGGAGGTGTCCCAGTGTTTTGGGGTTCTGTCCAGCAGGGTGGAGATTCAGGATGTGAGCGGCACCACGTCGGCTGTGCGCCCCAGTGCCAGCACTCAGGTACTGGAGCCGCATGTTGTGTTTTTTTTTTGGGATAACAGACACCCGAGGGCTTTCCTTTTGTTTTGTTCTCTTACCTAACCAGGCCTGCTGACTAAGGGCCAGTATTATTTATAGCACAAACTGGGAATAACAAAGGTTTTGTGTCTTGTCCTTTTAGTAACCTAGCAGGTGTACTGAAAATAGTTTAAAGTACCGGTTTGTTGTGCTCAGTTTGATGGTGTGCTTTAATAGTCTAAGCATTATAATCTTAGTCAAATTTAAGCTGACACTCGCAAGCTTTCTTTGTTTGAATTCATAATTGCCCCTCTCCTTCAAAAAATTTAATAAATATATTTTATAAAATGTGCAATTATAATAAAATGATACACTAAGTGTAATGTGTAGAACCTATTTGAGCTCAATTAGGCCGTTTGTTGAAAGTTACAAACACATTAAACTCAATCATTTTGAAGTTATCACGGAATTCTGACAATAAGGTTAAAGCTCTTAAGAAGAAAATAATCGGACCTACTACATTTAAAAGAGATTTTGTACTCTGAGGGCGGATCGAACAGTCCTTTTAGCCAGATTTATACTGACAGCGTCTGCTGTGTCCACTCAGCTTGGCTCAATAGCTTCCCCATGGGGACAGCTGTGTACTTTATTTGTGTTTGGTTTTATTGCTGCAGCAGCAGCAGCAGCAGCACACAACTTTGTGGAAACAAAGCCAGAGTCTCTCACTAAAGTGATAACCAGAAAGATGTTTACCTGATTTTGAATGCTGTACATCTGCTGCGACAGATGGCGCAGAATGTGTTGTTGAGCTCATGCAGAAATAGAGATCTGAATTGTCTTCATACCCTTGATTAAGTTTCCTTTTGTCTGATTGGTCCCCTTTGATGAATGTCCCGCTCTGCAGGCTCTCTCCAGCAGTGTGAGCTCCAGTAAGCTCTTCCCCAGCAGCACTTCTCCTCATGAGACCTCCTTTGGTGAAGAGGTGGAGGTCCACAGTCTGCTGGTGGTCGATCAACACACCTTTGAAGGTGAGACGGCAGGATGTACATTTCATTATGACCTCACAGAGCGGCTGCTTTTCATACGGAGCTTCTGGTGGGAAAAGTATTTTGCTCTACTCAGAGAATAACCAGGTCAAAGCTGAATGCTTGGTCCTAACGCTCACTCACCCTGTTATTGAATGCTCATATCTGATGTTAAAATGGCTGCACTTATGGTGTGAGTACTATTTGATTATTCTTTTTTTTAACATACAATACCTGCCTAGAATAAAATATATATCCATAAAATAAGTTTCTGACAACTTAATATATAAAACTCACACATGCTCTTTATGGAATAACTGAATAATTGAGGACATTCATGACTATCATGCACACAATTTCCATGGTAAAACCACATGTGTCAGGTGTTTTGCTCCGTTCTGTTTTGCAATGCAGATGTGGAGTTACCACACTTGCTTAAATAAGGTTATGACATATGTTAATGACATGTTAATAAGGGACACGTTCCACACGTTGAGTCCACAGCCAAGTTCAATTCATCAATGTGAGATCAGTTAGCCACTCATTTAGATGCTGTGAGATTTTCATCAAGGAGATTTAGAGATATTCATTTGCAGTGTTCTAAGCTCTGGTATTTGCTCTGTAGGTGCTTGTTATCCGTGACATTGAGTTAATTGGTGCATATAACTGCGTGGGTATGCTATTCAAGAAGACTTCAACCTGGGTTCATACACTTAGGAAAATCACTTATTTCGTTTCTGCTCCGCCATTGACGTCAGCAATTATAATATAAGAATCTGTGTCTATTATATAAACTACCGTCTTATTCATGAACCACTATATACCCTGCATTCGTGTGATGCTGTATTATCAAAGGTGGCTGTGTCAAATGTATTTTTAATGCACAATTGTGTGCATGTATGGTAGATATGGAACATGTGTCTGTAGCTGTACCTCTATTTAGGTACCTTTCATCACTTGATCAACTCTACATTTTATGTTGCCTATGTTAAGCTCCAATTGGATTAAGAAATGAGCAAAACCAGTGATTAAAAAGAAACGTGGGCTTCCTGGACAGGTGCAATTAAACCACCAAGAGAGTAAGGGTGATGAATAAATAATGACTGAGCAGACCCGATTAGGCAAAATTCAATAACTGAAAATGTAACTTACTGTACGTTTTTACTCTAGACTTGTTTACTTATTGTATTTTACCTGTCACTGCACTGTCCCTTGTTGTTACTGTAACACTGTGTTTTTCCCCGCTGTGGGAGGAATATCCAGTGTGCTATATAATCTTCTTAGTGTTGGACAGGATTGTACTTGCTAAGTTAACTGAGCATGTAAATGTGGTAACTAGCACTTAGAAGACGTCTAATAGGGCAAGAAAAACAAGCTATCAGACAAGCATCACAGCAGGCCATAAGCCAGGAGTTATTATGAAGAGGAAAACAAAGGCAGATTGCCCCATTATCACCCAAATTGTCCACTGTAAATGTCCATCATAGGTTACAAACCGAGTCACTGGTTCCACTCTAAAGTACCGATACTTGCCACAGTTAAGTTTTCCTGTGCAATGAGGGGTTATCAAGATTCTAAGTCAGGTGTTCTTCACAGTGGTTTGTAAACAATCTGGCCTATCAGTTATACTATTTATCATTCCCTTGTTTCATACTCACTATGCTGGAGTGTGTTGCTGCACTGTTAGCAGACTCCAGTTGTAATAAAGCACAATACAAAATAATAGACAAATGTAAAATGCTATTAACAGAGAGATGAGTTGTGGGGCTTTCACACTGTGTTTCCTAAGGTATATGTGTGTGCTTTGTGTCTCCATCAGTTCTCCATGCCCATCAGTTCCTCCCCAGTGAGTATGCACTGAGCATGGTGTCATGCCGTCTGGGGAAAGACCCATCAGTGTATTTCATCGTGGGCACCGCCATGGTTTACCCAGAGGAGGCTGAGCCCAAGCAGGGACGCATCATCGTCTTCCACTACACCGACGGTCAGTAGACTTTTCTTCTTCTTCTTTTTTAAAAGCCTTCTCTGTTTTCAGGAAGAAGGAAACACGCACACACGTTCTTTTCTTGTAACAAAAGTTTTTATTGAATTTTCCCCTTATTACATCGGATTACAACATAAAGAAAAATTACGCTTGAAATTATACAATTAAGGTTTGGAAACAGATTTGGCTATGGCGTGTTTTACTTGTAATAGGCAATAGAGAGTAATTGCATTCTGAGATGTTTAGCTCCTCAATCTTACCCTATTTGTCTTCCATCTCATCCAGCTTCTTTGTTATCTTCGTCATTCACCAGTATTCATTCTCTCCTCCCCACCCTCTGCCCTTTTTTTCTTTCTTTTCTCACGGACACTCTGTCCTTACCATGCTCTTGTTTCCTCACTCACTTAATCATTTTCTTATCAGACTTATCTCGTCTCACCACGACTCATTCTCCTCTTTCTCTGTCCCGCTCAAGGTGCATTGCATGTCTTTCCTTAATCCATCTTTAGTCCTTCATTCAACCCCTCGACCTCACTCTGAATGCCACACTAGCTCCCACTTTCCCCTTTTACACATATTTAAATCGGTGTAGTCGAGTGGCTGGCTCACTAGGATCTTCTAAAATGCTGGTCAAGATTGACATTGAGCGTGTAACACATTGAACTTTAACTGAACCGACAGACATATTGACATTTTGTTCTCTTTTGCAGGTAAGCTGCAAACCGTGGCTGAGAAGGAGGTGAAAGGAGCCGTCTATTCAATGGTTGAGTTCAATGGCAAACTGCTGGCCAGCATCAATAGCACAGTAAGTAGTGCTACAGTTTTCAGCAAGACGTACAACACACTTGAAAATGATTCTCCAAACTGAACTGCAGTTACGGTCCTACAGTTATGTTCAAGTTCAACGTTTAAAGACACAAGACATTGATTTGTAAGATTACATTTTTCACTTCAGACACACCGTTAAAAAGTCTCAACACTAGTTAATTAACATTTTTGCATTACTCTTCTATAGTAGTTTAAATATGGTCATGTTCACACTGGAGTTTGATACAAAAAACTGTTGTTGAGCCCCTTAAATGAAAAAATATTATTTGACGAACAAATTATGAGAATTCATGGTATATCTAATATTAGGGTTGGGGAACGTTCCAACATTTCCTGTTCTTGCACTCAGGAAAGTATGTTCAATTTAAGGAGTGTAAGAGAAATATTAAAATTAAAACAACTTATCAAATAATAACTAAAGACGACTAATTATCGGACCAAGCTATGTTCAGATTGAAGTATTGAGGTTCAATGCTGAGCTATAATACTCACAGTATCATGGGGGTTCAAGTTCACATTGCATACATTTCACCTGATTCCAGACACCACATCTCTTATTTTCTGTTATTACTAGAATTTTCTGGATTTGAAAAACTGTTCGGTTTTTACTCAAATGTTTTCGTTCCAACAACTCAACCTCTGGACGACTTATGTGTGTGTTTAGATTTTTCCTTTATTTGATTACGAAAGAAGCATTTGATCCGTGAAAAGTGCCTTCTCTGTCAGTTTAAAGTCCAGTTAAATGGATTCATCCCGTATGGATTGCTCTTTGAAATCACTTGATATACAGTGTGAAAGGAGTAGCTTCCCCCCTGCTGCCTTACTGTAAAACCACGCTCATCCACACTGAGCTACATATAGATTAAAAGGATTAAAAGATTGAAAAGGCAGCATAATCTTAAGAAATCAAGATTTTTCTGCTACAATGACTCTCTTCCCACCACTACCTTATACAAGCATATTCTTGGACGCTTTAACCAAAGGAAATATGTTAAATTTCAATCATCAATCACAAACGTTTGTGTTATTTTTAGAGCTACATTTTTGCTTCTAAACTCCGTATTAAACACCAAGGTTAAACAATCGTTAAGGACTAATCCATCATAGAAGTGCTACGGAGTTTACCCGATGACAGCAGCCCCAGTACAACATAATACAACACAGTGACAAATATCTGACATGAGTTGCATGTGAAAAGTCTTCTTAAATTACTTTTTTAATAACTTCATCAGCCGAACACAGCCCACTGCTTCATTCTTCTCTGTCCTCCGACATTTTCTTGGCTGAAAATGGTTTAACTCTTCATCACTGTCACTTTCTATTTCTATCCAGATCTCAAGGATGTGGAGTGTAGGAAATTTCCTAACAGAAATCAAAAATTGACAAAAGTTTTACTACAGAAATGTCATTTCTCAAAGTCAGTTTGACTCAGTGGAAATTGGCTGCGCTTGTCAGCATTAATGTAGCAGTGATTCCCAGTATTTATTACAGTTCTCGAGTGATTGTAAATGTAACAAGGTGACACATTGAATTAGTATCACATTATTAAAGTAGCTATGAGGAACTTTTTTGTTGATTCTGTTGCACCCTCTGTTTTGTTTTTATGACACCAGTGCCCGCTGTCCTAAAGATCTTTGCTAGCGTGTTCAGGTGGCGCAAGCATTTGTTAAGGGATGTCATGCGTAGACTCTTTCTTATTGAAATAACTTCCTTTTTGTTTTTTTATGTTTCCGATACAAAAAATAGACAATTTCGTAAATATAAAATTACTGTTATTTTCATATAAAGACAAATGCATTCCAGTTTGCAAACATCTATTCAAGTTAAACAGAATATAAGAATACAAAAATAGGAAAACAAAAGTAAACATTGATGCAAAAAAATTGTTTAGTTGAATTACAATAATAAAAATTCCATTTCAGCATGACAAACTAAGTTTGGGTTCTAACTTTACCTATCTCATCTGTCCATTACTTTAACATTGACGAGCTGAACCGTTAGTCTTTTCTTGGACCTTTTTTCTCAACATCCCGCTGACATCAAGCGAATACCAATTAGATCCAGAGACTCACTTCCTTCCACCCATCCATCACTTAACCGAACCCAAAAAACTTCTCAAAATAAATAAAAATTGGCAGACAGTGTGAAACGGTGAGTGTAATTAGCTGTTAACAGTTGAGGTAACATTGGCAGCTTATCACTCAGGCTGTTAAGCTCACACTCACTGAGGCACGGGCTTTATCCAGAGTGATAGAAACGTGGAACTAAAGTGTCAGCCGGTTCATCAAATAAAGCTGGTTGCTAATTGCCGATGCTAACCCCCTGACAGCTTGTATGAAATAATGGCTCATTTCAACTGTCTTTCCTAAGGTCCGTCTGTATGAGTGGACGGCTGAGAAGGAGCTGAGGACTGAGTGTAACCACTACAACAACATCATGGCCCTTTATCTGAAGACCAAGGGGGACTTCATCCTGGTGGGAGACCTCATGAGGTCCATTCTGCTGCTGGCTTACAAACCCATGGAGGGCAACTTTGAAGAGGTGAGATGTAGGGATGGGTAGAAGAAAAAAATTATACTAAATTGGTACCGGCTCCTGATTGGTCTAATCAAAATATCGATAAGCTCCTAGACAATCGATATTGTAATTGATATGTATGCAACTTTAATTTCACTATAACATTATTCCGATTTTCTTTTTTAACCGTCCCCTAATAATGATGAAGCTGTTTGTATCAAGCTTCGATTACGTTTGACATTGTGTAAATGTGTGTCCACTTTTCTTGGTCTACATTCATGGCTGAGGTTCAAAAGTGTGAGCTAACTTTACTCTATTAAATGAAGTGAAGCTATAAGCGTAGGGCCCTATGAAATCCGTTTTATTTTTTTCCAAATTCCGTTTTATTTTTTCACAAATTCCGTTTTTTCCGTTTTAATCTCATGACTTCCGTTTTTTTACAATTAACACTCATTTCGTCATCAGAACGAGTGTCTAATTATAGCTAACAAATAATATTCTAACAATTTAATCAGATATAAGGCTAAATTTAAAATACATCACAACATTGCACTGTTTTTTGTGCTTAAAAAACGAAAAAAAACAAACAATTTTTTGGGTATAGGCTATAACAGAAAATAAAGCCATTCATTTTGTGCTTCAAGTGAAACATTAAATATTATTTTTACATAAATAATAAAGTCCTTATAAACTTTTCAAGAAGCTGGACTAGAGTGAATATTGGACAGGCTTTATAGGTCCATGGCTTTTACCTGTGGGACAGCGCTTCACCTAACAGCTGGCTGCAACACCAACCTACAGTGTATTGTGCGACGGAGAGCTAGTTATCATTAGCATCAGCGTTAGCCGACATCACGGCAACAGCTGAATAATGTAACACATTACACAAGTTACACTACATGAAAACAACGGGCTGTAGACGCTAGAGTTATAATTGCGTGTAGGAAACATTGTTGAGACTGGAATTTCGTACCACAGCGGCCGTTCCATAATACAACACTCCCTTTAGCAATGGCTGAATATAAGACCTCCCTGTGCTGTGTATCTGCGGGAGCGAGTGGCATTAATAACTTAAAAACAGTAAACGTTTAACATGATTAAGTGCTTTTAGATGCTTTAAATCATATGTCGAATTTATAAACAGACCATATTATAAATAATTAAGTTATGTACATGTCAGAGTTACGTACATGGATACATTCATAAGTAAACATTGAATAGACAGATTTGTGAAAGGGGTTTGGCGCTGTGTGTTACATTAGCGATCCTGCAGCCAGGCTATACTTTTCACGGCAGTACTTTGGTCTTTAGATGTCGCCAAACCAAAATTCCTCCCTAGTTCTGCTTTAATTTCAACCGTGTTGTTTCCCTTTGCCTTGGAAATTGAATTTCACCAAAATAATGGCGAATTCCGTGACATTCCGTGTTAAACAGTAGATTCCGTTTTAATTGCCCGATTCCGTGATTCTGTCCGTGTTTTCGTTATCGCGGAAATCATAGGGCCCTATAAGCGAGTCGCACCAGGTACCTCATGAAAACTTCCAAATACAACATTACAAATCTGAAGCAGTTCAGCGTGTTTGACAGTTTTAAGGAGTTTAGCTCATTTATGCAGAAAAGTTATCATAAAATAACTGTTGAATCTTTTCATATCCTCATTTTTTTGCATCAAATTATGGCGAGTTGTATCAAAAGTATAGACAAGCAATATCAATATTGATGTCGGTCTCAATACAATCCTAATGATACCCATTCCTAGAGAGATGGCAAGAAGATTATGAGGCAATAACACTAGAAATTTCAAAGGTCAAACAAGGTTCCCCTTTACAAAACATTTATGTAAAAACACAAATAAGTCACTTTTATGTCAAGGCTGCTGGTTATGTGAATTTACTTTCATGCGTGTGTGTCTGTCTACCAAGCATTGTGGCCGACATGTACCTCCAGGCCTTTTGTTGAGCGGATCATTCAAATTCAAAAGATTTGTGGTTGGAAGATGAAGAGATTTGAAGACGAGTCACGCACATTGTAGAATGCCTGCTGTGGAGTAGTCCTTAGAGACACTAAGAAAGACACTTGATTTTATTCTAAAAGGGAACATGACTCAGAACGCCTCAAGATATACATTGAAAGAAATGGTTGAAAATGCTACTTTTTGCTAAGCTAATTTTCTCCTGGCTCTAACTTAGATACTTAGTACTTTGCCGATATGAGAGTTTTATCAATTTTGAAAGCAAATAAAAAAAGTTGGGTCTTGTGCACATGCAACCCCAGCTGGGTGCATGACAAAGAATGACAGTCCACACACTATCTGAATGCAAAGTTTCAACTTGCAACGTCTTTGTGAGAAAAACATCCATGTGGACAAAAAGCAGGCTATATCTATGCAGTCAGTTCCACCTGCATGTATTTATCATCTGTCTATACAGCCTCTGTCTTGTCTGACATCACAGGTCAAAGTGTTGCATTAATAAAAACATGAAGCATGCAAATTCTAGTGTTCGGACAGCATCTCCTTTTCCTTTGAGTGGTATTGATCGTCTCAAATACCTCTAATAAAAGTACATCCCCTAATGACGCATTATTCCTTTAAGTGGCAGATTCTGATTACCTTTGGACATATTCTTAATTAAGTGCCTGAAAGTGATGTTGCTAGGCAATAAGCCAGTGATTGATAGCAATAAGCCTGAACGCTGTCTTTTGAAATATTATAATGATTCAAAGAAGCAATATTCAATATTCCTCAAAAGAACAGATGTTCCGTGGCTGTGTCTTCAAGGGTATTTAGAAAGTCAGTTGTCTCTGTAGTGAAACGTGTTCACTGTTTGGATATTGACGCTTGTTTGCCTCCTCATAATCCAGTATTTACTCAGAAATGAGAACCTCCCTGGCTTTGGCCCCAGAACACCTATTCTATTGATTTACTATTTGTCCAACACTTGTCTTGTTTACTTTTGGCCAGATCGCGCGTGACTTCAACCCCAACTGGATGAGCGCCGTGGAAATCCTGGACGACGACAACTTCCTGGGGGCGGAGAACGCCTTCAACCTGTTTGTGTGCCAGAAGGACAGGTGAGGGAAACATAAAAGTCTCATTGTATGTTAATGCCGAAGCGCAGTGAGGTTTTTAATGCACATGAATCTCAACCTTTTCCCTTAATCATTATAGCTCCCCGAGCTGCTCTTCTAACAGCTGGGCCGACTAAAGGGTTTCTAAATTGGCTCCAATATTTTTTGACTGAGATCAATGTTATGTCGTTAGGAGGCTGTTTCTCTGTCTCTCCCATGCCAAGTCTTAAAGCAGCATCATTGACACAAACAGGGCTTAACAGCATTGTTTGTCCTTGCATTTGTTTTTTTTTCCGGGAAATTATTATTCATCTCGCCACTGAGCTTTTTATCCATTTGGCTGTGTTTCCTGCTGATGTCATTTTGCCATTAGACCAGTGTTGATTTCATGGCAAAAGGAAGAAAAATGCAGCCCGGAAGTTAGTGTGTTACATTTATGCCACCGCCTATTATCCACCTAATACATCAGGTGTGGAACGCTCAATGCTTTTGACCTTTATTTTTGTATCACATTTCTCTTCTTGTTGCTCCCTCCACTTATCCTCACACGTTCTTCCATTACATCTCTATCATTGTCTGACCTTTTCCAAAACACTTCCGATGTCTCTGCCCCCTCTTGCGTTTTGCTTTTTACCTTAATCGATCACTTCTGCCCGTCCACAAACAGCTCACTTTGCCCTTTGACACATTTTTCTTTGTTTTTACACTTTTGATTTGAGCTCTCCTCTTTCCGTTTGCTCCTGTCTCCAACTCTGTACGTCCTGAGAGTGCAGATTTCCAAAGTGCAAAACATTGTTTTGAAAGGTGACCTTCACTTAGTAGCCATAAAACAATGGAACAGTCTCCCAGCAGAGTAGGGGTGTATATATAATAATTTATAATATATATATATATATATATATATTTTTTTTTAATATGCAATGAAGTGCTTTTTGTAATCTTTGTAATGTTTTATGTATGTATATGTCATTGTATCTTGTCTATTTGTGTACTATTTTATCATCATAATTACCTGCCAAGGGAGCTATTTGCTAAAGCCTCTCCTTGCCCTAAACAAGGTTAATGTATTTCTGTACACTGTCCCTGTTTTGATAAAGTTCCTTCGATGTGTCATGGTCTCCTCCCTCTTTGTGTGTGTGTGTCAGTGCGGCCACCACGGACGAGGAGCGGCAGCACCTGCAGGAGGTGGGGGTCTTCCACCTCGGGGAGTTTGTCAATGTCTTCTGTCACGGCTCGCTGGTGCTGCAAAACCTGGGCGAGAGCTCCACGCCCACCCAGGGCTCGGTGCTTTTCGGCACAGTTAACGGCATGATCGGTAAGAAGGCCACGGGCAATTTCACAATTACACATTACTAACCCTAACCCTTTTTTTCTGAGACATGACAGTGGTTCAATCTTTTTATCTAACTATTGGCAACACAGAGAAGATAGTTCCCTAACCGTCAACTTAGACAACCCGATATCTTGAAATTCTTGACTTTTACCCTTGAATTTGTTCACCAAAAACACATTTTTATCACACAGCCCTACAGAGATACAAACAATAATTCAATTCAAAGGTTTATGGATATCCACTACTGTTATTTCAGAAACAGAAGCTAGTTTGTGAAGGTCAGAGCATCAAAGAAATGCATTTTGAAATATTCAAGAGCAGCAGATCTATTCAGAAAACACTGTGTCCCTGTTGCTTTAGACGTTTCAATGAAATTTGGTAGAAATATTCCTCATATTGAGATCAGTGAACCTACTGAACAACTTACCAGTGAAAAATTCTAACAATGTTTTTATATTTGATAATACAATCCTGTGACAAATCTCCCAGAAAAAAGGTCAACATTCATTGCAGAAAAAAGCAGGAAAGTTAACATCAGCAAGAGAATTAAGTTTGAGACTTTTTGCGACGTATTGCCAATAATCATCTTACAACTGGAGTACGAAGACCAATTAGTAGGTACATCAACACTTGTCAAGACCGTTTACACAAAACTAATGTTTCCATTTCAGGAAAGGAAGAAGAAGAAAAAGAGAGAGAAATGGTTTTACACCTCATTACTCAGATTTAAACTCGTAACTTTCAGCCCGGGCAATAACGATGGCCGGGAATGAAAAATGGGGTATGCACATCATTTGAACACCACGGCAATTTACACCATCCGCTCCCACACCGTATAAACACAATGGACATTATTTAACCTAAACACCTTCGGGTTTCTTTAAAGGTCTCAGCAGAAAGTCTAACGGTTAAATGAGAACCGTTGCACATTCGGGTAAAAACTTTTCAGCATCAGCCCATAACAAGCTTCTGTGTGATTCATAGTAATATGCCACTGCTTCTCGCATTGCGGGAGACGGTGTGATGCACTGACTAACGATTATTCTTCCCAGAAAACAACACTAACTAGTGGACAGACTTCTACTAAACTTATTTGGTTCTTCTTTCTGTTCTTGGAAACAGTGTGGTGATATAACAATGTATGACGCTGATATTAAAGGTGCTCCGAGGGACTTTCAGTTTATGTTCATTCTTGCATCCCCTTTGGACAAAAGCGGAAGTGTTTTTACTACGCAAACTATATAAAAATTGCATTCTCTGCACTGATGGTCTCGTTTTACTTGTATAAATGTTATTAATTCTTTATACAGGTAATTGAACACTGCCATAAGACTTGATAATCCTGACTGCTGCAACAAGGAGTTGGTAATAAACTAAGTAAAAATACAAAAGCAAATTAGCACAGTGTTATACATAAAAATGTATAATATTACAGGTATAAAGTTGCATAATGAATGCATAATAAAAAAGCAAAGGGGGAATCTTAGTGTAAGCCTTCATGACAATGCACTTGAAAACATACAAAGGAATTCATACTAAACAATAGATAGACAGATAGGTGTAATACAACATTTTATAATCAAACCACTTAAATCCATGGCGTATCCAAAAAAAAAATCTGCAGATTAATTGATATTAAAAATATTGACTCGTTGCAGCTCAAGCGCTCTTCAAACTGTTTCCAATACCGTCATGTTTTCATATGCTGAGAGACAGGCTCTGTATTACAAATCAGTGAAGCCTTTTGTTCACATGTTTGCCTCGATCTGAGTGTAGCTTATTTCCCCAGAGCATCAGAAAAATACACTCACTGTTTCTGAACTTCCATTTTCACAGCGCAGAGGTTAGGTGTGATGCTCCCTCAAAGCCCTATGGCTCTTAAGATGTTTTCATACTCAAAATAGCACTCTTTAGAATGGGCTTGAATTATTGACGTAATAAAATCATGCTACACATAAGCATGACACTTGCATTAGCAGGGTTGCAGTCACACTAATGAGCTTTTAATTTATTTATTATAAAGCTTTTATGACTTCTGTTGGGAGTCCAGTCTTTCTTTTCGCTGATGACAAAATAAAGTGTTTAGCTCTGCTACATTGAAGCACAAACCTGTTAGTATATTAACGCCGAAAATAAGGAGTTATTAAGTTGTTTGTTGACATTTGTGTTTGTATGTGTGTATGTGTCAGGTCTGGTGACGTCCCTGTCCGAGGGCTGGTACAGTCTCCTGCTGGACCTGCAGAACCGCCTCAACAAGGTCATCAAGAGCGTGGGCAAGATTGAGCACAGCTTATATCCTTTTCATATGACTATGTCCGGTAAACAAAGCAACAGTAGCTGCATTAATTGGTGTCTCATCCTTGAAATAGTGTGAGTGTGGCCCTATGCCATATGTTCTGATAATATTTTTCAAATTTATAATTTCGATTAGTTCAAATCTTTAACAGCCTATCTATTTGAAAGAAATATCTACTATTTTGAGCCACTGGTATCAGCCACTTCCTTATGAATTGTTTGCAGGTTTCTTTCTTTCTTTGCAATAGTAAACTAAGTATATTTGGGTTTCACGTTGCTAGTCGCACAAAAGAAAATATTTGTAGACGTCACCTTGGGCGTAAAGGCTTTGTGAGACCCTTTCTAAAGAGTTAACACGTAATGGATTTTTTGAGAAAAGGCTCATTAGAACCAGGACAATCATTGGGAGTCGATCTAAATCTGTAGTGGTGATGTTTTGAAAATGTTTTCTTTCTTTTCTTCTTAAGCTTTTGCATTTATATTTTGAGCGTTAGTCATTGAAAACCTGAAAAAAACTTGAAAGAATTAAGAACAAGGTGGAGCCCTTTCAACCAAGACAATAAGTAAAGGAGGCATTTTGACTGAGAACACCTTCTTCACAGTGCTTTTTCTATTAGTCTTCCCGCACACATCATCAAACTGAATATTTGTTGACTGCCTGGGGTCATGTATGTGATATTTTACCCTAAAGTGCAACCTGCGGGCGCAGCAGCTGCCATTTTGTTTCCTTGACTCCCCTTGCACCTGGAGGTCTTTCCACACAGAGCGTAAAACGGAGCAGGCCACTGGCTTCATCGACGGGGATCTGATCGAGAGCTTCTTGGATCTGGGCCGAGCCAAGATGCAGGAGGTTGTCAGCACTCTACAGGTGAGCAGCTCATTTATATGTACTGTGTATGGAACCAGATGAAATGTGATTCTTGCTTGTGAAAATGTGAAAGTTTTATTCTTTGATTCTTTTTTTTTTCCTTATTTTTAAAGTGATGGTTCATTCTAAATCAGATTTTCCTTTTAAGCCAACATGGCTCCTCATCTTTTCTCTGTCATGATTCTGACATTGGTTTATTTGCTATGACATATCACTTCTACATGATGTCTTTGTCCCAACAGAGAGAAACTAAAATCTCTTCTGTCAGTGGATTTAAATGAATGCCCCTGACAGCAGTAAATGCCATAAACAATTAATTTAATAAAAACTGTCATTAAAGGAATGTACAAAAATAAGACCTACAGTACATGCATAACAAATGTATCTACACTGTGTATCTCACTTTTACGAACAGACTCAGTTGCTTCATTTTCGAAATGGGAGCGCTAAGCACTACTCAGCAGCTCACTCATTGCCAGGTTGTTGGCACAGCTTGCGGTGACCTCTAATAGACACAAATAGGACAGTAAGTTTAATAACAGGGAAACATAAGTTTGTAAAATAGAACGTGGCCCCCTGCTCTAAAAGCAATGCAGGAACATCTGGCGGAGAAGCAAACTAATAGTGTTGCCATTTGTGTTTTGCTTTAAGCAATGTTGAACTTTCAAACGCCCTTTAGACAGTTTTATTATTATTCGCCCCTGTGCTGTGTGAGCGAGAACTGGGAATAAGTTAGCAATGATATTTTTGGCAGGTAAACAAAATGAGCTTATACTGCTTTGTGTCTCTGTTCGCTCTAATTGCTTTTAGAAAAAACACATGCTTTTATCTCCTAAACGTAGACTATTCCCCGTGTCTCATTCAAGATAAGCTCATAAAATATTTGGCAATTCTTTGCCAGGAAACTCCTGTTCAAAGCCAAGATTCTCCTTGAATTGGATCGTTGCATCGAACATAGCATCGACTGCTCATTTGCATCTGTGTACAAGTGAAAGTGTGCACCTTTTTTAATTAATTATAGACTTGATTAGTAACCTCCTAATGATGTTCAAAATCGACCAGTCTTGACTATTTAGCTTGATTTATTGATTAGGTGTTATGCCTCACCTTCTCTCGGAGCCCAAGGTGGTGCTATAACATATCTTGTTTTTACCATCCGAAATTTCACATTCCAAAGATATAACATTTACAGGTGAAACTCATATTATTAGAATATCATGGAACAGCTCTTTTTTAGATCTAATTTAATTCAAAAAGTGAAAGTTCCATATATTCTAGATATATTAGACATATAGTGATATATTTCAGGCATTGTTTTGTTTAAATGTACAGGATTCCGGCTTACAGCTTATGAAAACTAGAAATCGAGCATATTAGAATATTTCATAAGGCCAATCAAAACAAATATTTATAATACAGAAATGTCGCTCTTTTCATAAGTATCATTCATCTACCATATACTTGGTCTGGGTTCTTATTTTGCATGAATTATTGCATTAATGTGACATGGCATGGTGACGATCAGTCTGTGGCACTGCTGAGGTGTTGTGGAAGCCCATGTTGCTTTCATAGTGGCCTTCAGCTCGTCTGCATTGTTGGGTCTGGTGTGTATCATCTGCCTTTTGACAGTACTCCATAGATTATCTATGGGTTTCAGGTCAGGAGAGTTGTCTGGCCAATCAAGCACAGTAATACCATGGTCAGTCAACCAGTTACTAGTGGTTTCTGGCACTGTGGACAGGTGCCAAGTCTTGCTGGAAAAGGAAATTGTCATCTCCATAAAGCTTGTCAACAGACAGAAGCATGAAGTGCTCTAAAATCTTCTGGTAGACGGCTTTGTTGACTCTGGCCTTAATAACACAGTGGACCAACAGCAACAGATGACATGATACCTCAAATCATCACTGATACAAATGAAATGTTGTGTTTCATTTTGAAATCAAGGTCCCACATTCATGCAAAAGTGTCCCAAACCTAGTACTGAGTACATATGCATGATTATACTTTCTAGAGGGTCGACATTTCTGTATTGAAAATCCTTTTTTTATTGATTTCATGTAATATTCTAATTTTATGAGATTTTGAATTTGGGCTTTTCATAAGCTGTAAACCATAATCATCAAAATTATACAACTGTACAATAATGCTTAGGCAACGAGAAGCAGGAAATTCTCACAAATAGGAACCAGCAACTGTCAAAAGTTTGATAAGATTCCCAGGAGCTTGTCAACTTCACCTCAAAACAAAACAAAAACAAAAGCCCATTGCAGAAGTAAAATCCTATTGAAACACACACACACATCCCTCTCCGTATGTGTTCCTGTTTATGTGTTCATCTAACGTGACGTTGTGTGTGTAACTGGTTGGGGTCCGTCTCAGTGTCGGGGGGCTCACTGTTTGCTGCCGTTCAATTTTTTCAGATCGATGACGGCAGCGGTATGAAGCGTGAGGCCACGGTGGATGAGGTGATTAAGATAGTGGAGGAGCTGACGAGGATCCACTAACCTCCTGCACCAGGTGTAACCCCTGCTGAGTTAGTAGGACGGTCCTGAGGAAGGAATGGTGGGCAGAACCATGGGGAAGGGGGAACGGTTTGGGTTTTGCAGATTTGTAAATAATTATAAATAAACGGTGTGTGCATGTTCGTCCTTCTGACTTCAATGACTTGTCAACCGAACGTGCTACAGGAACGAAGTGTAGCGCTCCAGTCTCTAGGCGGAAGTGCGTAGGGCATCCTGTTTGGATAAAGAAAAAGACCAAAGTAAAGACATTGGTCTGAGTGGGTTTCAACGTGTGCTTGTGTGTGAGTGTGTGTGTGCGCGATTGAGTCCGTGTGAAATAATGTGTGATTATAAATAGCTGAAAAATCCAGAGATTTTGTTTCATTCTGACAGTTTCTGGGATATTTGTGAAAGTTGCAGACAGGTTGAAACTTAGCAGATCCTCTCCACTCCGCAGTTAAAAAATCTGACTGATTTACACTTTTCAAGTTTATTGTCGAAGTCTTGAGTAAACTACACGCTGTAAGAAAAACGATAAATTTATAGTTATTTTGTCTTTGTGAGGTTTTCTTTGTTTATTCTAATAAACTTTGCTTTAGTACTGTTAACGCCTGTGTCTTGGTTTGTGTCTATTCTCTTATTAAGGCAGCGCTGCTGTTGGCAGCTATATAGATAATTGATTTATCTCTGTCACTTTTAGCCACAGTATAGTGACATAGTGACACATGCACCACTTTGTCCAAGACTGAACCATCTCAACAACATTATTAATGGATCGCCCGTCAGTGTCCCTTGAGTATTAATTATTTTGACCCTGATGGTCCTCTGACTCTTCTAGTGTCACCAGCTAGCAGGTTAAAATGTTCACTCATCTTGTGAAATATCTCAACACCAACAGACTGGAATGTCACATCATTTGGTGTCATCCATGGCTGCAATATGATGAACTGTAATAACTTTGATCCCCTCATCTTGATAAAATACGTTCCCATCAGTCTCAAGACTCCTCACATGACTTGGAACAGCTTCTTAATGTGAACATTTCCTTTTTTACAGTCTCCCAAAGGTATTAAATAACCTGTCTTTGTCGCACCATGATAAATTCAAGAAAGCAATTTGAATAGGTTATCTGGGGCTTTGGGAAATTATGACTATTTACTGTATTGTGACATTTTTATGGACCAAACGATAAATCTAGGAAACAACTGTCTGCAGGGATTTTGGGGCGCAGGGACCATAGACAAAGCAGTCACCAATTTATTGTCCAGAGCTGGTGTAGCTCTCTCACCGAAATAACTGAATCCAAAGCCTTTTTATTCAGGCCCAACGGTTTGCATTTAAACTGCAGAATTTAGTAATTTTCTGCTTCTAAATTCAACAGTCTTAATTCAATTAAGCAAGTCGACCTCCACAATCACTAGCATTTACCTCATTTATCAAATTAAAACAGCACTATATGTCTGGTTTGTATGTGTAGCACACACACCGTCATAATTAATCCTAGACATCCAAATGAGGGGAAGTGCAAGGAAAAGGGCTCTGTCTTTTTGTGTCGGTAAATCAGTTTGTGCGAATAATAAAAACTCGGTTGTTTCTTTGTCAGACCTGCTGAAAAGGCAGAATATTTAGGCATATTGTTTCTTCAAGCGCCTCATTAATTTTGGTTGTGTGCATATTTCTTTCTCATCTGCAGTAAACTATGGGAAGATACCAGCTCTTTCAGTCGAAGATAATACTGGCAATAAACTACTGGCAGTGTGACGTCAGTAATGATTCTTCAGACCTTTGCATTTTGTTGAAAACCAAGCAAACTGGTTGGAAAATGGCGGTGGAAGTCCTGTATTAGTTCTCCTAAAGGCATTTCTGTCCTCATGCCACTATCCCGAGGCACACAGGCCTTTTGTCTGGTGCTGGTATTTCTAAACATGATTTCCAATTCACATAACAAGTTTGCCTCCTTCCCCTTCCTCATATTTACATTTGCTTTCTCTTTAAATAAATAAAAAGGCCATGAGTGAAATTGCAATGCAACCGTCTCTGCTGAGAGAAGGTAAATAGAAATGGAATCGCAGCTAAATGTGACTTGACTTCAAATAACATTCAATTTATTTTTCTCAGAAATATTTCCCCCGTTTTCAATTGATGTAACTTTGAATGTGAGATATTCTGTTATTGAAACTCATAAGGACAATCATGCCACTGACATTTCTATTTCACTTATGGATTTATGGATGCATACTGCAGTGATGCCGCACAGTTATGCATAAACACAACACGTAAAGGTATGCGGCCATATTTACGACAGCATTTATTCTCGGTGCTGAGCCAGCGAGATGTGGAAAAATAAACCACTTGGGTGTTTTTTTTTTCCAGCCAGTGTCGCTGAGGGATTCAATTCAACTTAGATAACAAGTTTTGGCTGTTATGTATCTGGAGTTATCACCCCACACTGCAGGTGAATAGGGTAAATTGTTATACTGGTAAACGTATATATATATATATCATCATGAAATTTTGCCAATTGATTACTTACATTATAACAATATTTGATTGTTTTCGTTAAATTATTTCATTTTAACAACACATACATTCAATAGGTTTTTACTGAAACAATTTTGGATAAAGCTTTTTTACCTTTTTTGTATATAAAAAAATATGTACAGGTCTTAAAAATGCATTTCAAGCTTGTTTTTTGGAAGAAAATGTATGACAATTAACAACATAGGAACAAATCCTTCTGTAATAACCTTCAGAAAAGTGCTAAGAATGATTATAATGTTTAGTAGAAGTAAGTGCTTTAGAAGTGGAGATGTTTGGTTCAGAGTATTGGGGGGGAATTATGTTGAGATAATGGCAGTTAAAGATGGCTGTTTAGGAGAAATGTACAGATGCAAACTGACAAGATTTAGTCAGATAAACACCTAAGTGTGCATTTTGGACTTTTTTGTATACTAGTTTCAAAGAAGACGTGTGGTGCCATGGAAGCAAAAAAATCTCAAAACTGAGCAGTGCTTGAAAAAAACAATTTTTTTGTCTGCAGTGTCTCGCCTTTGAGAATTGAAGGTTAAGAATATAAAAAACATTCTCTAAAATTAAAAAAATCATGAGTCATCAAATTAAAGATAAAGTTAGGTTGGGGAAACATCTCTGTATTATTTTTTTAGTTTGGAGAAAAACCTCCTTCAATAGTGCTGAGCTCATGTTGTTTGATACAATTTTTTATCAAACCAGACACTGCAGATTAACCCGAGCAGATATCAGGTAGATGTAAGGCCGGGTCAAGCCCCAGAATATCTGCTCTTTGCGTTGGTAAAAGTGGGAGTTAAAGGCAGCTTTAAAGTAAGTTGAATCAAGCCGAGAGAACAGTGTCTCCCTTTCATGAAGCTCAGTAGATTTATGACAGCACAGCCTCATACCCACTGCAGGGCCCAGTGATAGGTCCAAACCAAATATTACCACATTTTGATTGATAAAACACCTAGAAGAATTCAGACAAGACAGCACAGACAGTTCCCAACAAAAAAAGAAGTATTTTATGTTGGGCAGGAAATGTTGTTCTCATAGACTTCTTTAATGGTTACCTTTACTATCTCTTAAGTCATTGTACACATTTGAATGGGTTGACAAGGCCTTTTAAATGTGTATTTACATCATAAATTGCTGTCAATTAAGAACTAAAAACGGCTATATTTTCAAGTGGTTAGAAAAAGCTAACGTTTTCTATTCATAAGACTCCATAATTTATACATGCACGCACAGACAATTTGAATGATCAGAAGAATAACGGATCAAGCCTTTGACCTCAATGTATATGAATAGAATTTCTGCATCATATCTACACATTGCAGCAATTTGCCTGTTAAAAACCCATTAAGATTTCAGCAGATATATGCCATAATATAGCAGAACGAAAGCAGCCACTGCTAAAAAGAAAAAGCCAAGAAATGTATTTTCACCAGTTACTTTTATTTGGTGAAAACTAACACAGGTGAAACTAACACAGGTGAAACTAATATTATCAACGACAGCTGAGATCCCAGGAAGCCATGCAAGTGAGCAATCATCATCCACAGCACCGGGGTCCTGGAACTGTCAATTCAATGGATAACAGCAACAGCAAGTATTGTGCATAGATGTGCATTTTGTGCCATGACATGTCAAATTCTTTGGAGTGAAAAATAAGATTTATGTTGGCCTGATTTAGCACTGCAGCATCACTTAAAGACTCAGAGGACGAGCCATGGAAAGGAGACATCAAGATTTTAGGTTTCTTTTTATCTTTCTTGTGGTTTAAAAGGACCGGACTTGAAAAAATCAATCATTGCTTTTTACAACAACAAAAACCCAACAGACCTGACTTCAATTAACATATACATGTATAGAAATAATGTATATATTCTTCATATTCAGAGGCTTACGCTCATTTTTATATCCATATTTTCCTGCTATTTAGTATGACAGAAAAAGATTAAGGATGTCCCAATACATGTGGTTAAATGCTGTACACCAAAAAATACCCGGATATCCTATAACATACTTTTGTATGTGTGGAAAACAGCATGCTTTTTTGGTGATTCTGAGCCACAATCCACTGAACATCGGAAGTCACTGTATGTCACATGACATAGACATTTTATATCATGCCTAATTAAAACAGTGACAGTATGTCCCAATTGCATACCTACACTGCATGCAAACTACTTACTTTTATGGACAGCTGCAGTATGTAGTAAAAAGAAAGTGTATGCTAATTTGAACGCAGGTTAAATCTTTTTTGTCATTCTAAATAGCAGGGAAGTATGGATACTGGAACACATCCCTTATTTTTCTGTTCCCAGTAGGCTAGTTGTTTGTCATGGCACCTAAAGTTTCCATGTAGAATACTTTTGTGTGAACTCTATAATAATAATTATTCAGATATGACACATGTACAGAACATCAGAAATAAAAACTTTTTTATCATAATTATGTTATCTCAGAAACTGTAGAAAACTGGATATTTGGAGTGAGCGGTGTGACTAATTGGTAGGGTTCCACCGACAGTGTTATATAACACTCAGCTGGATATAAGTTCACTTCCCGTCTCTGGTTTGCTCTTGAACACACAGGCCTATAGCAAATCATTACGCGAAGGGGAAGTCGAGTCTAACAAGTGCAGCAGGTAGCCTCCAACACCACGAAACAAATTTAAAACGCTTTCCTAAAAATAACTCCAAGGCATCGGAACATCACAGAGGGCTGTTATCTTCCCATGTAACAGGCTCTGAGGGAGTGATTTTACTTTAAAGGGAGGAAAAAATAAGGTCGAAACATGTGGATGTACCTCAGGGGAAATGTCCAGTACAACCATGGCCTCGTATACTGATTAAAACCCGGGAAGGTTCACGGGAGCAGTTGAAAGGGGCTGGAGAAAATCATTGCACTCGAGATTGTGTGACATGTGGTTATCTACTGAGTCTTAACAGGTGTCAGGGAGTCATGCTAGCTCCACTGTATTCACCAACAAGTGTGTTTTCGCACCCCGGCCCCTGGTTCAGGTCTGGCTCCGAGCTACATTTCACATATTTTTAATCCCACTGAGTCAGAGCGAGAGGGCCCCCGCTGGCCCTTCACAGCACCTACAAAGTGACGCTGTCTTTGATGTCAGGACACCAAAGCATTTTTTTAAACTCCATGCCTAGACCCCCCCGAAGAGCTTCAGCCATTTGCAGCACTTGTCAGTTACATATTTGGATTCAATTTATATCGTATTATCCGTGCTGGTTGTAGGCTAGTAGTGTACCTCCTGTCTGATCAGCCTCTGGCAGTTTATTGTGGATGTTCTAGTTACATTACTGATTTTTTTTCTGGTTCAAGGCCTCATTGAGATTGAGAGTCAAGCTTTTTCTTAAAGGTTTTTCAAGGTAAAAGAACACAACCTAACAGAGTTATGGAGTAATTCCACTTGCCACATAGTTTAAATAACCAATTCAAAAAGGTTTTATTTTCATTGTGATATTCGATTGGTCAGGTATTCTGCCCAAAATATGGTTGGAATGCACCCAGTCATAAGAACATCGTATTTGTTTAAATGATGGATATTTAAATAACTACAATGTTTATATGATAAATGCTTCCGTAGAATAAAATGCAGAGTTTATGTTGGTTATTATGCTAACAAAGGAAAAAGCTAATTCATTTTACAGCTTTTAACTTTGAACCAATTCCATGAAAAGATTGAACCAACATTGTCTCACCATAACTTTCTGACTATCACAACCTGTCTGTGACACTCGGCCCCAAATCAATTTCTTCATACAGTCAAGATGGAAATCAATAAAAAATTCAAAAATTACTTCTTGTCTTGTTATTTTATCTCATGGCCCCCTTTGTTTTATCTTAAGATCTGTTGGAACCACTGCACTAGTAACCCAAGTGTGAGTTTTACACCCTGCTGAATTGAATTTCCATATAATTTTCATAGAAAAACTTCCTCTGTCTGCCCCTGATTTCCCATTCAGAGGTGGAGCACTTACTGAAAGTGTATTCGAGTGTTTCGTTGAACTTGCTTGTCTCCCCCGAATAAAAACCTGAGCTTGTTTTCACAGATTCAAGCGAGTGAAACTGCACATTGTCCCTGGCTGAACCGCCATATTCTCCCTGAGGACAGAAGTAGACTATTTCAGAGTGTCTAAACAGCATGGTTAATGCATTGGGCCCTGGCAGGGGGCCCCGACACTTTCTGGAATGTAATTTGTTACTGCCTTTCCCCCGTCCTGCAGGAACTGAGGGGGAGTCTAGCCCCTGGTGGCTGTTCCCTTCTGCAAGTCCTGGGATCCAGCCAGAGTAAATCTAGTGCTGGGTGTTTGTTTTCAGTATTAGCAGGATAAAAACTACATTCTCCATGTATTTGTTATGTTGTTGTTTTCATCTGATAGATTTTATCTCTTGTTATCAAACTGATTCCTTCCAATAATGAGTTCCAGAGATTTTTTCAGCGTTGAAATATTAAGATAATTGTTCATTCCGCTGATGGAAAAAAAGATCTGCAGCAACGTTTTTAGACTTTAACACCCTGCAGAGCTATTGTGGAATTGGATTACAGAAATATTGCAGTGTTGCTTTTCGTAAAAAAAAAGGGTCTCTATTCCTTCATAAAGCCCCACAATTGTCTATAAAAACACAGGAAGGGAAAGATGTGTGTATGTGTGTGTGTGTGTGTGTGTGTGTGTGTGTGCGTGTGTGTGTGTGCGTGTGTGTGTGTGTGTGTGTGTGTGTGTGAGTGCTGACACAGTGATGTGGCGATGAAGAGGGTTGAAACATATGATAGTCTGATTTGTAAATGTGTTTACCAGTAATACAAACTGCACCCATCTGTCCTTAAGGTTATTGACAGAAATGACCAGCACTTACTCATCGATGAAATCACTCTCTCTGGATAATTTCCACCCAATTGTGTTAATAATGTACCTCCTCTAATCACATTAGCCAGACACAGAATGGGATTGGTTTTGATGCTGTGGCAAATTGCATGAAATATTCAAATGGAGGCGCCCTACATTAGGTGGTGAATCTTAATTTCTACTTTTTTTTTGGTATACACTCACTGGAGGCGAGTGTCTGATAACGGAGCCTTTCTCTGCAGCCATTTGAGATGCTTATCTGGTAGTCCAAACACACACACACACACACACACACACACACACACACACACACACACACACACACACACACACACACACACACACACACACACATAATGATGTTGCATAGGGAGAACCATAGCATTGTTTAATTATAATATGGAGATGAAAGTGCAGGATCCTAACAACAAAGAGGACAAAAACCCTAGGCTAAGGTTGTTGCATGTTGAGCAGAGAAAGGGCCAGCCAACTGTAGTGTTGAGTTCGAAGTCATGATAATGTTAAAGTATCCACTAAATCAGTTTTGTCTCAGAAAATGTAAAAAAAAAAGAGACTAGAGTCTGGGGTGTAGTCTGTGGGTGCCATGCCAGGTCAGACGGCCCATTATTCCGACAGCTCAATAATCAGACATATTTCCCATTGAAAGCCAGCTATAAAGCCAAAAAGACAAAAAAACTTTAAATATTTAGGGTATAAAACTTCATGTGTGTATTTTGGGGATAACGGACCATCATACCAATGGCCTCTAGGTCCAATAGGATATACAGTATGTCTGACTATTGAGTTGTTGGACTAATGGCCAGTCCCCAAGCTATGCCTGTGGCTCTGTGTGCCTGTGTTTAGTCCTATGGTTTATGTTTGTTGCTTTGGGCTAAATGCTAACCTAACAGCAGTATACCAACATATCCAGTTACAATGCTAACATGCTGATATTATATATATATATATATATATATATATATATATATATATATATATATATATATATATATATATATATATATATATATATATATATATATATATATATATATATATATATATATATATATATATATATATTTGTATGTGACAGAGTTAACAAGCCTAATTAGTAAACTGACCAACCACACATATTAAATTTGTCATATACATATAATCTATATGTTGCAACAAAAGAGCTATGACTACCTCTTCATGCTCCAAAATATATAAAAATATATGAAATCTGGTCTTGGCATACAGGCCCTCAAGGATGCCTTTTAAACATCAATATTAGATGAGAGATTGTATCATCTACAGCCTGAACCTACAGCTCATTCCCCATCCTGCTGGGGTCGATAGTATGCTGTAGTTTAGATCATTCAACACAAGCAATGTCAATACCTGGTCATTTGTTACCTTAGTCTAACACATAAGGAACATAAGAAACACACATACAATTGGAGGTTGTAATTGGTGTACAATTTTTTTCCAGTGTCTAATATTCTGCAAGTGAAACCAAAGTCAGCTGAGTGAATTGACTTGGCTCTAAACATACTTCTTCAGCATATTCTAATATAAATCTTATATTTCTATAAATATGTTTATTTACTTTTTGAGAGAGAGAGAATATTCCTTTTGATCTATGGGCTAACACTTCCACATGTAATGCCAAACATTTGTTTCTGATTTCAACTAAAATATTTTAGTATGCAAGCACATAAAAAATTACCTGACTTTCTGGGAAAAAATATATAACCGCATGCATGATAACAAACCTGCTGTGGTCTGCATATGATACAACTGTGCAATACGGCCTCACTGAAAATACATGAACAAAAAGCTCCACTTACACTTCATTGGTTTGCGAAAGGAGGACTGTCCATTAACTCCATGACCTGTTGGGCTGTGTACCCGGACAGTATTATCAATGCTGGCATCAAACATAAATATAAATGGAGAATTTTTGATTTTGGTGAGCAAATCAGGTAAGTCAAAACCCACAGTGCTGAGAATTAAAATGGTTGTGCTGAAGAAGTTGTGGAAGTTATTTCATCATCTGATTGGTGGAGCCAGCCACAGAATGATGGACGGTCACCTGCAGGAGTGGCAGCCAAGTGTGACCTTTCAGTTTTACACAAAGACGGCACAAAGACAAACCGAGCAAAAAACTTATTTTGTTTTAACTCTTAAACTTTGTGTTGAAATACAGAGAATGAATCGCCTAGTCCACAACAGTCTGTGTGGGTTATCAGCCGTAACATCTATTAAAACGCCAAAACACCCACTGTTGGAGCTCTGACGTTATTCTACCTGCGAAAAATAGAATACAAACCGAAACCCACACTTCGAATAAAAACACAACACTTTATTTTTAGGGGGTATCAACCCCTTAAATATGTTCATAAATTCCATTAGTGGCCCCATGCTAGACAGTTCCTGAATAACCTTAAATGAACTATGCAGAGTATAATCATGAGCTACATACAGTACATGAGAGGAGACCGGGAGATATAACATTAGTGAAACACTGGGTAATTATTTGGTCATACATATCTGTGAATTGTCATACTGTGCATTTAACTTCATATGGGGTTTCTTATTAGCTCTGAAATAGCACTATATTTCCAATTAAATGGCAACTTATCTCTTTGTGCCTCATGAAATAAAGTGATAAATCATGTTGAGTAGTAATTAAAGTCCAACCCTATTCACTTATGAAATTCAGACTATTATCTGTACAGTACATTGTACGGCCCAAAATACCAGGAACTCTGGGATCTCTTCATCCCATCCCATCGTCATTTTCATCGTCGTCTTGTTTTAAAATGACTCTCCTCCTTCAAATAATCCAGATTTACAGATCACCTGGGTAAAACAGGCTAAAGTATTTTAACTAAGACCCCCTTATTGCATCATGATTATCTTACTATTACTTTAAAATGTGTTTTTACTTAACTTACTGTAAGTAAAGTAGATGATGTATCAGCAGATTCAATTCCCTTTGTTTTGTAATGTACCTGCTCAACAATAAGTGTGTAGTGCTCGGTGACTTGGTGCTTTTTGTGAAGGTTACTGATCAAATCAAGTGGTCAAGGCTACCTTTTAGTGGCGCTTTCTCAATTTTTAATTAATAGTTGTATATGCCAGCCTCCCTGGTGACAATGTGAAAAAAGGTTTAATTTGCTCTCACACAACTTCAAGGGTTTTCATTCATTCAAGCCATCATAAAGTACAAACATAAGAGGCACGACCAAGGATGTACTGTATGTCCTCGACCCCTTCCTCACCGACTAAGTCCATATACAATGAATCCTATGTCCAGACAATGAATGCAGAAATACATGTGGAGCAAAACCCATGAGGATTTGACCATGAGTGGTATTGAATACCTGGATTTATTTTTTATAAGAATATATTCTAATTCAATATAATACATTGGAGAATTTTTTGGAAATCTTTATAGTCTTGAGTCAAGCCTTATCTGGTTACCTGTATTCTGCAGAGCCCTGGTGAAGCCTGGAACCCTTAAAGTGATACTGTGCTGATGAAATATTCTGCGATATGCCTCCTCCTTGGAGCAGGGCTATGAAAGAATAATCTCTTGTAAGTGTTTTTTAAAGGTGAAGAAGATAGCGCTTTCAAAACTCTGTGTGAATAGCAAATACATAGAAACTTCCTTATAACACCCAAATTAGAGACACACCTCACACAGGGGGGGATGGCCTGCATTGTAGTCATTTTCTCCCAGTTTGAAAACGCCATCCATCTATTCTGTTTTATCAGCTCAGAATGGGGGCTTGGAGATTGGCGGATGGAGAGGTGAGGGTGCAAGCATACAGGTACTGTATGTTTTATTGATCAGGCACACGGTGGGTGAAAGCCCGTGAACATGAGAATGAATAATGCATGAGACCCGGGGAAAGGAAACAGAGATCTGCTGGAGCACTGGGGTGAATTTGAGAGGCAACCGAGGGGACAGAGAGGAGACGCCTGGGTTTGGAGAGAGTCTGTTGTGTTGTAAGCGACCCATTCTTACTGTGTAATGGAGTCAACCAGGCATCCTGAGCTTGTGTTTGAACAGGTGCACACACACAGCAGCGAGAGGTTCACAGCCTTTTGCATGCCTGTGATCTGATTGCAGGTGTTTTTTTTTTCACTCTTGGCTTGTCCCATTTCTTTCCATTCACGCTGCTCCACTCTGACCATGGTTGGATTATGAGAAAATGGGCTAGGGGCAGCAACATGTAGAGTATATAAAAAGGCCTCCAATCCATTTTAATTAACAGCAACACACCCATACTGAAAGTGATGCAAAAGAACACCAAATTCCGAAACATCACAAAAGGGTATTTTGCGTTTTTTATTTATTTTGAATTTTTTGTTTTTGTTTATTTTTAGTGTTTGTTTTGCCTGTTTGCAGTCCTACTGTATTCAGGAATACATCCATGACTGTGTGACTCCGACTTCTTATATTTAAATGTATCTAGGCCATATGAACCGATACCTTTCAATGTCTACATTGTTTGTATTGATCAACGAGTGGTATTCAAGCCTAATTGCCACCAACACAATAAGAGTTTTTCTTGCTGTCACCAAGGGGCTTGAGGTTGTATATTGTCTTTTACATTTATGGTTTTCATTTATGGTTTCGTAATGTGAGAACTGTGAAGCCTTTTAAGACTAGATGGGTTAAGGGGCTGCACACATAAAATTGAGTTATACCTTAATAATAATAACGCTGAAACGCTGCATGAAAATAAAAGGTGTCTAAAGGGTCCATAGGTTATATCTGAGCAAACACTCAAAATCAATATGTGAAAAGCTGGAGACATTTGGTTTGGAGTGAAGAGGTCTGAGGAAATAGTCTACATCCATCTTGGCATTTTAAAACTAGATGTGAGAATGAGGTATCTCTTAAGTGAGAGTAAAGCAAACACATAAGCCTGTATAGATATTGCTGTAGCAGGTCCATGGGTCCAGGCCCATCAGCCGAACTGACACTAGAGATATGGCTTCCAATAGAGCAAATTTGTCCTCATATTACCGAGCCCTACCAACTGTGATCTCACACAATTTGCCGCCCCCTCGTTTACCCGTGTGTATTCAATTTTTATCAAGTGTAAGCATGTCTTTGACAGCCCCATCTGTGTGTTGGGCAGCTGGTTAAAGCTGGAGGCATTTCTTGAAATATGCTATGAGTAAAATCTGGTGAAGAATGACTCAATTTAACAGTGATATACTGTGTACTGTATATTGTTTGTATGTATACAATATTGAGAAAGAGGTGTTAAAAAAATACGCCACACATTTTTTTTGTGCAGATGGGTAAAATAGTCTTTGATGAATCTTGAAATAGCTTCAGAGCAGCGGTAAAGTAATATGGAAGACTGTGTGGGTCCAAGATCAGCAGATATTTATTTTAGCAAAAATGGATGCCTTGCTCTGTGCACTGCCAATGTAATGGTAGTACATTAGAAGCAACATCGGGAGCCATTTGTAAAGTTCATACCTAAGTAACCACATATTTGCAAACTAGTTGTTAGATCATGATTGTTTCTGTGACCTTTCAGCAAACTTAGCTGACAAACTGATTATTTCAGTCACCACTGACGACTGCTCCACTGCTAAAAGCTACGTTAGCCTTTTTATTCGGCCTGTAACATGGTGCTATTCATTCATTGTCAGTTCACTTTTGTAAATTCTGTGGTGAAGCTTTGTTCATGTTTTGAACACGTCTAGTTGGAGCATTTTAGTGTTAACACCTTTTTCGTGTTTTCACAGCCGGTCTTGTTAATGTGATGGCTGAACACTGAACAAGAACTGTCATTTTTTAACATAACTGTGTGTCTATTTTAGAACAACACATTTGTCACTTTTTAACACAAAACATAGTGTGTTAAACGCAGCATATGTAGGGAAACTATTAGGAAAGATGTTATATTTATTAGGCCTCCAAATGGAATGTAAAAAACCTGCCTGTCCCAGCACCACCTACTGACTGATGCGTACCATTTCTTAGTCTGGCTTCAGGGGCAGAATTGAAACGTTTCCCACATATTTGATTGCTCTGGGACTTTTGCTCTCTCTCTCTAGTCCAGATTGTTTGAGGGCTGAAACAAAAGAGAAGAAATAAAATAAAGAGTTCCAGGACCTGCAGGGCTTTCAGACTTCTGAAAACACCTCTTAAAGCCATTTATTTTCCTATGGGGCTATTTAATCAAAGTCTGTCGCTGGTGTACTTACAGTCTGAGATTATACTTGACGGCCCAAAGGTGGCAGGAAAAGGGAACTCAACAAGTCACACAAGGGCCAAAGAGTGCTTCAGAGACTGAAGGGTGAATCTCTGTCATCTGGGCTCTGATTGGTGTTGGGAGGGATGTTGCCCCAGGCGAGTCTAGAGGATCCTGCTACTGCTTCATTTAAATTCTTCCAACAGAACAGTTTTTTTTTAAAACTGTGGTTGGTGCAATTCTCATGCTCCACATAGTAAATCCACAAAGTAAAATAATCCACATGTTCCACAGTGCATAAAGTGGCCTTTCAGTACATATATCTAATTAATGCCTAATTGCCTGGTGTGGGACAATATTTTAACGACTCAAGCGTGTCTCGCCAGAGGGACTTTTTAAATAAATGTCCTCCATCCAGGCCTGGTTCTACAGGGGTGCATAAATATGCATTGCACCCACAATTGAATTATTTGTACCCTCTATTGAAATAAGGAAGGAGTGAGACATGGTATAAATACAGTATAACAATAATGATAATATAATTTTTTAATCACATTTTTTCCCACTAAAATCAGGTGCGCTTGACCTGTGCCGTTGTGTGCGTCATTTGCTATATGCATGCACACCAGTGACTGAACTTCTGTCTAGGCTGCTGCTAGCCAATGCATTTGTAGATAATGGATATCTGAAAAAGGTTAAATCCACCATCACCAATCACCAGCAACACTGCATCTCCTGCAGACAACAGCAACATGACGGATGGGGATGCATTTGGTCTGTTGTGGATTAGCACTTTGTTTAGTCTGTGATGACGTCTTTTAGGATGAACTCAATGTGACTAGTTTGAATGATTAGTACGGACTGCATGAAATATTTCAGTAAAGCATTTTTAACACACTTGAAATGTTCTCTTTTGCTTGGTTTGAAAACATAAAAAAGGCCATAATCTTTTCATTGAGGACCTTAACATAGATGCTTTTTTTCATTGCTGTTGCTGTCCACTGTGGCTAGCATAAACCAACTACCGGTGCACCCACTCTAATCTCAAAAGCACCCCTGGTCATTTTGTTCTGGCACAGGGTCTACCTTTGTCCCTCCTTTCTCTTTCATCCGGTACCTCAGGCATAAGCACAGCAGGATAACACACACAACCCCTTCAGCTTTACCAGTTTGAGGAATGACAAGATGACGTGCGCTTTTTAAGTAGAGCCAAAAACATTTAATAATACACACCATCGCAAAGAGATACATGCACTTGCAGCACTTTCCCAAAACTGTAGCTCTGATTTTTCAAAACACATACAAACCATTAAAATAACTTAAAACAAAACACATATTTAAAAAGAAGAAGAAAAAAAAATACACATTTTTTTATACACGTTCATAATACTGCTTCGTAAAATGTATCACAAAAAAAGTAGCTTTTTTGACACGCAGCAAACCATATAGGAACCAACTCAGTTATTACAATGACACTGACTGTGCTTGTTTGAAAGTTAGCGGAAAGACGTGTGTGTGGGAACTGTTGGACATCAGAGAGGGAATGTCACAGAGAGGACGTTGGAAAGAAGAGTCTTTTGGTGGGAAGAGGAAGAGGAAGAGGAGGAGGAAGAGGACGGTGGGTCTATATCGGTCCCTCTGGGATGAGGAACAACGCAAAGTGTGTGTTGAAGGGCAGGCGAGGGCGAAGGCGAGGGCTAGGCGTAGAAGGTCTCTACTTTCACTGCCTGACAGAACATCGTCATGGAGAAGACCAGGCCCAGGATCTGTACACACACACACACACACACACACACACACACACACACACACGCACACACGCGCACACACACAAAGAGAGACATAAATCAGCTGTTAATTGGGTTCAGATGTCCAATGTGTAAAGCCACAGTGAATATAAAAAGGAACTCTTCTATCCGTTTGACACATCTGTGTAGTATAACGTACATCTGTTTGACAGATAAATGCCAAAAGGATTAATTTTCCTCATACCATTACATCCAGATCTCATTAAGTTTATTGCGTTGATAACAATAGGCAGAGCGTCCACACAATCCAATCTGTGCGCTATTCATTTAGTATAAGATATGCACAGATTGGAGTTGGAGGAGGCTGTTCTTCTTTATTAAACTTTGTATCTTTTCTTCAGCATCTCAAACAAATCTCTATCTGGTGAATACTGACGTTCATGTTTATTTGGTTACAACAAAAAAGCTTTTCAGAGTCTTTTTTAATCTATCCATCTACCCAGTGAAGTGAAAATACAAACAAAACACCATTTAAATGCTTCTCCTTTGGGATTTCAGTATGTTCACAAAAGACGGGGGTGCTGTGTGCCAGTAAAGCCAACAGGCAACCTTTAGTCGCATCTTATATTACCTTCTTTGTCATTGTTCAGTTTTAAATGCAAATTTAGCCAAAGCAGAGCTATTGTCATTAAACCTTGTTTTGTGGTGATTTGGTCAGATGACATCATGATTATTAAAATAGCCAGTGTGAATGAGAACATATATGCCATGAGTTGGGCTGCATTAAAACGCAGTACGCGTGTAGGTGAGAGCTGGAGGAGACTGAATGAAGAGTGAGTGTGCTGTCTGTCAGCAGAGTAACCAGCTGTGTCTATTGCTGTCACAGGCAGGAAGGTTAAGAAGACAAACTCCTTTGGTCTCAGACGTTTCCCGTAATCGATCGTTTTCGATGCAAATGTAGCAAATAACACGCCATGGCTGCTGTCATTTAAGTGAAATGAAGAACTTTGAGTTTGAGTTGTTACTAAACTAGCTCTTGCTCTCCTCAAAATCTTACTATGTGCGTTTATTTATTAAAACTAAAACATTTTTATTTGTAACTAGATCTCTATCATGTGTATAGCTTTTTGCAATATTTTTTACTTTCTGATGTTTTATAAGATATTCAATTATTTTCCTTTTTTTCTTTATATATTTTTCTATACGTCAAATGCTATATTTTCTATATTCGTAGAATGCATGAGCCTGTTTTGTTGATATACATTAAAGATTTGAAAGAAAGAGTGCGAAGAAGAAGACACTTTGCTCATTCGCTGTTGTCTGAGATCACTGCAGAGCGTAGCTGATTAAGTGCGTGTGAATTAATTTAATGAAGTCTTTCCATTAATAGGACTTCAGTTCTCTGGAGTTTAAAAATTCCATAGAAAGGTCATGTCTTGACCAGTTTACTGTATAACACTGGCTGCTGCTGTTAATAGGATTCCCCATACTGTCACTCCCATTGGGGCTGCTTCTCTCATAATGAAACACTTCTTTGAAGATTTCCAACACTCTTTCTTCATCTTAGTGCATGACCGGGGACGCATGATAACATGCTGACTGATCTCATGCCATAGCTTCTTAACTTTTTGTTGGATACGATGTGAAGTTGAACTACTTTTGACATCAGTTTGTTCTGCATTTCTGCAAAATATTTATGAACACTCTCCAGGTGTAATGACACACGTGTGTTTATTTGAATTTACCAGCCACCATTTTTCTATTTAATATGGATACATATTAATTTCCTATTCACATCCCCTGTATCTAATGCTATGAAAAGAATTCTAAGGACCAAACGTTTCAGTTGCAGCAGCACCAAAAATCGTACATAAGATGAGCAGAAATGAGCCTTAACAGTAGTATGAAGAGATGAAGTCAAAAGACCATGGACGTTACTGATTACATTAGTCACTCACCATAAACAATAGAGATAACAATATGATGTGCTAAATATAAATTCAGCTTTCCGTTTATAAAATGAATCATTTGTCATTTCTTCTTTCGGAAGTTACATAAATGTGCAGCGATTAGTGCTCATTGTCTTAGCATAAAGCATGTTCTTTGTATCGTATAATGCTGTGTGACTTAGCTGGAAAATATCACAGATGTAGGAGATAAGTCTGGCAGTGATAATATCTTTCAGTTTTTTCCTTCCTTTCTTTCTTTCTTCTTTCATTTTGCTGCTTGTAGGATTGTGAAAAAGGGCACCGAGATTCTAACCGTTGACTAAAAATCAGCCTGCAGCGCTGCATGAGCCCTGTGTGAGATCTCTCTGCCATTGAGGAAGCGCATCACGTAACACTAGGCTGGAAGGGAGATAAAACATTCTTTATGGAAAGTCAAAACCTCCTCTGTGGTCTTCAGTAGTATCACAAGAAGCTTAAACTGGCTCCCGCTGTCCAGAGAATTCCGCCGTTCAGCACTTAGTGCAAAGGACACTGGAAGTATCAGGTTTGGTTTATCATTAAAGAAACGCTTCTTGTCTGAGGGATGTATATCATGGACTGAGTGAGAAAAAGAAATGCAGAAGAAAATAATTCGCCTGCAATTACCTGAGTAAGTGCTGTGCACAGAGCAAAGATCCAAAGTGCCACCAGGTTCTCATTAAGCCAGTCCTTCACTCGCTCGTAGCACGGCTGTGGGGAAAACAAACACACACACACACACACACACGCACACACACACACACACGCACGCACGCACGCACGCACACACGCAGGCAGGCAGGCAGGCACACACACACACACACACACACACACACACACACGCACACACACACAGAGCAAACATTAGTTCACAAATTTAAACTCAGATTTCCAGTACTATACTGATAGAATGATACACCATATACAGCCGTCTTCTGCCCCTTCATTAAGAAACTGCGAAATGTGCCAAAATGTTCTTTGGCTAGAAGGTTCCCCCGTGGCAACATGCTTATCTCCCACTCCTCCTCCTCCTCCTACTCTGACCTCATATTCTTTGGGGAAACATTCTTGAATTTAAGCTAGTCCCGGATGTTCTTGTCTCCCGTCAGCTGTACAAACAGGAGTAAAGTGAATACTGAACCAGCACACAGGCTTGCAGGTATAATTTAGACATGAGCACGGGCTGAATTTTTCATGTCTGACATTGCTTGCATTTTTAAGGCATCTTGACAAAAAAAATCCACCCTCTCATTGCTTCCCAATTTCTTTTGTTTTGTTTTGTTTTGTTTTGTTTTGTTTTGTTTTGTTTTCTTTTCTTTTCGTCTCTGAAACATTTTCACCAGCTAGAGTACATTTCAAAATGTCTTTTTAAGATGTTGTGTAGTGCAAGCAGAAAGAAAAAAAAGCTAATAGTAGTATTAATACAAGGAGCAGCACATCTGAAAGCTGATATCAAAACCATGTTACCATGTGGCATTTGACATGAGGCGCACATGGTTTCATCACCTCTTACGTAAACATTGAAACAATATGAGTGCCAAAATGTGAGTTTGATTATGTTAGATTAGAGAAAAGACCTTTCTGGAATACTGTGTAGTAAAGGTAAAGGTGCTTTGATAGCAGGATACACTGCTGTTCTAATTAAATTATTCATTTCCACAGACATACCTTTCCTATAGTGCTATTTCTTTTATTTTCATATTTATTTTTAAATCTCTTCACCTCAAGAAGCTGAGTCAGAGCTAGGAAAGAGCAAACACAATCTACTCCGCATTTCACCGCTGCCTGAAACATCGGGGAACCAACAAAAATATATTTTTCCCTAGCACAAGGTGAAATCAATATGGAAAGTCATGGGGTAAGCTAAAATTTAGAGCAACTTCAGTGTTATTTATCAAACTGATGTTCCAACTGCAACAACCCCCCCTCCACCCCGGACCACAGAGCTGCGTCTGAATATATATAAATTCATATTTTTATTGTTTGACTTCCCCTGCACTGCACATAAATCCAGGAAATAAACAGATAAGTAAACCTCAACCTCTGCTAAGCCAGGCACAGCAGCACAGATTCTGCATTCAGATTGCTGCGAGGCTTACAAGTCATCCAAGCTAAGCAAAAACGACAAATCAGGCCTTTGTGACGAAATTATCTAAACCTAAAAGGTCCACTTTACTTTGTAACTTTGCTGCACATTCAACCACATCTAGCATCCTTCATTAGTTAATGTAGGCTACGTTCCAAACATGCATCACTGCTGTCAATCAATGTCCGCCTTGATCACCCTCTTCCGCACGTTGTCCACTGACACTGGACAATGACCTTTCCACAGTCGATGGCGTGTCAAGTTTCATTCTGGTGCTCTCTGACAGATGATGTTGTCTGTATGCTGGTGTTTATTCAGTCTCTTGAATTTGTTGAGGCTGTTTACTCCATCTGACTTAAATAAACAACCTCTGGCTAGTCTCACTGGGATGCTTATGATCAGGGAAATCCCCATGGAAATCTGACTTGAATTTAAGACTTCTTAATACCTTTTTTAATGCGACTTAAAATTAAATTGAATGCCAACGTCAAGGCCATACTGGCAAAAGTAAGAAGGATATAATGAAAATTCAGATGCATTTTAAGGTACTTTCAATAACAAATATTACTCACATTGATGTACAGTAACAATTGCTTTGTGAAGTGTGTGTATACTCTTAATAACAACATTGAAAAAGTACTTATTCGTCACTTAACGACTCCTATCAAATAATTTGTTTTATCTTACAAAATGGCAATCAAAGAAAATGCAATACCTTGTCTGTGAAATTCAATACTTTTAAGGCCTTTTTTTGAGAATATTAAATTCAATGCTTTTGCCTCATACCCTTGGCCTGATGATGGTCCTTACTGGTATTGTCATGGTCTTGTGTGAGTTGGACATGCTGCCTCTCCATCCCTCTATCCTCCAGCTCACTGATAAGATGTTCTCTCTGTGTATGTATGAGGCCACTGACGCGTGAGCATGCTCCCATTTACCCTGATTAAAAGCTCAGCGACTGGGTTTATAATTGGTCAAGTAGGAACTTCCGGGCTCGAAAAACTGTGACTTCGTAACAAAACCTCCCTAATGATTGTTGTAATAATCATCCGCCTCTATGGTCAAGGTTTTGCCAAGTTAAAAGAACAAGGTCATGATTATAGAGTAACTTGAAGGAGAGGTTCACACTTCTGTCTTAAACCAATAGTCAAGTGCCCAAATGAGCATTAGCTATGTTAACATCCGCTTGTAAATCAAATGAACTGATGTATGCTGAATAAAATTTAATAAAGCCGAAAGAGATCCATCCTTAACATATTTTAAAGGAGAGGATAAGGAGGACAGGATTCTGTGCTTCTTAATGGTTGTGGTCTTAGTTACATAAATCAAGTGGGTGGCTCTTGAAAAGAAACCAACATGCACCTTTGGTTGGATACTGTAAACAAACAGCAGTCCTTGGTGAGGTTTCACAGTTCACATAAAAAAGTGAACATACTGTACGTTGTACACACTGCTTGAACATTTGCAGGCTGAGTGTATCTGCGTGTGTGAGCATGTCATCAAGCCTTTATGCGTGTGGCCTTGTGTGTATGTTTCTGTTTGCTATTAATGGGAGAGCAAAGAGAATTCTTTTTTATTCTAAGAAAATACTTTTACTGAGTTCATGGGTTCATAAACACTATGCTGCCAATGACCAGAGCCACGGCAATTTATTTCTGCTCCATCAATTGCTAAACTATTCACTGAAAGGTAACATGACTTATTCATACGATTTCCATTTGGAAATAAAAGACATTCTCAAATCTGCCTTGATATTTTTCAACAACATCAAACTCTATTTAGTTAGTGTGTCTGACACACACGGTCATAGCACTAGAGGTGCAAGTAATGGACATCTAGCTTTACCTAGACCAAGGTCCAATGTACTTAAAAATACTATAATTTACAGATCAATTTCATTATGGAATGAACTGCCAAAAAACATTACTTTTAGCATTAATAGCAAATACAACTTTAAAAAGTCTGCAAAAAAACATCTGGGGCCGTATTCACAAAACATTTTATCTTAGCGCTAAGAGTACTCCTAAGGACCACTAAAAGTTCTTAGTAAGGAGTAATTTCTTAAAACCTATTCACAAAGATGATAAGACCAACTTTTACTAAGGAATGGGAGGGACTCCTAAGCTAAGACTAGAGGGCGGTGTTGACCCTGTTGCTATGGATGATGTCATGTTCATACCTTCTATGCCCACAGTGATTGGCTGAGAGGGAATGAGAGCTAGGAGTGAATTTATGATAGAAACACTGTGGGAGATATCCATATCGTGTCGCTGTATTAAAGTAAAGAGTTTTTATATACAATTAATGACAAGTGACACTGATTTAACATGAAACCAAGATACTGCAGGGTTTCCCACACATTCGTTCAAAATTAACCTACAAAAGCGCCACATAGGTCTATTCATTTTAAATTTTACAATGATTTGAATCGTAAAAAATATCCTCATTGAACAGCTGCACGCCATGCACTCTCACTGTATTTCTCTCAACGGCGGACTATGCAGCAATAGTCAGACAGCGACAAACCAGGAAATTCACAATTAAGAAACAACAGCCGGCGAAATCGTAAAGTGCACGCGGAAGGAAAAAGGCGAGACGCGCAACCATACAGTAGCGGACCTGTGGAATGGAGGAGATGGAACTCTTATCAAGTAACAAATTAAACCCAAACGTGACACTAACAGTAACTTTCAGCGCATCGTAAACCCAAAGCAACTGCAGGAAAAGGAACTTAATAAATATTTTTTTATATAAATGTAATAAATATAAATGAGTCTATCATTTCTAAATATAGCTTTACTAAGATCATTAAACCCTTACAGCTATTAAGGTACCTTTTGTAAAGCTCACTAGCATTAAATCTCTCCAAAACACCATCAAATGGTTGTCTGTG
The DNA here is from genome assembly GCF_949987685.1 of Ammodytes marinus. NCBI lineage: Eukaryota > Metazoa > Chordata > Actinopteri > Uranoscopiformes > Ammodytidae > Ammodytes > Ammodytes marinus. The sequence continues at coordinate 31,313,765 of NC_137230.1, forward strand.
AATTACTCTTAGTGACTTAGGAGTCCTCTCGAGGACTCCTAGCTTTTCATAGATTTAGGAGCTAGTTTTAGCGCTAAAATGCTTTGTGAATTACACTTATCTTAAAAAGTTAGGAGTCTTAAAATTAGGAGTGAAACGCCCCTTATTTTTGAGAGTTACTCCTAAATCAGGACCTTAGGACCTACTCTTAGCCTTAAAATGTTTTGTGAATACGGCCCCTGGTCCATATGTAATGTATACATTTTAAATGTTTAATCTCCTTTTGCAGATTTCTTATCTTTATTTTCTTTTGTTATATTTGTAATTATGATGTTTTTAAATCATAGTGTTGTGTAATATTGTTGTTATTATTTGTCTATTTCGGTTTGACATAATGTCAAACAAGTGATTGTCTGTTGTCTATATTGTATGTTTCGGACCCCAGGAAGACTAGCTCTCACTCCGGTGTGTTGCTAATGGGGATCCTAATAAATCAAATCAAATCAAATCAAATCAAATGTGGTCTTGAGCGTCCTCTCTGACTTATTTTTGTCACTATTACCTCAAATGAGAAGTTCTGAATTTGACTGAACATTACTGACATTGTGTGGGCAGAAACATACATTTAATTCAAATTAAATGTACAATATATACAATTAAAAGATAAGGCTATGCAGGTATTGGAAGAGAGAGAGCTGTTATGTTTCAATTTGAAATAATCTGAATCCTTGATTTGAAAGGTAAATATCTATCAAAATATCCATATTAATTTATGGTTGAAACGTCCCTCAACCAAGGACCAGTGGAATTCGGAAGTCCATGTGAAGCAAGAAAGCTGTCACCCGAAGGAGGAAAATATGAGGACGTTTGAAAAATCTTTCAATGGTTTGTGCAGAACCTGCTTTCAGTAAAAGTAATGGGAAAAGTAACATTTTATAAGGTTATGTTGTTTGTTTCTAACACTGAAATCACCTGCAGCTTGACCACAGCCTTGTCCTTTTAATGCAGAACGGACAAATGAAATCAGGATTCTATAACTGGAGTGAGGAGGTTGTATCTAAAGATGAAGCTACTGTGACTGAATTGAGGAATGAACTCTTAACCTAACACTTTAAGACTTTAAGTACATTGTACTGTTAGAAGAAAACTGAAATTGGCCAAAGAGGTATGAAATTGGTATGACAGACATGAGTGACACACTTGATGTGGAGCTTTACAAACCGTGACTGTTACTTCAGGCGACATCGAGCATGTTTGATATGATGTTTGGAATGGGCCCATTTGCCATTTAGTTGTATCGACCAAATAACACCTCAAGTAATGAAAATCGTTGTCGTTATTGTTCATCATATTTCGCTCACTACAATGTACAGACTGCTGTAGCACTGCTGCATGACATAAGCAGACTACTCAGTGTGTTAAGTGGCCCTTACATTTTCTGTCCTTGATGTCAATGTGCCAGCTTATTTTTTTGTAACATATTTTATGAGCCTTGTGATCACATTTTATTCTGACACTTTATTTATTCTTTATTAATAATGTTTCCAACAAATACAGCAACAATCAGCTGTTGCAGTTGGCAGAGCTAGACAGCAGCTGTTGTGTTTTATGTTTTTTTAGTAGAATGAATAAGATATAATGTGAATTTGATCATAAAACAAGTAAAACATTTTGTTTCTCGGTTATAGCTACAAGCCTTTTAATGTGACCTTGGGTACAATATAGTTTTATCTACTTCCTGGTGTTAAGCAGTTGGACTGAAATGCACTGGGTTAAAAAGCACACTATGCTGTTAAAGCAGCACAAAGCCCCAAAAGTACTTTAAGAAAATACTTTTACAGACAGTGTTAGTGACAGCAAACAAGCATCAACTGATAAACTGATGCAGGAATATAATATTTTGCTAAAGATGCTCTCAGTTTTTTCATGTTAAGAATTGAACACATTTCTATGTATAATGTAAATTAAGAACAAAAAAAGACTATTCGTAATGTAAAGGTGTCTTATTGTCAATCGTCATTGGACCCTGCAGTTCTCCCTGAGCTCCAAAGTTCCCAAAGCTATTATATTTGAGTTCATTCTTATAGTTTTACAACACGCAACTTGACTGTTTTGGTTCACTCACTGCTCTCTCATTAATCTTGTTTCCACCTGCGACTGTGAGCTGGTAAACAAAGTGGAGTACTTAGCAGCTAAACAGCCAGATATTTCCCTCAGGAGTTGGTGGAGATCAGACCAAAGCTAAGTGGAGACTGAATGAGGTTTGCTGTGTGGCCTGATACACTTCCAATGAATGTTAATGTTGCTCTGTATCTGCTGGATGTTTAAATAAATAACTGTTTACAAACACATTCATATCAATGTTATATGGTGGTAATATTTCAATATAATGTTACTAACTTGGTGTATAGTACTCCTACTAATATAGTACTCCAAACAATAATTGTTTGTTGTTGCCAGATGGAGGTTCCGGCGAGCAATATATGTTCATAATACATACTCTACATTATTTGAGAAAAAAAATATCCCCACGTGAAGGTAACTAAGCCAAGCTGAATTTGCATATCCAATCAATATTTGATATTCTCATGTGGTCCATACATTCTGAATAGCAGAGGACCTACAATTGAACCCTGAGGGATCCCACAAGAAAAAGTGGACTTATGATGAGAAGGAATTTCCAACACAGGCCGAGGACCTTTGGCTAAATATGATGAAACCTATTCAAGTACTGATACTGAGAAACCTCTACCACCATGTTTCAGCATACGCATAAGGTGGTCTAAGGTGTAAAAGGCGAATATAAAATCTAGAGGAGGCCACCATTGATGCATCAGCTGCCAAGAGGAGATCATTAGTGGTGAGGATTTATTCTTCAGGTTCTCTTAAACAAGACTGGAATTTTCAAAGACCGTCTTCTGTAGCAGGAAAGTCAGCAGTGTTTTCTCTAGGACTTTGGGAAGAAAGGGAATTTTGAAAATGACTCTAGGGTAGTTCATATTTTTAAAGTAGTGGCTGGACTACTGTACTTGAAAGAAAAGGGCCAATTAACTACATTAATAGATCATAAGCAATTATAATTTGTTATACACATACTGCTTCTCCTCATTTCTACATTATCAAGGTCCAACTTCATCGAATGACTAATTGTGAAAAATTTGAGATTGTAGGAACAGTGTCAAGAGAATAGGTGATTGCGTTCATGCAGGACACACTTACAATGTGTTACGAAATGGTAATAATGCTGTAGTAAAATAATCCAGTGCAGCAGAGATTACCAAGGGTGACGAACGGGTCACAAGTAGGAGGAGTCATTTTAATTCTGAATAAATGTGTAAATTATACAGGCTGTCCCTGTATATTATCTCAACACACTCAATTACCTCTCCAACAACAACAACATCCAGTCCTGCTAAATCATGTTGCATGTGCAAATGAACCCATTTGCATTCTGTCCTGGCAATATCGCTAGAAGCCTCCCGTGTAACATATTCATTGAGACGAAACGTGGAAAAATGACATCGCTTGTATTCATCTCGTTTTGGCTGATGAAAACCTCTGCACATTCTGCTGCTCTTTCTTCTCCAAAACTCTCATCAGGTCGGGCTGTTTCTCAACGTTGTAATGATTGGAAAAATTAACTCTTTTTTCGTCTTGTTGACTTTAAGCTTGGTGAGATACAAAGTCTGTGTGGCCTAATAATAGTAGAAGATATGTGAGGAGACATAAAGAGGTCACAGGTGTAAGAACGCTAAACATCAGTTCAGAGGTTGTTCAGTTAGTTGCTTCCATGAGCTCGTATCGTCATCCAAAACAACTCTTTGTACAGTGCAGCTGCTGAAAGATTCAAATACGACACTGATTATACGAGTTGAACACAATAAAGATTAGTCACACAGCAGTCATGTCCTTCTGGATGGAAGTAATTAATGCAATATCGGTAATTATGAATATAAAGCTCCAACTATGTCTTTCCGCTAGCCTGATTAGATTAGTTCCAAAACAGACAGAAAATTGCAGGCTTGGTTTTTTCAGGGGTGCTGAATTAGACTATCTGGAACAAACTCCCAGAAAACTTGAGGTCTGCTGCAACCCTCAGTTCTTTTAAATCGAGTCTGAAGACTTTTCTGTTTCCATTTTAACCTGTACTATTTATTTAATTTAAATGTTTTACTTCTTTTCATTCGCTTTTAAATGTCTTCTAATGTGTTTTATGTATTTTAATCTTGCCCCTGTAAAGCACTTTGAGTGGCCTTGTGTTTGAATTGTGCTATATAAATAAACTTGCCTTGCCTTGCCTTGCCTTACCTATTTGCGAGCCAAGATGTTTTTTTTAAATAGAAAAGTGGTTTCTTGAATTTTTTAAATGTTCTTTGTATGCAAGGAATAACAAGTCATATTAATTATGGTCCCAGAATGATTTGGTATTAAATGAGGAATTACTTTTGGAAACATTTGCATTTAAATTAAATATGGCCAAGACAACAATGGCCTCACCCCATTTTGGAGCTTCTCTACTTTGTTTCTAAATGTTTTTAATCTGTAACTGAAATTGTATTGGAATTTGGAGAGTAAACTTTCCCCAATACAGATAACCAACCTAGCATTAGGTTTAATGTAATTGTGTGGCTACATCTGCTAGGCAAAGAAGTGTGCATCCTCATTGGACCACAATCATATTGAAGTTAAATGGAAATGAGAAGAAAGCATTGTTCTTGTATCGCAGTGTAGACTTTTTTAATCTAACATAACCCTAATTTGGTGGTTAGCTTACTTTGCAAATAGTATAATAATAATTCTTAATCAATAAGAAACTGTACCACTAAATAATTGAAGAAGCAGCTTTTGGAAGTATACCTCCATTTGACAGAACTTACCGCTGTCCACCATGTTCCTGGGTTGTCCAGGCCACAGTTGTCACTGTACTCTAGGCAGCAGGAGTCTGGCACACGGGAGGCGTTATAAACCTCAAACCAGTCTGTGTGGTTAGTTACTCCACAACAGCGAAACTGAAAAAAAAAAAAAAATACAAATGCAATGAGTCAGGAGAGTTTGACATTTTATTATCACCATACTGAAATTCCAATACATGATATGAAACGAATATCCTCCACTAATGGAAACAAAAATTATTTACCCGTCAACAATAAGATTTATTGGACAAAATAATTCACGTGCCCAATGTAGAAAACACTTAATCTTTCTGGTATTGACCTGCTGCCCCTTTTTGTACAATTCACATCTCATTTGTCTCAGAAGCCTAAAAGCATTTTCTAACTTGCCTGCTTCTTTTTTATCCACATCTTCCCCCTTTGTGATTGCTATAGATTTTTGATGAGGGATCATGGCCTTTGCCACAATTCAATTCATCAGTGTACTATATGAAATGATAAAGTGCCCCTGATGTTTTGTCCATCCAGCAGTGGACTTTAATGTAATGCACGGCCCCCGTTCTGCTCTGTGCACAGCGCCCGGGATTGTGTGTTAATTTAAAACTCCTTCACCAGCTTTAACAATGGATCAAGTTTGCAATTTATCATGAACTGCGGCATAATTCAAATGACCAAAAAACATCTGAAGTATATAGTTTTAAAGTTCGGGGGGGACAAATCAAAGGCTGAAAACTGCATAGAGTTGTAATATTCAAATGTAATCACCGCGAATCGTTAACAACCAGTGTGGCGGATGACCCTTGCTGATTTATGGTAGCGGCATTTGGCGCCTTGTTGAAGTTTTACTTCTTCTTCTCATGTCTGTGGATCCTCTTATATTCCATAAGCCGCTATTAATAATATGCAGGGTGAACTTTGCTCCAGGGACATCTGCTGTACTATCTATTTAAGTGACTCAGCATGTATGGAGAAGGCTTCGGAGGGAGAGGAGTGACAGAATGAGAGCTGCCTTTTAATGGGCTACTTTTCAGCCAGACTTTATGGATCTCCATATACACACAGCGTCGCTGATCTGACAAGGAAATATAGACGCAAAATCACGCTAGCACACTTGCATTTTCAAACGGTGGCTCGTTCCGGCATATTTTTCTTCATGCTATCATCATGTTCGCAGGCGGGACAAAAAACTGCACATCAACACCCACACATGCTGACACATGCCTACATTTGCATATGCTATTTGCATAGCAATACATTTCTCTGTCATCATTTATGCCTCTTTCAGTCTCCCCACTTACAGATGCACATTTCCGTACCATGACTTCCACACGCTAGACACGTGCATTCACACAGATCACAGGCAAACATCAAGCATTTACTGAAGCATTAAGCATTTTCTAAATGAACAAGACTATCAACAATGGATCTGTGATGGGAAAAAGGTCCAAAGAGACCTGACGTCTCCTATCTATCATTTGATGTCTCCCTGAGGCTTTCAGCAGCCGCATCAGCCGTCCTCTGCAATCCTTAAATCCAAATCTCTATTTCTCACATTGTGTTTTCTTTGCAGTGGATTTAAAAAAAGAAATAAATATATATAAATAATACAAAGGAAAAGAGACATCAAAGTGAGAGCTAGAACCAAAGATTACCTCATAGAGTATGATGTGTGCCTTAATCTATCTTGACAGAGTTTTACCGAAGCATTTAACCTAGAAAATATTTAAGTGTTTGTTACTGTCGGTAGAAATGTATTGTTCTAATGTAATTTTTTTTTAAGATTGCCAATTTTCTTCGACCCCAAGTCTTATTGTTAATGAGCAGATCCCATTAGCTTAAAAAAGGATAACTTTTTTTTCATTCAAATACTACACAAAATGCAGAAATGGTTGCTTCAACATTTCAGCCAAAACGTCTGTATCTCAGCTTCAGTCATGTCTTGACTTTAATATTGAATGGTGTTCAAAACTGGATGTTTGATTTTTTTTAAGAATCATGATCAAACTGGTACTGAGAGAAAGGAAAATGTCTTAAAACATCTAGATCTTATGTTTAAAATACCTATAGCCCTCACAAAATACCAACGCCCACTCCCTCACATCTTACATCAGTTTGTACGATCATCCAGGCGTTGGTCAAACCCACGTTGCCCTCTGAGCCGAAGAGCTGGAGGCCTTTCTTCAGATCCCTCTGGGCGTAGTGATCAATCTGACAAGAAAAACACAACAGAAGAAAAGGATGTGTGTCAAAAAAGAAAAAGAAAAGAAGACAATTTAACAAATCCCATTTCCACCTTGTGTGAGTTTTTAGTTTGAGTGATGGAGGAAGCAAGTGTTAGCAGCAGGTTATTTCCATTGTCAGGTGTAATTTAAACGTAATGGGCAACAACAAATAACCACACAGATTGTCTGTTCTCTTTTGAGGAAGCCGCTGTGCAATCTGTTGGGAGTGAAGTCAAAGTAATGGCATTTCACCTTATTTGACAGCACACATGAAACCTTGCATTTAAATGGCGAACCTCGTTGGTCTGGGTGATATAGGCTAAAAATAATTTTGCAATATCTTTAGACTATTTCATCCGCAATGATTGTGAAATGTTGGTTTATTTGGTGACATGTTTCAGGGATGCTGTGGTATTGGTGGTTCCATCTCCTCTTCTTGCCACATGTCGACGTTTCCCTGGGCAAGACACTGAACCACAAATTGCTCTCGGTGGTTGGCCAGCACCCTGCATAGTAGCCAGCTACCATCTGTGTGTGAGTGTGTGCGGAAAGGGAGAATGAGGCAAAAATTGTGAAATGTCACCCGAGAAAAAGTGCTTTATAAATGTAGTCCATTTAGACCACCAGTTTACATGGATTTCAAGTTGAACTGTTAGATTACGTGGTGCACAATTGATTTCAATGTTCACATGACTGACCACACCTTATACACAAGGTTTCATAAGTGGATAAAAGTGTATGTTGATACCTTTTTAACTGACCGAGAGAGACCCCAGCCAGACTCATACCTCAACTCATATTTCCTCAAGTGTTACCCATCGTATTAAGGCTAATAAACCGTACTCGACAGTGGAAATGAGTCCACTCTGCTCAAGTCAAAGGGGTTGAATTGGATTTGCTTTGTCTCTCCCAACACACTGCAGGATGGAAGGTTACGGGAGTCGCTGTACAATAAACAAGCTACACGCAGATCAATGCAGGGTTTGGTTCAGCAGTGTGGACCTAAACAAACAAGATAAAAACATTGAACGAAACGTTTACTTTCCCACTAAGCTTTACTTCAAAGAAAACAAACGGTTTGTGTGAACACAGTCACAGAGATAAACATGTTTAAATGCAGAGTTACTGGATCTAAAGTAGCCTACAATACAGCAGGAGAGCTTGGGCGCTATACAAACAGCAAACCCAAAATCCATTCACACACAGGGAAGCCTGTTTTGTTTACACATTGAGATGGTCAGCCCCATCAGATATCAATCGCATAGATCTCCTCTAACCTTGCTTTCTCCTACACTGCAGTGGTTTAGCATGTGAGGTGATGCAGACACCAACCAACTATTAACTCTCTTTCTTCAAACACTCAGGTCAAACTCTAGATATGGCCTTCATGTTGCCAAACAGCATCTGAATGTTGAATATAGGTTGCTTTGTACATTCAGTGGTGATCCTTGATATAGAAATGTTCAAAGACATAAACAGGGCACGGTTGTACCTGGCTCTCTGTAACCTGAATTTTTTTTAGATAAAAGTCATTTTTCGGGGGCGCCTTTAGCTCAGTTGGTAAGGCGTCCCCCTCCCGGGCCGGGCCCAGCAGCAGACCCGGGTTCGATTCCCACCCGCGGTCGTTCTCTGCATGTCACTCCCCTCTCGGCCCCATTTCACCTCTGTCTCTCTGCACTATCAAATAAAGCATAAAAATGCCCCAAAAAATATCTTTAAAAGATAAAAGTAATTTTACTGGAAGTAAGCAGATTTATATGTGAGTAATCAAGTTTCTCTATTTTACTCAAATGTTAACACACACCCATCCTACAACCGAGTGGATTGGTCTTTGCTTTAAACTTTTAATCTGGAAAAATTGCAGATTTCTCCTAAACTACCACTTACATCTAACTACGTACAGTATAGTTAAGAAATAGGCCATACATATGCCCTATCCTGCTCCTGTAGAGTTGTTGACCACAAGTGCCATAGAACAATTATTATTGTTTTGGGTCCCATTTTGTATGAATGTTATACACAAGGACTAAAAGTGGTAGAAAAAGGTCCTGCCAAAAACTTTGCAGCCCTCCATTTGACAACTAGAGGAGTTACATTTTTTACTGTAGGTGAGAAAAAAGAAGACCACAAGCTGAAGAATGAAATGCATTTCCTGCACTATACTCTCAAGAATGCAAGCAAACCCTTTAGATAAGAATAACAATTTTATATGCAAGGACTGTTCCAAATTCAGAACATTCTCAGTTGAATGCCTGTTCAATTCCACAGAGATTTCACTATTCAAGATACTATTTGGCAATCAGAAAAGTGCATTGGAGAAAGATATTTGGCCTTCTGTCATCATGAAAAATGGCGGAAACAGCACTTTAATCTATGATGCGGTATATTATCTTTATAAAAATGGTAATAGAGACAAATAAAATGCTCTTTTGTTAAACTAGTAGTGTCTGTGAGGTAAAATGTGCCATATGCCCTGGGGCCATGTGGTCAGTAATATTCCATTCACTCTACATCTGCACAAGCGCTATACTCTGATACTACATGACATTTATCACCATGAGAGACTGCTAGAAGTAAAACTAAAAGGGTTCACAAGGGTTTGTTTTATGATTTTGATCTACAAAATTTATTCAACAAGAGAACATGTTTAAAGCAACCAACTGCGGTGTTTTGTGGGGGTTTGGCGACTATAAATGTAATCCCAAAGGATGGGTAGTATCCTTGCAAACATAGGTTTACTATATGTAAGTCAAGAACAGAAATTATTCTTGTAGGGAGTATAAGATTAAAAGGAATTAACAAACAAATGTTCCAAGTTGTTTAAGCCTGCTTTTAAACTTATAATTGATACTAAAACTAATTCCTATGGTGCCATTGAGGCAAAATAACAAGTGATCTTGGGGACAAAGTAATGCTGTAGCTGTTTCAATGAGAAACAAGATAAACATTCAAAGAAACAAACTTTAAAACCATAAATACGTATGTTATTTTCCTCATGTGTTTTTTGTTTAGAAAAAACAATTTGAGACAACAGTTTTGTAATTCTTGCTAACAACGAATGGTTCTATAGGTTTGGGCACCTAGAAACATAATCCTACCAGAAATAAGGCTAGAATTAGTTTACTATGAGTCCAATATAAACAAAGTGTTATGTCTGGTTTGGTATCCACCAACTCTTAAGTAAAATATCTGTGTTTTGAGCAATTACACATTCAAAATCTCTTTCTGGTGATGGGCAGTTAGCATACTGTTAATTTATTTTTTATTTTATTTGCTGGAATTTGAGATATTGATGAGAACTGTGAAACGGAAACATAAAATAAAGTGTGCTGATAAACCAAAATAATTAAAAGAGCTAGAGCTGCAGAGTTTGCAGATAATTTCATGTGACCCATTTCAAATTCCACAAAGTAATTTATTTTATTATTAATAATTAATCAGAGGAGCTTTAATATTGTGCACAGCCGTTTTCAACTAAGTACATTAATAAATATGCTTATTACTACACTTATTGAACATCTGCCATCTCTGAACGTTATTACATCATAATTTTTGATGCCTCGAAGGGAAGGAGATGAAAAGGAATTCTTAATGACGTGACAAATGACACCCAACGTAATGTCATGCAACAATAAAAAATGTTGGTCTGATTTCTTAACAGACTGGCGCTATACACCTCTGTATGCAATGACAACTCTATCACAAGCAAATATGCTAGCTATATCTAAACTGATGTAAGAATCTACTATAGAGAGCCCTAATGACCCATTCGATTGGACTGGATAAAGCCCCGAAGTCTTCTGAAGTTGTCGAAAGAAAAAAAAAAGACTTCCTATTCAAATCTACGTAGGTCATTAGTGAAGAGTGACTCCTGTGTGAATGGGGATGGAGAGCAGACTGTGCATATAATCCTGGGCTGTAACACAGTATTGATGTTGTCCTCGGGACTTTGGTCGCCCTTTAACTACACCAGGCGAGTCGAGAGATGTGCCATCAATTATTTATATGGCAGGGATACAAGGAGAGATAAGGGGAGTGTGCGGAGAGGAGAGGAGAGGAGAGTGGGTGCAGGCAAAAAAAAGCGTAATCAGCGGAATAAAATAGGCGACCAGACGGTGATGAAAGGCAGACTAGCCTATGTAATAATAATAGCGAATAGAGTGTGGGTCCGATGGAGTGGTTATATTGTATGACAACTGGACTCCAGATAACACTGACACAGGAGCCAGTGAAGAAGAGAGGGAGCCTTTCCATTTGTGACACCCAAGGAGAGGGGGCAATATGTTGAAAGAAACTGGAGGAGAATAGGGTTTTCAGAGGAGAGGAGAGGAAATAATAAGAGCAAAAAAATAGCTAAATTTACTAGCTCCCTCCAACTCAGTGAGAATCCATTACCTGTGTCCCGCCGACGTAGGAGGAAGAAACAGAATCAGACTTAGGCTACAGTAAAGTGGATAAAGGCATTAAAGAAAAAAAGGGAACAGGTCTGTGATCATATTCCCTTTGGATGTCTCGTATACACATTATTTCACTACAAGAATGCCAGGCTGCATAAAACATGCCGTACTTCATCCTCTTACACAGACGTTACTGGAGGATTTTAACATTATTGATTCATAGCTTAAATTTCTGCCGTGGAAGTTTGAAATTCATCACTGTGGCACATGGCAGCTGTGCACCAAATGGATCATCCCAAATCCTGATTGGGGTTGAAATGTTTCATTTTGAAAAGTCTTGTTTCAGTCCATTCAAATGTGAATCATTTGATCACCAGGTCGTCTACGTATTTCCCGAATGTCCTTAAATGTCCACTGGGGTTTAATGCCTTTCTCATCTTTACTGGCTGCCAATGCTTATACTGGCCAAGCGCTGGCTCCGTGCAAATTCTTTAATGTCATCCTACCTCCGAGAGAGCCCAGAATACATTCCCTTGGCTCCCCAATTTGGACCAAAGTCAGGGTTTTTCAAGGGCACTGTTTGACTGCGTACACACTATCCTCTTTATACGACCTTTCTGGAGTGTTGCACTGCATTTCGGATAAGGAGTTCAAGGGAAATGCCACCCTTCTGATTAATCCACATATGTTATTCCTTTGCCTCGGGATGGATCGCTCAATCATTACAAACTTAAACAATTCGTCTCTTCAGCTGGAAACTCAAGAACAAACCCTTAGACGTGTAGAGTGGTGTGTCTGGCAGCGCTGCTAGGTTAATGAATAGGGCAACCAGAGTCACAAATTCAAAGCTTCTGTCTCTGACTTGTAATTCTGTCCCGCGGCACAGCAATAACATGCCTAAATAATTTAAATTATGTTCCCTGCACAGGCAAATTAATTAAGATGTCCATCCTCCACTACTAATCAGTTCCTGAGTTACACCGAACCGTGTGAGTAGACAATCAATGTCACTAACGGTGGCTGAGCAGGGGCATAGCACAAAATGCTTGGCTCAAAATGACCTCAATATTTTCTTAATTTCTTCATTTTTGATGGATTTTTGATGCTCCCTGTAAAGCACTTTGAAATTGCCCTGTGTCATAATTGTGCTGTAAAAACATTCCTTGCCTTGGCCCCATAGATAGTCTCTGTGGGCCCCTTTTCTCTCTCTTGATCCATGCACAAACACTTTTTGAATTGTGTCCTCCAAATAATTGAGCCAATAACTGTTCATTGGATTTATAGTGTTTATAAGGATAGTCACTAAGATGTGTTCATATCAAGTTAAAAGAAATAATAATCAGTTATAAGGGGTTGAGTGGGTTTGAAATTTGAAATTACCCCACGTATCAAACCTCGGTCCTATATTGTAGCCTATACGATAACTCACCAATAGTTTAAATTATAATTTTGTTTTTCCTCCCTTTCTTTTCTCTTTTGGTAACCAGATTTTCCTTCTTTTTTTTGAGAGGGGGAGCCATGACAGTAACTTAAGCTATAACTCAGATATAATAACTATAAAAACTCTAACTATAATAATAATAATAATAATAGCTTGACTAAACCATTTTCAATATTTCAAGTTTTTCCTGTTTTTTTATTTTTATTCAACAGATATCCCTGTGTTTTTCTCCCTCCATCTAGATGCTCCAACGAATTGTGCAGTGAAGTATGAAACCTTTTCTGATGGATAACTGAGATATTTCTCCTCCTGCAGCTATAGACAACAACAGGTTCATTTTTTTGAAGCCGACATCTGATGCCTTCAGTCTGACATGAACGGTTTCACATCACGCTAACAATTCTGTATTTTGATCCTTTTTCTTAAGTTTTTTCTTTCAGTTCTTTTAAATCCTTCTCATGGTATGTAACAATCTGCTAGGGAAATATAAAACCCTGTATTTAAAATGAATTACAGTTTAATTTATCGCCCCAAAAACAGTCAAATAGAATAAAATAAGATAGACAACTTTTGAAAGGCAGCATGTTCAATTTACGTGTAATTCTAGAACATGATCTCCCCCTCATGTTATCGAAAAACCCCAAATCCCAGTAACAATCCCGAGAACATGACTTTGGGGTAAGCAACGGCCCTGAACAGAAGTAGACTTACCGGCTGTATTATGAGTGCAAGAAAAAGTGAACACAACTCCCCTGTAGCTTGTATGATTGCCAGCTTCCCGGTGAGTCCATTACAGTAATGGACTCACTTTTCAATAACATAATGTGTTCGGTGCCATTTTTGGTATTTGAATGAGAGGGAATAATCTGCCAAAACTAATATACACCTGACAAAGTATTTTTTTAGAAATCATTTTAAATCTCAGCATGTACCAAGACACACTTCAATTTTAATTTTTTTTTCCAACAAAGACCAAATGGAGAACTCATTTTATCCAAAGCAGTCCAGCACATTCAAACCTCCGAAGGGATTTTTCTACAGCAGAAGTCAAACTGCCAGCCTGTCTTTATTACATCCCTGCTCTGTGTATTATTGTAAAGAACCGTTAAAAGATACTGCTTTATAGTGACATTACAGTTCACTGATTTTGACAGGATTATAACAAGGTAGGGATGCCCATTTAGCTTATTTTTTCTGACATGAACAAAGCTCATTAACTGATCATTAATTGTTTAGCCTTTTTATAGTGAAATGTCAAATTCAATAACAATCTTGGCAAAAAAAAAAAAAGCCTTCGCATTCGCAATGAGCAAAAGCTTAGGTCAGGTTCCCAGTAAAAACACCCATGTGAGATAAAATCCAAACTGGAAACGTTTGATTTGTGGATAAGGCTTCAGTTTATGGTGAAAATAAAATTGTTCATGTGGAGAAGCTGTGAAATGTTAACTGTAAACTACACCGCTCGGAAGTGTTTGTGGAACATATGACATACGTATGACATATGACAGATGACAAGGCTCATGCTGAAACGACAGCATCATTCGTCAAGTCATTTATGTATGTTCCAAGTGAGTCATAAAATAATTTAGACAGGCGATTCAGGTTGCTACTAAACTAATGTAAGTACTTATAGTTATTTTCTCACTTCCATCTCTTAACATTTTCTTTTAACAGTTTTTCTACCATGATGCAGCCAAGGGAGATACAAATACAAAGATATTTAATTATAACAACAGGAAGTGATTTTTAATTTATTAATTTAATTACTTTTTTTGCCCTAAGTTTCATTTTTCAGGCTACAAAGAGGCTACCCTACCTTAGTGGTGGACTTTGTTAAGGATGCATGCAGCCTTAAAGGAATACTATTTAATACCTGCAGACATTAATATGGTCTTTAAAGTACTTCATATTCTCAGCATGTTTATAGAGTAAAAAAAAAAAGTTAATATTCTTGTTAAAAGCCATTGAAAAAGACAAAGCAGTAAATCACAGTGCTCTAAGCAGCCAAGATGTAAAGGCAGCATTTACTGTCATAGTATTAACTATCTGGTCTTACATTATATAAATCATTATGAAAGTTGAGTTTGTAATGAATGAATGCATTATCTCATAATTGCTTCATTGTGGACACAATTTCTGGAACCAAACTCACGCATTTGCTTTTTAGACCCACCATTTGAACATGAAAAACTGTTATCTTAAACTTTACAGATTTAGGTTCAGTTTTCTAATATGTTTTCTGTTTATGCTCATTAATTAGGGATAAGTAATAGCCCAGTTTACTTCCTCCAGCATTGCTTCGCTCTCTTGTGTTCCGTCATAGTGTCGGAATCCTTGCCACATATCAGTTTAAATCATTCACAATTACTGTCTTTGCAATTCCTCAAAAATTATCAGCGGCACTCAAACTGCACATTCCCTTCACACATTTGTTTACCAGACTTCACAAACAAATGTCTTGTCGGTTTGTCGATGGTCTCAATTTGTCTCTCGTATCAACGTCGCGCTGGTGTGGGTGTATGTTAGCGATGTGATTAGCCAGGGGTGTTTGTCTAATTGCATTTCTCCAGTCTAAATCTAATGAATATTCCTGAGGCTTGAAATGTATTCAGATAAGAGCTGCTGTCGTGTCGTTTGATAGCTTGACACGCTAAAATAGTTTGACAGCTGATGCTGCAACAGTAATGATGTGGAAAAACTGGAGCTCTGATGCTTAAAATGGGATTTCAGTGGGCCCCACGTGTTGCAGAGTCTGCGGCTCCGATAGATGATGCTTGTTTGCATTTACCCTGAGTGAATGCGGTTGAAGACTGTTCACAAGTGGATACTTTTTTTCCATTTCCCTCCTCTTATCAAATTATTCACAGTTTTCCATGTTCAGTTTAACAACAGTGCGGGAAAGCCAAGAGGGGAATACAGTGATGTGCTATTGAGAGTGACAGCAGAAGCAGACCTGGCTTCTCAGGAGAAAGGCATGTCAACAGTATTTACCCCGAGACATCTTCTCACTGGGAAAAAAACTGTATTAATTTTAAACACATCCAACAGAACGATACAAGGGGGATTCGTAGCAGCAGCAAGAGGCAGTTTTCCTCCTTTGAAGAGAGGTCATGGTTCAAATACGCATGAAAGATCACTTCAGACAAGGTAACACTTTGAACCCCATATTTATCATTTATAAATGAAATGTCACTGCTTATATAAGTGTCTTCAGTAGATATAAGGACATTTAAAAGCTATAGTGTGTAACTTATAAATGGTTACATTCAATCCATTGCCAAATGATTAGACAAAAAGTTGATTAAGCCTATCAGCTCCAGAAAACTCTGTCTGCATTTCTCAGTATGGCAGCTTTTACAACTGGGATAGCCCCCCAGACACTGGTGGAGGAGCTCTAGAAGTGCTCATGAAATGTTTCAGTTTGTGACTGTACTGCTTTGAAAAAAATGGACGTACAGCAGAAGGTATAAAGCCCATCTGAAATCACTGAAGTCTTACCCCATGTACTGATGTGCCGACATTGTTGGTGCATCTACACTTTCAAAGTGATTCTTTATCTCATTGCCTTCATCGGAGGCAATGAGATATGTAGAGTGAGAGGGAGGAAATAGTACATATAATTAAATTGCTTCTTTATTTGTATAGCCTATAACAGTTACATACTCTTGCAAAAGGAGAAATAGCTCAATTAGCTCTAATCAACACAAGTTCATTGATTATAAAGGTTAAAATAAAAATGCTACCGGGGTTTCTAATAGCAGGCAATTTCAAAGTTTAACAAATGGCACGGTCAGAATGAAATACATAACCACTATATCTGCTGTCGTGGATACGGTAGTAGCCATGACTCATTTGAACAGCTCCAGTGCCCTTTGGGTTAGTGGATGAGGTCTTTTGGGGGACCCAACTGGACCATAGCTCTTCATGACTTTCTTTTTACTGCAGCATTACCTCACCTTGACTCGTCCCAAAGCACACAAGCAAATAGGAAATCACCTCTAAGGCTGGCCCCATGACAGGCGCCTTCCGACACAGCCCATTGCCGTGTAGCAGACGAAATACCTCATGTCTGCATTGACCTAATAACTAACATCATGTAGCGCCACAGAGAAAACAAACGGACCTGGCAGGATGAGATACACTATTGCAGGTGCACTCTGGAATGAGGTTCATGTTATGATGAAGCCGGAGCACGGCGAGGTCAAAATAATTTTTTTTTTATGGTCATGTGTCACAATTTTTTGTTGTTGTTGATGTTTTGTTTTGCTTTTATGATACATTTGACAGTATCAGAGGAGTAAAATATGGGTGTTGTTGTGGTAAAGGGTAGATTTTAAAAACACATGAACTGTGAACAATGTTTCATCTCCGAGGAGTGAATGGGACAAACACGGGTGCATCCATCAGGTGGGAGAACATTTGAAATGTTTTGACCAATAAAATACCCAAAGTACTAACATGATACTTTGAAGAATAAAAACAGAACGTGGTTACACACGAGCTTTGCCTAAACATGCTGGCAAAATGATTATTTAAATCAGCAAATGTCACACTTTCAAACAACACCAAATGTTTTGAGGTTTACTACCCTGCTTTACATATCACCATAAAAATAAATACACCTCAGGCCACGTTTCGACTTGTTATAAGCATCTTAGATTATGGAGCAACCGCGTTCCCTCTGAAGGAAAATAAAATAACACATGCACCATATAACAACTGAATAAACAGCTACTGGCATTACATTTCTAGGCCCCGACTGTTGTTCAGCCGTGTAATTTTCTTATTACTGGATATGAGATTTAGATGATTATCTAAACCCAGATAAGATTTATATAATATAATTATATTCCTAGTGGAGCTGCAGTAAGTACGGGCAAAATGTGGAGTTTAGAGGTTTATTCATGACCCTATCCATGAACATCCCATCCATTCATGCTATCCATATATCAATATACAAATATATATATATATATACTGTATATGCACTGTATATATTGATGTAGGAATATAGAGATTTAGACAATAGTGCATGCATCTATGCTGTGAACGGTTCTTTGATCGAGAGAGTCTCTGAATATAAGTACCTTGGTATCTGGCTAGATGAAAAACTCTCTTTTACATTTCACATAAAAAATCTTGTCTGTCGTCTGCGACAAAAGATTGGATATTTTTATAGGAATAAAGCTACCTTCCCGTTGTTTAGTAGGAAAAGGATTATTGAGGCAGTTTTTATGTCTGTCCTTGATTACGGTGATGTGGTTTATCGGCATGCATCTCGTTCATGCCTTAAACTCCTTGACTCTGTATTTCACTCTGCTTTGAGATTCATTACAGGAGATGCTTATGATACACACCATTGTGTTTTATATGAAAAGGTTGGGTGGTCCTCCCTTAAGGAGAGACGTGATGCACATTGGCATATTTTTATATATAAAGCTCTGACTGGAAAGCTACCACTCTATCTGACAGAAATGCTGCTTATTTCAGATGGGCTTTATCAAACCCGCTCAACTGACATGATCATGTTATATGTCCCCTATGCCCGGTCTGAGCTTGGTAAAACCGCTTTTAGCTATAGTGCCCCTGACTCCTGGAACAGCCTACAACATACAATTAAAATAAATACACTCATATCTGTTAACCAATTTAAAAGTATTATTTTGAATCAACCCCTCCACACTTGTAACTGTTTTAATTAGGCTATTATTTATTTCATTCAATTGATCTGAATGTTTTAAATTGTTGTTGTCTGTGTGTGTGTGTGTGTGTGTGTAAACTTGTTATGTATTCTCATTGTATATTGTGTATCTGTACTCGACGTCATTGTAAAAGAGGGTCACCCCTCAATTGATCTTTCGAGGTTAAATAAAGGTTACAAACAAATGTATTCTTACTTTATTAAGGACACAGTGACTTAGGGTCCATAGTAAATACTTTTTTTGGTAACTAACTTTTGAAGAAAATAGTTTTTGGATTTGGATGATTATACAAATATATATTTCATTTATATCATATTATTTCATTATCAGCTGAGCCTTAAATGATTTATTCTAGCTGTTGAGGAAATTTCAATATACAGTATAATGTGCTGTTAATCAGCACTTCCTTTTCAGATTCAACATCTTCTTACAATGTTCAACAAATCAAAAAAGGTATTGTAACCGAGAAACAGAGACCATCTACTCCACTCAAGAACCCTGAATAGCTTTAAATACATTACACCAGAAGACACGTTGTCCTCTACCACAAGAAAGTGAACGACAACTGCACCGAAGATCACAGACTGATGACACAGAGCAATTTAAGAACATCTGAGTTCTGCGGATTTTCCCTTTAACTCTAACCTCTACATGTCAACATGAAACCTTTTTGCTACAGGGCCTTTGTTGGAAAGAGTGTCTGACATCAAAGATCCCAGTAGATGAACAAGTCTGCATCACTGTTAATGTCAAACGGGTATTGGATTTGAATCTTATCTCCGAGTGTTTCATACTTCGTAGACGATGTATCCGTTTGACTGATGTCTACTCAGCTGCTCACACAGCACAGTGCGAACTGAGTGTTTGTATATATGCCTGAGCAGCAATATCAACGTGTTAATACAACATATTTGGCTGCATTCAACAGAGGATTAGTAAAACTATTACATTAAACAACTACAACCATTATATTTTACAAAGAGGGCACGGTTTGTAACTCACAGCTTTTCAGTTATTGATCTGATTTTGGATCATTTATAAAAAACACTTTCAATATAGCAACACAACAGTGTTATTCATACCTCAGAGGGTCACTTATGAAGGAGCTATATTGTATATAGTGCAAGGATGGCCAATTATTTCTATCGCTTGTACCAGCACTCACCATTACTTTTGCCTTTGTTGAGACCTTTCAACATCCCTGCAGTCTGATTGATGAGAATCAGGATCAGATTCAAGTTCATTGCCAGGTAAGCCAGATACACACATACTACACACTGGCTTTGGTCTACATACAAAAGACACATGCAAAACTAGATAGAATATAAAAAATAGTATAAAATGTACAATACAAGAAGAACATTTAGTTTCAACATAACTTCCTAGGCCCTGGAAGGGACCATTCAGATCATTTCCTTAAATAAAAGTGGTAATGCACGACAATATAAAAACTCTCCAGTGCAACTTTCATTACAAATGTAAATACTTATGAGTCAGAATAACCTGTCACGTAGGAACAACTAGAACGAGAAACTATGTGAAAGATAAATATAGGGCAGTAAGTAGTACAACGTTTTACTATGAAATGTAAAGAAATTAAGGTATAATTAAGCATTACAATGGTAATGTTCAAAACACATGTTCAACATTATTACAGTGCTTGAGTTAATTATACTATATTACCAGCAGCTACGTCAAATATAGTAAAGCCTGGTTGACAACTGCATCCCTGCCACATGACAAACCGTAAGGCTAGATGAAACTAATTGTGACTGGACTTTGACAGTTGGAAATGAGAATAAATCTGAAATAAATATAGACAACACATCGAACTATTGTCAAACAACTCTACTTGGCACAACATTCTGTATATCCATTGCACCCTTGTTAAGTAAGGTTGTTTATCTTTAAGACACAACATGTTCAACTACACATGTACATTTTGACAGGTCATAGTTGTCTCGACGTCATTGTAAAAGAGGGTAACCCTCAATTGATCTTTCGAGAATAAATAAAGGAAAAATTTAAAAAAAAAATAGCAGGACAAGCCCAAGTGTAATTAATAACATTGTTGATGGCCAAATTCCATTTTGTTCACTGGCTTGGCTTACTGGGACAGAGCCAGCGTCAATGTTTTCAGTTTCACCTGTGCTTTCCCTGCTGTGAAAAAAGGCCTCGGGCCAAATTCCAATCTGGACTCTATATCCTCAGCCTCCCATCTCTCACGCCGTTTGCTCGTTCCCGTGGAGTATCCGCAACATTAAATGTCGTTCCAAATCCATTAGCCTTAAGTGGGAGTGCGTTATAAAGCCATCCATTACAGAGTCTGCATCGATGCAGGCTCACAGACCACACTGCTCTCAGGTGCAGAAACTCTTTTGTGGTTGGGATGGAGAAGACACTGCACACATCTACAGTTTTGTGTGGCACAAATAATAATGACAATATTGGGGAGCGCTTTTGGTGTGGTAGTTGTTTTGCCAAATCCACTAAATGTGTCAAATGCACTAAAATTAATTTGATATGTTCAACAGATTTTTTAAAAAGGTCCAAAGTGCCCATGCAAGGAAACAGAATATAATTGACTTTATATGCAATTATTTTGTATCTTTATTTAGTATAATTAACATTATAATTAACCTTCCAAGACTGCTTATTTTGTTTTTATTATTTTCAACAAGTACCATTACATTGATAGGTAATATAAAAATAAATATAAAAGAAGAAAATGTTCTCTATTGCTATTTCCAGACAGAAGATAATTGGCCATCATGCTGATGTAAGTTCCAGGTTTTCGTCGAAGAAAGACAAAGGCATCCTGTGGTTTTCGGTGTATTTATACCCGTTAATTAAGAGACCCACCACAGTCAGGAGCAAGACTCCACACAGAGCTACACTCCAACAAAGTGTGGGAGGGCGTTGGGATCGGATTGGAACTGGGCCTTTTCGTGCCTGATTAGATCTCTCCTCAGGGCTGTGCAGGTGTGTACTGATTTTATATACCATTTTGTAGCATTTGACACCCGCCAAATGTTACGAAAAGTAAACAAAGGAAAATACCCCTAGAGCCTGCGAGAGCGGGGGCGCAAGATGGTTCAACGATTGACAACACGGCAACAGACCCAGGAACGGACATGACTACGAGCAAGGACACAACACATGAGACAACCACAGCAGCAGTAGGACACTCACTTCAGGTGTGCACCTGTGGATGGGGGAAAATAACATCAGTCAGGGGGTTGAGAATCCACCAAGGAAAGAGAAGGTGTTTGAGAGAGCAGAGACAGGGGCCTCGCATTGATCAGTACTTCTTACGAAGCAACCAGTCAAGTCAGTCGATTGAAGCACAGCAACGGGACAAAAACCAAAGTTTGCAGAGCATCAGCGCCCCTGTCACTGAGGAGGAAATTACAAGCACAGAAATGCCGGTGGAAGAACCAACCCAACCACAGAGACCTCCCAAGGAGGAAAAGATCAGTGGGCACAGTAGAGAAAAAGCTGGAACGGATGGGCGACATTATATACCACTACGGAGAAGAGCGCTTTGGAGTCAATATAAGGAGAAGCAACAAAGCAACATCAGCACCAGCCAAATCCAGGAGGCAGCAAGAGATCGAAAGACTGGTCAGAGAGAGAAGGCAGCTTAGAAAGCAGTGGAAGAAGGCCTCTGATGCAGAGAGAGACGGTCTCATGCTACTCCAGGGGGACATCAAATGCCGTTTGGCAACCTTGCGAAGAACAGAGAACTTAAGGAAACTTCGTAAGAGGATGGAACGCACAAGAACACGGTTCTATAAAAACCCCTTCAAGTTTGTCAAAGACCTCTTCATTAAGGAAAAAAGCGGAACCCTGAAAACTTCAAAGCAGGAACTGGAAGAACACCTGGAAAAGGTCCACTCTGACACGAAAAGGCACAAACAGCTAGTTATCCCACATGACATCCCACCTATTCAACCTCCTGAATTCCAATTGGAGATTGGCCCTCCAAAATGGAAGGAAGCAGAGAATACAGTACAGCGTGCAAGATCAGCATCAGCCCCTGGGCCGAATGGAGTACCGTATAAGCTTTATAAGAACGCTCCAGATGTTCTACGCTATCTTTGGAGGCTCATGAGGATAGTGTGGCAGAAGGGAGTGATACCTAAGGCCTGGCGAAGGGCTGGAGGTGTGCTAATTCCCAAGGAGAAGGATGCAGCAGATATCAGTCAATTCAACCATGAAAATACAAACCCAGAACAGCAAATATCATGTATGAAGATTATCTTTAAATAAGTCAAACTACAGAGTGATACATCATATACAAATGCAATATGTAAGTACAATTTTCTTTTGAAACCATCATCTTCTCAGCCATGGTGCATTCGGCAAAACAGAGGTCCATTTAGCTGAAGCAAAAACACCTGTGTGAACATGTGGGGCCTGTTAATGTTTGCCAACATTGGCTATATTCTGTCGCTGCCAGTGCTGTTGGCTTAGCATTTCATGGACAAGCCTAGTTTAAAGTTGGAAGCACTTGTAGAAGTTTGATGTATTTTAACTTGAGCTAAAAATGGGCCATACTTCTTCAATACAGATTGAATACAGAATGGCGTACTGTATGCAAAACATTGAAAGGCCAGCATGTATTTCATGAAATATCTCTGGTGGTCTTTCGCTGTTATTGCTCTGTTTGTTTATCTGCACTGGTGAGGGAATTTTCCTTTAAGGGCACAATAAAGCCTAGCACACATGGGGCTGTAAACCCACACAAGAAGATGGTATAAACTTTAAAACACCCTTACATCAATTCTCCATATCAATCCGCTGAGTCCGACTAATTTTTATTCACTCTGACACTGGGTGACACGGTGATCCTTATGAAGTTAAGCTCGATGGACCTTTTCTTAGGGAAGCCAGGAAAGAAATCGTTGACCGTTTCAGCTGCATGGAAAAGACCTTTTGAAGTAGCTTCCAGCAGCCAGCGTCACAGAGCTTTTTATCAGGTCTAAAGCAGGTGTAATAAACTGGACCAGTGAGCGTGACCATCCCCCAAGCCTGGGAAGGAGTTCATCAACATGCACCCAATGCTGCTGCTGCTGCTCGCACTCTGTTTTAAGTTTTGGCATCTAGAAAAGCTTTGCATGCTGGAGGAATGGCATCGGGCTTGAGCTCAAACTACAGGACTGAGGCTTCAAGGGAGTTACCATGGTGATGGAGCAGGTGAAAAAGCAGGGAAGAAAATCGGTAGATAAACTGGATCACTACAAAACGTGGGACACTATTGAAGATAAAAGTATTATCGACAAGGATCTCATAAAAATGTGGGTTCAGAAATATTTTGTGTGTATGAAAGATGTATTGGCCAATTTACTCTGGCTAAAATGTTGTTATCTCAAAGCACCTAGGAAGCTTATGAAGGCCGTTCAGATTACATTTCCACAGATAATAAATAACCCCAGGTACTTTTATTTAAAGTCTAGATTATAAACTTAGTTTTGTAAACGCTCAAACACTGCACTATGCTCTTCCTCACCACCCGGTTACATAAAAAACATTTCAACTACTTCAATGACAGAACCAAGACCTGCTGGAGGAAATTGTTTTGACTTGAATGAATACTTTACTAATTTGTCTGACCAAGGTTTTCAGCAGTTACCCAAATAAAAGGAGCGAAATCCTGTTTGCAGCACATGATTTAAGGCCACAGCTGGAGGTGTTCAACCCTTCCTGAAGAAGCTAAGCCAATGAGGTGCTTTGCCATTGATTGATTTGTAGACACACTTTACCTTGAAAGTCTGAGTGTTATTTGCAGTTAAAAACACTTATTTCCACTTAGATGTTTAGCAATATACAAAACCAAAGCCTCTAACTCCATCAACATTTCGTGTAGTGTGTGTGTGTGTGTGTGTGTGTGTGTGTGTGCTCGCGCGTGTTTTTGATGCGTTTCCCTTTCGGTTAGAACACCTGACAGTGACTGGTTCCTATTTATTCTCAAACACTAATTGGCTGTAACACCCCTGTTTGCCTAAGCACCATTGTACTGTATATAGACACACATATACGCACTGACTTGGTCAGCAATTTGGTGCCACACCAGTTCAAGTTCTTTTGTTGTCCCTTTTAACTTAAATATACAGTATATTCTTTCTCATATAGGGAAGAATAATGAGTTCACTTATTTGCCCTGTTTTTCTGAAGTAACAAGATAATTATATTTGAACTCTGAGATAATATTCTTGTTTGCATGGTACCACATTGTGCTCGCATTCATTAACATTTCTAACTCCAGAGGGAGGACGGAGCCCTTTTTCCCTGTTGTTGCCATGGTGAAACATTTTATCTCGCTTCCACTGATGTTTTTATTTATTTATTCTTGAAGTTGATTGAACTAACTCTTCAGCTGTTCTGAAACGGAAACATTGTTGAATTTCTCACTACCCAGGGGTTAATCAAATCAATGTTCAGAGTTAGAATCAGATGATTTAATCAGATTGTTGAAACAGGCCCCTGGAGTTTGACATAAATCAAAGTGGGTTGGATGATACCACAAAGTCGTTTTTTGATCTGGCCAGAATCAAAGATGATGATCATACAACTTTTAATTTAAAAGCAGCTGTGATGAAAATACACCATTAATAGGACACATAGAATATATTTGTATTACATCAAATGATTTGTAAATCATTTATTTTCAACATTCTCAGTTATTTTATTCGTCACATCCATGAGAAGTAACTCCAAATACATTTTATGTTTAAACATTCGTCCACTTTTGCAAAACTATAAAGTGACCCATTTTGTTAAATATACTTTGTAATTATGTATAAAGGCTTTAGTAGTTAAGGCCTCAGACTGGAAGTCACTGCAGAGAGTGGTGAGAACAGCGGAGAAAACCATCGGGTCCCCGCTCCCCTCCATCCGGGACATTGGGCAGATGCGCTGCCTGACCAGAGCCCAACGCATCTCCTCTGACTCCACTCACCCTCACCACGGACTGTTCTCCATGCTGAACTCTGGCAGAAGGTTCCGCAGCATCCAAAGTAGGACATCTAGGTTCAGTGACAGTTTCTTCCCCCTCGCCATTAGACTGTTGAACACCCACGGTAAATAAACCATCTACCCCCACCCTCTTAGTATTTTAACCTTACTTCATGCCACTTTGCAATCAGTGGGTGACTTCCATACCTGGTTAGCATCAAGTGCAAGTAACGGCCACCAATTTGTTTTACTGTGATTTCCGTTCCAGCACTACAGAACATCCACCCTAAACTTTTTACTAGTTTCTGTCACTAATCACCTCCTAAGTGGACAAAACTGAATAATTCAGACTCAATAATGGGGTTCAGTTGACATTATGGGACACAGATACTAAGAGAAGTGAGGCATGGCCAAAGGCAACATTCAATAAACGCTAGACAGCAAAGTGCTGATTGGCTTAAAGCCCAGAAGAACGGTCCAGAAATACTCATTGGGTTACACCACTAAAGCAAAGTGAAATGGAAATATAACACATTAGCTAACCATATAATCATGTCATAATTACAATAACAAAGAGATAAAAGCCAGTACTAAGAAGATGCATTTCCAAGGTCTATGGTCGAAGATATAATTCATTCAGAAAGTGGGGGAAATATCAAAGTAGGTTGTTATTTATCTGAATGTACAAAGGCGTTAGAGTCAGCACTGGCCTTGGCCTAAGTCTTCTGGGGAAACCGTTTTCTCTCCCATGAATAATGCAATGCTAGTGGTTGGGAAATCACCAGTAATTTATGATAGGACGATAAACTTTAATTCTATTCTACCTGGCATTGGGCAGGCGTCACAAGTACCTCTAGATGGCGCACAGTATTATTTTTTTGATTTTATTATTTCATCTAAGATAAGGATACTCAAGTTCTGCATTGGAATGTTAAAGTCTCTAAAATAAAGAAATTGCCGTGTTTTCGTTCAATAGAAATGTGTTTTTGTTATGCAAAATTCTCAAATATCCTAAGGCTCAAGTGTCCTCAATGTGAAGATTTGTTGTATTTTATACTAAAGATCTTGGAACAAAATTGACTGCGATTTTAAAATGTCACCCCGCACTTTAAGAAATCAGTGAGCATTTCGGTGACATTTTATCCTCTAAACAATTAATCATTATTAAAAATAAATAAATAAACCAACTGTTTAATCTGCAATGCTAAACATGACTTGCAACACTACATTTTAAATTGAATTTGAATTGGTAATTTAATTGCAATTTTTTTAAGGATCAACCATGAAATTATACAAAAGCAGTCATCTTTTCACGGCTGCTGTTCTTGCTGCTTACCATGTTGCCTGTCATTTTATTTTTCTAGTAACTTAGGACAACAATACATGAAACAATATACAAACAAACATGCTTGGGACTCTTGATTCTAGTATTGCGAAATGTTCAGGATCTTTTTTTAAAGAATAACATTTTAAGTGATGATGTAAATAGTGTGAATAATGCAGTTAAAAGTTCTGCATTACAAGATACCACATAAATAATTTCCAAGGGCATTGAGGCACTTGTTTTTTAAGAGGCACTTGGACCTTGTATTAAAACTTCAACCCAGCCTTTTTGAAATGTAATACCCTCCAGTGTGAAAACTAATCTCACAGAGTCCGCCTGATACCCATTGTGATGATGGTGTTTGTTATTCTGTTTGATGGATGTTTATGGACGGAAAAGAAGAATCCTTGTCACTGCTTACAAATGAGTCATTAGGGTTCTTATATTTGCAATGCCATGGAACAATAGTACTGTATGTTAAACCTATTGTTAGAATTTCACGATAATTCCAAAATCCAGCCCTCGAATCCTTAATTAAGATTAAGATAGATGGTATTCAACATGCCCTTTGAATGCATTATTAAAACCTTGGCTGAAAATATGAAGGGATTACATATTCATACTCGGAGAGGGATAGCTCAACCGCTTCTTTTCTCCTGCCCGACTTGTTTATTTACGGGGGAAATCATCCAAAATACATGAGCTGAGCTAAATTAAGATTTATTAACAGGGACAGGGAATGTTGGACATCTTATTTCCACTGGCCGTAGCCCTAGAGATATTTCCCCAAAGATGTGTGTTCATCAACAGTTTGATTAAACCATCTTTAATGTCAGCCGACGTACTCTTTCCTTAACCAACAAACAACCCTGCTGGAATGAACTTCAAAACAACCTCCGTGCTGAGCCTGCCATTTTGAAGTCCAGCTATTATTTGAATCATCAGCCGACCACATGACCCATGAAGGGCTTCTTCACAACTGCACGGTTACATTGTAACCTGGGTTCTCTGAGCCAATGAACAATGGCTGCGTTCGAATCTCTATACTTCCCTGCCATTTAGTGTGGTAGGAACACATTTTGGATGTTCCAATACATGTGGTTGGATGCAGCATGCTGAAAAATACCAGCATGCCCTTCTACATCCGGTCAGATTTTAGTTTTGGGCGATTCTGACCCACAAGCCTTTGCGCACCGGATGTGACATCACATTGACGGAGCCTCGGTGTGAAAACAACCAGCAATGCGACAAATATATAAGCAGGAGGCAAGTTCAAGGTGTGATGTTTTGATGAAATACATTAGTAAAAAAAGTATGTTCCAAAGTTATGCCAGCCTACTGCATGCTGACTATACTTTTTATGATCTGTAGAATATAGGATATAAAGAGTATGCGATTTGTAAGGGAGGCAGATGCACTCTCCGGCTCTGTATTGAATAAGTAACAAAGAGGAGAGATAGTCTAGACTAGATAGAGCACAAGGGATGTAACATAAGGGCAATCGAGTCGTCTACTGACCTCGTCTTGGTAGATGAAGAACAGCATGATGGACAGGATCTCCAGGAAGAAGATGAGCAGGAGGAGAATGAAGAACTGTGGAGACACAAAGGGAAGAGAGAGAGAGAGAGAGTCATTTAACACACCGTTTATCTGTGAAAGAGGTAGGGCTGGCCCGAATTATTCTAATATCCGACTATTAGTTTGTTAAATTAGTATTTGGAGCTCAATTGAGTATTCGGAATATATATATTTTTTTCAAAAAACACTTTCAATTTTTTTTTTAAGTAGCTCAAACTGCAACAGCAAATAATAATAATAATTGATAGGTTTTATATAGCACTTTATTGCCTAGGCACTCAAAGACGCTTTACAGGGTTCCTGGTTCAATTTGTTCACACACAGTCATACCGGTGGTGGTAAACTACGAGAGTAGCCACAGCTGCCCTGGGGCAGACTGACAGAAGTGTGGCTGCCATTCAGCGCCAACGGCCCCTCCGACCACCACCTCAAACATACAGCAATCATACGCATTCACACAAGGCAAGGTGGGTGAAGTGTCTTGCCCAAGGACACAACAACCATGACACAGGTGGCCGGGCGGGGATCAAACCGCCAACCCTTGGATCGTTGGCCAACCCGCTTAACCACCTGAGCCACAGTCGCCCCACATATTTAGATACACAAGTTATACAAAAAGTGTAAAATACAAATTAGACGTTCATTTAACATATATTATCAAATTATTTGAGCTTTGGTCGCTGACCTTTCAATGGACACAAAAGACTATCAATATAGTCATGGATATTTGTATGGATTTATAAATCGCCGAAAAGATGCACGTTCCTTGATGAATTGATAAGCTCCTGTACGGGTTACAGTGGCGCAGAGGACAGCTGATTTGGAACGGAACAACAGCTGTTAGCTTCCACGGGGAAAAGTAAGGAAGTCCGACTTTATTACCGTTAGAACGTTATTAAAGCATCAACAGATTAAGCAGCTTGCTGTCTCGGCTCACACACTCGGTTTCAGTGAGTGCACTGGGATTATTAATGTTGGTTTTGATGGTGTGTTTTTTAGAACGAGTACTCGAATACTCGCTCGGAAAATCCAACGAATATTCGAAGCCTGTAAAATGGTATTCGTGCCAGCCCTAGAGAGAGGAAAATAAATGTCTAGGGGGATAACACACATCTGTCTGCGCAGGATGAATGACCTATAAATTGAAGAACATTTTTAAAAAGCAGCAGACAGACTGTGCAAGGGACTAAAAGGAAACATTTTGAAAAAGGAGACAGAAAAGTCTATAGAGTTTCTGTCTGCGAAGGAATAGAGTATTTGTTCATTATTCACACTATGAAATAAATCGTAACTGTGTATTCTATTTTTTTTGTTACTGTGATTATTATGTGTTTTTTCAAATGTATTGAATATGACATTATATTTTCTATACGGCGACCTTGAGTGTTCAGAAAGGCGCCAGCATACAATGTATATATTACTATTATTATAAGTTGAAG
Source organism: Ammodytes marinus (assembly GCF_949987685.1). Classification (NCBI taxonomy): domain Eukaryota; kingdom Metazoa; phylum Chordata; class Actinopteri; order Uranoscopiformes; family Ammodytidae; genus Ammodytes; species Ammodytes marinus. Next base: position 31,343,696 of record NC_137230.1, read on the forward strand.
TAAAAATTCAAAAAGCAGCAGACACCACAGTAGATAGATTCTTTATTGTCATTGTACGTTATACATCGGAACTTTGTGTGTGAGGGACCCTATGGGAAAAGTTAGAAAAACGAAGACATAGTAATGTCCATAGAGCGTCAAAGGGAAAGGATTTGGTGAACTAGGAACCATCAAAACGCTGTAGATTGTTCAGCCTTCGATATTTCTCAGTGACAGGTCAAGAGAGAAGAGAGCAGAGAGCGAGTTCGAGGTGGGACAATCATAGCAAGTGGGACAGACTGATAGAGGTGATGTACAGTTTCCCTCTATCCACGTTTGAATTTATTAAAGGAGCCACATTTTATTCCTCACCAGTCCCCAAACCCTACCCTGCTCTGTATGGCGGCCCGAATGAGCTGCTTGATGGGTGATGCATCTTCTTCCCGTGGGCCCATGTGAGCGTTTAAAATGGTTACGAGCTCATCCATCAAGCGCTCGGCTAGGACATAACTTAGTGGCTCACATGTGGGAGTGACTGTCTGATCCCGGGGAGGGACATATTTTAAAAGCAAACGATACAGCGTCGCAAAAGGGTCACTAGAAGGATCTCGAAGAAAATGGCATTGGACTTTCAATTGATGTCTGGAGACGAATATAACTAAACGCTGTGCAGCATTTTGAAGAACAATACTCCATAATTTTGTTTTAAAGGTCACCTATTATGCAAATTGCACTTTTTTAAATTTCACCATTAAAATGGGTGCCTGGTGTGTCTAGAGACTCCCAAAATACGAGAAAAAAATCCCCCTCTCTTTTTCTTCACCTCCACCTTTCTCAAAACCTGTGTTAAAAAAGGTTCAGAATTCAGAGGAGTCTGATTCATTTTAAGGGGGCATTTCCCCTTTTTATAATGACAAGAGTGTTGACACAAACCTTAGATGGTGACCATGGTAAACGTTATTCCTACTAAACATTACTATGTTAAAATTATGGTTGTGAGCATGTTAGCATGCCGACATTAGCAAGTAGCTCTACTGTAAGCCCTGCTGTTCCTATAGTACAGAGCTGCCATTATGGCTGTGTTGCTGAGAGACTGAGGCAGAGAAGGCAAAAGGGACTGTCCCAGAGGGCTGACACGGATTCCAAAAGGACAGTTGTTGTTTTTCAAAGACACCATGGCTTCACGCCCTTTGTGTAGTCCAGGTGTTACCTGACAGCGGACGTGAGCGCTGCTAGTTCACAAGACTGGCAGCGAGCATGGCTGTCAGTTGCCCCTGCAGTCTTTTTGGCAGGACCTGCATGAATAAATCACTAAGAACGGCAAAAAGTGGAAGGTGAGAAGCAACTATGTAACAGAATATAGCCCATGGTGTGTTCAACTCACTGATGCTCTTTTCAAGAAGTACTCTCAAACCGCCTGAAATGAATTCCTATTGTTCTGTCAGCCTTTATTGCCTGAACTTGCTGTGTGCTGTGATTCCCAATTCCAGGTTACTCCAGTCTAAAAGGATCTTCAGGTATTTTAGACGTAAAAAATATTCTCTACAGAGGCTTCAAATATTCTAGCTTTTCAGGCTGATGAAATCCTTTAACGAGCCAGTAGATAATGTCAAAATACAATTCAGTCAGGTGAAGAAACTAACTCTGAATATTTCACATTTTCACACCACACAAGGTTCCCTAGACAGTCAGACTGACTATTTTTTATTATGCACCATGGGCTCTGGACCATAAAATAATATGTTTTAAATAATACAGAATACATACTGTATTCTGTATTATAGAAGGAAGAAGCCAACAGAGTCAGAAGTCAAGTCTGAAATATGTCTTTAAACATTTATTTTATGTGATTATATCTTGACCTGCTATCGATTCTTGAGGAAAGATATTTTCTGGTTACAGTTATGAGAGAGTGAGGGGTCAACTGTGCAACTACACTGTTAGAAATTAAGATTCAGCGTCTGAATAATTTTGCCACTAGCAATGAAAATCTTTTAGATTATGTCGTTACTAAGAGTTTTATTGATCGCTTCTAGGCTCTGAAAAATGATCACATAGGTGAATTATTATGGAAATGTGCATGTACTTGCATATCTCTGTTTACCTTCTCAAAACAGCTTGTTGTATGTGCATCTGACACTGGTTTCGATCACGCATTTTTCTAGCCCTGAAAAAACTGTCAATGCAAACAACACGTCGCTAAGCTCTGCATCCAGCAGAACAGTAGCCTTTACTCAAATCCATGTTTCCATACACTTGACAAATGAAATATCCAGAATTCCCTATTCTTATTGCTCTTGCTAGTTAACCACCAACTCCTGAAAACATATCTTAAAAGAGTTTGGCTGGAAGATGTTTGTATTTCTTCACTAGCTAGTTGGCAACTGTGTTGCTAATGTTGTATATTTGTTGTTTGGTGCAGTGCAGGGAGTCTGCAGTGGGTTCATCAGAACATTAGTGAGCCATTTGATTCAAAGTCGCAATACAGAAATGCAATTCTTTGCTCTGCGACTTCTGGATATTTTGTTGGTCTATCTCTGATGGTTTATGAGCACATCAGTTAGACTTCAATCGTTTAGCAAATTCACAGTTTTGACAAAAAGAGAAAACAAATAAATGGACCTTAAAGTATTTTCTATCATTGCCCCCCTCTGTTTCTCAGATAGCTTTTTGCTCTACTGGGTCCTTGAGTTTTTCTTCGAGACCATGAAATCAGAGCACAGAGCAAAGGGACATCGTTAAGAATGAGAAATTGATGCTCACCAGGACTGGGAAAACAAACACAGCTGTCCCCCGTGGCCCTCTGAATATGTCCCCATTACTTTGCTCTTAATAAGAAATGTAACTTTATACCACAGGCAACAGCCAGACTCAAAGGGATCGTTGGCTGGCATAGACTGCTTTTTTTATATACTACGAGAAAGCTATTTAATTAGATTGAGGGGCTTCAAAATGCAGAATTGAATCGGTAACTAACTATTATCAAATGGGTTGCAAGGATGTAAAAGATGAAAATCCATTTTTGAAAAGAAATATACATAAATTTGGGGTTGATAGAAGTAAAAATATAGGCTCTTTAAAAATTCAGAAGTCAACATTGTATACCTTATATACTTATATTTAGGTTAATTTATCACAACTTTTGTTGGGAAATTAGACCAATGCATTATGTTATTTAGACATATCTGATGAACTAGTTACATTTAATTTTTGATTATTTCATGACAATGATGATACTTTTTTATATATTGTTATCCCCCAAAATTTGGTAAAAAAATATTCTCGATTCAATGATGATAAAACCAATAACAGTGCAGAGGAATCGTGGGGCTGTTCCTTCCGTTATGAAAATATTTCAATGTACAGATGAAACTTCGTATTCATGTTCATGCTAATAATAATAATAATAATAATAATAATAATAATAATAATAATAATAACAACAACAACAACAACAACAACAACAACAATATAATCATCAACTGGTTTAAAAATGTCATAGTAGAAAATGTTGCATTGAGATGTAAACTTCTCAAAAGGCTTTGACTAGCAAAACTGTGATGACATCCTTGCCGATGCTGGTGAAAGGAAAATCTGGCAGTGTAAAGACTACTAGATCAGTGCTTCAGTTTTAATTGGTGGCAGTTTGTGTTGAAAGTAAGGTTTGCATGGAAAAGATGGAGGTGGATACAGTACATCTCTGCCTTTTGAAGTGTGGGTTGTTTTGTGCCGGTGTGTCTCTCTGTGATAAACTATTATAAACACAGACTCAGATCCCATTACAAAAGGACCAAAGCAGACCCGATATGTTTTCACTGGATTGTCATTATTCAAACTGAAATACGTTATTCTGTTTGGAGCAGCGGCTCCGAGCAGCCTGATGACAGGGGAGATTTATACGAGATCAAAATGAAATGAAACGGCATCGGGCTACAAACAGGTTTTTCTATGGAGCAAAAAGGATTAGAGCGTACAAAAATGTTGTCAAATAAAATTCTTTGGATTTTTTCAATTTATCCCAAGGTACTGTGGTATAGCCTTTTCCACCACAGCCAAAGCATCATTTTACTTAAGTATTAGTTTTAAGTACACTTAAATAATTGTATGAAGTAAAACCTAGAATTCCACAATCTTATAATGATATACTTTACCTTATTGATATACAAATCAATGCTTAGATAGCAGCATTTTAGCAGGCTGAGATTGAGCTGGTTTTAATAGGACATGTTGACATTTATTGGATAGTAGGAAAGCTGAGAGGCAGATAGGAAAAAAAGGTCTTAGACTAGAATCGACCCAGTGACTTTGAAATGAAATGGCATGCACACTTGGTAACTTCTCGGCTACTGAGACACTCTACACTTGATAGAGTTTGTCCCAACCTAGAGGTAAGACTCTGGACCCCCTGAATTGTCACAAGACTTATCTTGGGGGTCAGTAGATGAAACAAGTTTTGTGTCACAAATTTATATTACTTTAACTTTTTAATTTTCTCTCATCCGTAATGTATTTGTAAAATATTGGATCACTTAACTTCTTTAAGTTCTAAAGCTGAAGTTGAGGGATATATCAGTCTTTGGTAAAACTACTAACAACTAATAGATATGTTAGAAGGAGCCCCAATCACACAATGCTTTTAAATAAGGGGTCACAAGCCGAAAAGGTTGTGGACCAGTGGTTTACACTGTTATACTGTAAGATTACCATGTAATTGTTATTGTAAACCTGAAACCTGGAAAGTAACGAGTAGCTACAGCTGCTGTCAAAAGAATATACACAAAGATTTGCCTTGTAGTGGCATTTCGGGATAGGACTTTAGTAAATGTTCTTTCTACCTCTGTGTACTGTAAAGTATATCACACTTGCCAACACACTGTATGTTGTAGTGAGGCCGCTCTCATCTGTGAAACCCTTTCCCTGATCATGTAGTGACAGGCAGAGAAATAGCAAGAAAGATTCATATTTGGCCTCAAGACCTCTCATTTCTCTTTACCAGATAACTACTAGAGTTTGAAGCGGGGAGCGCTACACAGTAATTTTTCTTGCTTCACTTGCAAACCTATGGGATACAGATATTCCTGACATGTTTAATGGAGTATATGATCGTGTCAGTGTATTACAAGAGAGAGAGAGGGGGGAGAGAGAGAGATAGCTGAGGAAAGTGGTGCTTTAAGACCTCAATATAGTAGTCACGTTTGGCCGGCGTCCTGCAGGTTTTTGCTCCATTACAGGTTTTTGTACCATGCGCGTTAATGAGCCCCAGCTGGTCTCTATCTGTCTGATGCCTTCAGGCGTGAAAGGAAACCTGCAAGACGCCAAGTTCTCGAGGAGCAGAACATGGCTCCTCAGGGTTAAGCGTTATTTTGAAGTATTTTGATGTTTGCAACTTGTTTTTATTGGAGCAGGAGTAGGTTATATCACAGAAAACAGTGTTGCAGTTAGTCACTAGAGACTGAGAGCTGGGATTTAGGTTGTAATATACAGTATTTTCTCTATTTTAAAGTGACTACGAGAGACCTTTCAGATTTTGATGATTCTGGCATCCCCTTTGGATCAAACCAGTAGTGTTTTTACGACGCCAGAACCTGCTGTCCTAAAGTTCTAAGCCAGTGCGTGCCAGCAGTGCGTGCATTTGTTTAGGAAGCAGGTGAAAGAGAAACAGCAGGATGCATCGCGATGAGGTAATGTATTAATATGTGACACTTTCATATTAATAATGGTATTAAGACGATGGTGAAGCAAAGTACATTCTGATTTATTACCACTTTGGAAACACAGGCTGTTCTGGTCTGCCTGCCGTAAATCACTTTGTCTGATTTTGAAAGAAATTGGACCTGAGCAAAGGCATTGATTATACCTACATAAAAATAGCGTCCTTTTCACTGATGTTCTCGTTTGCTGTTAAAAGTCTTTCATGATCATCAAAAGAAAAATGGGACTGTTTAACAAACATTTTAAAGTTCCTTGTAGTCACTTTAAGTATACTTTAATATATCTGAAGAACATTTTCGTCAAACAGCCGCAACTGTGTAAATATAGATTGCATGCATGATGAACAGGTATAAAATACACTGCAGAAGCCCACTTGTTAATTTTCTATGTGTGGTTCAGCTCCCATTATCCCTGTTAGGCAGAGATTGATTCCTTGGCAGGGTTTCAGGAGGAGAACTCCAGACACACGGATTGATTCCTTCATGTCCACCCATGCTGTGATTTCCACACGGTGTTAAAGCTACAGTGTTCCTTCATGTGTTGACAGACCAGTGAAGCAGCCTATCAGACACACAGGCCTTCAGTGCCTCCAAAAATCAATACTGTCCCTCTTGGGCTGTTGCCGCCTTGAGCGTGTATGCAGCAGGGTAGCCTCTGAGGCGATATAGTTGTGTGCTCTTTTTATGTGGTGGTTCTAATAATTTTTTCAGGCTCTATATCTCAGAGGTGTAGAACACCATTCAGTGTAAACAATCGGCTTCCATTTTCACCACACATCGCCTCACCTTTCTAACTAGATTGTGGGAAGATTAGGACCCACCATCTCCTCTGTGCCCCTTTGATTTGCAATAGCATTGACTGTTCAAACTCAGCAGGGTGAAACATGACTAGTCACACATTACCCTGATGGAAATTGAATTTCTACAGAAAATCAGTGTCCCCGGATGGCTCTTATCTTAAACTCAAAAGGACAGGGAATTGGATTTTAGTCCAAGATCCAATGTAACCTCTTTTATATAAAGTCCATGGTCATGACCAATGTGATGCACTGACATGATAAAGATACTCACTTATATATATTTTTTTTAAATCGAAATCGAAGTATTTCTAGATTATAGGTTTATTTAGCTGAAAGAAGAGAATCATAATTACAGTTAAAAGACTACATTTTTTATTACCTCATGCTTCTGAGTGAAGATGGATTTGGGGAGGAATTTAAAATGTTTTATTTTGAAATATACTTTTATCTCTTGGTGACAGTTACATTTCTGTCCATCTTCAGGGACTTAGCATAAACACTGGAAACGGGCTGAAACAGTTTGCTTGGCTGAGGGTGCGAAGGTCACTACATCTACCTGCTAGAACCTCTAAAAGTCCCTATGTTAGATGTATTTCGGTTTAATATGTACAAAAATCGAAGTGTCAGAACCAAAAGTTGTGGTTTTACAGGGGGGTTACGTGCTGGATGACTGCTCTGCCTGGTGCAGTGGCTTCCTGTGGTCTCCGCTGGTTGCCTGACAACCTCACAGTGATGGCAGAACTCAGTTTCTGTTGCCATGGTGAAGAAGCCAACTAAAGCCACACATCCAGAGTTTCTGGAAATTAAAAATACTTTTTGTCGTCATTGAAAACAACATATTGTACCAAAGTTGCTGAGTTTAAGTTCTGAACCTAAGGTGATTTAAAAAGCTGAAGATTTGATCAGCTTACTATGCTATCACTATGCTATCAGTAGATTTGAGCTTTCGATCTATTAGGTCTGCTGCTATCAGAGATCGAAAGCTAAACCAGACCAGTGCAAATTGGGAATCATATCTAGCTTTTCTCCGAAAGCTGGCAGGCTTGAACCTTGTTTAACTTTTTATAAATGAAACAGATATTTTGGAATGCAGTTGCGTATCTGCTGTGCTGATGATTCAAATGGTAGACCATACTATTCAAGCCAGAGAGTACAAAAAAAACACAACTTTTACTTCCAGAACTTTTACCTATAATACCTACCTTGAAGCCTTTCTGAATTGTTCTAATGGTGGCAGAAAATTGCACTCAGAGTATAAAGTGGATAGAAACTAGGCCTTGGGGGCCTTTTTTAAGTGATTGGTTTCTACACTTATATTACAACCCACGTTTCTTTTCAGTAACTTTTTTCCAAAAACTTCTGCCAGCTATCAAGACTTGAGCTTGACTGTCTGACTAGCTATGTGTTGTAAAAGATAAAAATAAAATGTTTAAGTTTCACTTTAATATTTAAGATGAAAACATGCTTTGAAGTCATTGAAGATCAAAGGATTGCTTCATTTTAAAAGCTGTTAATAAGTAATTCTGAAGTTTGGTGCTTCAAATTACCAGGCACACAAAAGGCAATGATACTTTAGCCAGTGTAGTAATTCCTCTAATATCTTGAAGCGATGTTGCAGCAATGCTCTGTGTCCCTCATCAGTGATCAACGCGGTAATTATCCCTGAAACTTGAAGGGAGAAAAGTAATTTCTAATCTCCATGAAGAATGGGGCGGCTCCGTCACTCATTAAAGCAGATTCATAATTTGCCCGGTCTCATTATATCAACACAGCACAGGCATTTGTCTGGTCACTGTCGCAAAATGTCATGGATCACGTCAATGATCGACACAAAGACTTATTCCCACCGAGCACATAATTGCCTTCTCCTGCTGTGTCATTTTTTCTAATGATTAATGCCATTTTCCCCCTGACAGAACTTTTCTCTCTGATAAACGCTGTGCAGTGCTGGTGCTTAAGGCTTGATTACATGAGCTGTTATTTGTATCAAAATACTTATTGATACCAATAAGGGTCCATATTTCGCAAATCATCGGGGAAGATTTGTACAAATTTGATTTTAAACACTTCTTGTGCATTGCCTCGCGTATAAGTGAGGATATATATCCATTCTAATTAATATAATTCTTCATGGCACACTGCTGTTAAATTATCTAAACATGTCGGCAGTTTGTTTAGAAATTATTTATTTACTATTTCAGTGTGCTTTGAAATTGTTGCTTGCCACATTGCCTCATAGCTCTTGGATACATCTGAAAGCTGACTACTGCCAACTCAACTTTTAAAAATGAGTTTCCTCTTTGAATGAAATACAAAAGAGTAAAATACTTGAATCACGTTTCATACAAGAGAAATTAACGAAGACGTTTAAAAAAAACATCTGATTTATTGAAAATCGCTGCCATGACAGACTGTACAGCATCTCCACTTGTGATTCCATTTAATTATAGACCGTTTCTCACACTTCATTCAAATACTAGCAAGTTTATGAGCAAAATGTGAGGGAAGTTCTTTCATTAGAGAATACTGTATTCATTGTTTTGACACCGTATTGGTTGAGTGAAGGTGTGTGTTGCACTGCTCATTCCTGTGATTTCAACAGTGCTGCCTGTCAGTAATTCAACGTGAATGGCAGCTGAGTGACAACCTCCATACAAACAAACAATCTCAGTAAAGCAGCAAGGGCTGTTGGACTGAGATTAGTGAATACTCCCGGCATTTAACTGAATAAAAAGGAGCAACCGTGTCAATGGGGTTTATGGGGTAAGTCCAAGCGGCGCAAGCTCCCTTGGCAACAAGGCTTGACCCCCATAAAGCCCAGGGAAGCCTGGAGTTAAAAATGTAATTTTCATTTAAATTCATTTTTTCGGGTAAGACAGTGCATAAAAACATTATTTTTTCAAGCACAGGTCAATTTTGAGATTTCTGGCTATTTTGCTTCAACGTCATGTCTTTTTTAAGGTCCAAAATTAACATTCTACTTTATACTTTATTATTGGTGTCTGTTTGCGTCTGTACATTCCTCCTACGTTCATCTTTAACGGCTATTATCTCAACATTCTTTTTACCCCCAATACTCTGAACAAATAATCTCAATTTCTAAAGCACCTACATCAACTAAACTTTCCATAATTAATCATCCTTAGCACTATACTGAAGGTTATTACAGAAGGATTTTGTTCATACGTTAATGCTATGTTAATTGTCTGATGTATAAAACATTTGATACACACGATCCACACACACGATCCACATGTTTAGCTATGTCTTAACAAGCTGAAGGTGAACATTTTATCCGTGACCATCAATTTCAATGGCAATTTAAACCGCTGCTGCTAATTAATGTAAAATATGTAGGTTTGTCATTTTCCCACAAAGAGAAAACTCTTGGCGATTGCTAACATGCCTGTGTCTGTACTATTTCCACTTGATGTTATAGTAGCCGATCAGCAGTACATGTAAATACTGTAAGTGACTTTCATCTGCGACTGACAGTAGCTGTTCACAACAGTTGCTGTAAAAGCATGTAATAGACACAGGTCGAATCACCAGTGTGTCGTATCAACAAGAAACTCGTACTGTATGATGTCATGTGAAAGCAATTATTATTAATTCATGACAAGTTGGATGTTGTTTGTCATCCCGAGAACAATACAATGAGGTCATGTGAGAATGTGACATCATCACAACCATGCAAGCCTTATGTTTTTTAAATTCATTGAGAAAAACAAAAAAAAACTCTTGAAACCAACTTACAGTGAGCAGCAGAGGACGGCTCTCTTTGACAGCTCCCACACAGCCCAGACAGCCGATCACCATGATGATGGTCCCCACGGCGATGAGCAGGTTGGCTGCCGACAGGGAGGGAAGGGAGGATGACAGCGTGGCAAAGTTTCCCTGGGTCACAGAGAGCCAGACTCCCACTCCCAGTAACCCACATCCTCCCAACTGCAGAAGGAGACACAAAGTGGTGTTGGTTTAACATGGTGGTGTGCTTAAAACACTAAGGTATCCTAAAAACAAGTTCATATGCGCACTACACCTTGTCGGGGCTTTCATTTGTCTTTAAACTGCATGTCCACGAGGCCGTGCAAATATTACCTTCATCCTATATTTAACATGCATAGACTTATAATTCCATATGATATACTTTATTGTCCTCTTAGTGGAAATATGTCTTGGACTCGAAAGCTGCACGAATGAATGCTTTGATAGTAGCAGTAAAAACCAACAAATAAACAAACAATACAGCACCAATCACGACACATATTGCACACACCCCATAACAAAATAGAAAATGGAATGAGCTCATACAGCCTCAAGCAACATTGTTTAAAAGTTTGATAGAGGTAGGAACAAATGAGCCATTTAAAACGGTTGAGTTTACAGTGATCGTCTGCCACAGGGCAAGAGCTCATAAAACTACTAGAAGGAACAACCATCGCAGCAAAATCTTGGGAAATATACCTAATTGTTTAAAGGTAATTTCTAAGAGACACGTTTGGCCCACTTTAACCCTAAATAGGTCTAACTTGAATTACTGTTTTGGTTTACATGGTCTGGAATGCTTTGAACATTTTAAAGAGAGTGTGAATTTCCCATTAAATAAACTGAATTGTGATATTAAACCAATTATCACCTCCACTAAAGAGCTTTATTCTCTAATATATGAGAACTATTAAAGGCAATTGGGTCTAGTGTTTGAAGAACAGGAAATCTTTCGGGTCTAAAGTCAGTTTGGATTTTGTATTTTTTTTTATTCTTTGAATTTTCAGACTAATTGAACAGCAACACAACATGTTCCCTTCAGAGGCCCAGGATGATAATGGGAGAAAAACAGGGGCACATTTATGATGCACATCAGCGAGGGATTTATAAATGCGTCTGGGAATGGGAAAACATCCATCATAGACACACTCGCACAATCTCTACGGCCACTTGCCGAAGCCCCCAAAGGCAATAAGATTTACATGGCTACATCCAGGATTATTGTTCCCTCCACTACTTTTCTCTCTTTTTCTAGATCTTATTTAATGAGTTCTTGAGCTAGAACTAGGGCAGGGCAGGAGTAAAGGAAAAATGCACTCGTGGGGATCCATGCACTGAGGAAGGCTTCAATTCACAGCTGGGATAAGGCAGCAGTTTGCTAATGATGTGTCTCTGGGTCAGTGTCACTCACAAAGAAACATTATTAGGCCCCAGAGACGTGTATTCTCTAATGGAGATTTGCCGCAGTAAGAAGAATGAAATATGAACGCTGAGAATTGACAGCTGTGAAAAAGATAAGGTCAGATTGTCTCATTGGAGAGGGTGATATTAAAAAAACATGGATTCAGTCGAGATTATACAGGTCGTGTTTATACATATCAAACCAAGTCCTTTTCTAAAAAACTCCAAGAAAGAGGAACCACAAAAACATTGATTTACATTGACGAACAGTCAACATTGCCACATCTACAGAGACGTGCAGAGATGTTTGTGAATAATTGATAGAACCTTTCAATGCTGGCTTCATCCAACTTTTATATCGAATGCTTTTTTCTAAAGCTAGACATGTTTGTTACGTAAACATTACTTAAGGTTTTATTCAACCATGACAGGACAGTAATGGAAGGAGCGGAGCCACATGCTTACATCATGTCACATAAAGTCAGCATAAAGTCTCCTACATAAAGAGACACAACTGACAGTGGTAACAGGAAACGTTTTTATTTTGTCTTTTGAAAGAATGTCATGATTGAGCACAAGATTATGAGGAGACGTTTGTGTGGCTGTTTTTTGTAACATTTCCTGCCTCTCCAATTCAAACTTACCTTCCGACAAGAGTTGGATCAACCAATTAGCTTGCTTGACATATGAAGCCACTCACATATATGGGATTTGTGTGTGCCACCTAAGGTCATAACACCTCTCTGCCTGGGTTTGCAGTGACCTTTTATTCGTATGTGTGTTTGCAGGAGTGTCATTCAGGCTCCACTACTGGATTACCTAATGACATTTAAGACTTGTACCATGCTTAAGTTGTACAGCAATGCTAAAAAGTCATATGTCGGCAAAGGGGCTGCATATACCTGTATGCAACTTAAAACATTTTATTATTATTTTTATGGATCATTTTCAATGTGGTCAATTAATACAGTTTTGTTAAACTGTCAGAAAAGCAAAAAAAATCCTCTCCCTTTTCAACTGCTGAAACGAACGTTTTTCACATGATAAATGACTTAAAGGAATACTTCACCCATACGGAACCAGCGTTCTATCATTATAAAATAAGTATTATAATATAATGAATGAGGTTTTTCTTCCCTCAGTCTTCCCTTAGTCTTCCCTTGGCCCAGCTGTCCTGTTAATCCTAACCCTTACTGTGATGTCACAAGAAGGAAACTGTAGGGTTAGACAGTGAGACCATAAAACACTCTTTCTGCCTATTCTCAGGCTAAAATGATCGGATTTAATTTTTTTTTGCACATTTATACTAAATAGGATCTCCGAGTTCAATACACCTTCATATTCCAACCGGTGAAGGAGGCCTTTAATATCTAACGGGCAACTAATCAGTGACTTCTTGCAACATTTAATCACCACAGTCTCCAACATGGGGTCTTGTTTGTGCAGTTAGTCCTTCACAAAAACACTTCCATGTAGCAGCTGTTACAGGGAGTTTTACCATCACTCTGGTCACGACTGGTCTTGATTAGCACTCATGCCCAGAAATAGCAGCTTGAATCTTTACAGTCACACTGATTTTGCAGGGTTTCATTTGATGCCGCCGTCTGAGCTGCCATCTCCTTTTTGTCTACAGTATTTGAGGCAGAACCGCTGATGAAAACATAAAGTTTTCTTCTATAAATTACCTTCAATGTTTCTTGCATTAAAAGAAACATCACATAAGTTTGTAGAGCGGAGCAGGAACATCCACATTGAAATATATATATATATATATATATAGTCTCTTTGAATAATTTCCCCAATAAAATATACATGGGCAGTGGATGGACTAGGCATGCACTGTATGATACAGGTGGTTGTTTTAATGACTACATTCACAGTATATTACTATCAGTAGCTCTGATCTCACTGCAATTATGAGCACCCAATCCACAGCATGGATACGGAATATATATAGATATAATTATTTTATTAATAAGAAGGTCATACTCTAATTCTCATGCATACATTTATAAAATGTGAAGCTATCTGTGCCAAGAACTGTCAGGAAAAAAACTGAGTTTCCGTTGGTACCACAGCGAGGAATGAGAGTTTAAAATGCACATGCTTCATGTATTATTTCTCTTGTGACACTTTGATGCATGAATCGTGTATTCAGTTGAAAAAGAGTCCAACTCTTTAAATGCGTTCTAATGGTTATAGCCTGGCGATGAGGCTTAAAGGTTGTGGGTTTTTAATGTATTTACACTTCAGGGATACCGTATCACCTTTGGGCTATGTTTGATTTGTCAAAGTGGAGGAAAAACGAGAAAGCAAGATCTTTTTCTGCACTGTCTTGATTTATGAGCGTGGTAAGTGTTAAGCTCCATATCTGATCATCACTGTTCTGGTGAATGTGTTCTAAAAAAGGATTTCCTGATTTTTTGGATCCAAGTGTGAAACAAATCTGATACTTATATTAACATAACAGCAAAATGTCTGCGATGCTGATTAAATAAGCACCTGACACATTGAACAGCTGTAGCCTTCTATTTGTCACATCTTTTTTTTCGTTCAACACAATTGATTGATGATGATTTTCAGTTGGTTCGGCAGAAGAAGAAGTTCCTTCACTTCATTTGAGTTGATTTGATGTCAAAATTATAGCGTAATGAGGCACATCATTTAACTTACATATTATAAACTTTTAGCCAAAATAGTTAGTTCTGTAAAAAAAATAAAAAAATTTAAAAAAATGTGTGCGCCCAAGACATATCTGAAGGTAGATATGTCTCTCTGGTTACTGTTTACATCTGAAATTGTATTTATATCTAAACCCAGCCCACACACTTCTTAGATGTCAGCATCAAGCAACTTTTTAGAACAAGAGGGGGCTGCCAACAAAAAAAAACTCTCTGACATATGGCTGCAAATCGTGGCTGAGGCAAACGGCTGGTTTTATGTTCATAGTGTACATAAAATATATCGCTTTGAAATTGGACTATATTTTGACCAAGTGAAAACAAATAAACAATTCATAACTTTCCCACCAGACTATACCCAAATGCATGGATAGGTATCGGATCAGTGCAAAACAGTGCAGAAAAAAATCATTTAACAGTTTGCTGAACAGATCAAATATGAACAATCCAAATATTTTCAACCACTTTTGGGAGATTTATAATTTTGGTGCATAGTACCCCTGACTATGGCCCTGATGGTAACACCAAATGAATTGAGTTCAGTTTGGAAGCAAGCTGTAAACAAACAGTATTTAATCTTCGTGAATTAATATTATTTAAGAATCCTCATAACATTTCCCCACTTGCTAGTCTCTTTCCATGCAGAGAGACTTGGTTGTATGTTTGTGTGGTGTTTAGATCTTTCTACGTGTGCTGCCAACTAAATTAAGTGGATGCAAACTAGATGAGAAATGTAAAAAATAGAAAACATAGAAAACAAACGGTGCCACACAGTGAGGTCTATTCGTTTTCGTTTTTTTCACTATATTTACAGAAAAATATTTCAGCATGTATTATGCTGTAGTAAGCAGGATGCTATCAAGTCGTATTGAGTACTTCTTATTTCCATTATAAATCTGCTGGAGCAGCAATTGCCTATATAGGCCATCACGTCAAATAATGACTGCATTTTATGAAATAAATGTTGATATAGAAATGTATTTGTGTGACTACTGTATATTGCCGAAGAGATGAATTTTACAGTTACAATATGGCAGGAAAGGGTGATAACAAATCTACACTTGCAATGTGGATGGTCTAAAGAGCCTATACAGTACATACACAGCTCTGCTTATTGATTTCATATTTAATCAGCTCTCTACACAGTTCAACTACATTTATATTTGAAAAGCTTTGGATGGATCTCAGGCGAATTGCATATATAAAATATGAAGATAGCAGATTTTCTTACTAACAGGTTTAAGTTTTGTACATCCTCAGTAACTCTCCTGAGGGCTACACCCTCGCTTTCATCTTCTCACACTGTCATCAGGAAGATAGTTTTATTAGAAACTAAGCTGATATTTCACTCATTCTTAAGCTTCTTTTGAAGAGGGAGATGGTCTTATTTTGAACAAACAAGTGTTAGATTGTGAAGGACATGTTTATTGATTTGACAATTGAGGTAAAATGTAGCCTTCAAAAAAATAAAACGTTTTAGTGTCCTGATTTTGAAACCTGACTATGTTCAATAGATAAAAGATTGGAGAGACTTTTTATAAATCGCTCGGTAAGATCACTAGAGTTGGGCCCAGCTGGCAGAAATCTTTTGAAGGGCATTTGCTCAACAAGGCAAACGCCATACTTGATAGTCAGGGTCACCCCCTAAAGGGAGTTTCAAATGTTGCTTTGGTAGAGAGGCTTCAGAACCCCTTAAAAGCAGCACCAAAAAGAAAAAAGAATGCTCTTGGATAAGACCCCACAAAAGAGCAACAGCTTTAGCACTTTAAGATTTGTTGCATCTTTAGCATTTAAAGTATTGTATAAAACTGTATTTGATGCCTTTTTCATTGGATTTCCTTCTGTTCTTTTCATACTGTTATCTGCATAGTTGATGTAGTCCTTCATAACATGTGACAAACAACCTTGAGCCTTTTGATTACTCAAAACTTTCAATCTTCTTATTCCATACAGAAGAAAAGAAAAGTTGAGAAGGCCAAATAATGCATGTTTCGGCTTAAACTCTGCTTTTGTAAGTGAGTCATTGTACAAACAGGAAACCTCAGGCTATTTGTTGCCTTTTTTAGATTGAGAATATAAAGATGCTTAACATCCTGCCTCTGTTGCTAAGAAGAACAGAAACACCAAACTTCCCTCTAGCATCCATCCCTGCGTTCCAAATGTGCCTACTTTGTTTTCTACTATTCTACATACTAAAGCTGATTATAACAAATAATGTAGTTAGCATGCAGTAGGCATACTTCTGGGACATACTTTTACTTATTTATTTCATCATAACATTGCACCTTGAAGTTGCATCTTATTTATATATCCGTCACAACAAGATGGTTTCATCTTAAGGGGTTATCCTAATAAAATAATTTGAATAACATTGCTGGTTGTTCTCACTCGGAGGCTCGTCGATGTGACGTCACTTCCGGCAAGCAGAGGATTGTGGCATCTAGGTATTTTGAAGCAGGATGTATCTGACTACATGTATTGGGACATCCTAAATGTTTTTTTTTTTTTTTTTTACCAATACTAAATATCAGGCAAATATGGGTATTGGAATCAGCCTTTCTCACTTTAACACAAACTCAACCCAATGCAGCTAGCAGCACACAACACAGACATCACCAGAAGAATGAACTGCTCATTAGGTCTCCTAATAGAAATTATGACAAACTAATGTATTTAAGACAATGTGGTTGAACATATGCTACTATAAGCCATCTTTTTCATTTAAAACATTACATTGTTTTGTCAGGGATATTACTTGTTTTCTTAATCAGCCAGGGCTTATTAACGCAAATCAAGTTTCACAGCAGCAGCCCATTTGCAAAGACAAATTCATTCAATTGACTTAATTAGAAAACTACACACACACCCACCTCATCCCCCAATCCATTCTTCATTTGGATTAATTTAGCTACATCCAATTTCTGTTTGGAGACATTATTAAAAACACACTTCTCTGTTTACAGCAGGAATGCAATAGCATACTGTTCATGCCTCAGAAGCACCATGATATGCATTCAAATCACATTGATCTGGATTTCAAAATGTATTAGTTAATTAAAAATAATTATCTAAATAAATCATAAATAAGCCATTAAGAACACATTCTTATTTGCAAGGGTGGCCTGGCAAAAGACAAACGCCTCTTAAGGGGAGAGGAGTGTGTGTGAAAAGAAGATCCAAATGAAATGTTAAAAGGACAAACAGCACACACCCAGATCATCAAAACACTTCTAACACAGTCAAAGACAAAAAGCAGCCCACAATAACCAAACATATTCAGCACAGTTAAAATACACCAGCATACAACTCTTTTAACTCCCATCTTCATTCAAACAGCTACAGCATCAATACAAAGTTAAAAGCACATCGGCACGTATCCACACATCAATAATGTATTCTACACAGCTTCTACTTGCATACACTCACAACAGCAGGAAAAACAAATACAACACAAATAGAGACACAAGAGTAGCATACACAAGCAATAAACAAAACAGGCATACAGGTACAATGGCAGCAGGAAGAGACAAACATGCATGGAACAGAGGCTGCGTTGCAAAACCTATACTTCCCTGCTATTTAGAACGGGTAAAAAAAAAGATTCAGGATGTTGCAATACATGTGGTCAGAAGCTGCGTCACATTGATGGAGCCTTTGACTGAAAATAACCAGTGATGAAATGGATGTGTAAGTGGCAAGTTCAAGGCGCGATGTTATGGTGAAATAAATAAGTAGAAGTATGTCCCAATTGTATGCCTACTGCTTGCTAACTACATACGTTTTTGTGATCAGCTATAGTATGTAGAAAAGTAAAAAGAAAGAGTATGCGATCTGTAACACAGGGAGACAGTAATAATCAGCAAGCAGACAGGAGTTTGGGGAAACTTAGTGAGATGAGAAGCAGTTACATGTTTCAGTGAGAATGTCCATGATAGAGTCATTGAAAGCTGACGCTGAAGAACCATTAAGTTCCCCTCATTGATTTTGAATGGGCATAAAAGGCTCTTTCAAATCTACTGAATACAAGATTAATTTACAACGAAAGTATCATCCAATTTTACTATCCCCGAACACAAGAAAAACATGAAAGAAGAGGTTGAAGTTGCTTTGGAAAGGTCAGGCACCTCTACATTCATTCTACATTCATTAACATGTTTGTGTCTACTGACCCCTTATTGAGATATAACCCTGTTTGGATACATCCATTATCTTTTCATTCCACAAACATTTTAAACAGCAAATGCCTTGGACCAACAATAAATCTTCAATGTTTGCTTTATGAGAAAGCGACAAAATGTGTGATGTTATTTACCAAGAATAATGCGATTAAATTTACCAAACTGCAATTTTTCCTGCATTTATATACAGTCCCTCTTGCAACGTAGGAATTTAATAAATGTGTCACAGTTTTGGTTTTGGTCTAAAAAAAATGTATCGTGTCTTTTTACATAAAGAGATTTATCAAGCAATTATAGGGAAGCAAAATCTCATTCCCCAAATCTCTTATTTGATCTTCTTTGACTTGTATTTGCTTTGCTGGAAATCTGTAATTCATGGTGCCAGGCAGAAAAGATTAGTAGGGCCCAGTGGCGTCTCTAGGCTTTTTTATTCGGGGCAAAAGCCCCGGATCTAATTTGATTAGCCCCAAATCTATTTTGTAAAAAAAAAAAAAAAAAAATATAGCCTATTATTATTTATTTAAATGTATTTATTTTTCAATATTTTGCTGCATGCAGAGCCTGTGTCATATCCACACGTCGCACATGCTCCCATTGGTTAGGAGTCTTGCGTAGCTTACTGCTAGGAATTTCTGTTCGACTGCTCAAGATTTTAAGCCATGAATTGATGAACTTGCATTGAAGAATATATGTCTGTTTTCTGTGGGTTGTAAATAGGCCAATCTATGAGGCTAAAGAGCATACTGATATTGATGACTGATTGTGTCAAGTGTCTATGGATGAATGCTAACATGATTTGTTTCCAACTTTTGCCTTAAGTTACAATTTAGCTAACTAGCTAGCTGCCCAGTGCCCACCCTTTTCATTTCCAATGGTGGCTGTCATTTCATTTTAAGTGGCATAAATAGTTAACACTGGTGCTGAGTCATGAATCCTAAAAAAGAAATACCCTAAACATGTGATATATTTTGAAATAGCAGAAAGTTTTGAAAAATCCAGGATGCCTGAGAGCCTTACTGCATTATTCTATTATAGTTGATTCTTTAGGAAACTGAATGTTGTCTTTTCCTTCACAGAAAAAAAGAACGCTTGTTGTCAAAATAACTTTTCAAAAATCAGAGAATGTGTTAATACACAACCTATGCTCTGTAAACTTGTATGCAAATATAGGGTGTGTAAAAAAGGTGGTCCACAAGCAACAGGCCGGTTCACAGAGCCCATGCTGTTTTAATCAAATTGTCTTCAAATTTATCAGTTAATTGATTTTTCATTTCCACTTAAGTCACTAAAAGTATTTCAAACTTTATTCTCAACTTTTTTCTCCAATTGCATTAGGAAAAAAAAAAATCCTCTTCTCATTTTTTTTCTCAGCCCTTAAACTCTTCCATAGTTTATAGGTGCAACAGAACACACTTTAATCATGGCTTTGCAGCGACACGCTTCTCTTCACCCTCCTTGTGGGCCAGATTGTCTATTTGGTCACAATTCACAGATACCCTCCTGACGTCCCCACATGGTTATCTGTTCCACTATTAATCTGCATTTGGTTCCTAATTCCTGTTGGCAGTATCATTGCTCTATGACATTATGTAAAGGAGTTTTTTGGCAGGTCATATTCATGGTTCATTTCCAAAAAGTAATCGTTTCGAATTCACATCAAACTCATGCTTAAGGGTTTGGGACTGGCCCGACAAGCTTTTCTGAGCTTTACATGGTAGAGTGTAAGAAGAGTCCTCTTTCTGCCAGGACTCCCTGTGCTGTGGTGTCACTGTAGGTTTACCAAGGTTGTGAATATTTTTCTGACAGAAGGCAAGTTTGACTATCCATGTCCGCCCCTGACTGCCTCATCCAACACAAAACCCTCTTTTTCTTTCACTTGAAGAACATCTGTGAAGGATTTTGCAAGATTGGATAGCATTGGTGAGATATAATGTAATAAAACCACAGGTATGTGGCGAAATAAAATCAAAGATACATGATACAATAAAGGCCCGTTACGTGGGTATAAAACATAAAGTATATTGTAATATAAGATATGATACAGGGAAGCAAATGAAGACCCAATGAAGTTGCGTGTAGAAAACGAAAACAATCAAATGATTAGATAAAAGGCTATATTTTCTCTTGGTGATAGTTTATGCTATAGTGCGTAACTTTTTTTGCCCCCATGAGGAATTCTGAGTATTTACAACAACACTGTCTGTGCATCTACATGAGGTTAGCCTTCGGTGATTGTGCATCGATGTAATACCTACTGCTGTACGTACCGTTTTTTTCTTAGCAGAAGAATCAACAACTGAAACATTTCTTGGGCGCTTCTTAGGATTTTTCTGAGCTCCTGCACCAGCTTGTAAACGCTGCCATACTGAGAAATAAAGAGAAAATGTCATGGAGAGGAATGGCTTAATCAGCTTTGTGTCAATTCGTTTGGCGATGGCTTGAATGAAACATTCATTTATATGAAAAGAGTTTTGCCTCTTAGCCTTAAAGTCTCTGTAAAGATGAATTTTCCCTGATTTGTACTTCAAAGGGTTTTTATGTTTATTTTGAGACTTTGGTCAGATAGTTCCTCATTGTGTGTATAATGGAATTTCAGTGAAGATAACAATGGCGCAGAAAGCACTCAAAGGCCATGTCTACAAAGTGTAGTACAAGAACAAAACCCTGTTCATTTTCTATTAGTAAAATAAATCACCTTAATTATTGCTGTTTTTTTTTGGTGCTTTAATCATTTATCAAACAAGTATCAAGGGTGACTATTTGCCCACAGCTCTTTTATAACTGTCAAAGAACCGTGTGATCTTAATATACCTTCATCTTTGAAAGAGTAAACAAAACCCAGCGCTACACCTTGAAATCTTTTTAAACCATTTTCTCAATTGGCATCTCACTAGAGACAGAATCAGATTAATTTGCCAAGTATGCTTACATACCTACGAGGAATTTGACTTTTGGCTTGTCAATGCTCTCAATGCACAAATACAGTGATAGACATAAGTGATTCAGTCCTACATGAACACAACATTAGGTCAGGTCACTGATGCTTTGAGTAAAATATAAAGAGGTGCAGTGAAGTATTAAAAATTACTGAGTGGGCTGGTTAAATGAAAGAGGGTTAGAAATACTCAGAATTAAAAAAAAACTGAGGTGTCAGGGGCTATGGGTGGAATGCATCATGAGATACTACACGCTTTCCCTGATCTAAATATGTGAATTTTAAGACGTTTGAAAACAATAATTGGATGACAATAGCTTTAAAGCAATGTAAGTGGACAGTAGTCGAATAAAGGATAATGCATTGCGTAAGGTTCGCCCCTTGAGAAATAAAGACAGACGAGGTGAACAAAAGCCTGACGCGGAGCTTAGGGATATGGTTCACCTTGAATGTAGGTCCATAGCAACGGTGAATTATCCTTAACAGCAAGCATTATTGAGAAATAACAGACCGTAGAATGCCGTGATTGAACAATCAGAACACATCATTTATCAGTGCCATGTGATAATGTGTGTTAGTTAGAGAATAATATAATTATACAAACATACTATATTATTACACTATAATGCTGGAGTATTCATGGTGTTGTTAACTTGAACCTTTGGAGACACAATGCAACATGCTCTCCCTCTCTAATCTCCATAACCTTCTCTCGCTCTGTTTCCCTTATCTCTTCCCTTCTAGTCTTTCCATTTCTGTCTGCCTCAGTGGAAAATGTAAACACGGGGTCAACTTATATATATATGTAAATGTTAACAGCCTCCACTATAGGAAAATCTTGCAATGAAATTGAAAATGAATATAAATAGGGGAACCTCATTTTAACATGGATATTAACCCTATACACAAACTGACTTGAAAGAAAAGCATTTCAACTTCCATTGAAAGTTTATCAATCTACCATTGGATGGATGGAATTAACATTAGCTAGTTAATTGACTCCATAAAAACTAATTAGCCGGCATGATGACGGACGGCCACTGTTTAACGCAGCGCGACAGCAGCTGTTAGACAGATGATCTCCGGGGACGAGGGTCGTTGAACTACTGGCAGTCTTTAGTTCCCTCTATCACAAACTTCACATTCATTCAGCTGCTGCTTTGTTTTTTCCTCAAGTTGTGACATATTTATTTAGTCGATTTATTGGACATGTTCAAAATAATACAAACATAAATTAAAACTTATATAAATTATAAATGAAAAAAAAATATATAATATTTTTAATGGCTAAGAGGTAGTTAGACACTTTTCTTGTGCTACCACATCTTATCTTTCATAGATTAAGCGTACAAAATTTTTTAATTAAATTTAGAGACATGTGTATCCATGATTCATCCATGACATTAAACTCAATCAACTTTAACAAATCAATGGGTTTTGGACGTGCCAAGAATAAACTAATCGGATCAGATGAACCAAAATCTTCAAACAAGAAATAACAAAACAAAAAATCAGTGGTCCAGCTCATAACCATTCAATAATGTGTTTCTGACAAGTTTTTTTTTTGTTTGAATAAAGTCTCACACTCTTTCAGCTCATCATTACAGTTCTTCCACAAACTAACAACACCTTTTGTTGTGATACAGTGAAGTTTTGAATTTCAACCAAAGGGAAAGTGTTGAAGTAACAGCAAATAAGCAATCAGACACACGCACACACACACACACACACACACACACACACACACACACACGCTATGAAGGTGATCAGATAAGAGTAAACTTGGCTTTGTACGATATATTGGCTGCACCAAAGGCAATTATTGCAAAAAAATACCTCAATAGGGAATTTTATGGCCAAGTCTGCAGCCTCTGAAAGCTACCACTTCATCTGACGCCTGCACAATACCCGGACTTTAAATAAGCTGATCGGGCTGATGTCCTTCACACAAATGAAAAGGCACGAAAACAAAATTGAGTCTTTCATCTGTGAGGCATCACGGTCAACCTTGACAACCCACCATTATGAATTATATCAGGATTTACATACAGTATGATAATATATGTATAATGTAATTCTCTAAAGCTATTGTGCATAACCATTTAAATGAATGTCAGTTACGATCAAGCCATCACCAAACAAGTTGACACAAAGATGATTAAGCCTATCAGCTCCACAAAACTCTCTCTGTAATTCTCAGTATGGCAGTGTTTACAAACCGGTGTCGAAAAATCTGAAAAATCCCAATAAGCGCTCAAGAAATGTGTCAATTGTTGATACTGCTGCTAAGAAAAAACCTGGACGTACAGAATAAGCAATACAATCCATGCACGATCACCAAAGGCTTGGCCGACCTCATGTAGATTTGCCTATTGTTGTAATTACTCAGAATACTTCATGGGGGCGACATAAGTTATACAACCTAGCGTTAAGTTTACAGCTACTAATGCCAGTCAAAAGAAAGTCTTTAGTTTTATTTTACTGTGGGAAAGAAAGAAACCATGTTGGGCTTTAATGCATTCCCTGCGTCCATTGGGGCTTCATTAAACCGACTTCTAGTAGTTAACAGTGTGAGTGAACTGTGTAGAACTCTGTAGAAAGAGTAAAAAAAACACCTGCAGCATTTTTTGGGGCAGCTGTGACGACTGGAGCCAACTAACCCATCCATCTCATGATATTCTCTCTAAGTATTCACATCCTTCACATAGTCAAATAGTAATACTGTATAAAGGTAAAAAATAAAAATAAATATCATGAGCTAAATGTATTAAAAGTAAGGCTGTCAAACCATTACATTTTTTAATCAGATGAATCACAGAGTAGCTGTGGATTAATAACGATTAATTCTATCATTCGAAATATGCCCGAAAAATTTGAATTTTCTCTGTATATTGTTGTAGGAACGCAAAGATAAATGACAGAAGGTGGATATACACATCTAAAATTTGTTGTTTTATTAATTGAAAATCCAAATGATAGTGTTAATACTGAAAAAAAACGTATGCCTACCAAACCATAATTCAATCTGGCGGTCTCTTTGCTATGTCTTTGAGCAAATACAGGATATAGAATGGCATTTATTTGGTGAATCCATAGGTTTTGCATTCTGAATTCAACTTAATTGCAGTCTGCGTTGTGTTTGTGTGTGTGTGTGTGTGTTAATTAATTAATTCCAGAAAGTCATAACCCTGCAAGAACGCGTTCATTTTGACAGCCCTAATTAAAAGTGTTATTTCAACAGAAAAAGGTCACTTCTAGTGGCCTATTATAAAACGTATAAAGTTGTAGAACAATGCATTGTGTTTCATGATTGTAAAAGCTGTAAGAACAACTGTATACAATATCACACTCTGACATATAGTGAAGTATATTGAAACGTATGGAAAATCTCATGAAGCTTGACGATCTCACAGACAGCCAACAGTGTTACCACTCACTGCCAGTATTAGCCACTCCACACCTGAATAGAAGGGCATGCTAGACACTCAAACGCTGACCTACTTTCGCCCCCAAAACATTTTTTTAGATAGGAAAACTCAAAATGGAAGCTGCATTGGCAACTTGTGCAGAAAAATAATCTTGACATCTTGAAAATTGTAGCAATAAGATTGAAGTCACTCTAATCCCTAACCCTTCCTCAAGCTGCCACTCCATCTCCCTCCATTTAGCCCATTTACCACTTCCATTTGAGGCACTTAGATAATGCTCCCATTCAAACTTTGTGAAAGGTAAAAACTTTAATTACAGCTGAATTTATGAGCAGACAGGTCTATAACTGCTCCTCTTGACTTGTGGGACTCCTGAGTGAAAAAGGAAAAACGTACCTGCTTGTCTTGTTCCTCTTCCAATTTCTTGGAGTATGTAAATCAAAAAAGGTATTTAACCTAACAGGACCAAGAGAGCTGATTGGTTGTGTATTCATACTCATACTCATACTATTCATGCTCTGTGTGTGTGTGTGTGTGTGTGTGTGTGTGTGTGTGTGTGTGTGTGTGTGTGTGTGTGTGTGTGTGTGTGCGCATGTGTGTGTTTTATAGGATTACAGTCTGTTTATCATCCAAATGAAATCTCAACTCCCTCACTGCGTTAAGATACCCATTACTGAGTATACACAGGAGAGAAACTCGGTAAATATAACATAACAACACTGCGGATCGCTGTTGCCCATCCAAAATTCAAACGAACACATTTGTGGATGGAATGGAAAACATCTGCATCTCGCTGTGATGTATATTCATGACTTTGCAATGTTGTGCTTCATTAAATTTATAGACTACACAGAATTTGTAAAAAAAAAAAAAAGACATCTGTACCCAGGTACTTAATTGCTTCTGATCTATACGAAGGGGGCAGTGGTATAAAATAAAAACAAGCCCCTCAGGTGTTTAGGTGTTTTGTGATATTAAATCCTACTATAGCAGCTGTCACTAAAGCGAATAAATTGCAGTGTAGCCTCCACTATGCTGTTTAGCCCACTCGTATTCTTTAAGTCTGCCACACAATACTCATCCTGTCTGGAGGCATTGTATATATCAGGCATGTGTTGCCAAGATGGAGAATCGGCAATGTCTAAACCTGTAGGCTGTTTGGATGGAAGCTTGGCGTTTTCTTTGACGGGTACAAGACTCATGAGCGTCCTTCATTGCCCTGGATTAGATGTTCCTTCTCCTTATTGCATTACTGGGAGAGGCGGCTTTCAGCGTTTATGCGCCCAATGTCTGGAACGGACTGCCAGAGAGTCTGAGGTCCGCTGAGACTCTCAGCTCTTTTAAATCGGGTCTCAAAACGTTCTTGTTTCCCTTTTAACCTGTAATTTTTTTTTTTTTTTTTGGTAAAATGTTTTAATTCTTTCATTTAAATGTTGTATTTTTATCCATGTTTTAAATTAGTTCCTTTTTGTATTTGTATTCTTTATTTGATTTTAACCCTGTGAAGCACCTTGAGTGGCCCTGTGCCTGAAATGTGCTTTATAAATAAAATTGCCTTGCCTTGCCTTACTGTATTAAGTAGTACTGGCCCAAAGAAGTGACTAGTAATCCCGCTGGGGATATCCGCTCCTGGCTTTATGAAAGTTGGCTGTTTGAAGATTTCCCAACCAATTCATAGAGATTCGTTACCGCCCTCCAGGCACTTAAGACATTTCTGATTTGACGCCACTATTGGATGGCAGGACTATATCATTTGTGGGTGCCTTCTAAAACTGTCAAAGATTACAGATATATTGGCCAAATAAATCTGTTTTAAGATGTTGTTTGTTGGTGAAAAAATCCCACTTGGTGAAGACCTCGGTCACGGTTAAAAAACACCAATGTTGACTGTCAGTCGTAAACAGGACATGAGCTGTGGTCTCTAGAGTTTAAGTCCCAGACTTGTTGTTGTTTGTCGCTCTTATGCAGACTGTGTGGCTCTATAACAATGTCTTTGGACTTGACTTGTGCCCCCGAACAGACAACAATCATAATTACTTCAGCTGCTACAAGGCTTTGCGTCTTGAACTGGAACACAAGGCATTTTTGGGGCATTTGTCGAAAACGGCTGATGCTTTCGTTTTTCTCGGGAGAACAGTTTTGTATGGGTGTTGTTCTTAATGGTCTTGGGGATAAGATTGAATAGCAAGAGTCCATATTATTCTGTAGGTCTGCCTCTATGGGACATCACCACATTCAACATATCCTGGTATAAAAAGCCCGAAGCCTTCAGTGAATATAAATACAAGCTGCTAAGTCTCAACAGCCCACGCTCCCTCACCACCCCTGCCGACACCCCCCCCCCCCCCCGCGCTTCAATTCATTCAAATTCTAAACACAGTCTTATCAAGTGGATCATGCACAATGATCTACATGTCGACACTGCCATCGTTCATGCCCCATCAGTGCTGCAAATTCAGGGTGTATCTTACATTTACATTTTAACGTTCAACGTGCAGCTGTGCGAGACATTATGGTGCATTTATGAGGGCTTAAAGAGGAAGGAGGCCCACTTTGAAACAAGATCTTATTGTCTTCATGTTCTCCTTCCCTTACAGCAACACTTGATAAGCCTTGATATGAATGATGTCTTAAGAGGAGGCATGTCACTAGAAGTCTGTAACGCACTGCGAAGCCAAAACACTGCCCCCTCGAAACCCGCTATGAATACACAGGCAGAGAATAGAAGAGTGTGTGTGTGGGTGTGTGTGTGGCATGCTGCAAAGGGTAATCAATAAATATCTAATCTCATGAGTATTCTATCCTCATTTCTCCTCACCCATCCCTCTGTGCAATTAGTAACACGTACATTAAGACTGATTCACTGATACACACACACACACACACACACACACACACACACCTCTGCAGCTGCCTGAAGGTCTGCTCTCATTATATCGACTGGGATTGGGAGGAGACTGATTTGTTGCAGCGGCGCCCTGTTTGTCAGACACGGTGACAGCAGTCATCCACAGTCCCAGGGCAAAGTCAGAGTGGAGAGACCTGATCGCACACAGCTAATATGCTTCAGCTTATTTCCCTAACGCCAGGTGCTAAAACTGCCCCATAAATCACTGCATTGCACATGAGCACATCCTAAAAAGCCATTGAGCGAAAACCAGGGGGCTGTGTAAAGCACATCACTGTTTCCTACTTTAACATTGTACAGGCTTATTTTTTACGAGTAACTCACTATTTAAGTTTCTCCTCTGTATAAGGCAGAGATGTCATGTCATTTGACCTGCAGAAATTGCTTTCTCTCTCGCCCCCAAATTGGTTACTCTGCTTCAAAGCCACAGTGGTAATTACGGGTCTCATTTTGGAATGTTCCCCAATTTTCGGCAGCAGCAGCCATTTGTGAATTCATTGGAGGAATCCTATTGGAGTAAATTACCCTTAGCCACAGATCCCCTCAAGTGTTGTCTGATCTTAATGTGCTCCTCATTTGAGAACATGTACCGTGTGCCGAAGTACATAAAACTCCCCCATGACAGGGGGTACATTGGATAATGATAATAACAAAGGTACGATTCACGCAAACAACAACTTATTTACTCCCGTTGCCTTAGGGACAACTTGAACTCTCCGAGGAAGCCATTATAACGAGCATGAACTGTCTATTTTAAGATTTTTTAAAAATCCCTTTTAGTATTATAATTATCTTATAATTAACTCACAGGACATACTGTTGGTACAATAAAGTAACAGAAAACTAATGAAAGAAGAGATGTAGATAGTAATTGTCGCAAAAGAAAACAATTCATTTAGCAATTCATTTTGAACATTGTCATATAAAAATAATCAGGGAAAAGTTGATTCATAATGAAACAAGTAATACCTAGTAACAGACATATTTGTATGTTGGACGTAATCATTTTAAAAAAAAACTATTTTCATACCAAAACACAGTTAAACCAGCCAAAAATAGTCGATTGACCACTTTCACAGTGAAAGTAGATCAAGGTTTGATCGCCAGCAGACGAAGCGGTGAGTCATCTTCGA